>NC_083716.1:144521677-145121677 GCF_028564815.1 Eubalaena glacialis
CCTGAAGCAATCCTGCGCTTTTGCGGCCAGCTCCCAAAAAAGCGAGTTGACAAATGGAGCTCAGGGCCACTGCAATTCACAAACCTGCAGAGTTATAAATGATAACTCTCGTCCACAAATATATTGAGGGAAGGCAACGAAGAGGATTTGAAAGCAAGGCAGAATTGCAGGAAACAGATTTCAGGAGGTAGATTCGACTCGCCTTTAAAGCACATGAAAAGCGGCAAAACGTTGACAATGATGCCCTTGGCCAAAAAGGGCGTATGCGTTTTTTCCTGAATATATTCAGGAAAAAACGCATACGCCCTTTTTGGCCAACCAAGCAAGCCGGAAGTGCAAATCAGCACTACAAAGAAGTCTCGCTTGCCATCGGTCAAAAGGGCCATGCTGCCAAAAGTGTAAAAACCAGAAATTCAGGACAGGCCATGGAGACATGGGAGCCTTGCTACGCTGATGGGCAGGATGCCAATTGCCAACAGCCACTCTGGAGAAGTGTACGGTGTGTCCTGAAACATGTAATAAACACAGCTTACAGAGCATAGGGCACTTCCACTCATGGGCGTATAAATTGGGAAAACTAAAAATCAACAAGACACAGGCACCCAAAAGTTTCGGGCTGCTCTGTGTACAAGAACCTCCACTTAGGTACACCTTAAACATGCCAGGAAAGAGAAAAATGGATAAAGAAGTTGTGGTACTTAGGCACAATGGAATATCACTCAGCCATGAAATCAATGTCATAAGGCTAGTAGCAGCATGATGAGTGGATTTAGGGACGAGGATTCTAAGTGAAATAAGTCACACAGAAAAAGACACTTATCCTAAGATATCACTTATAGAGGGCATGTCAAAATCGCTACACTTGAACTGAATTACAAAACAGAACAGAGTCACATATTTAGAAGACACACTATGGCTGCTTAACGGGAAAGATGAGGTGGGGTGATGCATAAAACAAGGGTTTGAAATTAGCTCACATACCGTTCCATAAGCCAAATATGTAACAGACAAGACCTCCTCCCTGCTCAGTGAACTGGACTCAACACCCCCTATTCACCGCACAAGAATATATCTGACTAGCAAGAATCTTAAAACCTATGTATTGATATCTCTCTGGAGTTGAATCAAGAGGGTGTAAAGCGGCATAAACACAGCAGGGAAAAGCAGCTCAACCCCATTATCAAAATAAATTACTTAAAATGAACGCCATAAAACAAAGACAGTGAAAGAGAGAGAAATTCTTACAAAATCCGTTCGGAGGCTCTGATGCAACCTGGATTGACCATATCTAGACCCACAGCTGGATGAGACATAAGGCTGGACACTCTTGGGGCTGAGAGGTTTGGTGAGGTTGGGTGAGGAAACGCAGACCCTTTAAAGTAATACCGCAGGGTACCCACCCCATGGGTCCCAAATCTCCAGGTTCAAGGGCATCTTCCTACATTGAAAACGTGCATGGGAAACCCAGAAGATGGTACAGCGTGTGATCGGGAAAGGTTTCTAAAACGCACCTCATTTCTCCTCTCCTTGTGCTCGGGTTCGCCATTCCAGCCGCTTTACTAACAATCTCCCTACTTGGAGAATCAGCACCTTGAAGCTCCTGTTTCTTTCGTACAGGTTGCAATTTGTCCTGAGGATGAACGGGAAGACGGGGAACCAACGAGAGACTAGCTCTAGGTGTTGGGACAGGCACAGGTCACTCTATTTCCCCATCAGGAAGAAGAATGAAGCACAGGCTCAGCCTGCCCCCCGGAACCAGAATAGGGCCTGAAGCAATCCTGCGCTTTTGCGGCCAGCTCCCAAAAAAGCGAGTTGACAAATGGAGCTCAGGGCCACTGCAATTCACAAACCTGCAGAGTTATAAATGATAACTCTCGTCCACAAATATATTGAGGGAAGGCAACGAAGAGGATTTGAAAGCAAGGCAGAATTGCAGGAAACAGATTTCAGGAGGTAGATTCGACTCGCCTTTCAAGCACATGAAAAGCGGCCAAACGTTGACAATGATGCCCTTGGCCAAAAAGGGCGTATGCGTTTTTTCCTGAATATATTCAGGAAAAAACGCATACGCCCTTTTTGGCCAACCAAGCAAGCCTGAAGTGCCAATCAGCACTACAAAGAAGTCTCGCTTGCCATCGGTCAAAAGGGCCATGCTGCAAAAAGTGTAAAAACCAGAAATGCAAGACAGGCCATGGAGACATGGGAGCCTTGCTAGGCTGAGGGGTGGGATGTCAATTGCCAACAGCCACTCTGGAGAAGTGTACGGTGTGTCCTGAAACATGTAATAAACACAGCTTACAGAGCATAGGGCACTTCCACTCATGGGCGTATAAATTGGGAAAACTAAAAATCAACAAGACACAGGCACCCCAAAGTTTCGGGCTGCTCTGTGTACAAGAATCTCCACTTAGCTACACCTTAAGTATCCCAGGAAAGAGAAAAATGGATAAAGAAGTTGTGGTACTTAGGCACAATGGAATATCACTCAGCCATGAAATCAATGTCATAAGGCTAGTAGCAGCATGATGAGTGGATTTAGGGACGAGGATTCTAAGTGAAATAAGTCACACAGAAAAAGACAGTTATCCTAAGATATCACTTATAGAGGGCATGTCAAAATCGCTACACTTGAACTGAATTACAAAACAGAACAGAGTCACACATATAGAAGACACACTATGGCTGCTTAACGGGAAAGGTGAGGTGGGCTGATGCATAAAACAAGGGTTTGAAATTAGCTCACATACCATTCCATAAGCCAAATATGTAACAGACAAGACCTCCTCCCTGCTCAGTGAACTGGACTCAACACCCCCTATTCACCGCACAAGAATATATCTGACTAGCAAGAATCTTAAAACCTATGTATTGATATCTCTCTGGAGTTGAATCAAGAGGGTGTAAAGCGGCATAAACACAGCAGGGAAAAGCAGCTCAACCCCATTATCAAAATAAATTATTAAAATGAACCCCATAAAACAAAGACAGTGAAAGAGAGAGAAATTCTTACAAAATCCGTTCGGAGGCTCTTATGCAACCTGGATTGACCATATCTAGACCCACAGCTGGATGAGACAAAAGGATGGACAATCTTGGGGCTGAGAGGATTGGTGAGGTTGGGTGAGCAAACGCAGACCGCTTAAAGTAATACCGCGTGGTACCCACCCCATGGGTCCCAAATCTCCAGGTTCAAGGGCATCTTCCTACATCGAAAACATGCCTGGGAAACCCAGAAGATGGTACACCGTGTGATCGGGAAAGGTTTCTAAAACGCACCTCATTTCTCCTCTCCTTGTGCTCGGGTTCGCCATTCCAGCCGCTTTACTAACAATCTCCCTACTTGGAGAATCAGCACCTGGAACCTCCTGTTTGTTTTGTACAGGTTGCAATTTGTCCTGAGGATGAACGGGAAGACGGGGAACCAATGAGAGACTAGCTCTAGGTGTTGGGACAGGCACAGGTCACTCTATTTCCCCATCAGGAAGAAGAATGAAGCACAGGCTCAGCCTGCCCCCCGAAACCAGAATAGGGCCTGAAGCAATCCTGCGCTTTTGCGGCCAGCTCCCAAAAAAGCGAGTTGACAAATGGAGCTCAGGGCCACTGCAATTCACAAACCTGCAGAGTTATAAATGATAACTCTCGTCCACAAATATATTGAGGGAAGGCAACGAAGAGGATTTGAAAGCAAGGCAGAATTGCAGGAAACAGATTTCAGGAGGTAGATTCGACTCGCCTTTAAAGCACATGAAAAGCGGCAAAACGTTGACAATGATGCCCTTGGCCAAAAAGGGCGTATGCGTTTTTTCCTGAATATATTCAGGAAAAAACGCATACGCCCTTTTTGGCCAACCAAGCAAGCCGGAAGTGCAAATCAGCACTACAAAGAAGTCTCGCTTGCCATCGGTCAAAAGGGCCATGCTGCCAAAAGTGTAAAAACCAGAAATTCAGGACAGGCCATGGAGACATGGGAGCCTTGCTACGCTGATGGGCAGGATGCCAATTGCCAACAGCCACTCTGGAGAAGTGTACGGTGTGTCCTGAAACATGTAATAAACACAGCTTACAGAGCATAGGGCACTTCCACTCATGGGCGTATAAATTGGGAAAACTAAAAATCAACAAGACACAGGCACCCAAAAGTTTCGGGCTGCTCTGTGTACAAGAACCTCCACTTAGGTACACCTTAAACATGCCAGGAAAGAGAAAAATGGATAAAGAAGTTGTGGTACTTAGGCACAATGGAATATCACTCAGCCATGAAATCAATGTCATAAGGCTAGTAGCAGCATGATGAGTGGATTTAGGGACGAGGATTCTAAGTGAAATAAGTCACACAGAAAAAGACACTTATCCTAAGATATCACTTATAGAGGGCATGTCAAAATCGCTACACTTGAACTGAATTACAAAACAGAACAGAGTCACATATTTAGAAGACACACTATGGCTGCTTAACGGGAAAGATGAGGTGGGGTGATGCATAAAACAAGGGTTTGAAATTAGCTCACATACCGTTCCATAAGCCAAATATGTAACAGACAAGACCTCCTCCCTGCTCAGTGAACTGGACTCAACACCCCCTATTCACCGCACAAGAATATATCTGACTAGCAAGAATCTTAAAACCTATGTATTGATATCTCTCTGGAGTTGAATCAAGAGGGTGTAAAGCGGCATAAACACAGCAGGGAAAAGCAGCTCAACCCCATTATCAAAATAAATTACTTAAAATGAACGCCATAAAACAAAGACAGTGAAAGAGAGAGAAATTCTTACAAAATCCGTTCGGAGGCTCTGATGCAACCTGGATTGACCATATCTAGACCCACAGCTGGATGAGACATAAGGCTGGACACTCTTGGGGCTGAGAGGTTTGGTGAGGTTGGGTGAGGAAACGCAGACCCTTTAAAGTAATACCGCAGGGTACCCACCCCATGGGTCCCAAATCTCCAGGTTCAAGGGCATCTTCCTACATTGAAAACGTGCATGGGAAACCCAGAAGATGGTACAGCGTGTGATCGGGAAAGGTTTCTAAAACGCACCTCATTTCTCCTCTCCTTGTGCTCGGGTTCGCCATTCCAGCCGCTTTACTAACAATCTCCCTACTTGGAGAATCAGCACCTTGAAGCTCCTGTTTCTTTCGTACAGGTTGCAATTTGTCCTGAGGATGAACGGGAAGACGGGGAACCAACGAGAGACTAGCTCTAGGTGTTGGGACAGGCACAGGTCACTCTATTTCCCCATCAGGAAGAAGAATGAAGCACAGGCTCAGCCTGCCCCCCGGAACCAGAATAGGGCCTGAAGCAATCCTGCGCTTTTGCGGCCAGCTCCCAAAAAAGCGAGTTGACAAATGGAGCTCAGGGCCACTGCAATTCACAAACCTGCAGAGTTATAAATGATAACTCTCGTCCACAAATATATTGAGGGAAGGCAACGAAGAGGATTTGAAAGCAAGGCAGAATTGCAGGAAACAGATTTCAGGAGGTAGATTCGACTCGCCTTTAAAGCACATGAAAAGCGGCAAAACGTTGACAATGATGCCCTTGGCCAAAAAGGGCGTATGCGTTTTTTCCTGAATATATTTTCCTGAATATATTCAGGAAAAAACGCATACGCCCTTTTTGGCCAACCAAGCAAGCCGGAAGTGCAAATCAGCACTACAAAGAAGTCTCGCTTGCCATCGGTCAAAAGGGCCACGCTGCAAAAAGAGTAAACACCAGAAATGCAGGACAGGCCATGGAGACATGGGAGCCTTGCTAGGCTGAGGGGTGGGATGTCAATTGCCAACAGCCACTCTGGAGAAGTGTACGGTGTGTCCTGAAACATGTAATAAACACAGCTTACAGAGCATAGGGCACTTCCACTCATGGGCGTATAAATTGGGAAAACTAAAAATCAACAAGACACAGGCACCCCAAAGTTTCGGGCTGCTCTGTGTACAAGAATCTCCACTTAGCTACACCTTAAGTATCCCAGGAAAGAGAAAAATGGATAAAGAAGTTGTGGTACTTAGGCACAATGGAATATCACTCAGCCATGAAATCAATGTCATAAGGCTAGTAGCAGCATGATGAGTGGATTTAGGGACGAGGATTCTAAGTGAAATAAGTCACACAGAAAAAGACAGTTATCCTAAGATATCACTTATAGAGGGCATGTCAAAATCGCTACACTTGAACTGAATTACAAAACAGAACAGAGTCACACATTTAGAAGACACACTATGGCTGCTTAACGGGAAAGGTGAGGTGGGCTGATGCATAAAACAAGGGTTTGAAATTAGCTCACATACCATTCCATAAGCCAAATATGTAACAGACAAGACCTCCTCCCTGCTCAGTGAACTGGACTCAACACCCCCTATTCACCGCACAAGAATATATCTGACTAGCAAGAATCTTAAAACCTATGTATTGATATCTCTCTGGAGTTGAATCAAGAGGGTGTAAAGCGGCATAAACACAGCAGGGAAAAGCAGCTCAACCCCATTATCAAAATAAATTATTAAAATGAACCCCATAAAACAAAGACAGTGAAAGAGAGAGAAATTCTTACAAAATCCGTTCGGAGGCTCTTATGCAACCTGGATTGACCATATCTAGACCCACAGCTGGATGAGACAAAAGGATGGACAATCTTGGGGCTGAGAGGATTGGTGAGGTTGGGTGAGCAAACGCAGACCGCTTAAAGTAATACCGCGTGGTACCCACCCCATGGGTCCCAAATCTCCAGGTTCAAGGGCATCTTCCTACATCGAAAACATGCCTGGGAAACCCAGAAGATGGTACACCGTGTGATCGGGAAAGGTTTCTAAAACGCACCTCATTTCTCCTCTCCTTGTGCTCGGGTTCGCCATTCCAGCCGCTTTACTAACAATCTCCCTACTTGGAGAATCAGCACCTGGAACCTCCTGTTTGTTTCGTACAGGTTGCAATTTGTCCTGAGGATGAACGGGAAGACGGGGAACCAATGAGAGACTAGCTCTAGGTGTTGGGACAGGCACAGGTCACTCTATTTCCCCATCAGGAAGAAGAATGAAGCACAGGCTCAGCCTGCCCCCCGGAACCAGAATAGGGCCTGAAGCAATCCTGCGCTTTTGCGGCCAGCTCCCAAAAAAGCGAGTTGACAAATGGAGCTCAGGGCCACTGCAATTCACAAACCTGCAGAGTTATAAATGATAACTCTCGTCCACAAATATATTGAGGGAAGGCAACGAAGAGGATTTGAAAGCAAGGCAGAATTGCAGGAAACAGATTTCAGGAGGTAGATTCGACTCGCCTTTAAAGCACATGAAAAGCGGCAAAACGTTGACAATGATGCCCTTGGCCAAAAAGGGCGTATGCTTTTTTTCCTGAATATATTCAGGAAAAAACGCATACGCCCTTTTTGGCCAACCAAGCAAGCCGGAAGTGCAAATCAGCACTACAAAGAAGTCTCGCTTGCCATCGGTCAAAAGGGCCATGCTGCCAAAAGTGTAAAAACCAGAAATTCAGGACAGGCCATGGAGACATGGGAGCCTTGCTACGCTGATGGGCAGGATGCCAATTGCCAACAGCCACTCTGGAGAAGTGTACGGTGTGTCCTGAAACATGTAATAAACACAGCTTACAGAGCATAGGGCACTTCCACTCATGGGCGTATAAATTGGGAAAACTAAAAATCAACAAGACACAGGCACCCCAAAGTTTCGGGCTGCTCTGTGTACAAGAACCTCCACTTAGGTACACCTTAAACATGCCAGGAAAGAGAAAAATGGATAAAGAAGTTGTGGTACTTAGGCACAATGGAATATCACTCAGCCATGAAATCAATGTCATAAGGCTAGTAGCAGCATGATGAGTGGATTTAGGGACGAGGATTCTAAGTGAAATAAGTCACACAGAAAAAGACACTTATCCTAAGATATCACTTATAGAGGGCATGTCAAAATCGCTACACTTGAACTGAATTACAAAACAGAACAGAGTCACATATTTAGAAGACACACTATGGCTGCTTAACGGGAAAGATGAGGTGGGGTGATGCATAAAACAAGGGTTTGAAATTAGCTCACATACCGTTCCATAAGCCAAATATGTAACAGACAAGACCTCCTCCCTGCTCAGTGAACTGGACTCAACACCCCCTATTCACCGCACAAGAATATATCTGACTAGCAAGAATCTTAAAACCTATGTATTGATATCTCTCTGGAGTTGAATCAAGAGGGTGTAAAGCGGCATAAACACAGCAGGGAAAAGCAGCTCAACCCCATTATCAAAATAAATTACTTAAAATGAACGCCATAAAACAAAGACAGTGAAAGAGAGAGAAATTCTTACAAAATCCGTTCGGAGGCTCTGATGCAACCTGGATTGACCATATCTAGACCCACAGCTGGATGAGACATAAGGCTGGACACTCTTGGGGCTGAGAGGTTTGGTGAGGTTGGGTGAGGAAACGCAGACCCTTTAAAGTAATACCGCAGGGTACCCACCCCATGGGTCCCAAATCTCCAGGTTCAAGGGCATCTTCCTACATTGAAAACGTGCATGGGAAACCCAGAAGATGGTACAGCGTGTGATCGGGAAAGGTTTCTAAAACGCACCTCATTTCTCCTCTCCTTGTGCTCGGGTTCGCCATTCCAGCCGCTTTACTAACAATCTCCCTACTTGGAGAATCAGCACCTTGAAGCTCCTGTTTCTTTCGTACAGGTTGCAATTTGTCCTGAGGATGAACGGGAAGACGGGGAACCAACGAGAGACTAGCTCTAGGTGTTGGGACAGGCACAGGTCACTCTATTTCCCCATCAGGAAGAAGAATGAAGCACAGGCTCAGCCTGCCCCCCGGAACCAGAATAGGGCCTAAAGCAATCCTGCGCTTTTGCGGCCAGCTCCCAAAAAAGCGAGTTGACAAATGGAGCTCAGGGCCACTGCAATTCACAAACCTGCAGAGTTATAAATGATAACTCTCGTCCACAAATATATTGAGGGAAGGCAACGAAGAGGATTTGAAAGCAAGGCAGAATTGCAGGAAACAGATTTCAGGAGGTAGATTCGACTCGCCTTTAAAGCACATGAAAAGCGGCAAAACGTTGACAATGATGCCCTTGGCCAAAAAGGGCGTATGCGTTTTTTCCTGAATATATTCAGGAAAAAACGCATACGCCCTTTTTGGCCAACCAAGCAAGCCGGAAGTGCAAATCAGCACTACAAAGAAGTCTCGCTTGCCATCGGTCAAAAGGGCCACGCTGCAAAAAGAGTAAACACCAGAAATGCAGGACAGGCCATGGAGACATGGGAGCCTTGCTAGGCTGAGGGGTGGGATGTCAATTGCCAACAGCCACTCTGGAGAAGTGTACGGTGTGTCCTGAAACATGTAATAAACACAGCTTACAGAGCATAGGGCACTTCCACTCATGGGCGTATAAATTGGGAAAACTAAAAATCAACAAGACACAGGCACCCCAAAGTTTCGGGCTGCTCTGTGTACAAGAATCTCCACTTAGCTACACCTTAAGTATCCCAGGAAAGAGAAAAATGGATAAAGAAGTTGTGGTACTTAGGCACAATGGAATATCACTCAGCCATGAAATCAATGTCATAAGGCTAGTAGCAGCATGATGAGTGGATTTAGGGACGAGGATTCTAAGTGAAATAAGTCACACAGAAAAAGACAGTTATCCTAAGATATCACTTATAGAGGGCATGTCAAAATCGCTACACTTGAACTGAATTACAAAACAGAACAGAGTCACACATATAGAAGACACACTATGGCTGCTTAACGGGAAAGGTGAGGTGGGCTGATGCATAAAACAAGGGTTTGAAATTAGCTCACATACCATTCCATAAGCCAAATATGTAACAGACAAGACCTCCTCCCTGCTCAGTGAACTGGACTCAACACCCCCTATTCACCGCACAAGAATATATCTGACTAGCAAGAATCTTAAAACCTATGTATTGATATCTCTCTGGAGTTGAATCAAGAGGGTGTAAAGCGGCATAAACACAGCAGGGAAAAGCAGCTCAACCCCATTATCAAAATAAATTATTAAAATGAACCCCATAAAACAAAGACAGTGAAAGAGAGAGAAATTCTTACAAAATCCGTTCGGAGGCTCTTATGCAACCTGGATTGACCATATCTAGACCCACAGCTGGATGAGACAAAAGGCTGGACAATCTTGGGGCTGAGAGGATTGGTGAGGTTGGGTGAGCAAACGCAGACCGCTTAAAGTAATACCGCGTGGTACCCACCCCATGGGTCCCAAATCTCCAGGTTCAAGGGCATCTTCCTACATCGAAAACATGCCTGGGAAACCCAGAAGATGGTACACCGTGTGATCGGGAAAGGTTTCTAAAACGCACCTCATTTCTCCTCTCCTTGTGCTCGGGTTCGCCATTCCAGCTGCTTTACTAACAATCTCCCTACTTGGAGAATCAGCACCTGGAACCTCCTGTTTGTTTCGTACAGGTTGCAATTTGTCCTGAGGATGAACGGGAAGACGGGGAACCAATGAGAGACTAGCTCTAGGTGTTGGGACAGGCACAGGTCACTCTATTTCCCCATCAGGAAGAAGAATGAAGCACAAGCTCAGCCTGCCCCCCGGAACCAGAATAGGGCCTGAAGCAATCCTGCGCTTTTGCGGCCAGCTCCCAAAAAAGCGAGTTGACAAATGGAGCTCAGGGCCACTGCAATTCACAAACCTGCAGAGTTATAAATGATAACTCTCGTCCACAAATATATTGAGGGAAGGCAACGAAGAGGATTTGAAAGCAAGGCAGAATTGCAGGAAACAGATTTCAGGAGGTAGATTCGACTCGCCTTTAAAGCACATGAAAAGCGGCAAAACGTTGACAATGATGCCCTTGGCCAAAAAGGGCGTATGCGTTTTTTCCTGAATATATTCAGGAAAAAACGCATACGCCCTTTTTGGCCAACCAAGCAAGCCGGAAGTGCAAATCAGCACTACAAAGAAGTCTCGCTTGCCATCGGTCAAAAGGGCCATGCTGCCAAAAGTGTAAAAACCAGAAATTCAGGACAGGCCATGGAGACATGGGAGCCTTGCTACGCTGATGGGCAGGATGCCAATTGCCAACAGCCACTCTGGAGAAGTGTACGGTGTGTCCTGAAACATGTAATAAACACAGCTTACAGAGCATAGGGCACTTCCACTCATGGGCGTATAAATTGGGAAAACTAAAAATCAACAAGACACAGGCACCCAAAAGTTTCGGGCTGCTCTGTGTACAAGAACCTCCACTTAGGTACACCTTAAACATGCCAGGAAAGAGAAAAATGGATAAAGAAGTTGTGGTACTTAGGCACAATGGAATATCACTCAGCCATGAAATCAATGTCATAAGGCTAGTAGCAGCATGATGAGTGGATTTAGGGACGAGGATTCTAAGTGAAATAAGTCACACAGAAAAAGACACTTATCCTAAGATATCACTTATAGAGGGCATGTCAAAATCGCTACACTTGAACTGAATTACAAAACAGAACAGAGTCACATATTTAGAAGACACACTATGGCTGCTTAACGGGAAAGATGAGGTGGGGTGATGCATAAAACAAGGGTTTGAAATTAGCTCACATACCGTTCCATAAGCCAAATATGTAACAGACAAGACCTCCTCCCTGCTCAGTGAACTGGACTCAACACCCCCTATTCACCGCACAAGAATATATCTGACTAGCAAGAATCTTAAAACCTATGTATTGATATCTCTCTGGAGTTGAATCAAGAGGGTGTAAAGCGGCATAAACACAGCAGGGAAAAGCAGCTCAACCCCATTATCAAAATAAATTACTTAAAATGAACGCCATAAAACAAAGACAGTGAAAGAGAGAGAAATTCTTACAAAATCCGTTCGGAGGCTCTGATGCAACCTGGATTGACCATATCTAGACCCACAGCTGGATGAGACATAAGGCTGGACACTCTTGGGGCTGAGAGGTTTGGTGAGGTTGGGTGAGGAAACGCAGACCCTTTAAAGTAATACCGCAGGGTACCCACCCCATGGGTCCCAAATCTCCAGGTTCAAGGGCATCTTCCTACATTGAAAACGTGCATGGGAAACCCAGAAGATGGTACAGCGTGTGATCGGGAAAGGTTTCTAAAACGCACCTCATTTCTCCTCTCCTTGTGCTCGGGTTCGCCATTCCAGCCGCTTTACTAACAATCTCCCTACTTGGAGAATCAGCACCTTGAACCTCCTGTTTGTTTCGTACAGGTTGCAATTTGTCCTGAGGATGAACGGGAAGACGGGGAACCAACGAGAGACTAGCTCTAGGTGTTGGGACAGGCACAGGTCACTCTATTTCCCCATCAGGAAGAAGAATGAAGCACAGGCTCAGCCTGCCCCCCGGAACCAGAATAGGGCCTGAAGCAATCCTGCGCTTTTGCGGCCAGCTCCCAAAAAAGCGAGTTGACAAATGGAGCTCAGGGCCACTGCAATTCACAAACCTGCAGAGTTATAAATGATAACTCTCGTCCACAAATATATTGAGGGAAGGCAACGAAGAGGATTTGAAAGCAAGGCAGAATTGCAGGAAACAGATTTCAGGAGGTAGATTCGACTCGCCTTTAAAGCACATGAAAAGCGGCAAAACGTTGACAATGATGCCCTTGGCCAAAAAGGGCGTATGCGTTTTTTCCTGAATATATTCAGGAAAAAACGCATACGCCCTTTTTGGCCAACCAAGCAAGCCGGAAGTGCAAATCAGCACTACAAAGAAGTCTCGCTTGCCATCGGTCAAAAGGGCCATGCTGCCAAAAGTGTAAAAACCAGAAATTCAGGACAGGCCATGGAGACATGGGAGCCTTGCTACGCTGATGGGCAGGATGCCAATTGCCAACAGCCACTCTGGAGAAGTGTACGGTGTGTCCTGAAACATGTAATAAACACAGCTTACAGAGCATAGGGCACTTCCACTCATGGGCGTATAAATTGGGAAAACTAAAAATCAACAAGACACAGGCACCCCAAAGTTTAGGGCTGCTCTGTGTACAAGAACCTCCACTTAGGTACACCTTAAACATGCCAGGAAAGAGAAAAATGGATAAAGAAGTTGTGGTACTTAGGCACAATGGAATATCACTCAGCCATGAAATCAATGTCATAAGGCTAGTAGCAGCATGATGAGTGGATTTAGGGACGAGGATTCTAAGTGAAATAAGTCACACAGAAAAAGACACTTATCCTAAGATATCACTTATAGAGGGCATGTCAAAATCGCTACACTTGAAGTGAATTACAAAACAGAACAGAGTCACATATTTAGAAGACACACTATGGCTGCTTAAAGGGAAAGGTGAGGTGGGCTGATGCATAAAACAAGGGTTTGAAATTAGCTCACATACCGTTCCATAAGCCAAATATGTAACAGACAAGACCTCCTCCCTGCTCAGTGAACTGGACTCAACACCCCCTATTCACCGCACAAGAATATATCTGACTAGCAAGAATCTTAAAACCTATGTATTGATATCTCTCTGGAGTTGAATCAAGAGGGTGTAAAGCGGCATAAACACAGCAGGGAAAAGCAGCTCAACCCCATTATCAAAATAAATTACTTAAAATGAACGCCATAAAACAAAGACAGTGAAAGAGAGAGAAATTCTTACAAAATCCGTTCGGAGGCTCTGATGCAACCTGCATTGACCATATCTAGACCCACAGCTGGATGAGACATAAGGCTGGACACTCTTGGGGCTGAGAGGTTTGGTGAGGTTGGGTGAGGAAACGCAGACCGCTTAAAGTAATACCGCGGGGTACCCACCCCATGGGTCCCAAATCTCCAGGTTCAAGGGCATCTTCCTACATTGAAAACGTGCATGGGAAACCCAGAAGATGGTACAGCGTGTGATCGGGAAAGGTTTCTAAAACGCACCTCATTTCTCCTCTCCTTGTGCTCGGGTTCGCCATTCCAGCCGCTTTACTAACAATCTCCCTACTTGGAGAATCAGCACCTTGAAGCTCCTGTTTCTTTCGTACAGGTTGCAATTTGTCCTGAGGATGAACGGGAAGAGGGGGAACCAACGAGAGACTAGCTCTAGGTGTTGGGACAGGCACAGGTCACTCTATTTCCCCATCAGGAAGAAGAATGAAGCACAGGCTCAGCCTGCCCCCCGGAACCAGAATAGGGCCTGAAGCAATCCTGCGCTTTTGCGGCCAGCTCCCAAAAAAGCGAGTTGACAAATGGAGCTCAGGGCCACTGCAATTCACAAACCTGCAGAGTTATAAATGATAACTCTCGTCCACAAATATATTGAGGGAAGGCAACGAAGAGGATTTGAAAGCAAGGCAGAATTGCAGGAAACAGATTTCAGGAGGTAGATTCGACTCGCCTTTAAAGCACATGAAAAGCGGCAAAACGTTGACAATGATGCCCTTGGCCAAAAAGGGCGTATGCGTTTTTTCCTGAATATATTCAGGAAAAAACGCATACGCCCTTTTTGGCCAACCAAGCAAGCCGGAAGTGCAAATCAGCACTACAAAGAAGTCTCGCTTGCCATCGGTCAAAAGGGCCACGCTGCAAAAAGAGTAAACACCAGAAATGCAGGACAGGCCAGGGAGATATGGGAGCCTTGCTAGGCTGAGGGGTGGAATGTCAATTGCCAACAGCCACTCTGGAGAAGTGTACGGTGTGTCCTGAAACATGTAATAAACACAGATTACAGAGCATAGGGCACTTCCACTCATGGGCGTATAAATTGGGAAAACTAAAAATCAACAAGACACAGGCACCCAAAAGTTTCGGGCTGCTCTGTGTACAAGAATCTCCACTTAGCTACACCTTAAGTATCCCAGGAAAGAGAAAAATGGATAAAGAAGTTGTGGTACTTAGGCACAATGGAATATCACTCAGCCATGAAATCAATGTCATAAGGCTAGTAGCAGCATGATGAGTGGATTTAGGGACGAGGATTCTAAGTGAAATAAGTCACACAGAAAAAGACACTTATCCTAAGATATCACTTATAGAGGGCATGTCAAAATCGCTACACTTGAACTGAATTACAAAACAGAACAGAGTCACACATTTAGAAGACACACTATGGCTGCTTAACGGGAAAGGTGAGGTGGGCTGATGCATAAAACAAGGGTTTGAAATTAGCTCACATACTGTTCCATAAGCCAAATATGTAACAGACAAGACCTCCTCCCTGCTCAGTGAACTGGACTCAACACCCCCTATTCACCGCACAAGAATATATCTGACTAGCAAGAATCTTAAAACCTATGTATTGATATCTCTCTGGAGTTGAATCAAGAGGGTGTAAAGCGGCATAAACACAGCAGGGAAAAGCAGCTCAACCCCATTATCAAAATAAATTACTTAAAATGAACCCCATAAAACAAAGACAGTGAAAGAGAGAGAAATTCTTACAAAATCCGTTCGGGGGCTCTTATGCAACCTGGATTGACCATATCTAGACCCACAGCTGGATGAGACAAAAGGCTGGACAATCTTGGGGCTGAGAGGATTGGTGAGGTTGGGTGAGCAAACGCAGACCGCTTAAAGTAATACCGCGTGGTACCCACCCCAAGGGTCCCAAATCTCCAGGTTCAAGGGCATCTTCCTACATCGAAAACATGCCTGGGAAACCCAGAAGATGGTACACCGTGTGATCGGGAAAGGTTTCCAAAACGCACCTCATTTCTCCTCTCCTTGTGCTCGGGTTCGCCATTCCAGCCGCTTTACTAACAATCTCCCTACTTGGAGAATCAGCACCTGGAACCTCCTGTTTGTTTCGTACAGGTTGCAATTTGTCCTGAGGATGAACGGGAAGACGGGGAACCAATGAGAGACTAGCTCTAGGTGTTGGGACAGGCACAGGTCACTCTATTTCCCCATAAGGAAGAAGAAGGAAGCACAGGCTCAGCCTGCCCCCCGGAACCAGAATAGGGCCTGAAGCAATCCTGCGCTTTTGCGGCCAGCTCCCAAAAAAGCGAGTTGACAAATGGAGCTCAGGGCCACTGCAATTCACAAACCTGCAGAGTTATAAATGATAACTCTCATCCACAAATATATTGAGGGAAGGCAACGAAGAGGATTTGAAAGCAAGGCAGAATTGCAGGAAACAGATTTCAGGAGGTAGATTCGACTCGCCTTTAAAGCACATGAAAAGCAGCAAAACGTTGACAATGATGCCCTTGGCCAAAAAGGGCGTATGCGTTTTTTCCTGAATATATTCAGGAAAAAACACATACGCCCTTTTTGGCCAACCAAGCAAGCCGGAAGTGCAAATCAGCACTACAAAGAAGTCTCGCTTGCCATCGGTCAAAAGGGCCATGCTGCCAAAAGTGTAAAAACCAGAAATTCAGGACAGGCCATGGAGACATGGGAGCCTTGCTACGCTGATGGGCAGGATGCCAATTGCCAACAGCCACTCTGGAGAAGTGTACGGTGTGTCCTGAAACATGTAATAAACACAGCTTACAGAGCATAGGGCACTTCCACTCATGGGCGTATAAATTGGGAAAACTAAAAATCAACAAGACACAGGCACCCAAAAGTTTTGGGCTGCTCTGTGTACAAGAACCTCCACTTAGGTACACCTTAAACATGCCAGGAAAGAGAAAAATGGATAAAGAAGTTGTGGTACTTAGGCACAATGGAATATCACTCAGCCATGAAATCAATGTCATAAGGCTAGTAGCAGCATGATGAGTGGATTTAGGGACGAGGATTCTAAGTGAAATAAGTCACACAGAAAAAGACACTTATCCTAAGATATCACTTATAGAGGGCATGTCGAAATCGCTACACTTGAAGTGAATTACAAAACAGAACAGAGTCACATATTTAGAAGACACACTATGGCTGCTTAACGGGAAAGGTGAGGTGGGGTGATGCATAAAACAAGGGTTTGAAATTAGCTCACATACCGTTCCATAAGCCAAATATGTAACAGACAAGACCTCCTCCCTGCTCAGTGAACTGGACTCAACGCCCCCTATTCACCGCACAAGAATATATCTGACTAGCAAGAATCTTAATACCTATGTATTGATATCTCTCTGGAGTTGAATCAAGAGGGTGTAAAGCGGCATAAACACAGCAGGGAAAAGCAGCTCAACCCCATTATGAAAATAAATTACTTAAAATGAACGCCATAAAACAAAGACAGTGAAAGAGAGAGAAATTCTTACAAAATCCGTTCGGAGGCTCTGATGCAACCTGGATTGACCATATCTAGACCCACAGCTGGATGAGACATAAGGCTGGACACTCTTGGGGCTGAGAGGTTTGGTGAGGTTGGGTGAGGAAACGCAGACCCTTTAAAGTAATACCGCGGGGTACCCACCCCATGGGTCCCAAATCTCCAGGTTCAAGGGCATCTTCCTACATTGAAAACGTGCATGGGAAACCCAGAAGATGGTACAGCGTGTGATCGGGAAAGGTTTCTAAAACGCACCTCATTTCTCCTCTCCTTGTGCTCGGGTTCGCCATTCCAGCCGCTTTACTAACAATCTCCCTACTTGGAGAATCAGCACCTTGAAGCTCCTGTTTCTTTCGTACAGGTTGCAATTTGTCCTGAGGATGAACGGGAAGAGGGGGAACCAACGAGAGACTAGCTCTAGGTGTTGGGACAGGCACAGGTCACTCTATTTCCCCATCAGGAAGAAGAATGAAGCACAGGCTCAGCCTGCCCCCCGGAACCAGAATAGGGCCTGAAGCAATCCTGCGCTTTTGCGGCCAGCTCCCAAAAAAGCGAGTTGACAAATGGAGCTCAGGGCCACTGCAATTCACAAACCTGCAGAGTTATAAATGATAACTCTCGTCCACAAATATATTGAGGGAAGGCAACGAAGAGGATTTGAAAGCAAGGCAGAATTGCAGGAAACAGATTTCAGGAGGTAGATTCGACTCGCCTTTAAAGCACATGAAAAGCGGCAAAACGTTGACAATGATGCCCTTGGCCAAAAAGGGCGTATGCGTTTTTTCCTGAATATATTCAGGAAAAAACGCATACGCCCTTTTTGGCCAACCAAGCAAGCCGGAAGTGCAAATCAGCACTACAAAGAAGTCTCGCTTGCCATCGGTCAAAAGGGCCATGCTGCCAAAAGTGTAAAAACCAGAAATTCAGGACAGGCCATGGAGACATGGGAGCCTTGCTACGCTGATGGGCATGATGCCAATTGCCAACAGCCACTCTGGAGAAGTGTACGGTGTGTCCTGAAACATGTAATAAACACAGCTTACAGAGCATAGGGCACTTCCACTCATGGGCGTATAAATTGGGAAAACTAAAAATCAACAAGACACAGGCACCCCAAAGTTTAGGGCTGCTCTGTGTACAAGAACCTCCACTTAGGTACACCTTAAACATGCCAGGAAAGAGAAAAATGGATAAAGAAGTTGTGGTACTTAGGCACAATGGAATATCACTCAGCCATGAAATCAATGTCATAAGGCTAGTAGCAGCATGATGAGTGGATTTAGGGACGAGGATTCTAAGTGAAATAAGTCACACAGAAAAAGACACTTATCCTAAGATATCACTTATAGAGGGCATGTCAAAATCGCTACACTTGAAGTGAATTACAAAACAGAACAGAGTCACATATTTAGAAGACACACTATGGCTGCTTAAAGGGAAAGGTGAGGTGGGCTGATGCATAAAACAAGGGTTTGAAATTAGCTCACATACCGTTCCATAAGCCAAATATGTAACAGACAAGACCTCCTCCCTGCTCAGTGAACTGGACTCAACACCCCCTATTCACCGCACAAGAATATATCTGACTAGCAAGAATCTTAAAACCTATGTATTGATATCTCTCTGGAGTTGAATCAAGAGGGTGTAAAGCGGCATAAACACAGCAGGGAAAAGCAGCTCAACCCCATTATCAAAATAAATTACTTAAAATGAACGCCATAAAACAAAGACAGTGAAAGAGAGAGAAATTCTTACAAAATCCGTTCGGAGGCTCTGATGCAACCTGCATTGACCATATCTAGACCCACAGCTGGATGAGACATAAGGCTGGACACTCTTGGGGCTGAGAGGTTTGGTGAGGTTGGGTGAGGAAACGCAGACCCTTTAAAGTAATACCGCGGGGTACCCACCCCATGGGTCCCAAATCTCCAGGTTCAAGGGCATCTTCCTACATTGAAAACGTGCATGGGAAACCCAGAAGATGGTACAGCGTGTGATCGGGAAAGGTTTCTAAAACGCACCTCATTTCTCCTCTCCTTGTGCTCGGGTTCGCCATTCCAGCCGCTTTACTAACAATCTCCCTACTTGGAGAATCAGCACCTTGAAGCTCCTGTTTCTTTCGTACAGGTTGCAATTTGTCCTGAGGATGAACAGGAAGAGGGGGAACCAACGAGAGACTAGCTCTAGGTGTTGGGACAGGCACAGGTCACTCTATTTCCCCATCAGGAAGAAGAATGAAGCACAGGCTCAGCCTGCCCCCCGGAACCAGAATAGGGCCTGAAGCAATCCTGCGCTTTTGCGGCCAGCTCCCAAAAAAGCGAGTTGACAAATGGAGCTCAGGGCCACTGCAATTCACAAACCTGCAGAGTTATAAATGATAACTCTCGTCCACAAATATATTGAGGGAAGGCAACGAAGAGGATTTGAAAGCAAGGCAGAATTGCAGGAAACAGATTTCAGGAGGTAGATTCGACTCGCCTTTAAAGCACATGAAAAGCGGCAAAACGTTGACAATGATGCCCTTGGCCAAAAAGGGCGTATGCGTTTTTTCCTGAATATATTCAGGAAAAAACGCATACGCCCTTTTTGGCCAACCAAGCAAGCCGGAAGTGCAAATCAGCACTACAAAGAAGTCTCGCTTGCCATCGGTCAAAAGGGCCACGCTGCAAAAAGAGTAAACACCAGAAATGCAGGACAGGCCAGGGAGATATGGGAGCCTTGCTAGGCTGAGGGGTGGAATGTCAATTGCCAACAGCCACTCTGGAGAAGTGTACGGTGTGTCCTGAAACATGTAATAAACACAGATTACAGAGCATAGGGCACTTCCACTCATGGGCGTATAAATTGGGAAAACTAAAAATCAACAAGACACAGGCACCCAAAAGTTTCGGGCTGCTCTGTGTACAAGAATCTCCACTTAGCTACACCTTAAGTATCCCAGGAAAGAGAAAAATGGATAAAGAAGTTGTGGTACTTAGGCACAATGGAATATCACTCAGCCATGAAATCAATGTCATAAGGCTAGTAGCAGCATGATGAGTGGATTTAGGGACGAGGATTCTAAGTGAAATAAGTCACACAGAAAAAGACACTTATCCTAAGATATCACTTATAGAGGGCATGTCAAAATCGCTACACTTGAACTGAATTACAAAACAGAACAGAGTCACACATTTAGAAGACACACTATGGCTGCTTAACGGGAAAGGTGAGGTGGGCTGATGCATAAAACAAGGGTTTGAAATTAGCTCACATACTGTTCCATAAGCCAAATATGTAACAGACAAGACCTCCTCCCTGCTCAGTGAACTGGACTCAACACCCCCTATTCACCGCACAAGAATATATCTGACTAGCAAGAATCTTAAAACCTATGTATTGATATCTCTCTGGAGTTGAATCAAGAGGGTGTAAAGCGGCATAAACACAGCAGGGAAAAGCAGCTCAACCCCATTATCAAAATAAATTACTTAAAATGAACCCCATAAAACAAAGACAGTGAAAGAGAGAGAAATTCTTACAAAATCCATTCGGGGGCTCTTATGCAACCTGGATTGACCATATCTAGACCCACAGCTGGATGAGACAAAAGGCTGGACAATCTTGGGGCTGAGAGGATTGGTGAGGTTGGGTGAGCAAACGCAGACCGCTTAAAGTAATACCGCGTGGTACCCACCCCAAGGGTCCCAAATCTCCAGGTTCAAGGGCATCTTCCTACATCGAAAACATGCCTGGGAAACCCAGAAGATGGTACACCGTGTGATCGGGAAAGGTTTCTAAAACGCACCTCATTTCTCCTCTCCTTGTGCTCGGGTTCGCCATTCCAGCCGCTTTACTAACAATCTCCCTACTTGGAGAATCAGCACCTGGAACCTCCTGTTTGTTTCGTACAGGTTGCAATTTGTCCTGAGGATGAACGGGAAGACGGGGAACCAATGAGAGACTAGCTCTAGGTGTTGGGACAGGCACAGGTCACTCTATTTCCCCATAAGGAAGAAGAAGGAAGCACAGGCTCAGCCTGCCCCCCGGAACCAGAATAGGGCCTGAAGCAATCCTGCGCTTTTGCGGCCAGCTCCCAAAAAAGCGAGTTGACAAATGGAGCTCAGGGCCACTGCAATTCACAAACCTGCAGAGTTATAAATGATAACTCTCATCCACAAATATATTGAGGGAAGGCAACGAAGAGGATTTGAAAGCAAGGCAGAATTGCAGGAAACAGATTTCAGGAGGTAGATTCGACTCGCCTTTAAAGCACATGAAAAGCAGCAAAACGTTGACAATGATGCCCTTGGCCAAAAAGGGCGTATGCGTTTTTTCCTGAATATATTCAGGAAAAAACGCATACGCCCTTTTTGGCCAACCAAGCAAGCCGGAAGTGCAAATCAGCACTACAAAGAAGTCTCGCTTGCCATCGTTCAAAAGGGCCATGCTGCCAAAAGTGTAAAAACCAGAAATTCAGTACAGGCCATGGAGACATGGGAGCCTTGCTACGCTGATGGGCAGGATGCCAATTGCCAACAGCCACTCTGGAGAAGTGTACGGTGTGTCCTGAAACATGTAATAAACACAGCTTTCATAGCATAGGGCACTTCCACTCATGGGCGTATAAATTGGGAAAACTAAAAATCAACAAGACACAGGCACCCAAAAGTTTTGGGCTGCTCTGTGTACAAGAACCTCCACTTAGGTACACCTTAAACATGCCAGGAAAGAGAAAAATGGATAAAGAAGTTGTGGTACTTAGGCACAATGGAATATCACTCAGCCATGAAATCAATGTCATAAGGCTAGTAGCAGCATGATGAGTGGATTTAGGGACGAGGATTCTAAGTGAAATAAGTCACACAGAAAAAGACACTTATCCTAAGATATCACTTATAGAGGGCATGTCGAAATCGCTACACTTGAAGTGAATTACAAAACAGAACAGAGTCACATATTTAGAAGACACACTATGGCTGCTTAACGGGAAAGGTGAGGTGGGGTGATGCATAAAACAAGGGTTTGAAATTAGCTCACATACCGTTCCATAAGCCAAATATGTAACAGACAAGACCTCCTCCCTGCTCAGTGAACTGGACTCAACACCCCCTATTCACCGCACAAGAATATATCTGACTAGCAAGAATCTTAAAACCTATGTATTGATATCTCTCTGGAGTTGAATCAAGAGGGTGTAAAGCGGCATAAACACAGCAGGGAAAAGCAGCTCAACCCCATTATCAAAATAAATTACTTAAAATGAACGCCATAAAACAAAGACAGTGAAAGAGAGAGAAATTCTTACAAAATCCGTTCGGGGGCTCTTATGCAACCTGGATTGACCATATCTAGACCCACAGCTGGATGAGACATAAGGCTGGACAATCTTGGGGCTGAGAGGATTGGTGAGGTTGGGTGAGCAAACGCAGACCGCTTAAAGTAATACCGCGTGGTACCCACCCCATGGGTCCCAAATCTCCAGGTTCAAGTGCATCTTCCTACATTGAAAACGTGCATGGGAAACCCAGAAGATGGTACAGCGTGTGATCGGGAAAGGTTTCTAAAACGCACCTCATTTCTCCTCTCCTTGTGCTCGGGTTCGCCATTCCAGCCGCTTTACTAACAATCTCCCTACTTGGAGAATCAGCACCTTGAAGCTCCTGTTTCTTTCGTACAGGTTGCAATTTGTCCTGAGGATGAACGGGAAGAGGGGGAACCAACGAGAGACTAGCTCTAGGTGTTGGGACAGGCACAGGTCACTCTATTTCCCCATCAGGAAGAAGAATGAAGCACAGGCTCAGCCTGCCCCCCGGAACCAGAATAGGGCCTGAAGCAATCCTGCGCTTTTGCGGCCAGCTCCCAAAAAAGCGAGTTGACAAATGGAGCTCAGGGCCACTGCAATTCACAAACCTGCAGAGTTATAAATGATAACTCTCGTCCACAAATATATTGAGGGAAGGCAACGAAGAGGATTTGAAAGCAAGGCAGAATTGCAGGAAACAGATTTCAGGAGGTAGATTCGACTCGCCTTTAAAGCACATGAAAAGCGGCAAAACGTTGACAATGATGCCCTTGGCCAAAAAGGGCGTATGCGTTTTTTCCTGAATATATTCAGGAAAAAACGCATACGCCCTTTTTGGCCAACCAAGCAAGCCGGAAGTGCAAATCAGCACTACAAAGAAGTCTCGCTTGCCATCGGTCAAAAGGGCCATGCTGCCAAAAGTGTAAAAACCAGAAATTCAGGACAGGCCATGGAAACATGGGAGCCTTGCTACGCTGATGGGCAGGATGCCAATTGCCAACAGCCACTCTGGAGAAGTGTACGGTGTGTCCTGAAACATGTAATAAACACAGCTTACAGAGCATAGGGCACTTCCACTCATGGGCGTATAAATTGGGAAAACTAAAAATCAACAAGACACAGGCACCCCAAAGTTTAGGGCTGCTCTGTGTACAAGAACCTCCACTTAGGTACACCTTAAACATGCCAGGAAAGAGAAAAATGGATAAAGAAGTTGTGGTACTTAGGCACAATGGAATATCACTCAGCCATGAAATCAATGTCATAAGGCTAGTAGCAGCATGATGAGTGGATTTAGGGACGAGGATTCTAAGTGAAATAAGTCACACAGAAAAAGACAGTTATCCTAAGATATCACTTATAGAGGGCATGTCAAAATCGCTACACTTGAAGTGAATTACAAAACAGAACAGAGTCACATATTTAGAAGACACACTATGGCTGCTTAACGGGAAAGGTGAGGTGGGGTGATGCATAAAACAAGGGTTTGAAATTAGCTCACATACCGTTCCATAAGCCAAATATGTAACAGACAAGACCTCCTCCCTGCTCAGTGAACTGGACTCAACACCCCCTATTCACCGCACAAGAATATATCTGACTAGCAAGAATCTTAAAACCTCTGTATTGATATCTCTCTGGAGTTGAATCAAGAGGGTGTAAAGTGGCATAAACACAGCAGGGAAAAGCAGCTCAACCCCATTATCAAAATAAATTACTTAAAATGAACGCCATAAAACAAAGACAGTGAAACAGAGAGAAATTCTTACAAAATCCGTTCGGAGGTTCTGATGCAACCTGGATTGACCATATCTAGACCCACAGCTGGATGAGACATAAGGCTGGACACTCTTGGGGCTGAGAGGTTTGGTGAGGTTGGGTGAGGAAACGCAGACCCTTTAAAGTAATACCGCGGGGTACCCACCCCATGGGTCCCAAATCTCCAGGTTCAAAGGCATCTTCCTACATTGAAAACGTGCATGGGAAACCCAGAAGATGGTACAGCGTGTGATCGGGAAAGGTTTCTAAAACGCACCTCATTTCTCCTCTCCTTGTGCTCGGGTTCGCCATTCCAGCTGCTTTACTATCAATCTCCCTACTTGGAGAATCAGCACCTTGAAGCTCCTGTTTGTTTCGTACAGGTTGCAATTTGTCCTGAGGATGAACGGGAAGAGGGGGAACCAACGAGAGTAGCTCTAGGTGTTGGGACAGGCACAGGTCACTCTATTTCCCCATCAGGAAGAAGAATGAAGCACAGGCTCAGCCTGCCCCCCGGAACCAGAATAGGGCCTGAAGCAATCCTGTGCTTTTGCGGCCAGCTCCCAAAAAAGCGAGTTGACAAATGGAGCTCAGGGCCACTGCAATTCACAAACCTGCAGAGTTATAAATGATAACTCTCGTTCACAAATATATTGAGGGAAGGCAACGAAGAGGTTTTGAAAGCAAGGCAGAATTGCAGGAAACAGATTTCAGGAGGTAGATTCGACTCGCCTTTAAAGCACATGAAAAGCAGCAAAACGTTGACAATGATGCCCTTGGCCAAAAAGGGCGTATGCGTTTTTTCCTGAATATATTCAGGAAAAAACGCATACGCCCTTTTTGGCCAACCAAGCAAGCCGGAAGTGCAAATCAGCACTACAAAGAAGTCTCGCTTGCCATCGGTCAAAAGGGCCACGCTGCAAAAAGAGTAAACACCAGAAATGCAGGACAGGCCATGGAGACATGGGAGCCTTGCTAGGCTGAGGGGTGGGATGTCAATTGCCAACAGCCACTCTGGAGAAGTGTACGGTGTGTCCTGAAACATGTAATAAACACAGCTTACAGAGCATAGGGCACTTCCACTCATGGGTGTATAAATTGGGAAAACTAAAAATCAACAAGACACAGGCACCCCAAAGTTTCGGGCTGCTCTGTGTACAAGAACCTCCACTTAGCTACACCTTAAGTATCCCAGGAAAGAGAAAAATGGATAAAGAAGTTGTGGTACTTAGGCACAATGGAATATCACTCAGCCATGAAATCAATGTCATAAGGCTAGTAGCAGCATGATGAGTGGATTTAGGGACGAGGATTCTAAGTGAAATAAGTCACACAGAAAAAGACTCTTATCCTAAGATATCACTTATAGAGGGCATGTCGAAATCGCTACACTTGAACTGAATTACAAAACAGAACAGAGTCACACATTTAGAAGACACACTATGGCTGCTTAACGGGAAAGGTGAGGTGGGCTGATGCATAAAACAAGGGTTTGAAATTAGCTCACATACCATTCCATAAGCCAAATATGTAACAGACAAGACCTCCTCCCTGCTCAGTGAACTGGACTCAACACCCCCTATTCACCGCACAAGAATATATCTGACTAGCAAGACTCTTGAAACCTATGTATTGATATCTCTCTGGACTTGAATCAAGAGGGTGTAAAGCGGCATAAACACAGCAGGGAAAAGCATCTCAACCCCATTAGCAAAATAAATTACTTAAAATGAACGCCATAAAACAAAGACAGTGAAAGAGAGAGAAATTCTTACAAAATCCGTTCGGAGGCTCTGATGCAACCTGGATTGACCATATCTAGACCCACAGCTGGATGAGACATAAGGCTGGACACTCTTGGGGCTGAGAGGTTTGGTGAGGTTGGGTGAGGAAACGCAGACCCTTTAAAGTAATACCGCGGGGTACCCACCCCATGGGTCCCAAATCTCCAGGTTCAAGGGCATCTTCCTACATTGAAAACGTGCATGGGAAACCCAGAAGATGGTACAGCGTGTGATCGGGAAAGGTTTCTAAAACGCACTTCATTTCTCCTCTCCTTGTGCTGGGGTTCGCCATTCCAGCCGCTTTACTAACAATCTCCCTACCTGGAGAATCAGCACCTGGAACCTCCTGTTTCTTTCGTACAGGTTGCAATTTGTCCTGAGGATGAACGGGAAGAGGGGGAACCAACGAGAGACTAGCTCTAGGTGTTGGGAAAGGCACAGGTCACTCTATTTCCCCATCAGGAAGAAGAATGAAGCACAGGCTCAGCCTGCCCCCCGGAACCAGAATAGGGCCTGAAGCAATCCTGCGCTTTTGCGGCCAGCTCCCAAAAAAGCGAGTTGACAAATGGAGCTCAGGGCCACTGCAATTCACAAACCTGCAGAGTTATAAATGATAACTCTCGTCCACAAATATATTGAGGGAAGGCAACGAAGAGGATTTGAAAGCAAGGCAGAATTGCAGGAAACAGATTTCAGGAGGTAGATTCGACTCGCCTTTAAAGCACATGAAAAGCGGCAAAACGTTGACAATGATGCCCTTGGCCAAAAAGGGCGTATGCGTTTTTTCCTGAATATATTTTCCTGAATATATTCAGGAAAAAACGCATACGCCCTTTTTGGCCAACCAAGCAAGCCGGAAGTGCAAATCAGCACTACAAAGAAGTCTCGCTTGCCATCGGTCAAAAGGGCCACGCTGCAAAAAGAGTAAACACCAGAAATGCAGGACAGGCCATGGAGACATGGGAGCCTTGCTAGGCTGAGGGGTGGGATGTCAATTGCCAACAGCCACTCTGGAGAAGTGTACGGTGTGTCCTGAAACATGTAATAAACACAGCTTACAGAGCATAGGGCACTTCCACTCATGGGCGTATAAATTGGGAAAACTAAAAATCAACAAGACACAGGCACCCCAAAGTTTCGGGCTGCTCTGTGAACAAGAACCTCCACTTAGGTACACCTTAAACATGCCAGGAAAGAGAAAAATGGATAAAGAAGTTGTGGTACTTAGGCACAATGGAATATCACTCAGCCATGAAATCAATGTCATAAGGCTAGTAGCAGCATGATGAGTGGATTTAGGGACGAGGATTCTAAGTGAAATAAGTCACACAGAAAAAGACAGTTATCCTAAGATATCACTTATAGAGGGCATGTCAAAATCGCTACACTTGAACTGAATTACAAAACAGAACAGAGTCACACATTTAGAAGACACACTATGGCTGCTTAACGGGAAAGGTGAGGTGGGCTGATGCATAAAACAAGGGTTTGAAATTAGCTCATATACCATTCCATAAGCCAAATATGTAACAGACAAGACCTCCTCCCTGCTCAGTGAACTGGACTCAACACCCCCTATTCACCGCACAAGAATATATCTGACTAGCAAGAATCTTAAAACCTATGTATTGATATCTCTCTGGAGTTGAATCAGGAGGGTGTAAAGCGGCATAAACACAGCAGGGAAAAGCAGCTCAACCCCATTATCAAAATAAATTACTTAAAATGAACCCCATAAAACAAAGACAGTAAAAGAGAGAGAAATTCTTACAAAATCCGTTCGGGGGCTCTTATGCAACCTGGATTGACCATATCTAGACCCACAGCTGGATGAGACAAAAGGCTGGACACTCTTGGGGCTGAGAGGATTGGTGAGGTTGGGTGAGCAAACGCAGACCGCTTAAAGTAATACCGCGTGGTACCCACCCCATGGGTCCCAAATCTCCAGGTTCAAGGGCATCTTCCTACATCGAAAACATGCCTGGGAAACCCAGAAGATGGTACACCGTGTGATCGGGAAAGGTTTCTAAAACGCACCTCATTTCTCCTCTCCTTGTGCTCGGGTTCGCCATTCCAGCCGCTTTACTAACAATCTCCCTACTTGGAGAATCAGCACCTGGAACCTCCTGTTTGTTTCGTACAGGTTGCAATTTGTCCTGAGGATGAACGGGAAGACGGGGAACCAATGAGAGACTAGCTCTAGATGTTGGGACAGGCACAGGTCACTCTATTTCCCCATCAGGAAGAAGAATGAAGCACAGGCTCAGCCTGCCCCCCGGAACCAGAATAGGGCCTGAAGCAATCCTGCGCTTTTGCGGCCAGCTCCCAAAAAAGCGAGTTGACAAATGGAGCTCAGGGCCACTGCAATTCACAAACCTGCAGAGTTATAAATGATAACTCTCGTCCACAAATATATTGAGGGAAGGCAACGAAGAGGATTTGAAAGCAAGGCAGAATTGCAGGAAACAGATTTCAGGAGGTAGATTCGACTCGCCTTTAAAGCACATGAAAAGCGGCAAAACGTTGACAATGATGCCCTTGGCCAAAAAGGGCGTATGCGTTTTTTCCTGAATATATTCAGGAAAAAACGCATACGCCCTTTTTGGCCAACCAAGCAAGCCGGAAGTGCAAATCAGCACTACAAAGAAGTCTCGCTTGCCATCGGTCAAAAGGGCCATGCTGCCAAAAGTGTAAAAACCAGAAATTCAGGACAGGCCATGGAGACATGGGAGTCTTGCTAGGCTGAGGGGTGGGATGTCAATTGCCAACAGCCACTCTGGAGAAGTGTACGGTGTGTCCTGAAACATGTAATAAACACAGCTTACAGAGCATAGGGCACTTCCACTCATGGGCGTATAAATTGGGAAAACTAAAAATCAACAAGACACAGGCACCCCAAAGTTTCGGGCTGCTCTGTGTACAAGAATCTCCACTTAGCTACACCTTAAGTATCCCAGGAAAGAGAAAAATGGATAAAGAAGTTGTGGTACTTAGGCACAATGGAATATCACTCAGCCATGAAATCAATGTCATAAGGCTAGTAGCAGCATGATGAGTGGATTTAGGGACGAGGATTCTAAGTGAAATAAGTCACACAGAAAAAGACAGTTATCCTAAGATATCACTTATAGAGGGCATGTCAAAATCGCTACACTTGAACTGAATTACAAAACAGAACAGAGTCACACATTTAGAAGACACACTATGGCTGCTTAACGGGAAAGGTGAGGTGGGCTGATGCATAAAACAAGGGTTTGAAATTAGCTCACATACCATTCCATAAGCCAAATATGTAACAGACAAGACCTCCTCCCTGCTCAGTGAACTGGACTCAACACCCCCTATTCACCGCACAAGAATATATCTGACTAGCAAGAATCTTAAAACCTATGTATTGATATCTCTCTGGAGTTGAATCAAGAGGGTGTAAAGCGGCATAAACACAGCAGGGAAAAGCAGCTCAACCCCATTATCAAAATAAATTACTTAAAATGAACCCCATAAAACAAAGACAGTGAAAGAGAGAGAAATTCTTACAAAATCCGTTCGGGGTCTCTTATGCAACCTGGATTGACCATATCTAGACCCACAGCTGGATGAGACATAAGGCTGGACACTCTTGGGGCTGAGAGGATTGGTGAGGTCGGGTGAGCAAACGCAGACCGCTTAAAGTAATACCGCGTGGTACCCACCCCATGGGTCCCAAATCTCCAGGTTCAAGGGCATCTTCCTACATCGAAAACATGCCTGGGAAACCCAGAAGATGGTACACCGTGTGATCGGGAAAGGTTTCTAAAACGCACCTCATTTCTCCTCTCCTTGTGCTCGGGTTCGCCATTCCAGCCGCTTTACTAACAATCTCCCTACTTGGAGAATCAGCACCTGGAACCTCCTGTTTGTTTCGTACAGGTTGCAATTTGTCCTGAGGATGAACGGGAAGACGGGGAACCAATGAGAGACTAGCTCTAGGTGTTGGGACAGGCACAGGTCACTCTATTTCCCCATTAGGAAGAAGAATGAAGCACAGGCTCAGCCTGCCCCCCGGAACCAGAATAGGGCCTGAAGCAATCCTGCGCTTTCGCGGCCAGCTCCCAAAAAAGCGAGTTGACAAATGGAGCTCAGGGCCACTGCAATTCACAAACCTGCAGAGTTATAAATGATAACTCTCGTCCACAAATATATTGAGGGAAGGCAACGAAGAGGATTTGAAAGCAAAGCAGAATTGCAGGAAACAGATTTCAGGAGGTAGATTCGACTCGCCTTTAAAGCACATGAAAAGCGGCAAAACGTTGACAATGATGCCCTTGGCCAAAAAGGGCGTATGCGTTTTTTCCTGAATATATTCAGGAAAAAACGCATACGCCCTTTTTGGCCAACCAAGCAAGCCGGAAGTGCAAATCAGCACTACAAAGAAGTCTCGCTTGCCATCGGTCAAGAGGGCCATGCTGCCAAAAGTGTAAAAACCAGAAATTCAGGACAGGCCATGGAGACATGGGAGCCTTGCTACGCTGACGGGCAGGATGCCAATTGCCAACAGCCACTCTGGAGAAGTGTACGGTGTGTCCTGAAACATGTAATAAACACAGCTTACAGAGCATAGGGCACTTCCACTCATGGGCGTATAAATTGGGAAAACTAAAAATCAACAAGACGCAGGCACCCCAAAGTTTCGGGCTGCTCTGTGTACAAGAACCTCCACTTAGGTCCACATTAAACATGCCAGGAAAGAGAAAAATGGAAAAAAAGGAGTTGTGGTACCTAGGCACAATGTAATATCACTCAGCCATGAAATCAATGTCATAAGGCTAGTAGCAGCATGATGAGTGGATTTAGGGACGAGGATTCTAAGTGAAATAAGTCACACAGAAAAAGACACTTATCCTAAGATATCACTTATAGAGGGCATGTCAAAATCGCTACACTTGAACTGAATTACAAAACAGAACAGAGTCACACATTTAGAAGACACACTATGGCTGCTTAACGGGAAAGGTGAGGTGGGGTGATGCATAAAACAAGGGTTTGAAATTAGCTCACATACTGTTCCATAAGCCAAATATGTAACAGACAAGACCTCCTCCCTGCTCAGTGAACTGGACTCAACACCCCCTATTCACCGCACAAGAATATATCTGACTAGCAAGAATCTTAAAACCTATGTATTGATATCTCTCTGGAGTTGAATCAAGAGGGTGTAAAGCGGCATAAACACAGCAGGGAAAAGCAGCTCAACCCCATTATCAAAATAAATTACTTAAAATGAACGCCATAAAACAAAGACAGTGAAAGAGAGAGAAATTCTTACAAAATCCGTTCGGGGGCTCTTATGCAACCTGGATTGACCATATCTAGACCCACAGCTGGATGAGACAAAAGGCTGGACAATCTTGGGGCTGAGAGGATTGGTGAGGTTGGGTGAGCAAACGCAGACCGCTTAAAGTAATACCGCGTGGTACCCACCCCATGGGTCCCAAATCTCCAGGTTCAAGGGCATCTTCCTACATCGAAAACATGCCTGGGAAACCCAGAAGATGGTACACCGTGTGATCGGGAAAGGTTTCTAAAACGCACCTCATTTCTCCTCTCCTTGTGCTCGGGTTCGCCATTCCAGCCGCTTTACTAACAATCTCCCTACTTGGAGAATCAGCACCTGGAACCTCCTGTTTGTTTCGTACAGGTTGCAATTTGTCCTGAGGATGAACGGGAAGACGGGGAACCAATGAGAGACTAGCTCTAGGTGTTGGGACAGGCACAGGTCACTCTATTTCCCCATCAGGAAGAAGAATGAAGCACAGGCTCAGCCTGCCCCCCGGAACCAGAATAGGGCCTGAAGCAATCCTGCGCTTTTGCGTCCAGCTCCCAAAAAAGCGAGTTGACAAATGGAGCTCAGGGCCACTGCAATTCACAAACCTGCAGAGTTATAAATGATAACTCTCGTCCACAAATATATTGAGGGAAGGCAACGAAGAGGATTTGAAAGCAAAGCAGAATTGCAGGAAACAGATTTCAGGAGGTAGATTCGACTCGCCTTTAAAGCACATGAAAAGCGGCAAAACGTTGACAATGATGCCCTTGGCCAAAAAGGGCGTATGCGTTTTTTCCTGAATATATTTCCCTGAATATATTCAGGAAAAAACGCATACGCCCGTTTTGGCCAACCAAGCAAGCCGGAAGTGCAAATCAGCACTACAAAGAAGTCTCGCTTGCCATCGGTCAAAAGGGCCACGCTGCAAAAAGAGTAAACACCAGAAATGCAGGACAGGCCATGGAGACATGGGAGTCTTGCTAGGCTGAGGGGTGGGATGTCAATTGCCAACAGCCACTCTGGAGAAGTGTACGGTGTGTCCTGAAACATGTAATAAACACAGCTTACAGAGCATAGGGCACTTCCACTCATGGGCGTATAAATTGGGAAAACTAAAAATCAACAAGACACAGGCACCCCAAAGTTTCGGGCTGCTCTGTGTACAAGAATCTCCACTTAGCTACACCTTAAGTATCCCAGGAAAGAGAAAAATGGAGAAAGAAGTTGTGGTACTTAGGCACAATGGAATATCACTCAGCCATGAAATCAATGTCATAAGGCTAGTAGCAGCATGATGAGTGGATTTAGGGACGAGGATTCTAAGTGAAATAAGTCACACAGAAAAAGACAGTTATCCTAAGATATCACTTATAGAGGGCATGTCAAAATCGCTACACTTGAACTGAATTACAAAACAGAACAGAGTCACACATTTAGAAGACACACTATGGCTGCTTAACGGGAAAGGTGAGGTGGGCTGATGCATAAAACAAGGGTTTGAAATTAGCTCACATACCATTCCATAAGCCAAATATGTAACAGACAAGACCTCCTCCCTGCTCAGTGAACTGGACTCAACACCCCCTATTCACCGCACAAGAATATATCTGACTAGCAAGAATCTTAAAACCTATGTATTGATATCTCTCTGGAGTTGAATCAAGAGGGTGTAAAGCGGCATAAACACAGCAGGGAAAAGCAGCTCAACCCCATTATCAAAATAAATTACTTAAAATGAACCCCATAAAACAAAGACAGTGAAAGAGAGAGAAATTCTTACAAAATCCGTTCGGGGGCTCTTATGCAACCTGGATTGACCATATCTAGACCCACAGCTGGATGAGACAAAAGGCTGGACAAACTTGGGGCTGAGAGGATTGGTGAGGTTGGGTGAGCAAACGCAGACCGCTTAAAGTAATACCGCGTGGTACCCACCCCATGGGTCCCAAATCTCCAGGTTCAAGGGCATCTTCCTACATCGAAAACATGCCTGGGAAACCCAGAAGATGGTACACCGTGTGATCGGGAAAGGTTTCTAAAACGCACCTCATTTCTCCTCTCCTTGTGCTCGGGTTCGCCATTCCAGCCGCTTTACTAACAATCTCCCTACTTGGAGAATCAGCACCTGGAACCTCCTGTTTGTTTCGTACAGGTTGCAATTTGTCCTGAGGATGAACGGGAAGACGGGGAACCAATGAGAGACTAGCTCTAGGTGTTGGGACAGGCACAGGTCACTCTATTTCCCCATCAGGAAGAAGAATCAAGCACAGGCTCAGCCTGCCCCCCGGAACCAGAATAGGGCCTGAAGCAATCCTGCGCTTTCGCGGCCAGCTCCCAAAAAAGCGAGTTGACAAATGGAGCTCAGGGCCACTGCAATTCACAAACCTGCAGAGTTATAAATGATAACTCTCGTCCACAAATATATTGAGGGAAGGCAACGAAGAGGATTTGAAAGCAAAGCAGAATTGCAGGAAACAGATTTCAGGAGGTAGATTCGACTCGCCTTTAAAGCACATGAAAAGCGGCAAAACGTTGACAATGATGCCCTTGGCCAAAAAGGGCGTATGCGTTTTTTCCTGAATATATTCAGGAAAAAACGCATACGCCCTTTTTGGCCAACCAAGCAAGCCGGAAGTGCAAATCAGCACTACAAAGAAGTCTCGCTTGCCATCGGTCAAGAGGGCCATGCTGCCAAAAGTGTAAAAACCAGAAATTCAGGACAGGCCATGGAGACATGGGAGCCTTGCTACGCTGATGGGCAGGATGCCAATTGCCAACAGCCACTCTGGAGAAGTGTACGGTGTGTCCTGAAACATGTAATAAACACAGCTTACAGAGCATAGGGCACTTCCACTCATGGGCGTATAAATTGGGAAAACTAAAAATCAACAAGACACAGGCACCCCAAAGTTTCGGGCTGCTCTGTGTACAAGAACCTCCACTTAGGTACACCTTAAACATGCCAGGAAAGAGAAAAATGGATAAAGAAGTTGTGGTACTTAGGCACAATGGAATATCACTCAGCCATGAAATCAATGTCATAAGGCTAGTAGCAGCATGATGAGTGGATTTAGGGACGAGGATTCTAAGTGAAATAAGTCACACAGAAAAAGACACTTATCCTAAGATATCACTTATAGAGGGCATGTCGAAATCGCTACACTTGAAGTGAATTACAAAACAGAACAGAGTCACATATTTAGAAGACACACTATGGCTGCTTAACGGGAAAGGTGAGGTGGGGTGATGCATAAAACAAGGGTTTGAAATTAGCTCACATACCGTTCCATAAGCCAAATATGTAACAGACAAGACCTCCTCCCTGCTCAGTGAACTGGACTCAACACCCCCTATTCACCGCACAAGAATATATCTGACTAGCAAGAATCTTAAAACCTATGTATTGATATCTCTCTGGAGTTGAATCAAGAGGGTGTAAAGCGGCATAAACACAGCAGGGAAAAGCAGCTCAACCCCATTATCAAAATAAATTACTTAAAATGAACGCCATAAAACAAAGACAGTGAAAGAGAGAGAAATTCTTACAAAATCCGTTCGGAGGCTCTGATGCAACCTGGATTGACCATATCTAGACCCACAGCTGGATGAGACATAAGGCTGGACACTCTTGGGGCTGAGAGGTTTGGTGAGGTTGGGTGAGCAAACGCAGACCGCTTAAAGTAATACCGCGTGGTACCCACCCCAAGGGTCCCAAATCTCCAGGTTCAAGGGCATCTTCCTACATCGAAAACATGCCTGGGAAACCCAGAAGATGGTACACCGTGTGATCGGGAAAGGTTTCTAAAACGCACCTCATTTCTCCTCTCCTTGTGCTCGGGTTCGCCATTCCAGCCGCTTTACTAACAATCTCCCTACTTGGAGAATCAGCACCTGGAACCTCCTGTTTGTTTCGTACAGGTTGCAATTTGTCCTGAGGATGAACGGGAAGACGGGGAACCAATGAGAGACTAGCTCTAGGTGTTGGGACAGGCACAGGTCACTCTATTTCCCCATAAGGAAGAAGAAGGAAGCACAGGCTCAGCCTGCCCCCCGGAACCAGAATAGGGCCTGAAGCAATCCTGCGCTTTTGCGGCCAGCTCCCAAAAAAGCGAGTTGACAAATGGAGCTCAGGGCCACTGCAATTCACAAACCTGCAGAGTTATAAATGATAACTCTCATCCACAAATATATTGAGGGAAGGCAACGAAGAGGATTTGAAAGCAAGGCAGAATTGCAGGAAACAGATTTCAGGAGGTAGATTCGACTCGCCTTTAAAGCACATGAAAAGCAGCAAAACGTTGACAATGATGCCCTTGGCCAAAAAGGGCGTATGCGTTTTTTCCTGAATATATTCAGGAAAAAACGCATACGCCCTTTTTGGCCAACCAAGCAAGCCGGAAGTGCAAATCAGCACTACAAAGAAGTCTCGCTTGCCATCGTTCAAAAGGGCCATGCTGCCAAAAGTGTAAAAACCAGAAATTCAGGACAGGCCATGGAGACATGGGAGCCTTGCTACGCTGATGGGCAGGATGCCAATTGCCAACAGCCACTCTGGAGAAGTGTACGGTGTGTCCTGAAACATGTAATAAACACAGCTTACATAGCATAGGGCACTTCCACTCATGGGCGTATAAATTGGGAAAACTAAAAATCAACAAGACACAGGCACCCAAAAGTTTTGGGCTGCTCTGTGTACAAGAACCTCCACTTAGGTACACCTTAATCATGCCAGGAAAGAGAAAAATGGATAAAGAAGTTGTGGTACTTAGGCACAATGGAATATCACTCAGCCATGAAATCAATGTCATAAGGCTAGTAGCAGCATGATGAGTGGATTTAGGGACGAGGATTCTAAGTGAAATAAGTCACACAGAAAAAGACACTTATCCTAAGATATCACTTATAGAGGGCATGTCGAAATCGCTACACTTGAAGTGAATTACAAAACAGAACAGAGTCACATATTTAGAAGACACACTATGGCTGCTTAACGGGAAAGGTGAGGTGGGGTGATGCATAAAACAAGGGTTTGAAATTAGCTCACATACCGTTCCATAAGCCAAATATGTAACAGACAAGACCTCCTCCCTGCTCAGTGAACTGGACTCAACACCCCCTATTCACCGCACAAGAATATATCTGACTAGCAAGAATCTTAAAACCTATGTATTGATATCTCTCTGGAGTTGAATCAAGAGGGTGTAAAGCGGCATAAACACAGCAGGGAAAAGCAGCTCAACCCCATTATCAAAATAAATTACTTAAAATGAACGCCATAAAACAAAGACAGTGAAAGAGAGAGAAATTCTTACAAAATCCGTTCGGGGGCTCTTATGCAACCTGGATTGACCATATCTAGACCCACAGCTGGATGAGACATAAGGCTGGACAATCTTGGGGCTGAGAGGATTGGTGAGGTTGGGTGAGCAAACGCAGACCGCTTAAAGTAATACCGCGTGGTACCCACCCCATGGGTCCCAAATCTCCAGGTTCAAGTGCATCTTCCTACATTGAAAACGTGCATGGGAAACCCAGAAGATGGTACAGCGTGTGATCGGGAAAGGTTTCTAAAACGCACCTCATTTCTCCTCTCCTTGTGCTCGGGTTCGCCATTCCAGCCGCTTTACTAACAATCTCCCTACTTGGAGAATCAGCACCTTGAAGCTCCTGTTTCTTTCGTACAGGTTGCAATTTGTCCTGAGGATGAACGGGAAGAGGGGGAACCAACGAGAGACTAGCTCTAGGTGTTGGGACAGGCACAGGTCACTCTATTTCCCCATCAGGAAGAAGAATGAAGCACAGGCTCAGCCTGCCCCCCGGAACCAGAATAGGGCCTGAAGCAATCCTGCGCTTTTGCGGCCAGCTCCCAAAAAAGCGAGTTGACAAATGGAGCTCAGGGCCACTGCAATTCACAAACCTGCAGAGTTATAAATGATAACTCTCGTCCACAAATATATTGAGGGAAGGCAACGAAGAGGATTTGAAAGCAAGGCAGAATTGCAGGAAACAGATTTCAGGAGGTAGATTCGACTCGCCTTTAAAGCACATGAAAAGCGGCAAAACGTTGACAATGATGCCCTTGGCCAAAAAGGGCGTATGCGTTTTTTCCTGAATATATTCAGGAAAAAACGCATACGCCCTTTTTGGCCAACCAAGCAAGCCGGAAGTGCAAATCAGCACTACAAAGAAGTCTCGCTTGCCATCGGTCAAAAGGGCCATGCTGCCAAAAGTGTAAAAACCAGAAATTCAGGACAGGCCATGGAAACATGGGAGCCTTGCTACGCTGATGGGCAGGATGCCAATTGCCAACAGCCACTCTGGAGAAGTGTACGGTGTGTCCTGAAACATGTAATAAACACAGCTTACAGAGCATAGGGCACTTCCACTCATGGGCGTATAAATTGGGAAAACTAAAAATCAACAAGACACAGGCACCCCAAAGTTTAGGGCTGCTCTGTGTACAAGAACCTCCACTTAGGTACACCTTAAACATGCCAGGAAAGAGAAAAATGGATAAAGAAGTTGTGGTACTTAGGCACAATGGAATATCACTCAGCCATGAAATCAATGTCATAAGGCTAGTAGCAGCATGATGAGTGGATTTAGGGACGAGGATTCTAAGTGAAATAAGTCACACAGAAAAAGACAGTTATCCTAAGATATCACTTATAGAGGGCATGTCAAAATCGCTACACTTGAAGTGAATTACAAAACAGAACAGAGTCACATATTTAGAAGACACACTATGGCTGCTTAACGGGAAAGGTGAGGTGGGGTGATGCATAAAACAAGGGTTTGAAATTAGCTCACATACCGTTCCATAAGCCAAATATGTAACAGACAAGACCTCCTCCCTGCTCAGTGAACTGGACTCAACACCCCCTATTCACCGCACAAGAATATATCTGACTAGCAAGAATCTTAAAACCTCTGTATTGATATCTCTCTGGAGTTGAATCAAGAGGGTGTAAAGTGGCATAAACACAGCAGGGAAAAGCAGCTCAACCCCATTATCAAAATAAATTACTTAAAATGAACGCCATAAAACAAAGACAGTGAAACAGAGAGAAATTCTTACAAAATCCGTTCGGAGGTTCTGATGCAACCTGGATTGACCATATCTAGACCCACAGCTGGATGAGACATAAGGCTGGACACTCTTGGGGCTGAGAGGTTTGGTGAGGTTGGGTGAGGAAACGCAGACCCTTTAAAGTAATACCGCGGGGTACCCACCCCATGGGTCCCAAATCTCCAGGTTCAAAGGCATCTTCCTACATTGAAAACGTGCATGGGAAACCCAGAAGATGGTACAGCGTGTGATCGGGAAAGGTTTCTAAAACGCACCTCATTTCTCCTCTCCTTGTGCTCGGGTTCGCCATTCCAGCTGCTTTACTATCAATCTCCCTACTTGGAGAATCAGCACCTTGAAGCTCCTGTTTGTTTCGTACAGGTTGCAATTTGTCCTGAGGATGAACGGGAAGAGGGGGAACCAACGAGAGTAGCTCTAGGTGTTGGGACAGGCACAGGTCACTCTATTTCCCCATCAGGAAGAAGAATGAAGCACAGGCTCAGCCTGCCCCCCGGAACCAGAATAGGGCCTGAAGCAATCCTGTGCTTTTGCGGCCAGCTCCCAAAAAAGCGAGTTGACAAATGGAGCTCAGGGCCACTGCAATTCACAAACCTGCAGAGTTATAAATGATAACTCTCGTTCACAAATATATTGAGGGAAGGCAACGAAGAGGTTTTGAAAGCAAGGCAGAATTGCAGGAAACAGATTTCAGGAGGTAGATTCGACTCGCCTTTAAAGCACATGAAAAGCAGCAAAACGTTGACAATGATGCCCTTGGCCAAAAAGGGCGTATGCGTTTTTTCCTGAATATATTCAGGAAAAAACGCATACGCCCTTTTTGGCCAACCAAGCAAGCCGGAAGTGCAAATCAGCACTACAAAGAAGTCTCGCTTGCCATCGGTCAAAAGGGCCACGCTGCAAAAAGAGTAAACACCAGAAATGCAGGACAGGCCATGGAGACATGGGAGCCTTGCTAGGCTGAGGGGTGGGATGTCAATTGCCAACAGCCACTCTGGAGAAGTGTACGGTGTGTCCTGAAACATGTAATAAACACAGCTTACAGAGCATAGGGCACTTCCACTCATGGGTGTATAAATTGGGAAAACTAAAAATCAACAAGACACAGGCACCCCAAAGTTTCGGGCTGCTCTGTGTACAAGAACCTCCACTTAGCTACACCTTAAGTATCCCAGGAAAGAGAAAAATGGATAAAGAAGTTGTGGTACTTAGGCACAATGGAATATCACTCAGCCATGAAATCAATGTCATAAGGCTAGTAGCAGCATGATGAGTGGATTTAGGGACGAGGATTCTAAGTGAAATAAGTCACACAGAAAAAGACTCTTATCCTAAGATATCACTTATAGAGGGCATGTCGAAATCGCTACACTTGAACTGAATTACAAAACAGAACAGAGTCACACATTTAGAAGACACACTATGGCTGCTTAACGGGAAAGGTGAGGTGGGCTGATGCATAAAACAAGGGTTTGAAATTAGCTCACATACCATTCCATAAGCCAAATATGTAACAGACAAGACCTCCTCCCTGCTCAGTGAACTGGACTCAACACCCCCTATTCACCGCACAAGAATATATCTGACTAGCAAGACTCTTGAAACCTATGTATTGATATCTCTCTGGACTTGAATCAAGAGGGTGTAAAGCGGCATAAACACAGCAGGGAAAAGCATCTCAACCCCATTAGCAAAATAAATTACTTAAAATGAACGCCATAAAACAAAGACAGTGAAAGAGAGAGAAATTCTTACAAAATCCGTTCGGAGGCTCTGATGCAACCTGGATTGACCATATCTAGACCCACAGCTGGATGAGACATAAGGCTGGACACTCTTGGGGCTGAGAGGTTTGGTGAGGTTGGGTGAGGAAACGCAGACCCTTTAAAGTAATACCGCGGGGTACCCACCCCATGGGTCCCAAATCTCCAGGTTCAAGGGCATCTTCCTACATTGAAAACGTGCATGGGAAACCCAGAAGATGGTACAGCGTGTGATCGGGAAAGGTTTCTAAAACGCACTTCATTTCTCCTCTCCTTGTGCTGGGGTTCGCCATTCCAGCCGCTTTACTAACAATCTCCCTACCTGGAGAATCAGCACCTGGAACCTCCTGTTTCTTTCGTACAGGTTGCAATTTGTCCTGAGGATGAACGGGAAGAGGGGGAACCAACGAGAGACTAGCTCTAGGTGTTGGGAAAGGCACAGGTCACTCTATTTCCCCATCAGGAAGAAGAATGAAGCACAGGCTCAGCCTGCCCCCCGGAACCAGAATAGGGCCTGAAGCAATCCTGCGCTTTTGCGGCCAGCTCCCAAAAAAGCGAGTTGACAAATGGAGCTCAGGGCCACTGCAATTCACAAACCTGCAGAGTTATAAATGATAACTCTCGTCCACAAATATATTGAGGGAAGGCAACGAAGAGGATTTGAAAGCAAGGCAGAATTGCAGGAAACAGATTTCAGGAGGTAGATTCGACTCGCCTTTAAAGCACATGAAAAGCGGCAAAACGTTGACAATGATGCCCTTGGCCAAAAAGGGCGTATGCGTTTTTTCCTGAATATATTTTCCTGAATATATTCAGGAAAAAACGCATACGCCCTTTTTGGCCAACCAAGCAAGCCGGAAGTGCAAATCAGCACTACAAAGAAGTCTCGCTTGCCATCGGTCAAAAGGGCCACGCTGCAAAAAGAGTAAACACCAGAAATGCAGGACAGGCCATGGAGACATGGGAGCCTTGCTAGGCTGAGGGGTGGGATGTCAATTGCCAACAGCCACTCTGGAGAAGTGTACGGTGTGTCCTGAAACATGTAATAAACACAGCTTACAGAGCATAGGGCACTTCCACTCATGGGCGTATAAATTGGGAAAACTAAAAATCAACAAGACACAGGCACCCCAAAGTTTCGGGCTGCTCTGTGAACAAGAACCTCCACTTAGGTACACCTTAAACATGCCAGGAAAGAGAAAAATGGATAAAGAAGTTGTGGTACTTAGGCACAATGGAATATCACTCAGCCATGAAATCAATGTCATAAGGCTAGTAGCAGCATGATGAGTGGATTTAGGGACGAGGATTCTAAGTGAAATAAGTCACACAGAAAAAGACAGTTATCCTAAGATATCACTTATAGAGGGCATGTCAAAATCGCTACACTTGAACTGAATTACAAAACAGAACAGAGTCACACATTTAGAAGACACACTATGGCTGCTTAACGGGAAAGGTGAGGTGGGCTGATGCATAAAACAAGGGTTTGAAATTAGCTCATATACCATTCCATAAGCCAAATATGTAACAGACAAGACCTCCTCCCTGCTCAGTGAACTGGACTCAACACCCCCTATTCACCGCACAAGAATATATCTGACTAGCAAGAATCTTAAAACCTATGTATTGATATCTCTCTGGAGTTGAATCAGGAGGGTGTAAAGCGGCATAAACACAGCAGGGAAAAGCAGCTCAACCCCATTATCAAAATAAATTACTTAAAATGAACCCCATAAAACAAAGACAGTAAAAGAGAGAGAAATTCTTACAAAATCCGTTCGGGGGCTCTTATGCAACCTGGATTGACCATATCTAGACCCACAGCTGGATGAGACAAAAGGCTGGACACTCTTGGGGCTGAGAGGATTGGTGAGGTTGGGTGAGCAAACGCAGACCGCTTAAAGTAATACCGCGTGGTACCCACCCCATGGGTCCCAAATCTCCAGGTTCAAGGGCATCTTCCTACATCGAAAACATGCCTGGGAAACCCAGAAGATGGTACACCGTGTGATCGGGAAAGGTTTCTAAAACGCACCTCATTTCTCCTCTCCTTGTGCTCGGGTTCGCCATTCCAGCCGCTTTACTAACAATCTCCCTACTTGGAGAATCAGCACCTGGAACCTCCTGTTTGTTTCGTACAGGTTGCAATTTGTCCTGAGGATGAACGGGAAGACGGGGAACCAATGAGAGACTAGCTCTAGATGTTGGGACAGGCACAGGTCACTCTATTTCCCCATCAGGAAGAAGAATCAAGCACAGGCTCAGCCTGCCCCCCGGAACCAGAATAGGGCCTGAAGCAATCCTGCGCTTTTGCGGCCAGCTCCCAAAAAAGCGAGTTGACAAATGGAGCTCAGGGCCACTGCAATTCACAAACCTGCAGAGTTATAAATGATAACTCTCGTCCACAAATATATTGAGGGAAGGCAACGAAGAGGATTTGAAAGCAAGGCAGAATTGCAGGAAACAGATTTCAGGAGGTAGATTCGACTCGCCTTTAAAGCACATGAAAAGCGGCAAAACGTTGACAATGATGCCCTTGGCCAAAAAGGGCGTATGCGTTTTTTCCTGAATATATTCAGGAAAAAACGCATACGCCCTTTTTGGCCAACCAAGCAAGCCGGAAGTGCAAATCAGCACTACAAAGAAGTCTCGCTTGCCATCGGTCAAAAGGGCCATGCTGCCAAAAGTGTAAAAACCAGAAATTCAGGACAGGCCATGGAGACATGGGAGTCTTGCTAGGCTGAGGGGTGGGATGTCAATTGCCAACAGCCACTCTGGAGAAGTGTACGGTGTGTCCTGAAACATGTAATAAACACAGCTTACAGAGCATAGGGCACTTCCACTCATGGGCGTATAAATTGGGAAAACTAAAAATCAACAAGACACAGGCACCCCAAAGTTTCGGGCTGCTCTGTGTACAAGAATCTCCACTTAGCTACACCTTAAGTATCCCAGGAAAGAGAAAAATGGATAAAGAAGTTGTGGTACTTAGGCACAATGGAATATCACTCAGCCATGAAATCAATGTCATAAGGCTAGTAGCAGCATGATGAGTGGATTTAGGGACGAGGATTCTAAGTGAAATAAGTCACACAGAAAAAGACAGTTATCCTAAGATATCACTTATAGAGGGCATGTCAAAATCGCTACACTTGAACTGAATTACAAAACAGAACAGAGTCACACATTTAGAAGACACACTATGGCTGCTTAACGGGAAAGGTGAGGTGGGCTGATGCATAAAACAAGGGTTTGAAATTAGCTCACATACCATTCCATAAGCCAAATATGTAACAGACAAGACCTCCTCCCTGCTCAGTGAACTGGACTCAACACCCCCTATTCACCGCACAAGAATATATCTGACTAGCAAGAATCTTAAAACCTATGTATTGATATCTCTCTGGAGTTGAATCAAGAGGGTGTAAAGCGGCATAAACACAGCAGGGAAAAGCAGCTCAACCCCATTATCAAAATAAATTACTTAAAATGAACCCCATAAAACAAAGACAGTGAAAGAGAGAGAAATTCTTACAAAATCCGTTCGGGGGCTCTTATGCAACCTGGATTGACCATATCTAGACCCACAGCTGGATGAGACAAAAGGCTGGACAAACTTGGGGCTGAGAGGATTGGTGAGGTTGGGTGAGCAAACGCAGACCGCTTAAAGTAATACCGCGTGGTACCCACCCCATGGGTCCCAAATCTCCAGGTTCAAGGGCATCTTCCTACATCGAAAACATGCCTGGGAAACCCAGAAGATGGTACACCGTGTGATCGGGAAAGGTTTCTAAAACGCACCTCATTTCTCCTCTCCTTGTGCTCGGGTTCGCCATTCCAGCCGCTTTACTAACAATCTCCCTACTTGGAGAATCAGCACCTGGAACCTCCTGTTTGTTTCGTACAGGTTGCAATTTGTCCTGAGGATGAACGGGAAGACGGGGAACCAATGAGAGACTAGCTCTAGGTGTTGGGACAGGCACAGGTCACTCTATTTCCCCATTAGGAAGAAGAATGAAGCACAGGCTCAGCCTGCCCCCCGGAACCAGAATAGGGCCTGAAGCAATCCTGCGCTTTCGCGGCCAGCTCCCAAAAAAGCGAGTTGACAAATGGAGCTCAGGGCCACTGCAATTCACAAACCTGCAGAGTTATAAATGATAACTCTCGTCCACAAATATATTGAGGGAAGGCAACGAAGAGGATTTGAAAGCAAAGCAGAATTGCAGGAAACAGATTTCAGGAGGTAGATTCGACTCGCCTTTAAAGCACATGAAAAGCGGCAAAACGTTGACAATGATGCCCTTGGCCAAAAAGGGCGTATGCGTTTTTTCCTGAATATATTCAGGAAAAAACGCATACGCCCTTTTTGGCCAACCAAGCAAGCCGGAAGTGCAAATCAGCACTACAAAGAAGTCTCGCTTGCCATCGGTCAAGAGGGCCATGCTGCCAAAAGTGTAAAAACCAGAAATTCAGGACAGGCCATGGAGACATGGGAGCCTTGCTACGCTGACGGGCAGGATGCCAATTGCCAACAGCCACTCTGGAGAAGTGTACGGTGTGTCCTGAAACATGTAATAAACACAGCTTACAGAGCATAGGGCACTTCCACTCATGGGCGTATAAATTGGGAAAACTAAAAATCAACAAGACGCAGGCACCCCAAAGTTTCGGGCTGCTCTGTGTACAAGAACCTCCACTTAGGTCCACATTAAACATGCCAGGAAAGAGAAAAATGGATAAAGAAGTTGTGGTACCTAGGCACAATGTAATATCACTCAGCCATGAAATCAATGTCATAAGGCTAGTAGCAGCATGATGAGTGGATTTAGGGACGAGGATTCTAAGTGAAATAAGTCACACAGAAAAAGACACTTATCCTAAGATATCACTTATAGAGGGCATGTCAAAATCGCTACACTTGAACTGAATTACAAAACAGAACAGAGTCACACATTTAGAAGACACACTATGGCTGCTTAACGGGAAAGGTGAGGTGGGGTGATGCATAAAACAAGGGTTTGAAATTAGCTCACATACTGTTCCATAAGCCAAATATGTAACAGACAAGACCTCCTCCCTGCTCAGTGAACTGGACTCAACACCCCCTATTCACCGCACAAGAATATATCTGACTAGCAAGAATCTTAAAACCTATGTATTGATATCTCTCTGGAGTTGAATCAAGAGGGTGTAAAGCGGCATAAACACAGCAGGGAAAAGCAGCTCAACCCCATTATCAAAATAAATTACTTAAAATGAACGCCATAAAACAAAGACAGTGAAAGAGAGAGAAATTCTTACAAAATCCGTTCGGGGGCTCTTATGCAACCTGGATTGACCATATCTAGACCCACAGCTGGATGAGACAAAAGGCTGGACAATCTTGGGGCTGAGAGGATTGGTGAGGTTGGGTGAGCAAACGCAGACCGCTTAAAGTAATACCGCGTGGTACCCACCCCATGGGTCCCAAATCTCCAGGTTCAAGGGCATCTTCCTACATCGAAAACATGCCTGGGAAACCCAGAAGATGGTACACCGTGTGATCGGGAAAGGTTTCTAAAACGCACCTCATTTCTCCTCTCCTTGTGCTCGGGTTCGCCATTCCAGCCGCTTTACTAACAATCTCCCTACTTGGAGAATCAGCACCTGGAACCTCCTGTTTGTTTCGTACAGGTTGCAATTTGTCCTGAGGATGAACGGGAAGACGGGGAACCAATGAGAGACTAGCTCTAGGTGTTGGGACAGGCACAGGTCACTCTATTTCCCCATCAGGAAGAAGAATGAAGCACAGGCTCAGCCTGCCCCCCGGAACCAGAATAGGGCCTGAAGCAATCCTGCGCTTTTGCGTCCAGCTCCCAAAAAAGCGAGTTGACAAATGGAGCTCAGGGCCACTGCAATTCACAAACCTGCAGAGTTATAAATGATAACTCTCGTCCACAAATATATTGAGGGAAGGCAACGAAGAGGATTTGAAAGCAAAGCAGAATTGCAGGAAACAGATTTCAGGAGGTAGATTCGACTCGCCTTTAAAGCACATGAAAAGCGGCAAAACGTTGACAATGATGCCCTTGGCCAAAAAGGGCGTATGCGTTTTTTCCTGAATATATTTCCCTGAATATATTCAGGAAAAAACGCATACGCCCGTTTTGGCCAACCAAGCAAGCCGGAAGTGCAAATCAGCACTACAAAGAAGTCTCGCTTGCCATCGGTCAAAAGGGCCACGCTGCAAAAAGAGTAAACACCAGAAATGCAGGACAGGCCATGGAGACATGGGAGTCTTGCTAGGCTGAGGGGTGGGATGTCAATTGCCAACAGCCACTCTGGAGAAGTGTACGGTGTGTCCTGAAACATGTAATAAACACAGCTTACAGAGCATAGGGCACTTCCACTCATGGGCGTATAAATTGGGAAAACTAAAAATCAACAAGACACAGGCACCCCAAAGTTTCGGGCTGCTCTGTGTACAAGAATCTCCACTTAGCTACACCTTAAGTATCCCAGGAAAGAGAAAAATGGATAAAGAAGTTGTGGTACTTAGGCACAATGGAATATCACTCAGCCATGAAATCAATGTCATAAGGCTAGTAGCAGCATGATGAGTGGATTTAGGGACGAGGATTCTAAGTGAAATAAGTCACACAGAAAAAGACAGTTATCCTAAGATATCACTTATAGAGGGCATGTCAAAATCGCTACACTTGAACTGAATTACAAAACAGAACAGAGTCACACATTTAGAAGACACACTATGGCTGCTTAACGGGAAAGGTGAGGTGGGCTGATGCATAAAACAAGGGTTTGAAATTAGCTCACATACCATTCCATAAGCCAAATATGTAACAGACAAGACCTCCTCCCTGCTCAGTGAACTGGACTCAACACCCCCTATTCACCGCACAAGAATATATCTGACTAGCAAGAATCTTAAAACCTATGTATTGATATCTCTCTGGAGTTGAATCAAGAGGGTGTAAAGCGGCATAAACACAGCAGGGAAAAGCAGCTCAACCCCATTATCAAAATAAATTACTTAAAATGAACCCCATAAAACAAAGACAGTGAAAGAGAGAGAAATTCTTACAAAATCCGTTCGGGGGCTCTTATGCAACCTGGATTGACCATATCTAGACCCACAGCTGGATGAGACAAAAGGCTGGACAAACTTGGGGCTGAGAGGATTGGTGAGGTTGGGTGAGCAAACGCAGACGGCTTAAAGTAATACCGCGTGGTACCCACCCCATGGGTCCCAAATCTCCAGGTTCAAGGGCATCTTCCTACATCGAAAACATGCCTGGGAAACCCAGAAGATGGTACACCGTGTGATCGGGAAAGGTTTCTAAAACGCACCTCATTTCTCCTCTCCTTGTGCTCGGGTTCGCCATTCCAGCCGCTTTACTAACAATCTCCCTACTTGGAGAATCAGCACCTGGAACCTCCTGTTTGTTTCGTACAGGTTGCAATTTGTCCTGAGGATGAACGGGAAGACGGGGAACCAATGAGAGACTAGCTCTAGGTGTTGGGACAGGCACAGGTCACTCTATTTCCCCATCAGGAAGAAGAATCAAGCACAGGCTCAGCCTGCCCCCCGGAACCAGAATAGGGCCTGAAGCAATCCTGCGCTTTCGCGGCCAGCTCCCAAAAAAGCGAGTTGACAAATGGAGCTCAGGGCCACTGCAATTCACAAACCTGCAGAGTTATAAATGATAACTCTCGTCCACAAATATATTGAGGGAAGGCAACGAAGAGGATTTGAAAGCAAAGCAGAATTGCAGGAAACAGATTTCAGGAGGTAGATTCGACTCGCCTTTAAAGCACATGAAAAGCGGCAAAACGTTGACAATGATGCCCTTGGCCAAAAAGGGCGTATGCGTTTTTTCCTGAATATATTCAGGAAAAAACGCATACGCCCTTTTTGGCCAACCAAGCAAGCCGGAAGTGCAAATCAGCACTACAAAGAAGTCTCGCTTGCCATCGGTCAAGAGGGCCATGCTGCCAAAAGTGTAAAAACCAGAAATTCAGGACAGGCCATGGAGACATGGGAGCCTTGCTACGCTGATGGGCAGGATGCCAATTGCCAACAGCCACTCTGGAGAAGTGTACGGTGTGTCCTGAAACATGTAATAAACACAGCTTACAGAGCATAGGGCACTTCCACTCATGGGCGTATAAATTGGGAAAACTAAAAATCAACAAGACACAGGCACCCCAAAGTTTCGGGCTGCTCTGTGTACAAGAACCTCCACTTAGGTACACCTTAAACATGCCAGGAAAGAGAAAAATGGATAAAGAAGTTGTGGTACTTAGGCACAATGGAATATCACTCAGCCATGAAATCAATGTCATAAGGCTAGTAGCAGCATGATGAGTGGATTTAGGGACGAGGATTCTAAGTGAAATAAGTCACACAGAAAAAGACACTTATCCTAAGATATCACTTATAGAGGGCATGTCGAAATCGCTACACTTGAAGTGAATTACAAAACAGAACAGAGTCACATATTTAGAAGACACACTATGGCTGCTTAACGGGAAAGGTGAGGTGGGGTGATGCATAAAACAAGGGTTTGAAATTAGCTCACATACCGTTCCATAAGCCAAATATGTAACAGACAAGACCTCCTCCCTGCTCAGTGAACTGGACTCAACACCCCCTATTCACCGCACAAGAATATATCTGACTAGCAAGAATCTTAAAACCTATGTATTGATATCTCTCTGGAGTTGAATCAAGAGGGTGTAAAGCGGCATAAACACAGCAGGGAAAAGCAGCTCAACCCCATTATCAAAATAAATTACTTAAAATGAACGCCATAAAACAAAGACAGTGAAAGAGAGAGAAATTCTTACAAAATCCGTTCGGAGGCTCTGATGCAACCTGGATTGACCATATCTAGACCCACAGCTGGATGAGACATAAGGCTGGACACTCTTGGGGCTGAGAGGTTTGGTGAGGTTGGGTGAGCAAACGCAGACCCTTTAAAGTAATACCGCGGGGTACCCACCCCATGGGTCCCAAATCTCCAGGTTCAAGGGCATCTTCCTACATTGAAAACGTGCATGGGAAACCCAGAAGATGGTACAGCGTGTGATCGGGAAAGGTTTCTAAAACGCACCTCATTTCTCCTCTCCTTGTGCTCGGGTTCGCCATTCCAGCCGCTTTACTAACAATCTCCCTACTTGGAGAATCAGCACCTTGAAGCTCCTGTTTCTTTCGTACAGGTTGCAATTTGTCCTGAGGATGAACGGGAAGAGGGGGAACCAACGAGAGACTAGCTCTAGGTGTTGGGACAGGCACAGGTCACTCTATTTCCCCATCAGGAAGAAGAATGAAGCACAGGCTCAGCCTGCCCCCCGGAACCAGAATAGGGCCTGAAGCAATCCTGCGCTTTTGCGGCCAGCTCCCAAAAAAGCGAGTTGACAAATGGAGCTCAGGGCCACTGCAATTCACAAACCTGCAGAGTTATAAATGATAACTCTCGTCCACAAATATATTGAGGGAAGGCAACGAAGAGGATTTGAAAGCAAGGCAGAATTGCAGGAAACAGATTTCAGGAGGTAGATTCGACTCGCCTTTAAAGCACATGAAAAGCGGCAAAACGTTGACAATGATGCCCTTGGCCAAAAAGGGCGTATGCGTTTTTTCCTGAATATATTTTCCTGAATATATTCAGGAAAAAACGCATACGCCCTTTTTGGCCAACCAAGCAAGCCGGAAGTGCAAATCAGCACTACAAAGAAGTCTCGCTTGCCATCGGTCAAAAGGGCCATGCTGCCAAAAGTGTAAAAACCAGATATTCAGGACAAGCCATGGAGACATGGGAGCCTTGCTACGCTGATGGGCAGGATGCCAATTGCCAACAGCCACTCTGGAGAAGTGTACGGTGTGTCCTGAAACATGTAATAAACACAGCTTACAGAGCATAGGGCACTTCCACTCATGGGCGTATAAATTGGGAAAACTAAAAATCAACAAGACACAGGCACCCCAAAGTTTCGGGCTGCTCTGTGTACAAGAACCTCCACTTAGGTACACCTTAAACATGCCAGGAAAGAGAAAAATGGATAAAGAAGTTGTGGTACTTAGGCACAATGGAATATCACTCAGCCATGAAATCAATGTCATAAGGCTAGTAGCAGCATGATGAGTGGATTTAGGGACGAGGATTCTAAGTGAAATAAGTCACACAGAAAAAGACAGTTATCCTAAGATATCACTTATAGAGGGCATGTCAAAATCGCTACACTTGAACTGAATTACAAAACAGAACAGAATCACATATTTAGAAGACACACTATGGCTGCTTAACGGGAAAGGTGAGGTGGGGTGATGCATAAAACAAGGGTTTGAAATTAGCTCACATACCGTTCCATAAGCCAAATATGTAACAGACAAGACCTCCTCCCTGCTCAGTGAACTGGACTCAACACCCCCTATTCACCGCACAAGAATATATCTGACTAGCAAGAATCTTAAAACCTATGTATTGATATCTCTCTGGAGTTGAATCAAGAGGGTGTAAAGCGGCATAAACACAGCAGGGAAAAGCAGCTCAACCCCATTATCAAAATAAATTACTTAAAATGAACGCCATAAAACAAAGACAGTGAAAGAGAGAGAAATTCTTACAAAATCCGTTCGGAGGCTCTGATGCAACCTGGATTGACCATATCTAGACCCACAGCTGGATGAGACATAAGGCTGGACACTCTTGGGGCTGAGAGGTTTGGTGAGGTTGAGTGAGGAAACGCAGACCCTTTAAAGTAATACCGCGGGGTACCCACCCCATGGGTCCCAAATCTCCAGGTTCAAGGGCATCTTCCTACATTGAAAACGTGCATGGGAAACCCAGAAGATGGTACAGCGTGTGATCGGGAAAGGTTTCTAAAACGCATTTCATTTCTCCTCTCCTTGTGCTCGGGTTCGCCATTCCAGCTGCTTTACTAACAATCTCCCTACTTGGAGAATCAGCACCTTGAAGCTCCTGTTTCTTTCGTACAGGTTGCAATTTGTCCTGAGGATGAACGGGAAGAGGGGGAACCAACGAGAGACTAGCTCTAGGTGTTGGGACAGGCACAGGTCACTCTATTTCCCCATCAGGAAGAAAAATGAAGCACAGGCTCAGCCTGCCCCCCGGAACCAGAATAGGGCCTGAAGCAATCCTGCGCTTTTGCGGCCAGCTCCCAAAAAAGCGAGTTGACAAATGGAGCTCAGGGCCACTGCAATTCACAAAACTGCACAGTTATAAATGATAACTCTCGTCCACAAATATATTGAGGGAAGGAAACGAAGAGGATTTGAAAGCAAGGCAGAATTGCAGGAAACAGATTTCAGGAGGTAGATTCGACTCGCCTTTAAAGCACATGAAAAGCAGCAAAACGTTGACAATGATGCCCTTGGCCAAAAAGGGCGTATGCGTTTTTTCCTGAATATATTCAGGAAAAAACGCATACGCCCTTTTTGGCCAACCAAGCAAGCCGGAAGTGCAAATCAGCACTACAAAGAAGTCTCGCTTGCCATCGGTCAAAAGGGCCACGCTGCAAAAAGAGTAAACACCAGAAATGCAGGACAGGCCATGGAGACATGGGAGCCTTGCTAGGCTGAGGGGTGGGATGTCAATTGCCAACAGCCACTCTGGAGAAGTGTACGGTGTGTCCTGAAACATGTAATAAACACAGCTTACAGAGCATAGGGCACTTCCACTCATGGGCGTATAAATTGGGAAAACTAAAAATCAACAAGACACAGGCACCCCAAAGTTTCGGGCTGCTCTGTGTACAAGAATCTCCACTTAGCTACACCTTAAGTATCCCAGGAAAGAGAAAAATGGATAAAGAAGTTGTGGTACTTAGGCACAATGGAATATCACTCAGCCATGAAATCAATGTCATAAGGCTAGTAGCAGCATGATGAGTGGATTTAGGGACGAGGATTCTAAGTGAAATAAGTCACACAGAAAAAGACAGTTATCCTAAGATATCACTTATAGAGGGCATGTCAAAATCGCTACACTTGAACTGAATTACAAAACAGAACAGAGTCACACATTTAGAAGACACACTATGGCTGCTTAACGGGAAAGGTGAGGTGGGGTGATGCATAAAACAAGGGTTTGAAATTAGCTCATATACCGTTCCATAAGCCAAATATGTAACAGACAAGACCTCCTCCCTGCTCAGTGAACTGGACTCAACACCCCCTATTCACCGCACAAGAATATATCTGACTAGCAAGAATCTTAAAACCTATGTATTGATATCTCTCTGGAGTTGAATCAAGAGGGTGTAAAGCGGCATAAACACAGCAGGGAAAAGCAGCTCAACCCCATTATCAAAATAAATTACTTAAAATGAACCCCATAAAACAAAGACAGTGAAAGAGAGAGAAATTCTTACAAAATCCGTTCGGGGGCTCTTATGCAACCTGGATTGACCATATCTAGACCCACAGCTGGATGAGACAAAAGGCTGGACAAACTTGGGGCTGAGAGGATTGGTGAGGTTGGGTGAGCAAACGCAGACCGCTTAAAGTAATACCGCGAGGTACCCACCCCAAGGGTCCCAAATCTCCAGGTTCAAGGGCATCTTCCTACATCGAAAACATGCCTGGGAAACCCAGAAGATGGTACACCGTGTGATCGGGAAAGGTTTCTAAAACGCACCTCATTTCTCCTCTCCTTGTGCTCGGGTTCGCCATTCCAGCCGCTTTACTAACAATCTCCCTACTTGGAGAATCAGCACCTGGAACCTCCTGTTTGTTTCGTACAGGTTGCAATTTGTCCTGAGGATGAACGGGAAGACGGGGAACCAATGAGAGACTAGCTCTAGATGTTGGGACAGGCACAGGTCACTCTATTTCCCCATCAGGAAGAAGAATGAAGCACAGGCTCAGCCTGCCCCCCGGAACCAGAATAGGGCCTGAAGCAATCCTGCGCTTTTGCGGCCAGCTCCCAAAAAAGCGAGTTGACAAATGGAGCTCAGGGCCACTGCAATTCACAAACCTGCAGAGTTATAAATGATAACTCTCGTCCACAAATATATTGAGGGAAGGCAACGAAGAGGATTTGAAAGCAAGGCAGAATTGCAGGAAACAGATTTCAGGAGGTAGATTCGACTCGCCTTTAAAGCACATGAAAAGCGGCAAAACGTTGACAATGATGCCCTTGGCCAAAAAGGGCGTATGCGTTTTTTCCTGAATATATTCAGGAAAAAACGCATACGCCCTTTTTGGCCAACCAAGCAAGCCGGAAGTGCAAATCAGCACTACAAAGAAGTCTCGCTTGCCATCGGTCAAAAGGGCCACGCTGCAAAAAGAGTAAACACCAGAAATGCAGGACAGGCCATGGAGACATGGGAGCCTTGCTAGGCTGAGGGGTGGGATGTCAATTGCCAACAGCCACTCTGGAGAAGTGTACGGTGTGTCCTGAAACATGTAATAAACACAGCTTACAGAGCATAGGGCACTTCCACTCATGGGCGTATAAATTGGGAAAACTAAAAATCAACAAGACACAGGCACCCCAAAGTTTCGGGCTGCTCTGTGTACAAGAATCTCCACTTAGCTACACCTTAAGTATCCCAGGAAAGAGAAAAATGGATAAAGAAGTTGTGGTACTTAGGCACAATGGAATATCACTCAGCCATGAAATCAATGTCATAAGGCTAGTAGCAGCATGATGAGTGGATTTAGGGACGAGGATTCTAAGTGAAATAAGTCACACAGAAAAAGACAGTTATCCTAAGATATCACTTATAGAGGGCATGTCAAAATCGCTACACTTGAACTGAATTACAAAACAGAACAGAGTCACACATTTAGAAGACACACTATGGCTGCTTAACGGGAAAGGTGAGGTGGGGTGATGCATAAAACAAGGGTTTGAAATTAGCTCATATACCGTTCCATAAGCCAAATATGTAACAGACAAGACCTCCTCCCTGCTCAGTGAACTGGACTCAACACCCCCTATTCACCGCACAAGAATATATCTGACTAGCAAGAATCTTAAAACCTATGTATTGATATCTCTCTGGAGTTGAATCAAGAGGGTGTAAAGCGGCATAAACACAGCAGGGAAAAGCAGCTCAACCCCATTATCAAAATAAATTACTTAAAATGAACCCCATAAAACAAAGACAGTGAAAGAGAGAGAAATTCTTACAAAATCCGTTCGGGGGCTCTTATGCAACCTGGATTGACCATATCTAGACCCACAGCTGGATGAGACAAAAGGCTGGACAAACTTGGGGCTGAGAGGATTGGTGAGGTTGGGTGAGCAAACGCAGACCGCTTAAAGTAATACCGCGAGGTACCCACCCCAAGGGTCCCAAATCTCCAGGTTCAAGGGCATCTTCCTACATCGAAAACATGCCTGGGAAACCCAGAAGATGGTACACCGTGTGATCGGGAAAGGTTTCTAAAACGCACCTCATTTCTCCTCTCCTTGTGCTCGGGTTCGCCATTCCAGCCGCTTTACTAACAATCTCCCTACTTGGAGAATCAGCACCTGGAACCTCCTGTTTGTTTCGTACAGGTTGCAATTTGTCCTGAGGATGAACGGGAAGACGGGGAACCAATGAGAGACTAGCTCTAGATGTTGGGACAGGCACAGGTCACTCTATTTCCCCATCAGGAAGAAGAATGAAGCACAGGCTCAGCCTGCCCCCCGGAACCAGAATAGGGCCTGAAGCAATCCTGCGCTTTTGCGGCCAGCTCCCAAAAAAGCGAGTTGACAAATGGAGCTCAGGGCCACTGCAATTCACAAACCTGCAGAGTTATAAATGATAACTCTCGTCCACAAATATATTAAGGGAAGGCAACGAAGAGGATTTGAAAGCAAGGCAGAATTGCAGGAAACAGATTTCAGGAGGTAGATTCGACTCGCCTTTAAAGCACATGAAAAGCAGCAAAACGTTGACAATGATGCCCTTGGCCAAAAAGGGCGTATGCGTTTTTTCCTGAATATATTCAGGAAAAAACGCATACGCCCTTTTTGGCCAACCAAGCAAGCCGGAAGTGCAAATCAGCACTACAAAGAAGTCTCGCTTGCCATCGGTCAAAAGGGCCACGCTGCAAAAAGAGTAAACACCAGAAATGCAGGACAGGCCATGGAGACATGGGAGCCTTGCTAGGCTGAGGGGTGGGATGTCAATTGCCAACAGCCACTCTGGAGAAGTGTACGGTGTGTCCTGAAACATGTAATAAACACAGCTTACAGAGCATAGGGCACTTCCACTCATGGGCGTATAAATTGGGAAAACTAAAAATCAACAAGACACAGGCACCCCAAAGTTTCGGGCTGCTCTGTGTACAAGAATCTCCACTTAGCTACACCTTAAGTATCCCAGGAAAGAGAAAAATGGATAAAGAAGTTGTGGTACTTAGGCACAATGGAATATCACTCAGCCATGAAATCAATGTCATAAGGCTAGTAGCAGCATGATGAGTGGATTTAGGGACGAGGATTCTAAGTGAAATAAGTCACACAGAAAAAGACACTTATCCTAAGATATCACTTATAGAGGGCATGTCAAAATCGCTACACTTGAACTGAATTACAAAACAGAACAGAGTCACATATTTAGAAGACACACTATGGCTGCTTAACGGGAAAGATGAGGTGGGGTGATGCATAAAACAAGGGTTTGAAATTAGCTCACATACCGTTCCATAAGCCAAATATGTAACAGACAAGACCTCCTCCCTGCTCAGTGAACTGGACTCAACACCCCCTATTCACCGCACAAGAATATATCTGACTAGCAAGAATCTTAAAACCTATGTATTGATATCTCTCTGGAGTTGAATCAAGAGGGTGTAAAGCGGCATAAACACAGCAGGGAAAAGCAGCTCAACCCCATTATCAAAATAAATTACTTAAAATGAACGCCATAAAACAAAGACAGTGAAAGAGAGAGAAATTCTTACAAAATCCGTTCGGAGGCTCTGATGCAACCTGCATTGACCATATCTAGACCCACAGCTGGATGAGACATAAGGCTGGACACTCTTGGGGCTGAGAGGTTTGGTGAGGTTGGGTGAGGAAACGCAGACCCTTTAAAGTAATACCGCAGGGTACCCACCCCATGGGTCCCAAATCTCCAGGTTCAAGGGCATCTTCCTACATTGAAAACGTGCATGGGAAACCCAGAAGATGGTACAGCGTGTGATCGGGAAAGGTTTCTAAAACGCACCTCATTTCTCCTCTCCTTGTGCTCGGGTTCGCCATTCCAGCCGCTTTACTAACAATCTCCCTACTTGGAGAATCAGCACCTTGAAGCTCCTGTTTCTTTCGTACAGGTTGCAATTTGTCCTGAGGATGAACGGGAAGAGGGGGAACCAACGAGAGACTAGCTCTAGGTGTTGGGACAGGCACAGGTCACTCTATTTCCCCATCAGGAAGAAGAATGAAGCACAGGCTCAGCCTGCCCCCCGGAACCAGAATAGGGCCTGAAGCAATCCTGCGCTTTTGCGGCCAGCTCCCAAAAAAGCGAGTTGACAAATGGAGCTCAGGGCCACTGCAATACACAAACCTGCAGAGTTATAAATGATAACTCTCGTCCACAAATATATTGAGGGAAGGCAACGAAGAGGATTTGAAAGCAAGGCAGAATTGCAGGAAACAGATTTCAGGAGGTAGATTCGACTCGCCTTTAAAGCACATGAAAAGCGGCAAAACGTTGACAATGATGCCCTTGGCCAAAAAGGGCGTATGCGTTTTTTCCTGAATATATTCAGGAAAAAACGCATACGCCCTTTTTGGCCAACCAAGCAAGCCGGAAGTGCAAATCAGCACTACAAAGAAGTCTCCCTTGCCATCGGTCAAAAGGGCCACGCTGCAAAAAGAGTAAACACCAGAAATTCAGGACAGGCCATGGAGACATGGGAGCCTTGCTAGGCTGAGGGGTGGGATGTCAATTGCCAACAGCCACTCTGGAGAAGTGTACGGTGTGTCCTGAAACATGTAATAAACACAGCTTACAGAGCATAGGGCACTTCCACTCATGGGCGTATAAATTGGGAAAACTAAAAATCAACAAGACACAGGCACCCCAAAGTTTCGGGCTGCTCTGTGTACAAGAATCTCCACTTAGCTACACCTTAAGTATCCCAGGAAAGAGAAAAATGGATAAAGAAGTTGTGGTACTTAGGCACAATGGAATATCACTCAGCCATGAAATCAATGTCATAAGGCTAGTAGCAGCATGATGAGTGGATTTAGGGACGAGGATTCTAAGTGAAATAAGTCACACAGAAAAAGACAGTTATCCTAAGATATCACTTATAGAGGGCATGTCAAAATCGCTACACTTGAACTGAATTACAAAACAGAACAGAGTCACACATATAGAAGACACACTATGGCTGCTTAACGGGAAAGGTGAGGTGGGCTGATGCATAAAATAAGGGTTTGAAATTAGCTCACATACCATTCCATAAGCCAAATATGTAACAGACAAGACCTCCTCCCTGCTCAGTGAACTGGACTCAACACCCCCTATTCACCGCACAAGAATATATCTGACTAGCAAGAATCTTAAAACCTATGTATTGATATCTCTCTGGAGTTGAATCAAGAGGGTGTAAAGCGGCATAAACACAGCAGGGAAAAGCAGCTCAACCCCATTATCAAAATAAATTATTAAAATGAACCCCATAAAACAAAGACAGTGAAAGAGAGAGAAATTCTTACAAAATCCGTTCGGAGGCTCTTATGCAACCTGGATTGACCATATCTAGACCCACAGCTGGATGAGACAAAAGGATGGACAATCTTGGGGCTGAGAGGATTGGTGAGGTTGGGTGAGCAAACGCAGACCGCTTAAAGTAATACCGCGTGGTACCCACCCCATGGGTCCCAAATCTCCAGGTTCAAGGGCATCTTCCTACATCGAAAACATGCCTGGGAAACCCAGAAGATGGTACACCGTGTGATCGGGAAAGGTTTCTAAAACGCACCTCATTTCTCCTCTCCTTGTGCTCGGGTTCGCCATTCCAGCCGCTTTACTAACAATCTCCCTACTTGGAGAATCAGCACCTGGAACCTCCTGTTTGTTTCGTACAGGTTGCAATTTGTCCTGAGGATGAACGGGAAGACGGGGAACCAATGAGAGACTAGCTCTAGGTGTTGGGACAGGCACAGGTCACTCTATTTCCCCATCAGGAAGAAGAATCAAGCACAGGCTCAGCCTGCCCCCCGGAACCAGAATAGGGCCTGAAGCAATCCTGCGCTTTCGCGGCCAGCTCCCAAAAAAGCGAGTTGACAAATGGAGCTCAGGGCCACTGCAATTCACAAACCTGCAGAGTTATAAATGATAACTCTCGTCCACAAATATATTGAGGGAAGGCAACGAAGAGGATTTGAAAGCAAAGCAGAATTGCAGGAAACAGATTTCAGGAGGTAGATTCGACTCGCCTTTAAAGCACATGAAAAGCGGCAAAACGTTGACAATGATGCCCTTGGCCAAAAAGGGCGTATGCGTTTTTTCCTGAATATATTCAGGAAAAAACGCATACGCCCTTTTTGGCCAACCAAGCAAGCCGGAAGTGCAAATCAGCACTACAAAGAAGTCTCGCTTGCCATCGGTCAAGAGGGCCATGCTGCCAAAAGTGTAAAAACCAGAAATTCAGGACAGGCCATGGAGACATGGGAGCCTTGCTACGCTGATGGGCAGGATGCCAATTGCCAACAGCCACTCTGGAGAAGTGTACGGTGTGTCCTGAAACATGTAATAAACACAGCTTACAGAGCATAGGGCACTTCCACTCATGGGCGTATAAATTGGGAAAACTAAAAATCAACAAGACACAGGCACCCCAAAGTTTCGGGCTGCTCTGTGTACAAGAACCTCCACTTAGGTACACCTTAAACATGCCAGGAAAGAGAAAAATGGATAAAGAAGTTGTGGTACTTAGGCACAATGGAATATCACTCAGCCATGAAATCAATGTCATAAGGCTAGTAGCAGCATGATGAGTGGATTTAGGGACGAGGATTCTAAGTGAAATAAGTCACACAGAAAAAGACACTTATCCTAAGATATCACTTATAGAGGGCATGTCGAAATCGCTACACTTGAAGTGAATTACAAAACAGAACAGAGTCACATATTTAGAAGACACACTATGGCTGCTTAACGGGAAAGGTGAGGTGGGGTGATGCATAAAACAAGGGTTTGAAATTAGCTCACATACCGTTCCATAAGCCAAATATGTAACAGACAAGACCTCCTCCCTGCTCAGTGAACTGGACTCAACACCCCCTATTCACCGCACAAGAATATATCTGACTAGCAAGAATCTTAAAACCTATGTATTGATATCTCTCTGGAGTTGAATCAAGAGGGTGTAAAGCGGCATAAACACAGCAGGGAAAAGCAGCTCAACCCCATTATCAAAATAAATTACTTAAAATGAACGCCATAAAACAAAGACAGTGAAAGAGAGAGAAATTCTTACAAAATCCGTTCGGAGGCTCTGATGCAACCTGGATTGACCATATCTAGACCCACAGCTGGATGAGACATAAGGCTGGACACTCTTGGGGCTGAGAGGTTTGGTGAGGTTGGGTGAGCAAACGCAGACCCTTTAAAGTAATACCGCGGGGTACCCACCCCATGGGTCCCAAATCTCCAGGTTCAAGGGCATCTTCCTACATTGAAAACGTGCATGGGAAACCCAGAAGATGGTACAGCGTGTGATCGGGAAAGGTTTCTAAAACGCACCTCATTTCTCCTCTCCTTGTGCTCGGGTTCGCCATTCCAGCCGCTTTACTAACAATCTCCCTACTTGGAGAATCAGCACCTTGAAGCTCCTGTTTCTTTCGTACAGGTTGCAATTTGTCCTGAGGATGAACGGGAAGAGGGGGAACCAACGAGAGACTAGCTCTAGGTGTTGGGACAGGCACAGGTCACTCTATTTCCCCATCAGGAAGAAGAATGAAGCACAGGCTCAGCCTGCCCCCCGGAACCAGAATAGGGCCTGAAGCAATCCTGCGCTTTTGCGGCCAGCTCCCAAAAAAGCGAGTTGACAAATGGAGCTCAGGGCCACTGCAATTCACAAACCTGCAGAGTTATAAATGATAACTCTCGTCCACAAATATATTGAGGGAAGGCAACGAAGAGGATTTGAAAGCAAGGCAGAATTGCAGGAAACAGATTTCAGGAGGTAGATTCGACTCGCCTTTAAAGCACATGAAAAGCGGCAAAACGTTGACAATGATGCCCTTGGCCAAAAAGGGCGTATGCGTTTTTTCCTGAATATATTTTCCTGAATATATTCAGGAAAAAACGCATACGCCCTTTTTGGCCAACCAAGCAAGCCGGAAGTGCAAATCAGCACTACAAAGAAGTCTCGCTTGCCATCGGTCAAAAGGGCCATGCTGCCAAAAGTGTAAAAACCAGATATTCAGGACAAGCCATGGAGACATGGGAGCCTTGCTACGCTGATGGGCAGGATGCCAATTGCCAACAGCCACTCTGGAGAAGTGTACGGTGTGTCCTGAAACATGTAATAAACACAGCTTACAGAGCATAGGGCACTTCCACTCATGGGCGTATAAATTGGGAAAACTAAAAATCAACAAGACACAGGCACCCCAAAGTTTCGGGCTGCTCTGTGTACAAGAACCTCCACTTAGGTACACCTTAAACATGCCAGGAAAGAGAAAAATGGATAAAGAAGTTGTGGTACTTAGGCACAATGGAATATCACTCAGCCATGAAATCAATGTCATAAGGCTAGTAGCAGCATGATGAGTGGATTTAGGGACGAGGATTCTAAGTGAAATAAGTCACACAGAAAAAGACAGTTATCCTAAGATATCACTTATAGAGGGCATGTCAAAATCGCTACACTTGAACTGAATTACAAAACAGAACAGAATCACATATTTAGAAGACACACTATGGCTGCTTAACGGGAAAGGTGAGGTGGGGTGATGCATAAAACAAGGGTTTGAAATTAGCTCACATACCGTTCCATAAGCCAAATATGTAACAGACAAGACCTCCTCCCTGCTCAGTGAACTGGACTCAACACCCCCTATTCACCGCACAAGAATATATCTGACTAGCAAGAATCTTAAAACCTATGTATTGATATCTCTCTGGAGTTGAATCAAGAGGGTGTAAAGCGGCATAAACACAGCAGGGAAAAGCAGCTCAACCCCATTATCAAAATAAATTACTTAAAATGAACGCCATAAAACAAAGACAGTGAAAGAGAGAGAAATTCTTACAAAATCCGTTCGGAGGCTCTGATGCAACCTGGATTGACCATATCTAGACCCACAGCTGGATGAGACATAAGGCTGGACACTCTTGGGGCTGAGAGGTTTGGTGAGGTTGAGTGAGGAAACGCAGACCCTTTAAAGTAATACCGCGGGGTACCCACCCCATGGGTCCCAAATCTCCAGGTTCAAGGGCATCTTCCTACATTGAAAACGTGCATGGGAAACCCAGAAGATGGTACAGCGTGTGATCGGGAAAGGTTTCTAAAACGCATTTCATTTCTCCTCTCCTTGTGCTCGGGTTCGCCATTCCAGCTGCTTTACTAACAATCTCCCTACTTGGAGAATCAGCACCTTGAAGCTCCTGTTTCTTTCGTACAGGTTGCAATTTGTCCTGAGGATGAACGGGAAGAGGGGGAACCAACGAGAGACTAGCTCTAGGTGTTGGGACAGGCACAGGTCACTCTATTTCCCCATCAGGAAGAAAAATGAAGCACAGGCTCAGCCTGCCCCCCGGAACCAGAATAGGGCCTGAAGCAATCCTGCGCTTTTGCGGCCAGCTCCCAAAAAAGCGAGTTGACAAATGGAGCTCAGGGCCACTGCAATTCACAAAACTGCACAGTTATAAATGATAACTCTCGTCCACAAATATATTGAGGGAAGGAAACGAAGAGGATTTGAAAGCAAGGCAGAATTGCAGGAAACAGATTTCAGGAGGTAGATTCGACTCGCCTTTAAAGCACATGAAAAGCAGCAAAACGTTGACAATGATGCCCTTGGCCAAAAAGGGCGTATGCGTTTTTTCCTGAATATATTCAGGAAAAAACGCATACGCCCTTTTTGGCCAACCAAGCAAGCCGGAAGTGCAAATCAGCACTACAAAGAAGTCTCGCTTGCCATCGGTCAAAAGGGCCACGCTGCAAAAAGAGTAAACACCAGAAATGAAGGACAGGCCATGGAGACATGGGAGCCTTGCTAGGCTGAGGGGTGGGATGTCAATTGCCAACAGCCACTCTGGAGAAGTGTACGGTGTGTCCTGAAACATGTAATAAACACAGCTTACAGAGCATAGGGCACTTCCACTCATGGGCGTATAAATTGGGAAAACTAAAAATCAACAAGACACAGGCACCCCAAAGTTTCGGGCTGCTCTGTGTACAAGAATCTCCACTTAGCTACACCTTAAGTATCCCAGGAAAGAGAAAAATGGATAAAGAAGTTGTGGTACTTAGGCACAATGGAATATCACTCAGCCATGAAATCAATGTCATAAGGCTAGTAGCAGCATGATGAGTGGATTTAGGGACGAGGATTCTAAGTGAAATAAGTCACACAGAAAAAGACAGTTATCCTAAGATATCACTTATAGAGGGCATGTCAAAATCGCTACACTTGAACTGAATTACAAAACAGAACAGAGTCACACATTTAGAAGACACACTATGGCTGCTTAACGGGAAAGGTGAGGTGGGGTGATGCATAAAACAAGGGTTTGAAATTAGCTCATATACCGTTCCATAAGCCAAATATGTAACAGACAAGACCTCCTCCCTGCTCAGTGAACTGGACTCAACACCCCCTATTCACCGCACAAGAATATATCTGACTAGCAAGAATCTTAAAACCTATGTATTGATATCTCTCTGGAGTTGAATCAAGAGGGTGTAAAGCGGCATAAACACAGCAGGGAAAAGCAGCTCAACCCCATTATCAAAATAAATTACTTAAAATGAACCCCATAAAACAAAGACAGTGAAAGAGAGAGAAATTCTTACAAAATCCGTTCGGGGGCTCTTATGCAACCTGGATTGACCATATCTAGACCCACAGCTGGATGAGACAAAAGGCTGGACAAACTTGGGGCTGAGAGGATTGGTGAGGTTGGGTGAGCAAACGCAGACCGCTTAAAGTAATACCGCGAGGTACCCACCCCAAGGGTCCCAAATCTCCAGGTTCAAGGGCATCTTCCTACATCGAAAACATGCCTGGGAAACCCAGAAGATGGTACACCGTGTGATCGGGAAAGGTTTCTAAAACGCACCTCATTTCTCCTCTCCTTGTGCTCGGGTTCGCCATTCCAGCCGCTTTACTAACAATCTCCCTACTTGGAGAATCAGCACCTGGAACCTCCTGTTTGTTTCGTACAGGTTGCAATTTGTCCTGAGGATGAACGGGAAGACGGGGAACCAATGAGAGACTAGCTCTAGATGTTGGGACAGGCACAGGTCACTCTATTTCCCCATCAGGAAGAAGAATGAAGCACAGGCTCAGCCTGCCCCCCGGAACCAGAATAGGGCCTGAAGCAATCCTGCGCTTTTGCGGCCAGCTCCCAAAAAAGCGAGTTGACAAATGGAGCTCAGGGCCACTGCAATTCACAAACCTGCAGAGTTATAAATGATAACTCTCGTCCACAAATATATTAAGGGAAGGCAACGAAGAGGATTTGAAAGCAAGGCAGAATTGCAGGAAACAGATTTCAGGAGGTAGATTCGACTCGCCTTTAAAGCACATGAAAAGCAGCAAAACGTTGACAATGATGCCCTTGGCCAAAAAGGGCGTATGCGTTTTTTCCTGAATATATTCAGGAAAAAACGCATACGCCCTTTTTGGCCAACCAAGCAAGCCGGAAGTGCAAATCAGCACTACAAAGAAGTCTCGCTTGCCATCGGTCAAAAGGGCCACGCTGCAAAAAGAGTAAACACCAGAAATGCAGGACAGGCCATGGAGACATGGGAGCCTTGCTAGGCTGAGGGGTGGGATGTCAATTGCCAACAGCCACTCTGGAGAAGTGTACGGTGTGTCCTGAAACATGTAATAAACACAGCTTACAGAGCATAGGGCACTTCCACTCATGGGCGTATAAATTGGGAAAACTAAAAATCAACAAGACACAGGCACCCCAAAGTTTCGGGCTGCTCTGTGTACAAGAATCTCCACTTAGCTACACCTTAAGTATCCCAGGAAAGAGAAAAATGGATAAAGAAGTTGTGGTACTTAGGCACAATGGAATATCACTCAGCCATGAAATCAATGTCATAAGGCTAGTAGCAGCATGATGAGTGGATTTAGGGACGAGGATTCTAAGTGAAATAAGTCACACAGAAAAAGACACTTATCCTAAGATATCACTTATAGAGGGCATGTCAAAATCGCTACACTTGAACTGAATTACAAAACAGAACAGAGTCACATATTTAGAAGACACACTATGGCTGCTTAACGGGAAAGATGAGGTGGGGTGATGCATAAAACAAGGGTTTGAAATTAGCTCACATACCGTTCCATAAGCCAAATATGTAACAGACAAGACCTCCTCCCTGCTCAGTGAACTGGACTCAACACCCCCTATTCACCGCACAAGAATATATCTGACTAGCAAGAATCTTAAAACCTATGTATTGATATCTCTCTGGAGTTGAATCAAGAGGGTGTAAAGCGGCATAAACACAGCAGGGAAAAGCAGCTCAACCCCATTATCAAAATAAATTACTTAAAATGAACGCCATAAAACAAAGACAGTGAAAGAGAGAGAAATTCTTACAAAATCCGTTCGGAGGCTCTGATGCAACCTGCATTGACCATATCTAGACCCACAGCTGGATGAGACATAAGGCTGGACACTCTTGGGGCTGAGAGGTTTGGTGAGGTTGGGTGAGGAAACGCAGACCCTTTAAAGTAATACCGCAGGGTACCCACCCCATGGGTCCCAAATCTCCAGGTTCAAGGGCATCTTCCTACATTGAAAACGTGCATGGGAAACCCAGAAGATGGTACAGCGTGTGATCGGGAAAGGTTTCTAAAACGCACCTCATTTCTCCTCTCCTTGTGCTCGGGTTCGCCATTCCAGCCGCTTTACTAACAATCTCCCTACTTGGAGAATCAGCACCTTGAAGCTCCTGTTTCTTTCGTACAGGTTGCAATTTGTCCTGAGGATGAACGGGAAGAGGGGGAACCAACGAGAGACTAGCTCTAGGTGTTGGGACAGGCACAGGTCACTCTATTTCCCCATCAGGAAGAAGAATGAAGCACAGGCTCAGCCTGCCCCCCGGAACCAGAATAGGGCCTGAAGCAATCCTGCGCTTTTGCGGCCAGCTCCCAAAAAAGCGAGTTGACAAATGGAGCTCAGGGCCACTGCAATACACAAACCTGCAGAGTTATAAATGATAACTCTCGTCCACAAATATATTGAGGGAAGGCAACGAAGAGGATTTGAAAGCAAGGCAGAATTGCAGGAAACAGATTTCAGGAGGTAGATTCGACTCGCCTTTAAAGCACATGAAAAGCGGCAAAACGTTGACAATGATGCCCTTGGCCAAAAAGGGCGTATGCGTTTTTTCCTGAATATATTCAGGAAAAAACGCATACGCCCTTTTTGGCCAACCAAGCAAGCCGGAAGTGCAAATCAGCACTACAAAGAAGTCTCCCTTGCCATCGGTCAAAAGGGCCACGCTGCAAAAAGAGTAAACACCAGAAATTCAGGACAGGCCTTGGAGACATGGGAGCCTTGCTAGGCTGAGGGGTGGGATGTCAATTGCCAACAGCCACTCTGGAGAAGTGTACGGTGTGTCCTGAAACATGTAATAAACACAGCTTACAGAGCATAGGGCACTTCCACTCATGGGCGTATAAATTGGGAAAACTAAAAATCAACAAGACACAGGCACCCCAAAGTTTCGGGCTGCTCTGTGTACAAGAATCTCCACTTAGCTACACCTTAAGTATCCCAGGAAAGAGAAAAATGGATAAAGAAGTTGTGGTACTTAGGCACAATGGAATATCACTCAGCCATGAAATCAATGTCATAAGGCTAGTAGCAGCATGATGAGTGGATTTAGGGACGAGGATTCTAAGTGAAATAAGTCACACAGAAAAAGACAGTTATCCTAAGATATCACTTATAGAGGGCATGTCAAAATCGCTACACTTGAACTGAATTACAAAACAGAACAGAGTCACACATATAGAAGACACACTATGGCTGCTTAACGGGAAAGGTGAGGTGGGCTGATGCATAAAATAAGGGTTTGAAATTAGCTCACATACCATTCCATAAGCCAAATATGTAACAGACAAGACCTCCTCCCTGCTCAGTGAACTGGACTCAACACCCCCTATTCACCGCACAAGAATATATCTGACTAGCAAGAATCTTAAAACCTATGTATTGATATCTCTCTGGAGTTGAATCAAGAGGGTGTAAAGCGGCATAAACACAGCAGGGAAAAGCAGCTCAACCCCATTATCAAAATAAATTATTAAAATGAACCCCATAAAACAAAGACAGTGAAAGAGAGAGAAATTCTTACAAAATCCGTTCGGAGGCTCTTATGCAACCTGGATTGACCATATCTAGACCCACAGCTGGATGAGACAAAAGGATGGACAATCTTGGGGCTGAGAGGATTGGTGAGGTTGGGTGAGCAAACGCAGACCGCTTAAAGTAATACCGCGTGGTACCCACCCCATGGGTCCCAAATCTCCAGGTTCAAGGGCATCTTCCTACATCGAAAACATGCCTGGGAAACCCAGAAGATGGTACACCGTGTGATCGGGAAAGGTTTCTAAAACGCACCTCATTTCTCCTCTCCTTGTGCTCGGGTTCGCCATTCCAGCCGCTTTACTAACAATCTCCCTACTTGGAGAATCAGCACCTGGAACCTCCTGTTTGTTTCGTACAGGTTGCAATTTGTCCTGAGGATGAACGGGAAGACGGGGAACCAATGAGAGACTAGCTCTAGGTGTTGGGACAGGCACAGGTCACTCTATTTCCCCATCAGGAAGAAGAATCAAGCACAGGCTCAGCCTGCCCCCCGGAACCAGAATAGGGCCTGAAGCAATCCTGCGCTTTTGCGGCCAGCTCCCAAAAAAGCGAGTTGACAAATGGAGCTCAGGGCCACTGCAATTCACAAACCTGCAGAGTTATAAATGATAACTCTCGTCCACAAATATATTGAGGGAAGGCAACGAAGAGGATTTGAAAGCAAGGCAGAATTGCAGGAAACAGATTTCAGGAGGTAGATTCGACTCGCCTTTAAAGCACATGAAAAGCGGCAAAACGTTGACAATGATGCCCTTGGCCAAAAAGGGCGTATGCGTTTTTTCCTGAATATATTCAGGAAAAAACGCATACGCCCTTTTTGGCCAACCAAGCAAGCCGGAAGTGCAAATCAGCACTACAAAGAAGTCTCGCTTGCCATCGGTCAAAAGGGCCATGCTGCCAAAAGTGTAAAAACCAGAAATTCAGGACAGGCCATGGAGACATGGGAGCCTTGCTACGCTGATGGGCAGGATGCCAATTGCCAACAGCCACTCTGGAGAAGTGTACGGTGTGTCCTGAAACATGTAATAAACACAGCTTACAGAGCATAGGGCACTTCCACTCATGGGCGTATAAATTGGGAAAACTAAAAATCAACAAGACACAGGCACCCAAAAGTTTCGGGCTGCTCTGTGTACAAGAACCTCCACTTAGGTACACCTTAAACATGCCAGGAAAGAGAAAAATGGATAAAGAAGTTGTGGTACTTAGGCACAATGGAATATCACTCAGCCATGAAATCAATGTCATAAGGCTAGTAGCAGCATGATGAGTGGATTTAGGGACGAGGATTCTAAGTGAAATAAGTCACACAGAAAAAGACACTTATCCTAAGATATCACTTATAGAGGGCATGTCAAAATCGCTACACTTGAACTGAATTACAAAACAGAACAGAATCACATATTTAGAAGACACACTATGGCTGCTTAACGGGAAAGGTGAGGTGGGGTGATGCATAAAACAAGGGTTTGAAATTAGCTCACATACCGTTCCATAAGCCAAATATGTAACAGACAAGACCTCCTCCCTGCTCAGTGAACTGGACTCAACACCCCCTATTCACCGCACAAGAATATATCTGACTAGCAAGAATCTTAAAACCTATGTATTGATATCTCTCTGGAGTTGAATCAAGAGGGTGTAAAGCGGCATAAACACAGCAGGGAAAAGCAGCTCAACCCCATTATCAAAATAAATTACTTAAAATGAACGCCATAAAACAAAGACAGTGAAAGAGAGAGAAATTCTTACAAAATCCGTTCGGAGGCTCTGATGCAACCTGGATTGACCATATCTAGACCCACAGCTGGATGAGACATAAGGCTGGACACTCTTGGGGCTGAGAGGTTTGGTGAGGTTGAGTGAGGAAACGCAGACCCTTTAAAGTAATACCGCGGGGTACCCACCCCATGGGTCCCAAATCTCCAGGTTCAAGGGCATCTTCCTACATTGAAAACGTGCATGGGAAACCCAGAAGATGGTACAGCGTGTGATCGGGAAAGGTTTCTAAAACGCATTTCATTTCTCCTCTCCTTGTGCTCGGGTTCGCCATTCCAGCCGCTTTACTAACAATCTCCCTACTTGGAGAATCAGCACCTTGAAGCTCCTGTTTCTTTCGTACAGGTTGCAATTTGTCCTGAGGATGAACGGGAAGAGGGGGAACCAACGAGAGACTAGCTCTAGGTGTTGGGACAGGCACAGGTCACTCTATTTCCCCATCAGGAAGAAAAATGAAGCACAGGCTCAGCCTGCCCCCCGGAACCAGAATAGGGCCTGAAGCAATCCTGCGCTTTTGCGGCCAGCTCCCAAAAAAGCGAGTTGACAAATGGAGCTCAGGGCCACTGCAATTCACAAAACTGCACAGTTATAAATGATAACTCTCGTCCACAAATATATTGAGGGAAGGAAACGAAGAGGATTTGAAAGCAAGGCAGAATTGCAGGAAACAGATTTCAGGAGGTAGATTCGACTCGCCTTTAAAGCACATGAAAAGCAGCAAAACGTTGACAATGATGCCCTTGGCCAAAAAGGGCGTATGCGTTTTTTCCTGAATATATTCAGGAAAAAACGCATACGCCCTTTTTGGCCAACCAAGCAAGCCGGAAGTGCAAATCAGCACTACAAAGAAGTCTCGCTTGCCATCGGTCAAAAGGGCCACGCTGCAAAAAGAGTAAACACCAGAAATGAAGGACAGGCCATGGAGACATGGGAGCCTTGCTAGGCTGAGGGGTGGGATGTCAATTGCCAACAGCCACTCTGGAGAAGTGTACGGTGTGTCCTGAAACATGTAATAAACACAGCTTACAGAGCATAGGGCACTTCCACTCATGGGCGTATAAATTGGGAAAACTAAAAATCAACAAGACACAGGCACCCCAAAGTTTCGGGCTGCTCTGTGTACAAGAATCTCCACTTAGCTACACCTTAAGTATCCCAGGAAAGAGAAAAATGGATAAAGAAGTTGTGGTACTTAGGCACAATGGAATATCACTCAGCCATGAAATCAATGTCATAAGGCTAGTAGCAGCATGATGAGTGGATTTAGGGACGAGGATTCTAAGTGAAATAAGTCACACAGAAAAAGACAGTTATCCTAAGATATCACTTATAGAGGGCATGTCAAAATCGCTACACTTGAACTGAATTACAAAACAGAACAGAGTCACACATTTAGAAGACACACTATGGCTGCTTAACGGGAAAGGTGAGGTGGGGTGATGCATAAAACAAGGGTTTGAAATTAGCTCATATACCGTTCCATAAGCCAAATATGTAACAGACAAGACCTCCTCCCTGCTCAGTGAACTGGACTCAACACCCCCTATTCACCGCACAAGAATATATCTGACTAGCAAGAATCTTAAAACCTATGTATTGATATCTCTCTGGAGTTGAATCAAGAGGGTGTAAAGCGGCATAAACACAGCAGGGAAAAGCAGCTCAACCCCATTATCAAAATAAATTACTTAAAATGAACCCCATAAAACAAAGACAGTGAAAGAGAGAGAAATTCTTACAAAATCCGTTCGGGGGCTCTTATGCAACCTGGATTGACCATATCTAGACCCACAGCTGGATGAGACAAAAGGCTGGACAAACTTGGGGCTGAGAGGATTGGTGAGGTTGGGTGAGCAAACGCAGACCGCTTAAAGTAATACCGCGAGGTACCCACCCCAAGGGTCCCAAATCTCCAGGTTCAAGGGCATCTTCCTACATCGAAAACATGCCTGGGAAACCCAGAAGATGGTACACCGTGTGATCGGGAAAGGTTTCTAAAACGCACCTCATTTCTCCTCTCCTTGTGCTCGGGTTCGCCATTCCAGCCGCTTTACTAACAATCTCCCTACTTGGAGAATCAGCACCTGGAACCTCCTGTTTGTTTCGTACAGGTTGCAATTTGTCCTGAGGATGAACGGGAAGACGGGGAACCAATGAGAGACTAGCTCTAGATGTTGGGACAGGCACAGGTCACTCTATTTCCCCATCAGGAAGAAGAATGAAGCACAGGCTCAGCCTGCCCCCCGGAACCAGAATAGGGCCTGAAGCAATCCTGCGCTTTTGCGGCCAGCTCCCAAAAAAGCGAGTTGACAAATGGAGCTCAGGGCCACTGCAATTCACAAACCTGCAGAGTTATAAATGATAACTCTCGTCCACAAATATATTAAGGGAAGGCAACGAAGAGGATTTGAAAGCAAGGCAGAATTGCAGGAAACAGATTTCAGGAGGTAGATTCGACTCGCCTTTAAAGCACATGAAAAGCAGCAAAACGTTGACAATGATGCCCTTGGCAAAAAGGGCGTATGCGTTTTTTCCTGAATATATTCAGGAAAAAACGCATACGCCCTTTTTGGCCAACCAAGCAAGCCGGAAGTGCAAATCAGCACTACAAAGAAGTCTCCCTTGCCATCGGTCAAAAGGGCCACGCTGCAAAAAGAGTAAACACCAGAAATTCAGGACAGGCCATGGAGACATGGGAGCCTTGCTAGGCTGAGGGGTGGGATGTCAATTGCCAACAGCCACTCTGGAGAAGTGTACGGTGTGTCCTGAAACATGTAATAAACACAGCTTACAGAGCATAGGGCACTTCCACTCATGGGCGTATAAATTGGGAAAACTAAAAATCAACAAGACACAGGCACCCCAAAGTTTCGGGCTGCTCTGTGTACAAGAATCTCCACTTAGCTACACCTTAAGTATCCCAGGAAAGAGAAAAATGGATAAAGAAGTTGTGGTACTTAGGCACAATGGAATATCACTCAGCCATGAAATCAATGTCATAAGGCTAGTAGCAGCATGATGAGTGGATTTAGGGACGAGGATTCTAAGTGAAATAAGTCACACAGAAAAAGACAGTTATCCTAAGATATCACTTATAGAGGGCATGTCAAAATCGCTACACTTGAACTGAATTACAAAACAGAACAGAGTCACACATATAGAAGACACACTATGGCTGCTTAACGGGAAAGGTGAGGTGGGCTGATGCATAAAATAAGGGTTTGAAATTAGCTCACATACCATTCCATAAGCCAAATATGTAACAGACAAGACCTCCTCCCTGCTCAGTGAACTGGACTCAACACCCCCTATTCACCGCACAAGAATATATCTGACTAGCAAGAATCTTAAAACCTATGTATTGATATCTCTCTGGAGTTGAATCAAGAGGGTGTAAAGCGGCATAAACACAGCAGGGAAAAGCAGCTCAACCCCATTATCAAAATAAATTATTAAAATGAACCCCATAAAACAAAGACAGTGAAAGAGAGAGAAATTCTTACAAAATCCGTTCGGAGGCTCTTATGCAACCTGGATTGACCATATCTAGACCCACAGCTGGATGAGACAAAAGGATGGACAATCTTGGGGCTGAGAGGATTGGTGAGGTTGGGTGAGCAAACGCAGACCGCTTAAAGTAATACCGCGTGGTACCCACCCCATGGGTCCCAAATCTCCAGGTTCAAGGGCATCTTCCTACATCGAAAACATGCCTGGGAAACCCAGAAGATGGTACACCGTGTGATCGGGAAAGGTTTCTAAAACGCACCTCATTTCTCCTCTCCTTGTGCTCGGGTTCGCCATTCCAGCCGCTTTACTAACAATCTCCCTACTTGGAGAATCAGCACCTGGAACCTCCTGTTTGTTTCGTACAGGTTGCAATTTGTCCTGAGGATGAACGGGAAGACGGGGAACCAATGAGAGACTAGCTCTAGGTGTTGGGACAGGCACAGGTCACTCTATTTCCCCATCAGGAAGAAGAATCAAGCACAGGCTCAGCCTGCCCCCCGGAACCAGAATAGGGCCTGAAGCAATCCTGCGCTTTTGCGGCCAGCTCCCAAAAAAGCGAGTTGACAAATGGAGCTCAGGGCCACTGCAATTCACAAACCTGCAGAGTTATAAATGATAACTCTCGTCCACAAATATATTGAGGGAAGGCAACGAAGAGGATTTGAAAGCAAGGCAGAATTGCAGGAAACAGATTTCAGGAGGTAGATTCGACTCGCCTTTAAAGCACATGAAAAGCGGCAAAACGTTGACAATGATGCCCTTGGCCAAAAAGGGCGTATGCGTTTTTTCCTGAATATATTCAGGAAAAAACGCATACGCCCTTTTTGGCCAACCAAGCAAGCCGGAAGTGCAAATCAGCACTACAAAGAAGTCTCGCTTGCCATCGGTCAAAAGGGCCATGCTGCCAAAAGTGTAAAAACCAGAAATTCAGGACAGGCCATGGAGACATGGGAGCCTTGCTACGCTGATGGGCAGGATGCCAATTGCCAACAGCCACTCTGGAGAAGTGTACGGTGTGTCCTGAAACATGTAATAAACACAGCTTACAGAGCATAGGGCACTTCCACTCATGGGCGTATAAATTGGGAAAACTAAAAATCAACAAGACACAGGCACCCAAAAGTTTCGGGCTGCTCTGTGTACAAGAACCTCCACTTAGGTACACCTTAAACATGCCAGGAAAGAGAAAAATGGATAAAGAAGTTGTGGTACTTAGGCACAATGGAATATCACTCAGCCATGAAATCAATGTCATAAGGCTAGTAGCAGCATGATGAGTGGATTTAGGGACGAGGATTCTAAGTGAAATAAGTCACACAGAAAAAGACACTTATCCTAAGATATCACTTATAGAGGGCATGTCAAAATCGCTACACTTGAACTGAATTACAAAACAGAACAGAATCACATATTTAGAAGACACACTATGGCTGCTTAACGGGAAAGGTGAGGTGGGGTGATGCATAAAACAAGGGTTTGAAATTAGCTCACATACCGTTCCATAAGCCAAATATGTAACAGACAAGACCTCCTCCCTGCTCAGTGAACTGGACTCAACACCCCCTATTCACCGCACAAGAATATATCTGACTAGCAAGAATCTTAAAACCTATGTATTGATATCTCTCTGGAGTTGAATCAAGAGGGTGTAAAGCGGCATAAACACAGCAGGGAAAAGCAGCTCAACCCCATTATCAAAATAAATTACTTAAAATGAACGCCATAAAACAAAGACAGTGAAAGAGAGAGAAATTCTTACAAAATCCGTTCGGAGGCTCTGATGCAACCTGGATTGACCATATCTAGACCCACAGCTGGATGAGACATAAGGCTGGACACTCTTGGGGCTGAGAGGTTTGGTGAGGTTGAGTGAGGAAACGCAGACCCTTTAAAGTAATACCGCGGGGTACCCACCCCATGGGTCCCAAATCTCCAGGTTCAAGGGCATCTTCCTACATTGAAAACGTGCATGGGAAACCCAGAAGATGGTACAGCGTGTGATCGGGAAAGGTTTCTAAAACGCATTTCATTTCTCCTCTCCTTGTGCTCGGGTTCGCCATTCCAGCCGCTTTACTAACAATCTCCCTACTTGGAGAATCAGCACCTTGAAGCTCCTGTTTCTTTCGTACAGGTTGCAATTTGTCCTGAGGATGAACGGGAAGACGGGGAACCAACGAGAGACTAGCTCTAGGTGTTGGGACAGGCACAGGTCACTCTATTTCCCCATCAGGAAGAAAAATGAAGCACAGGCTCAGCCTGCCCCCCGGAACCAGAATAGGGCCTGAAGCAATCCTGCGCTTTTGCGGCCAGCTCCCAAAAAAGCGAGTTGACAAATGGAGCTCAGGGCCACTGCAATTCACAAAACTGCACAGTTATAAATGATAACTCTCGTCCACAAATATATTGAGGGAAGGAAACGAAGAGGATTTGAAAGCAAGGCAGAATTGCAGGAAACAGATTTCAGGAGGTAGATTCGACTCGCCTTTAAAGCACATGAAAAGCAGCAAAACGTTGACAATGATGCCCTTGGCCAAAAAGGGCGTATGCGTTTTTTCCTGAATATATTCAGGAAAAAACGCATACGCCCTTTTTGGCCAACCAAGCAAGCCGGAAGTGCAAATCAGCACTACAAAGAAGTCTCGCTTGCCATCGGTCAAAAGGGCCACGCTGCAAAAAGAGTAAACACCAGAAATGAAGGACAGGCCATGGAGACATGGGAGCCTTGCTAGGCTGAGGGGTGGGATGTCAATTGCCAACAGCCACTCTGGAGAAGTGTACGGTGTGTCCTGAAACATGTAATAAACACAGCTTACAGAGCATAGGGCACTTCCACTCATGGGCGTATAAATTGGGAAAACTAAAAATCAACAAGACACAGGCACCCCAAAGTTTCGGGCTGCTCTGTGTACAAGAATCTCCACTTAGCTACACCTTAAGTATCCCAGGAAAGAGAAAAATGGATAAAGAAGTTGTGGTACTTAGGCACAATGGAATATCACTCAGCCATGAAATCAATGTCATAAGGCTAGTAGCAGCATGATGAGTGGATTTAGGGACGAGGATTCTAAGTGAAATAAGTCACACAGAAAAAGACAGTTATCCTAAGATATCACTTATAGAGGGCATGTCAAAATCGCTACACTTGAACTGAATTACAAAACAGAACAGAGTCACACATTTAGAAGACACACTATGGCTGCTTAACGGGAAAGGTGAGGTGGGGTGATGCATAAAACAAGGGTTTGAAATTAGCTCATATACCGTTCCATAAGCCAAATATGTAACAGACAAGACCTCCTCCCTGCTCAGTGAACTGGACTCAACACCCCCTATTCACCGCACAAGAATATATCTGACTAGCAAGAATCTTAAAACCTATGTATTGATATCTCTCTGGAGTTGAATCAAGAGGGTGTAAAGCGGCATAAACACAGCAGGGAAAAGCAGCTCAACCCCATTATCAAAATAAATTACTTAAAATGAACCCCATAAAACAAAGACAGTGAAAGAGAGAGAAATTCTTACAAAATCCGTTCGGGGGCTCTTATGCAACCTGGATTGACCATATCTAGACCCACAGCTGGATGAGACAAAAGGCTGGACAAACTTGGGGCTGAGAGGATTGGTGAGGTTGGGTGAGCAAACGCAGACCGCTTAAAGTAATACCGCGAGGTACCCACCCCAAGGGTCCCAAATCTCCAGGTTCAAGGGCATCTTCCTACATCGAAAACATGCCTGGGAAACCCAGAAGATGGTACACCGTGTGATCGGGAAAGGTTTCTAAAACGCACCTCATTTCTCCTCTCCTTGTGCTCGGGTTCGCCATTCCAGCCGCTTTACTAACAATCTCCCTACTTGGAGAATCAGCACCTGGAACCTCCTGTTTGTTTCGTACAGGTTGCAATTTGTCCTGAGGATGAACGGGAAGACGGGGAACCAATGAGAGACTAGCTCTAGATGTTGGGACAGGCACAGGTCACTCTATTTCCCCATCAGGAAGAAGAATGAAGCACAGGCTCAGCCTGCCCCCCGGAACCAGAATAGGGCCTGAAGCAATCCTGCGCTTTTGCGGCCAGCTCCCAAAAAAGCGAGTTGACAAATGGAGCTCAGGGCCACTGCAATTCACAAACCTGCAGAGTTATAAATGATAACTCTCGTCCACAAATATATTAAGGGAAGGCAACGAAGAGGATTTGAAAGCAAGGCAGAATTGCAGGAAACAGATTTCAGGAGGTAGATTCGACTCGCCTTTAAAGCACATGAAAAGCAGCAAAACGTTGACAATGATGCCCTTGGCCAAAAAGGGCGTATGCGTTTTTTCCTGAATATATTCAGGAAAAAACGCATACGCCCTTTTTGGCCAACCAAGCAAGCCGGAAGTGCAAATCAGCACTACAAAGAAGTCTCCCTTGCCATCGGTCAAAAGGGCCACGCTGCAAAAAGAGTAAACACCAGAAATTCAGGACAGGCCATGGAGACATGGGAGCCTTGCTAGGCTGAGGGGTGGGATGTCAATTGCCAACAGCCACTCTGGAGAAGTGTACGGTGTGTCCTGAAACATGTAATAAACACAGCTTACAGAGCATAGGGCACTTCCACTCATGGGCGTATAAATTGGGAAAACTAAAAATCAACAAGACACAGGCACCCCAAAGTTTCGGGCTGCTCTGTGTACAAGAATCTCCACTTAGCTACACCTTAAGTATCCCAGGAAAGAGAAAAATGGATAAAGAAGTTGTGGTACTTAGGCACAATGGAATATCACTCAGCCATGAAATCAATGTCATAAGGCTAGTAGCAGCATGATGAGTGGATTTAGGGACGAGGATTCTAAGTGAAATAAGTCACACAGAAAAAGACAGTTATCCTAAGATATCACTTATAGAGGGCATGTCAAAATCGCTACACTTGAACTGAATTACAAAACAGAACAGAGTCACACATATAGAAGACACACTATGGCTGCTTAACGGGAAAGGTGAGGTGGGCTGATGCATAAAATAAGGGTTTGAAATTAGCTCACATACCATTCCATAAGCCAAATATGTAACAGACAAGACCTCCTCCCTGCTCAGTGAACTGGACTCAACACCCCCTATTCACCGCACAAGAATATATCTGACTAGCAAGAATCTTAAAACCTATGTATTGATATCTCTCTGGAGTTGAATCAAGAGGGTGTAAAGCGGCATAAACACAGCAGGGAAAAGCAGCTCAACCCCATTATCAAAATAAATTATTAAAATGAACCCCATAAAACAAAGACAGTGAAAGAGAGAGAAATTCTTACAAAATCCGTTCGGAGGCTCTTATGCAACCTGGATTGACCATATCTAGACCCACAGCTGGATGAGACAAAAGGATGGACAATCTTGGGGCTGAGAGGATTGGTGAGGTTGGGTGAGCAAACGCAGACCGCTTAAAGTAATACCGCGTGGTACCCACCCCATGGGTCCCAAATCTCCAGGTTCAAGGGCATCTTCCTACATCGAAAACATGCCTGGGAAACCCAGAAGATGGTACACCGTGTGATCGGGAAAGGTTTCTAAAACGCACCTCATTTCTCCTCTCCTTGTGCTCGGGTTCGCCATTCCAGCCGCTTTACTAACAATCTCCCTACTTGGAGAATCAGCACCTGGAACCTCCTGTTTGTTTCGTACAGGTTGCAATTTGTCCTGAGGATGAACGGGAAGACGGGGAACCAATGAGAGACTAGCTCTAGGTGTTGGGACAGGCACAGGTCACTCTATTTCCCCATCAGGAAGAAGAATCAAGCACAGGCTCAGCCTGCCCCCCGGAACCAGAATAGGGCCTGAAGCAATCCTGCGCTTTTGCGGCCAGCTCCCAAAAAAGCGAGTTGACAAATGGAGCTCAGGGCCACTGCAATTCACAAACCTGCAGAGTTATAAATGATAACTCTCGTCCACAAATATATTGAGGGAAGGCAACGAAGAGGATTTGAAAGCAAGGCAGAATTGCAGGAAACAGATTTCAGGAGGTAGATTCGACTCGCCTTTAAAGCACATGAAAAGCGGCAAAACGTTGACAATGATGCCCTTGGCCAAAAAGGGCGTATGCGTTTTTTCCTGAATATATTCAGGAAAAAACGCATACGCCCTTTTTGGCCAACCAAGCAAGCCGGAAGTGCAAATCAGCACTACAAAGAAGTCTCGCTTGCCATCGGTCAAAAGGGCCATGCTGCCAAAAGTGTAAAAACCAGAAATTCAGGACAGGCCATGGAGACATGGGAGCCTTGCTACGCTGATGGGCAGGATGCCAATTGCCAACAGCCACTCTGGAGAAGTGTACGGTGTGTCCTGAAACATGTAATAAACACAGCTTACAGAGCATAGGGCACTTCCACTCATGGGCGTATAAATTTGGAAAACTAAAAATCAACAAGACACAGGCACCCAAAAGTTTCGGGCTGCTCTGTGTACAAGAACCTCCACTTAGGTACACCTTAAACATGCCAGGAAAGAGAAAAATGGATAAAGAAGTTGTGGTACTTAGGCACAATGGAATATCACTCAGCCATGAAATCAATGTCATAAGGCTACTAGCAGCATGATGAGTGGATTTAGGGACGAGGATTCTAAGTGAAATAAGTCACACAGAAAAAGACACTTATCCTAAGATATCACTTATAGAGGGCATGTCAAAATCGCTACACTTGAACTGAATTACAAAACAGAACAGAATCACATATTTAGAAGACACACTATGGCTGCTTAACGGGAAAGGTGAGGTGGGGTGATGCATAAAACAAGGGTTTGAAATTAGCTCACATACCGTTCCATAAGCCAAATATGTAACAGACAAGACCTCCTCCCTGCTCAGTGAACTGGACTCAACACCCCCTATTCACCGCACAAGAATATATCTGACTAGCAAGAATCTTAAAACCTATGTATTGATATCTCTCTGGAGTTGAATCAAGAGGGTGTAAAGCGGCATAAACACAGCAGGGAAAAGCAGCTCAACCCCATTATCAAAATAAATTACTTAAAATGAACGCCATAAAACAAAGACAGTGAAAGAGAGAGAAATTCTTACAAAATCCGTTCGGAGGCTCTGATGCAACCTGGATTGACCATATCTAGACCCACAGCTGGATGAGACATAAGGCTGGACACTCTTGGGGCTGAGAGGTTTGGTGAGGTTGAGTGAGGAAACGCAGACCCTTTAAAGTAATACCGCGGGGTACCCACCCCATGGGTCCCAAATCTCCAGGTTCAAGGGCATCTTCCTACATTGAAAACGTGCATGGGAAACCCAGAAGATGGTACAGCGTGTGATCGGGAAAGGTTTCTAAAACGCACCTCATTTCTCCTCTCCTTGTGCTCGGGTTCGCCATTCCAGCCGCTTTACTAACAATCTCCCTACTTGGAGAATCAGCACCTTGAAGCTCCTGTTTCTTTCGTACAGGTTGCAATTTGTCCTGAGGATGAACGGGAAGAGGGGGAACCAACGAGAGACTAGCTCTAGGTGTTGGGACAGGCACAGGTCACTCTATTTCCCCATCAGGAAGAAAAATGAAGCACAGGCTCAGCCTGCCCCCCGGAACCAGAATAGGGCCTGAAGCAATCCTGCGCTTTTGCGGCCAGCTCCCAAAAAAGCGAGTTGACAAATGGAGCTCAGGGCCACTGCAATTCACAAAACTGCACAGTTATAAATGATAACTCTCGTCCACAAATATATTGAGGGAAGGAAACGAAGAGGATTTGAAAGCAAGGCAGAATTGCAGGAAACAGATTTCAGGAGGTAGATTCGACTCGCCTTTAAAGCACATGAAAAGCAGCAAAACGTTGACAATGATGCCCTTGGCCAAAAAGGGCGTATGCGTTTTTTCCTGAATATATTCAGGAAAAAACGCATACGCCCTTTTTGGCCAACCAAGCAAGCCGGAAGTGCAAATCAGCACTACAAAGAAGTCTCGCTTGCCATCGGTCAAAAGGGCCACGCTGCAAAAAGAGTAAACACCAGAAATGAAGGACAGGCCATGGAGACATGGGAGCCTTGCTAGGCTGAGGGGTGGGATGTCAATTGCCAACAGCCACTCTGGAGAAGTGTACGGTGTGTCCTGAAACATGTAATAAACACAGCTTACAGAGCATAGGGCACTTCCACTCATGGGCGTATAAATTGGGAAAACTAAAAATCAACAAGACACAGGCACCCCAAAGTTTCGGGCTGCTCTGTGTACAAGAATCTCCACTTAGCTACACCTTAAGTATCCCAGGAAAGAGAAAAATGGATAAAGAAGTTGTGGTACTTAGGCACAATGGAATATCACTCAGCCATGAAATCAATGTCATAAGGCTAGTAGCAGCATGATGAGTGGATTTAGGGACGAGGATTCTAAGTGAAATAAGTCACACAGAAAAAGACAGTTATCCTAAGATATCACTTATAGAGGGCATGTCAAAATCGCTACACTTGAACTGAATTACAAAACAGAACAGAGTCACACATTTAGAAGACACACTATGGCTGCTTAACGGGAAAGGTGAGGTGGGGTGATGCATAAAACAAGGGTTTGAAATTAGCTCACATACCGTTCCATAAGCCAAATATGTAACAGACAAGACCTCCTCCCTGCTCAGTGAACTGGACTCAACACCCCCTATTCACCGCACAAGAATATATCTGACTAGCAAGAATCTTAAAACCTATGTATTGATATCTCTCTGGAGTTGAATCAAGAGGGTGTAAAGCGGCATAAACACAGCAGGGAAAAGCAGCTCAACCCCATTATCAAAATAAATTACTTAAAATGAACGCCATAAAACAAAGACAGTGAAAGAGAGAGAAATTCTTACAAAATCCGTTCGGAGGCTCTGATGCAACCTGCATTGACCATATCTAGACCCACAGCTGGATGAGACATAAGGCTGGACACTCTTGGGGCTGAGAGGTTTGGTGAGGTTGGGTGAGGAAACGCAGACCCTTTAAAGTAATACCGCGGGGTACCCACCCCATGGGTCCCAAATCTCCAGGTTCAAGGGCATCTTCCTACATTGAAAACGTGCATGGGAAACCCAGAAGATGGTACAGCGTGTGATCGGGAAAGGTTTCTAAAACGCACCTCATTTCTCCTCTCCTTGTGCTCGGGTTCGCCATTCCAGCCGCTTTACTAACAATCTCCCTACTTGGAGAATCAGCACCTTGAAGCTCCTGTTTCTTTCGTACAGGTTGCAATTTGTCCTGAGGATGAACGGGAAGAGGGGGAACCAACGAGAGACTAGCTCTAGGTGTTGGGACAGGCACAGGTCACTCTATTTCCCCATCAGGAAGAAGAATGAAGCACAGGCTCAGCCTGCCCCCCGGAACCAGAATAGGGCCTGAAGCAATCCTGCGCTTTTGCGGCCAGCTCCCAAAAAAGCGAGTTGACAAATGGAGCTCAGGGCCACTGCAATACACAAACCTGCAGAGTTATAAATGATAACTCTCGTCCACAAATATATTGAGGGAAGGCAACGAAGAGGATTTGAAAGCAAGGCAGAATTGCAGGAAACAGATTTCAGGAGGTAGATTCGACTCGCCTTTAAAGCACATGAAAAGCGGCAAAACGTTGACAATGATGCCCTTGGCCAAAAAGGGCGTATGCGTTTTTTCCTGAATATATTCAGGAAAAAACGCATACGCCCTTTTTGGCCAACCAAGCAAGCCGGAAGTGCAAATCAGCACTACAAAGAAGTCTCGCTTGCCATCGGTCAAAAGGGCCACGCTGCAAAAAGAGTAAACACCAGAAATGCAGGACAGGCCATGGAGACATGGGAGCCTTGCTAGGCTGAGGGGTGGGATGTCAATTGCCAACAGCCACTCTGGAGAAGTGTACGGTGTGTCCTGAAACATGTAATAAACACAGCTTACAGAGCATAGGGCACTTCCACTCATGGGCGTATAAATTGGGAAAACTAAAAATCAACAAGACACAGGCACCCCAAAGTTTCGGGCTGCTCTGTGTACAAGAATCTCCACTTAGCTACACCTTAAGTATCCCAGGAAAGAGAAAAATGGATAAAGAAGTTGTGGTACTTAGGCACAATGGAATATCACTCAGCCATGAAATCAATGTCATAAGGCTAGTAGCAGCATGATGAGTGGATTTAGGGACGAGGATTCTAAGTGAAATAAGTCACACAGAAAAAGACACTTATCCTAAGATATCACTTATAGAGGGCATGTCAAAATCGCTACACTTGAACTGAATTACAAAACAGAACAGAGTCACATATTTAGAAGACACACTATGGCTGCTTAACGGGAAAGATGAGGTGGGGTGATGCATAAAACAAGGGTTTGAAATTAGCTCACATACCGTTCCATAAGCCAAATATGTAACAGACAAGACCTCCTCCCTGCTCAGTGAACTGGACTCAACACCCCCTATTCACCGCACAAGAATATATCTGACTAGCAAGAATCTTAAAACCTATGTATTGATATCTCTCTGGAGTTGAATCAAGAGGGTGTAAAGCGGCATAAACACAGCAGGGAAAAGCAGCTCAACCCCATTATCAAAATAAATTACTTAAAATGAACGCCATAAAACAAAGACAGTGAAAGAGAGAGAAATTCTTACAAAATCCGTTCGGAGGCTCTGATGCAACCTGCATTGACCATATCTAGACCCACAGCTGGATGAGACATAAGGCTGGACACTCTTGGGGCTGAGAGGTTTGGTGAGGTTGGGTGAGGAAACGCAGACCCTTTAAAGTAATACCGCAGGGTACCCACCCCATGGGTCCCAAATCTCCAGGTTCAAGGGCATCTTCCTACATTGAAAACGTGCATGGGAAACCCAGAAGATGGTACAGCGTGTGATCGGGAAAGGTTTCTAAAACGCACCTCATTTCTCCTCTCCTTGTGCTCGGGTTCGCCATTCCAGCCGCTTTACTAACAATCTCCCTACTTGGAGAATCAGCACCTTGAAGCTCCTGTTTCTTTCGTACAGGTTGCAATTTGTCCTGAGGATGAACGGGAAGAGGGGGAACCAACGAGAGACTAGCTCTAGGTGTTGGGACAGGCACAGGTCACTCTATTTCCCCATCAGGAAGAAGAATGAAGCACAGGCTCAGCCTGCCCCCCGGAACCAGAATAGGGCCTGAAGCAATCCTGCGCTTTTGCGGCCAGCTCCCAAAAAAGCGAGTTGACAAATGGAGCTCAGGGCCACTGCAATACACAAACCTGCAGAGTTATAAATGATAACTCTCGTCCACAAATATATTGAGGGAAGGCAACGAAGAGGATTTGAAAGCAAGGCAGAATTGCAGGAAACAGATTTCAGGAGGTAGATTCGACTCGCCTTTAAAGCACATGAAAAGCGGCAAAACGTTGACAATGATGCCCTTGGCCAAAAAGGGCGTATGCGTTTTTTCCTGAATATATTCAGGAAAAAACGCATACGCCCTTTTTGGCCAACCAAGCAAGCCGGAAGTGCAAATCAGCACTACAAAGAAGTCTCGCTTGCCATCGGTCAAAAGGGCCACGCTGCAAAAAGAGTAAACACCAGAAATTCAGGACAGGCCATGGAGACATGGGAGCCTTGCTAGGCTGAGGGGTGGGATGTCAATTGCCAACAGCCACTCTGGAGAAGTGTACGGTGTGTCCTGAAACATGTAATAAACACAGCTTACAGAGCATAGGGCACTTCCACTCATGGGCGTATAAATTGGGAAAACTAAAAATCAACAAGACACAGGCACCCCAAAGTTTCGGGCTGCTCTGTGTACAAGAATCTCCACTTAGCTACACCTTAAGTATCCCAGGAAAGAGAAAAATGGATAAAGAAGTTGTGGTACTTAGGCACAATGGAATATCACTCAGCCATGAAATCAATGTCATAAGGCTAGTAGCAGCATGATGAGTGGATTTAGGGACGAGGATTCTAAGTGAAATAAGTCACACAGAAAAAGACAGTTATCCTAAGATATCACTTATAGAGGGCATGTCAAAATCGCTACACTTGAACTGAATTACAAAACAGAACAGAGTCACACATATAGAAGACACACTATGGCTGCTTAACGGGAAAGGTGAGGTGGGCTGATGCATAAAATAAGGGTTTGAAATTAGCTCACATACCATTCCATAAGCCAAATATGTAACAGACAAGACCTCCTCCCTGCTCAGTGAACTGGACTCAACACCCCCTATTCACCGCACAAGAATATATCTGACTAGCAAGAATCTTAAAACCTATGTATTGATATCTCTCTGGAGTTGAATCAAGAGGGTGTAAAGCGGCATAAACACAGCAGGGAAAAGCAGCTCAACCCCATTATCAAAATAAATTATTAAAATGAACCCCATAAAACAAAGACAGTGAAAGAGAGAGAAATTCTTACAAAATCCGTTCGGAGGCTCTTATGCAACCTGGATTGACCATATCTAGACCCACAGCTGGATGAGACAAAAGGATGGACAATCTTGGGGCTGAGAGGATTGGTGAGGTTGGGTGAGCAAACGCAGACCGCTTAAAGTAATACCGCGTGGTACCCACCCCATGGGTCCCAAATCTCCAGGTTCAAGGGCATCTTCCTACATCGAAAACATGCCTGGGAAACCCAGAAGATGGTACACCGTGTGATCGGGAAAGGTTTCTAAAACGCACCTCATTTCTCCTCTCCTTGTGCTCGGGTTCGCCATTCCAGCCGCTTTACTAACAATCTCCCTACTTGGAGAATCAGCACCTGGAACCTCCTGTTTGTTTCGTACAGGTTGCAATTTGTCCTGAGGATGAACGGGAAGACGGGGAACCAATGAGAGACTAGCTCTAGGTGTTGGGACAGGCACAGGTCACTCTATTTCCCCATCAGGAAGAAGAATCAAGCACAGGCTCAGCCTGCCCCCCGGAACCAGAATAGGGCCTGAAGCAATCCTGCGCTTTTGCGGCCAGCTCCCAAAAAAGCGAGTTGACAAATGGAGCTCAGGGCCACTGCAATTCACAAACCTGCAGAGTTATAAATGATAACTCTCGTCCACAAATATATTGAGGGAAGGCAACGAAGAGGATTTGAAAGCAAGGCAGAATTGCAGGAAACAGATTTCAGGAGGTAGATTCGACTCGCCTTTAAAGCACATGAAAAGCGGCAAAACGTTGACAATGATGCCCTTGGCCAAAAAGGGCGTATGCGTTTTTTCCTGAATATATTCAGGAAAAAACGCATACGCCCTTTTTGGCCAACCAAGCAAGCCGGAAGTGCAAATCAGCACTACAAAGAAGTCTCGCTTGCCATCGGTCAAAAGGGCCATGCTGCCAAAAGTGTAAAAACCAGAAATTCAGGACAGGCCATGGAGACATGGGAGCCTTGCTACGCTGATGGGCAGGATGCCAATTGCCAACAGCCACTCTGGAGAAGTGTACGGTGTGTCCTGAAACATGTAATAAACACAGCTTACAGAGCATAGGGCACTTCCACTCATGGGCGTATAAATTGGGAAAACTAAAAATCAACAAGACACAGGCACCCAAAAGTTTCGGGCTGCTCTGTGTACAAGAACCTCCACTTAGGTACACCTTAAACATGCCAGGAAAGAGAAAAATGGATAAAGAAGTTGTGGTACTTAGGCACAATGGAATATCACTCAGCCATGAAATCAATGTCATAAGGCTAGTAGCAGCATGATGAGTGGATTTAGGGACGAGGATTCTAAGTGAAATAAGTCACACAGAAAAAGACACTTATCCTAAGATATCACTTATAGAGGGCATGTCAAAATCGCTACACTTGAACTGAATTACAAAACAGAACAGAGTCACATATTTAGAAGACACACTATGGCTGCTTAACGGGAAAGATGAGGTGGGGTGATGCATAAAACAAGGGTTTGAAATTAGCTCACATACCGTTCCATAAGCCAAATATGTAACAGACAAGACCTCCTCCCTGCTCAGTGAACTGGACTCAACACCCCCTATTCACCGCACAAGAATATATCTGACTAGCAAGAATCTTAAAACCTATGTATTGATATCTCTCTGGAGTTGAATCAAGAGGGTGTAAAGCGGCATAAACACAGCAGGGAAAAGCAGCTCAACCCCATTATCAAAATAAATTACTTAAAATGAACGCCATAAAACAAAGACAGTGAAAGAGAGAGAAATTCTTACAAAATCCGTTCGGAGGCTCTGATGCAACCTGGATTGACCATATCTAGACCCACAGCTGGATGAGACATAAGGCTGGACACTCTTGGGGCTGAGAGGTTTGGTGAGGTTGGGTGAGGAAACGCAGACCCTTTAAAGTAATACCGCAGGGTACCCACCCCATGGGTCCCAAATCTCCAGGTTCAAGGGCATCTTCCTACATTGAAAACGTGCATGGGAAACCCAGAAGATGGTACAGCGTGTGATCGGGAAAGGTTTCTAAAACGCACCTCATTTCTCCTCTCCTTGTGCTCGGGTTCGCCATTCCAGCCGCTTTACTAACAATCTCCCTACTTGGAGAATCAGCACCTTGAAGCTCCTGTTTCTTTCGTACAGGTTGCAATTTGTCCTGAGGATGAACGGGAAGACGGGGAACCAACGAGAGACTAGCTCTAGGTGTTGGGACAGGCACAGGTCACTCTATTTCCCCATCAGGAAGAAGAATGAAGCACAGGCTCAGCCTGCCCCCCGGAACCAGAATAGGGCCTGAAGCAATCCTGCGCTTTTGCGGCCAGCTCCCAAAAAAGCGAGTTGACAAATGGAGCTCAGGGCCACTGCAATTCACAAACCTGCAGAGTTATAAATGATAACTCTCGTCCACAAATATATTGAGGGAAGGCAACGAAGAGGATTTGAAAGCAAGGCAGAATTGCAGGAAACAGATTTCAGGAGGTAGATTCGACTCGCCTTTAAAGCACATGAAAAGCGGCAAAACGTTGACAATGATGCCCTTGGCCAAAAAGGGCGTATGCGTTTTTTCCTGAATATATTCAGGAAAAAACGCATACGCCCTTTTTGGCCAACCAAGCAAGCCGGAAGTGCAAATCAGCACTACAAAGAAGTCTCGCTTGCCATCGGTCAAAAGGGCCATGCTGCCAAAAGTGTAAAAACCAGAAATTCAGGACAGGCCATGGAGACATGGGAGCCTTGCTACGCTGATGGGCAGGATGCCAATTGCCAACAGCCACTCTGGAGAAGTGTACGGTGTGTCCTGAAACATGTAATAAACACAGCTTACAGAGCATAGGGCACTTCCACTCATGGGCGTATAAATTGGGAAAACTAAAAATCAACAAGACACAGGCACCCCAAAGTTTCGGGCTGCTCTGTGTACAAGAACCTCCACTTAGGTACACCTTAAACATGCCTGGAAAGAGAAAAATGGATAAAGAAGTTGTGGTACTTAGGCACAATGGAATATCACTCAGCCATGAAATCAATGTCATAAGGCTAGTAGCAGCATGATGAGTGGATTTAGGGACGAGGATTCTAAGTGAAATAAGTCACACAGAAAAAGACACTTATCCTAAGATATCACTTATAGAGGGCATGTCGAAATCGCTACACTTGAAGTGAATTACAAAACAGAACAGAGTCACATATTTAGAAGACACACTATGGCTGCTTAACGGGAAAGGTGAGGTGGGGTGATGCATAAAACAAGGGTTTGAAATTAGCTCACATACCGTTCCATAAGCCAAATATGTAACAGACAAGACCTCCTCCCTGCTCAGTGAACTGGACTCAACACCCCCTATTCACCGCACAAGAATATATCTGACTAGCAAGAATCTTAAAACCTATGTATTGATATCTCTCTGGAGTTGAATCAAGAGGGTGTAAAGCGGCATAAACACAGCAGGGAAAAGCAGCTCAACCCCATTATCAAAATAAATTACTTAAAATGAACGCCATAAAACAAAGACAGTGAAAGAGAGAGAAATTCTTACAAAATCCGTTCGGAGGCTCTGATGCAACCTGGATTGACCATATCTAGACCCACAGCTGGATGAGACATAAGGCTGGACACTCTTGGGGCTGAGAGGTTTGGTGAGGTTGGGTGAGGAAACGCAGACCCTTTAAAGTAATACCGCGGGGTACCCACCCCATGGGTCCCAAATCTCCAGGTTCAAGGGCATCTTCCTACATTGAAAACGTGCATGGGAAACCCAGAAGATGGTACAGCGTGTGATCGGGAAAGGTTTCTAAAACGCACCTCATTTCTCCTCTCCTTGTGCTCGGGTTCGCCATTCCAGCCGCTTTACTAACAATCTCCCTACTTGGAGAATCAGCACCTTGAAGCTCCTGTTTCTTTCGTACAGGTTGCAATTTGTCCTGAGGATGAACGGGAAGAGGGGGAACCAACGAGAGACTAGCTCTAGGTGTTGGGACAGGCACAGGTCACTCTATTTCCCCATCAGGAAGAAGAATGAAGCACAGGCTCAGCCTGCCCCCCGGAACCAGAATAGGGCCTGAAGCAATCCTGCGCTTTTGCGGCCAGCTCCCAAAAAAGCGAGTTGACAAATGGAGCTCAGGGCCACTGCAATTCACAAACCTGCAGAGTTATAAATGATAACTCTCGTCCACAAATATATTGAGGGAAGGCAACGAAGAGGATTTGAAAGCAAGGCAGAATTGCAGGAAACAGATTTCAGGAGGTAGATTCGACTCGCCTTTAAAGCACATGAAAAGCGGCAAAACGTTGACAATGATGCCCTTGGCCAAAAAGGGCGTATGCGTTTTTTCCTGAATATATTCAGGAAAAAACGCATACGCCCTTTTTGGCCAACCAAGCAAGCCGGAAGTGCAAATCAGCACTACAAAGAAGTCTCGCTTGCCATCGGTCAAAAGGGCCATGCTGCCAAAAGTGTAAAAACCAGAAATTCAGGACAGGCCATGGAGACATGGGAGCCTTGCTACGCTGATGGGCAGGATGCCAATTGCCAACAGCCACTCTGGAGAAGTGTACGGTGTGTTCTGAAACATGTAATAAACACAGCTCAGAGCATAGGGCACTTCCACTCATGGGCGTATAAATTGGGAAAACTAAAAATCAACAAGACACAGGCACCCCAAAGTTTCGGGCTGCTCTGTGTACAAGAACCTCCACTTAGGTACACCTTAAACATGCCAGGAAAGAGAAAAATGGATAAAGAAGTTTGGTACTTAGGCACAATGGAATATCACTCAGCCATGAAATCAATGTCATAAGGCTAGTAGCAGCATGATGAGTGGATTTAGGGACGAGGATTCTAAGTGAAATAAGTCACACAGAAAAAGACACTTATCCTAAGATATCACTTATAGAGGGCATGTCAAAATCGCTACACTTGAAGTGAATTACAAAACAGAACAGAGTCACATATTTAGAAGACACACTATGGCTGCTTAAAGGGAAAGGTGAGGTGGGCTGATGCATAAAACAAGGGTTTGAAATTAGCTCACATACCGTTCCATAAGCCAAATATGTAACAGACAAGACCTCCTCCCTGCTCAGTGAACTGGACTCAACACCCCCTATTCACCGCACAAGAATATATCTGACTAGCAAGAATCTTAAAACCTATGTATTGATATCTCTCTGGAGTTGAATCAAGAGGGTGTAAAGCGGCATAAACACAGCAGGGAAAAGCAGCTCAACCCCATTATCAAAATAAATTACTTAAAATGAACGCCATAAAACAAAGACAGTGAAAGAGAGAGAAATTCTTACAAAATCCGTTCGGAGGCTCTGATGCAACCTGCATTGACCATATCTAGACCCACAGCTGGATGAGACATAAGGCTGGACACTCTTGGGGCTGAGAGGTTTGGTGAGGTTGGGTGAGGAAACGCAGACCCTTTAAAGTAATACCGCGGGGTACCCACCCCATGGGTCCCAAATCTCCAGGTTCAAGGGCATCTTCCTACATTGAAAACGTGCATGGGAAACCCAGAAGATGGTACAGCGTGTGATCGGGAAAGGTTTCTAAAACGCACCTCATTTCTCCTCTCCTTGTGCTCGGGTTCGCCATTCCAGCCGCTTTACTAACAATCTCCCTACTTGGAGAATCAGCACCTTGAAGCTCCTGTTTCTTTCGTACAGGTTGCAATTTGTCCTGAGGATGAACGGGAAGAGGGGGAACCAACGAGAGACTAGCTCTAGGTGTTGGGACAGGCACAGGTCACTCTATTTCCCCATCAGGAAGAAGAATGAAGCACAGGCTCAGCCTGCCCCCCGGAACCAGAATAGGGCCTGAAGCAATCCTGCGCTTTTGCGGCCAGCTCCCAAAAAAGCGAGTTGACAAATGGAGCTCAGGGCCACTGCAATTCACAAACCTGCAGAGTTATAAATGATAACTCTCGTCCACAAATATATTGAGGGAAGGCAACGAAGAGGATTTGAAAGCAAGGCAGAATTGCAGGAAACAGATTTCAGGAGGTAGATTCGACTCGCCTTTAAAGCACATGAAAAGCGGCAAAACGTTGACAATGATGCCCTTGGCCAAAAAGGGCGTATGCGTTTTTTCCTGAATATATTCAGGAAAAAACGCATACGCCCTTTTTGGCCAACCAAGCAAGCCGGAAGTGCAAATCAGCACTACAAAGAAGTCTCGCTTGCCATCGGTCAAAAGGGCCATGCTGCCAAAAGTGTAAAAACCAGAAATTCAGGACAGGCCATGGAGACATGGGAGCCTTGCTACGCTGATGGGCAGGATGCCAATTGCCAACAGCCACTCTGGAGAAGTGTACGGTGTGTCCTGAAACATGTAATAAACACAGCTTACAGAGCATAGGGCACTTCCACTCATGGGCGTATAAATTGGGAAAACTAAAAATCAACAAGACACAGGCACCCAAAAGTTTCGGGCTGCTCTGTGTACAAGAACCTCCACTTAGGTACACCTTAAACATGCCAGGAAAGAGAAAAATGGATAAAGAAGTTGTGGTACTTAGGCACAATGGAATATCACTCAGCCATGAAATCAATGTCATAAGGCTAGTAGCAGCATGATGAGTGGATTTAGGGACGAGGATTCTAAGTGAAATAAGTCACACAGAAAAAGACACTTATCCTAAGATATCACTTATAGAGGGCATGTCAAAATCGCTACACTTGAACTGAATTACAAAACAGAACAGAGTCACATATTTAGAAGACACACTATGGCTGCTTAACGGGAAAGATGAGGTGGGGTGATGCATAAAACAAGGGTTTGAAATTAGCTCACATACCGTTCCATAAGCCAAATATGTAACAGACAAGACCTCCTCCCTGCTCAGTGAACTGGACTCAACACCCCCTATTCACCGCACAAGAATATATCTGACTAGCAAGAATCTTAAAACCTATGTATTGATATCTCTCTGGAGTTGAATCAAGAGGGTGTAAAGCGGCATAAACACAGCAGGGAAAAGCAGCTCAACCCCATTATCAAAATAAATTACTTAAAATGAACGCCATAAAACAAAGACAGTGAAAGAGAGAGAAATTCTTACAAAATCCGTTCGGAGGCTCTGATGCAACCTGCATTGACCATATCTAGACCCACAGCTGGATGAGACATAAGGCTGGACACTCTTGGGGCTGAGAGGTTTGGTGAGGTTGGGTGAGGAAACGCAGACCCTTTAAAGTAATACCGCAGGGTACCCACCCCATGGGTCCCAAATCTCCAGGTTCAAGGGCATCTTCCTACATTGAAAACGTGCATGGGAAACCCAGAAGATGGTACAGCGTGTGATCGGGAAAGGTTTCTAAAACGCACCTCATTTCTCCTCTCCTTGTGCTCGGGTTCGCCATTCCAGCCGCTTTACTAACAATCTCCCTACTTGGAGAATCAGCACCTTGAAGCTCCTGTTTCTTTCGTACAGGTTGCAATTTGTCCTGAGGATGAACGGGAAGACGGGGAACCAACGAGAGACTAGCTCTAGGTGTTGGGACAGGCACAGGTCACTCTATTTCCCCATCAGGAAGAAGAATGAAGCACAGGCTCAGCCTGCCCCCCGGAACCAGAATAGGGCCTGAAGCAATCCTGCGCTTTTGCGGCCAGCTCCCAAAAAAGCGAGTTGACAAATGGAGCTCAGGGCCACTGCAATTCACAAACCTGCAGAGTTATAAATGATAACTCTCGTCCACAAATATATTGAGGGAAGGCAACGAAGAGGATTTGAAAGCAAGGCAGAATTGCAGGAAACAGATTTCAGGAGGTAGATTCGACTCGCCTTTAAAGCACATGAAAAGCGGCAAAACGTTGACAATGATGCCCTTGGCCAAAAAGGGCGTATGCGTTTTTTCCTGAATATATTCAGGAAAAAACGCATACGCCCTTTTTGGCCAACCAAGCAAGCCGGAAGTGCAAATCAGCACTACAAAGAAGTCTCGCTTGCCATCGGTCAAAAGGGCCATGCTGCCAAAAGTGTAAAAACCAGAAATTCAGGACAGGCCATGGAGACATGGGAGCCTTGCTACGCTGATGGGCAGGATGCCAATTGCCAACAGCCACTCTGGAGAAGTGTACGGTGTGTTCTGAAACATGTAATAAACACAGCTCAGAGCATAGGGCACTTCCACTCATGGGCGTATAAATTGGGAAAACTAAAAATCAACAAGACACAGGCACCCCAAAGTTTCGGGCTGCTCTGTGTACAAGAACCTCCACTTAGGTACACCTTAAACATGCCAGGAAAGAGAAAAATGGATAAAGAAGTTTGGTACTTAGGCACAATGGAATATCACTCAGCCATGAAATCAATGTCATAAGGCTAGTAGCAGCATGATGAGTGGATTTAGGGACGAGGATTCTAAGTGAAATAAGTCACACAGAAAAAGACACTTATCCTAAGATATCACTTATAGAGGGCATGTCAAAATCGCTACACTTGAAGTGAATTACAAAACAGAACAGAGTCACATATTTAGAAGACACACTATGGCTGCTTAAAGGGAAAGGTGAGGTGGGCTGATGCATAAAACAAGGGTTTGAAATTAGCTCACATACCGTTCCATAAGCCAAATATGTAACAGACAAGACCTCCTCCCTGCTCAGTGAACTGGACTCAACACCCCCTATTCACCGCACAAGAATATATCTGACTAGCAAGAATCTTAAAACCTATGTATTGATATCTCTCTGGAGTTGAATCAAGAGGGTGTAAAGCGGCATAAACACAGCAGGGAAAAGCAGCTCAACCCCATTATCAAAATAAATTACTTAAAATGAACGCCATAAAACAAAGACAGTGAAAGAGAGAGAAATTCTTACAAAATCCGTTCGGAGGCTCTGATGCAACCTGCATTGACCATATCTAGACCCACAGCTGGATGAGACATAAGGCTGGACACTCTTGGGGCTGAGAGGTTTGGTGAGGTTGGGTGAGGAAACGCAGACCCTTTAAAGTAATACCGCGGGGTACCCACCCCATGGGTCCCAAATCTCCAGGTTCAAGGGCATCTTCCTACATTGAAAACGTGCATGGGAAACCCAGAAGATGGTACAGCGTGTGATCGGGAAAGGTTTCTAAAACGCACCTCATTTCTCCTCTCCTTGTGCTCGGGTTCGCCATTCCAGCCGCTTTACTAACAATCTCCCTACTTGGAGAATCAGCACCTTGAAGCTCCTGTTTCTTTCGTACAGGTTGCAATTTGTCCTGAGGATGAACGGGAAGAGGGGGAACCAACGAGAGACTAGCTCTAGGTGTTGGGACAGGCACAGGTCACTCTATTTCCCCATCAGGAAGAAGAATGAAGCACAGGCTCAGCCTGCCCCCCGGAACCAGAATAGGGCCTGAAGCAATCCTGCGCTTTTGCGGCCAGCTCCCAAAAAAGCGAGTTGACAAATGGAGCTCAGGGCCACTGCAATTCACAAACCTGCAGAGTTATAAATGATAACTCTCGTCCACAAATATATTGAGGGAAGGCAACGAAGAGGATTTGAAAGCAAGGCAGAATTGCAGGAAACAGATTTCAGGAGGTAGATTCGACTCGCCTTTAAAGCACATGAAAAGCGGCAAAACGTTGACAATGATGCCCTTGGCCAAAAAGGGCGTATGCGTTTTTTCCTGAATATATTCAGGAAAAAACGCATACGCCCTTTTTGGCCAACCAAGCAAGCCGGAAGTGCAAATCAGCACTACAAAGAAGTCTCGCTTGCCATCGGTCAAAAGGGCCACGCTGCAAAAAGAGTAAACACCAGAAATGCAGGACAGGCCAGGGAGATATGGGAGCCTTGCTAGGCTGAGGGGTGGAATGTCAATTGCCAACAGCCACTCTGGAGAAGTGTACGGTGTGTCCTGAAACATGTAATAAACACAGATTACAGAGCATAGGGCACTTCCACTCATGGGCGTATAAATTGGGAAAACTAAAAATCAACAAGACACAGGCACCCAAAAGTTTCGGGCTGCTCTGTGTACAAGAATCTCCACTTAGCTACACCTTAAGTATCCCAGGAAAGAGAAAAATGGATAAAGAAGTTGTGGTACTTAGGCACAATGGAATATCACTCAGCCATGAAATCAATGTCATAAGGCTAGTAGCAGCATGATGAGTGGATTTAGGGACGAGGATTCTAAGTGAAATAAGTCACACAGAAAAAGACAGTTATCCTAAGATATCACTTATAGAGGGCATGTCAAAATCGCTACACTTGAACTAAATTACAAAACAGAACAGAGTCACACATTTAGAAGACACACTATGGCTGCTTAACGGGAAAGGTGAGGTGGGCTGATGCATAAAACAAGGGTTTGAAATTAGCTCACATACTGTTCCATAAGCCAAATATGTAACAGACAAGACCTCCTCCCTGCTCAGTGAACTGGACTCAACACCCCCTATTCACCGCACAAGAATATATCTGACTAGCAAGAATCTTAAAACCTATGTATTGATATCTCTCTGGAGTTGAATCAAGAGGGTGTAAAGCGGCATAAACACGGCAGGGAAAAGCAGCTCAACCCCATTATCAAAATAAATTACTTAAAATGAACCCCATAAAACAAAGACAGTGAAAGAGAGAGAAATTCTTACAAAATCCGTTCGGGGGCTCTTATGCAACCTGGATTGACCGTATCTAGACCCACAGCTGGATGAGACAAAAGGCTGGACAATCTTGGGGCTGAGAGGATTGGTGAGGTTGGGTGAGCAAACGCAGACCGCTTAAAGTAATACCGCGTGGTACCCACCCCAAGGGTCCCAAATCTCCAGGTTCAAGGGCATCTTCCTACATCGAAAACATGCCTGGGAAACCCAGAAGATGGTACACCGTGTGATCGGGAAAGGTTTCTAAAACGCACCTCATTTCTCCTCTCCTTGTGCTCGGGTTCGCCATTCCAGCCGCTTTACTAACAATCTCCCTACTTGGAGAATCAGCACCTTGAAGCTCCTGTTTCTTTCGTACAGGTTGCAATTTGTCCTGAGGATGAACGGGAAGACGGGGAACCAACGAGAGACTAGCTCTAGGTGTTGGGACAGGCACAGGTCACTCTATTTCCCCATCAGGAAGAAGAATGAAGCACAGGCTCAGCCTGCCCCCCGGAACCAGAATAGGGCCTGAAGCAATCCTGCGCTTTTGCGGCCAGCTCCCAAAAAAGCGAGTTGACAAATGGAGCTCAGGGCCACTGCAATTCACAAACCTGCAGAGTTATAAATGATAACTCTCGTCCACAAATATATTGAGGGAAGGCAACGAAGAGGATTTGAAAGCAAGGCAGAATTGCAGGAAACAGATTTCAGGAGGTAGATTCGACTCGCCTTTAAAGCACATGAAAAGCGGCAAAACGTTGACAATGATGCCCTTGGCCAAAAAGGGCGTATGCGTTTTTTCCTGAATATATTCAGGAAAAAACGCATACGCCCTTTTTGGCCAACCAAGCAAGCCGGAAGTGCAAATCAGAACTACAAAGAAGTCTCGCTTGCCATCGGTCAAAAGGGCCATGCTGCCAAAAGTGTAAAAACCAGAAATTCAGGACAGGCCATGGAGACATGGGAGCCTTGCTACGCTGATGGGCAGGATGCCAATTGCCAACAGCCACTCTGGAGAAGTGTACGGTGTGTCCTGAAACATGTAATAAACACAGCTTACAGAGCATAGGGCACTTCCACTCATGGGCGTATAAATTGGGAAAACTAAAAATCAACAAGACACAGGCACCCCAAAGTTTAGGGCTGCTCTGTGTACAAGAACCTCCACTTAGGTACACCTTAAACATGCCAGGAAAGAGAAAAATGGATAAAGAAGTTGTGGTACTTAGGCACAATGGAATATCACTCAGCCATGAAATCAATGTCATAAGGCTAGTAGCAGCATGATGAGTGGATTTAGGGACGAGGATTCTAAGTGAAATAAGTCACACAGAAAAAGACACTTATCCTAAGATATCACTTATAGAGGGCATGTCAAAATCGCTACACTTGAAGTGAATTACAAAACAGAACAGAGTCACATATTTAGAAGACACACTATGGCTGCTTAAAGGGAAAGGTGAGGTGGGCTGATGCATAAAACAAGGGTTTGAAATTAGCTCACATACCGTTCCATAAGCCAAATATGTAACAGACAAGACCTCCTCCCTGCTCAGTGAACTGGACTCAACACCCCCTATTCACCGCACAAGAATATATCTGACTAGCAAGAATCTTAAAACCTATGTATTGATATCTCTCTGGAGTTGAATCAAGAGGGTGTAAAGCGGCATAAACACAGCAGGGAAAAGCAGCTCAACCCCATTATCAAAATAAATTACTTAAAATGAACGCCATAAAACAAAGACAGTGAAAGAGAGAGAAATTCTTACAAAATCCGTTCGGAGGCTCTGATGCAACCTGCATTGACCATATCTAGACCCACAGCTGGATGAGACATAAGGCTGGACACTCTTGGGGCTGAGAGGTTTGGTGAGGTTGGGTGAGGAAACGCAGACCCTTTAAAGTAATACCGCGGGGTACCCACCCCATGGGTCCCAAATCTCCAGGTTCAAGGGCATCTTCCTACATTGAAAACGTGCATGGGAAACCCAGAAGATGGTACAGCGTGTGATCGGGAAAGGTTTCTAAAACGCACCTCATTTCTCCTCTCCTTGTGCTCGGGTTCGCCATTCCAGCCGCTTTACTAACAATCTCCCTACTTGGAGAATCAGCACCTTGAAGCTCCTGTTTCTTTCGTACAGGTTGCAATTTGTCCTGAGGATGAACGGGAAGAGGGGGAACCAACGAGAGACTAGCTCTAGGTGTTGGGACAGGCACAGGTCACTCTATTTCCCCATCAGGAAGAAGAATGAAGCACAGGCTCAGCCTGCCCCCCGGAACCAGAATAGGGCCTGAAGCAATCCTGCGCTTTTGCGGCCAGCTCCCAAAAAAGCGAGTTGACAAATGGAGCTCAGGGCCACTGCAATTCACAAACCTGCAGAGTTATAAATGATAACTCTCGTCCACAAATATATTGAGGGAAGGCAACGAAGAGGATTTGAAAGCAAGGCAGAATTGCAGGAAACAGATTTCAGGAGGTAGATTCGACTCGCCTTTAAAGCACATGAAAAGCGGCAAAACGTTGACAATGATGCCCTTGGCCAAAAAGGGCGTATGCGTTTTTTCCTGAATATATTCAGGAAAAAACGCATACGCCCTTTTTGGCCAACCAAGCAAGCCGGAAGTGCAAATCAGCACTACAAAGAAGTCTCGCTTGCCATCGGTCAAAAGGGCCACGCTGCAAAAAGAGTAAACACCAGAAATGCAGGACAGGCCAGGGAGACATGGGAGCCTTGCTAGGCTGAGGGGTGGGATGTCAATTGCCAGCAGCCACTCTGGAGAAGTGTACGGTGTGTCCTGAAACATGTAATAAACACAGCTTACAGAGCATAGGGCACTTCCACTCATGGGCGTATAAATTGGGAAAACTAAAAATCAACAAGACACAGGCACCCCAAAGTTTCGGGCTGCTCTGTGTACAAGAACCTCCACTTAGGTACACCTTAAACATGCCAGGAAAGAGAAAAATGGATAAAGAAGTTGTGGTACTTAGGCACAATGGAATATCACTCAGCCATGAAATCAATGTCATAAGGCTAGTAGCAGCATGATGAGTGGATTTAGGGACGAGGATTCTAAGTGAAATAAGTCACACAGAAAAAGACACTTATCCTAAGATATCACTTATAGAGGGCATGTCGAAATCGCTACACTTGAAGTGAATTACAAAACAGAACAGAGTCACATATTTAGAAGACACACTATGGCTGCTTAACGGGAAAGGTGAGGTGGGGTGATGCATAAAACAAGGGTTTGAAATTAGCTCACATACCGTTCCATAAGCCAAATATGTAACAGACAAGACCTCCTCCCTGCTCAGTGAACTGGACTCAACACCCCCTATTCACCGCACAAGAATATATCTGACTAGCAAGAATCTTAAAACCTATGTATTGATATCTCTCTGGAGTTGAATCAAGAGGGTGTAAAGCGGCATAAACACAGCAGGGAAAAGCAGCTCAACCCCATTATCAAAATAAATTACTTAAAATGAACGCCATAAAACAAAGACAGTGAAAGAGAGAGAAATTCTTACAAAATCCGTTCGGGGGCTCTTATGCAACCTGGATTGACCGTATCTAGACCCACAGCTGGATGAGACAAAAGGCTGGACAATCTTGGGGCTGAGAGGATTGCTGAGGTTGGGTGAGCAAACGCAGACCGCTTAAAGTAATACCGCGTGGTACCCACCCCAAGGGTCCCAAATCTCCAGGTTCAAGGGCATCTTCCTACATCGAAAACATGCCTGGGAAACCCAGAAGATGGTACACCGTGTGATCGGGAAAGGTTTCTAAAACGCACCTCATTTCTCCTCTCCTTGTGCTCGGGTTCGCCATTCCAGCCGCTTTACTAACAATCTCCCTACTTGGAGAATCAGCACCTTGAAGCTCCTGTTTCTTTCGTACAGGTTGCAATTTGTCCTGAGGATGAACGGGAAGACGGGGAACCAACGAGAGACTAGCTCTAGGTGTTGGGACAGGCACAGGTCACTCTATTTCCCCATCAGGAAGAAGAATGAAGCACAGGCTCAGCCTGCCCCCCGGAACCAGAATAGGGCCTGAAGCAATCCTGCGCTTTTGCGGCCAGCTCCCAAAAAAGCGAGTTGACAAATGGAGCTCAGGGCCACTGCAATTCACAAACCTGCAGAGTTATAAATGATAACTCTCGTCCACAAATATATTGAGGGAAGGCAACGAAGAGGATTTGAAAGCAAGGCAGAATTGCAGGAAACAGATTTCAGGAGGTAGATTCGACTCGCCTTTAAAGCACATGAAAAGCGGCAAAACGTTGACAATGATGCCCTTGGCCAAAAAGGGCGTATGCGTTTTTTCCTGAATATATTCAGGAAAAAACGCATACGCCCTTTTTGGCCAACCAAGCAAGCCGGAAGTGCAAATCAGAACTACAAAGAAGTCTCGCTTGCCATCGGTCAAAAGGGCCATGCTGCCAAAAGTGTAAAAACCAGAAATTCAGGACAGGCCATGGAGACATGGGAGCCTTGCTACGCTGATGGGCAGGATGCCAATTGCCAACAGCCACTCTGGAGAAGTGTACGGTGTGTCCTGAAACATGTAATAAACACAGCTTACAGAGCATAGGGCACTTCCACTCATGGGCGTATAAATTGGGAAAACTAAAAATCAACAAGACACAGGCACCCCAAAGTTTAGGGCTGCTCTGTGTACAAGAACCTCCACTTAGGTACACCTTAAACATGCCAGGAAAGAGAAAAATGGATAAAGAAGTTGTGGTACTTAGGCACAATGGAATATCACTCAGCCATGAAATCAATGTCATAAGGCTAGTAGCAGCATGATGAGTGGATTTAGGGACGAGGATTCTAAGTGAAATAAGTCACACAGAAAAAGACACTTATCCTAAGATATCACTTATAGAGGGCATGTCAAAATCGCTACACTTGAAGTGAATTACAAAACAGAACAGAGTCACATATTTAGAAGACACACTATGGCTGCTTAAAGGGAAAGGTGAGGTGGGCTGATGCATAAAACAAGGGTTTGAAATTAGCTCACATACCGTTCCATAAGCCAAATATGTAACAGACAAGACCTCCTCCCTGCTCAGTGAACTGGACTCAACACCCCCTATTCACCGCACAAGAATATATCTGACTAGCAAGAATCTTAAAACCTATGTATTGATATCTCTCTGGAGTTGAATCAAGAGGGTGTAAAGCGGCATAAACACAGCAGGGAAAAGCAGCTCAACCCCATTATCAAAATAAATTACTTAAAATGAACGCCATAAAACAAAGACAGTGAAAGAGAGAGAAATTCTTACAAAATCCGTTCGGAGGCTCTGATGCAACCTGCATTGACCATATCTAGACCCACAGCTGGATGAGACATAAGGCTGGACACTCTTGGGGCTGAGAGGTTTGGTGAGGTTGGGTGAGGAAACGCAGACCCTTTAAAGTAATACCGCGGGGTACCCACCCCATGGGTCCCAAATCTCCAGGTTCAAGGGCATCTTCCTACATTGAAAACGTGCATGGGAAACCCAGAAGATGGTACAGCGTGTGATCGGGAAAGGTTTCTAAAACGCACCTCATTTCTCCTCTCCTTGTGCTCGGGTTCGCCATTCCAGCCGCTTTACTAACAATCTCCCTACTTGGAGAATCAGCACCTTGAAGCTCCTGTTTCTTTCGTACAGGTTGCAATTTGTCCTGAGGATGAACGGGAAGAGGGGGAACCAACGAGAGACTAGCTCTAGGTGTTGGGACAGGCACAGGTCACTCTATTTCCCCATCAGGAAGAAGAATGAAGCACAGGCTCAGCCTGCCCCCCGGAACCAGAATAGGGCCTGAAGCAATCCTGCGCTTTTGCGGCCAGCTCCCAAAAAAGCGAGTTGACAAATGGAGCTCAGGGCCACTGCAATTCACAAACCTGCAGAGTTATAAATGATAACTCTCGTCCACAAATATATTGAGGGAAGGCAACGAAGAGGATTTGAAAGCAAGGCAGAATTGCAGGAAACAGATTTCAGGAGGTAGATTCGACTCGCCTTTAAAGCACATGAAAAGCGGCAAAACGTTGACAATGATGCCCTTGGCCAAAAAGGGCGTATGCGTTTTTTCCTGAATATATTCAGGAAAAAACGCATACGCCCTTTTTGGCCAACCAAGCAAGCCGGAAGTGCAAATCAGCACTACAAAGAAGTCTCGCTTGCCATCGGTCAAAAGGGCCACGCTGCAAAAAGAGTAAACACCAGAAATGCAGGACAGGCCAGGGAGACATGGGAGCCTTGCTAGGCTGAGGGGTGGGATGTCAATTGCCAGCAGCCACTCTGGAGAAGTGTACGGTGTGTCCTGAAACATGTAATAAACACAGCTTACAGAGCATAGGGCACTTCCACTCATGGGCGTATAAATTGGGAAAACTAAAAATCAACAAGACACAGGCACCCCAAAGTTTCGGGCTGCTCTGTGTACAAGAACCTCCACTTAGGTACACCTTAAACATGCCAGGAAAGAGAAAAATGGATAAAGAAGTTGTGGTACTTAGGCACAATGGAATATCACTCAGCCATGAAATCAATGTCATAAGGCTAGTAGCAGCATGATGAGTGGATTTAGGGACGAGGATTCTAAGTGAAATAAGTCACACAGAAAAAGACACTTATCCTAAGATATCACTTATAGAGGGCATGTCGAAATCGCTACACTTGAAGTGAATTACAAAACAGAACAGAGTCACATATTTAGAAGACACACTATGGCTGCTTAACGGGAAAGGTGAGGTGGGGTGATGCATAAAACAAGGGTTTGAAATTAGCTCACATACCGTTCCATAAGCCAAATATGTAACAGACAAGACCTCCTCCCTGCTCAGTGAACTGGACTCAACACCCCCTATTCACCGCACAAGAATATATCTGACTAGCAAGAATCTTAAAACCTATGTATTGATATCTCTCTGGAGTTGAATCAAGAGGGTGTAAAGCGGCATAAACACAGCAGGGAAAAGCAGCTCAACCCCATTATCAAAATAAATTACTTAAAATGAACGCCATAAAACAAAGACAGTGAAAGAGAGAGAAATTCTTACAAAATCCGTTCGGGGGCTCTTATGCAACCTGGATTGACCATATCTAGACCCACAGCTGGATGAGACAAAAGGCTGGACAATCTTGGGGCTGAGAGGATTGCTGAGGTTGGGTGAGCAAACGCAGACCGCTTAAAGTAATACCGCGTGGTACCCACCCCATGGGTCCCAAATCTCCAGGTTCAAGGGCATCTTCCTACATCGAAAACATGCCTGGGAAACCCAGAAGATGGTACACCGTGTGATCGGGAAAGTTTTCTAAAACGCACCTCATTTCTCCTCTCCTTGTGCTCGGGTTCGCCATTCCAGCCGCTTTACTAACAATCTCCCTACTTGGAGAATCAGCACCTGGAACCTCCTGTTTGTTTCGTACAGGTTGCAATTTGTCCTGAGGATGAACGGGAAGACGGGGAACCAATGAGAGACTAGCTCTAGGTGTTGGGACAGGCACAGGTCACTCTATTTCCCCATCAGGAAGAAGAATGAAGCACAGGCTCAGCCTGCCCCCCGGAACCAGAATAGGGCCTGAAGCAATCCTGCGCTTTTGCGGCCAGCTCCCAAAAAAGCGAGTTGACAAATGGAGCTCAGGGCCACTGCAATTCACAAACCTGCAGAGTTATAAATGATAACTCTCGTCCACAAATATATTGAGGGAAGACAACGAAGAGGATTTGAAAGCAAAGCAGAATTGCAGGAAACAGATTTCAGGAGGTAGATTCGACTCGCCTTTAAAGCACATGAAAAGCAGCAAAACGTTGACAATGATGCCCTTGGCCAAAATGGGCGTATGCGTTTTTTCCTGAATATATTCAGGAAAAAACGCATACGCCCTTTTTGGCCAACCAAGCAAGCCGGAAGTGCAAATCAGCACTACAAAGAAGTCTCGCTTGCCATCGGTCAAAAGGGCCATGCTGCCAAAAGTGTAAAAACCAGAAATGCAGGACAGGCCATGGAGACATGGGAGCCTTGCTACGCTGATGGGCAGGATGCCAATTGCCAACAGCCACTCTGGAGAAGTGTAAGGTGTGTCTTGAAACATGTAATAAACACAGCTTACAGAGCATAGGGCACTTCCACTCATGGGCGTATAAATTGGGAAAACTAAAAATCAACAAGACACAGGCACCCCAAAGTTTAGGGCTGCTCTGTGTACAAGAACCTCCACTTAGGTACACCTTAAACATGCCAGGAAAGAGAAAAATGGATAAAGAAGTTGTGGTACTTAGGCACAATGGAATATCACTCAGCCATGAAATCAATGTCATAAGGCTAGTAGCAGCATGATGAGTGGATTTAGGGACGAGGATTCTAAGTGAAATAAGTCACACAGAAAAAGACACTTATCCTAAGATATCACTTATAGAGGGCATGTCGAAATCGGTACACTTGAAGTGAATTACAAAACAGAACAGAGTCACATATTTAGAAGACACACTATGGCTGCTTAACGGGAAAGGTGAGGTGGGGTGATGCATAAAACAAGGGTTTGAAATTTGCTCACATACCGTTCCATAAGCCAAATATGTAACAGACAAGACCTCCTCCCTGCTCAGTGAACTGGACTCAACACCCCCTATTCACCGCACAAGAATATATCTGACTAGCAAGAATCTTAAAACCTATGTATTGATATCTCTCTGGAGTTGAATCAAGAGGGTGTAAAGCGGCATAAACACAGCAGGGAAAAGCAGCTCAACCCCATTATCAAAATAAATTACTTAAAATGAACGCCATAAAACAAAGACAGTGAAAGAGAGAGAAATTCTTACAAAATCCGTTCGGAGGCTCTGATGCAACCTGGATTGACCATATCTAGACCCACAGCTGGATGAGACATAAGGCTGGACACTCTTGGGGCTGAGAGGTTTGGTGAGGTTGGGTGAGGAAACGCAGACCCTTTAAAGTAATACCGCGGGGTACCCACCCCATGGGTCCCAAATCTCCAGGTTCAAGGGCATCTTCCTACATTGAAAACGTGCATGGGAAACCCAGAAGATGGTACAGCGTGTGATCGGGAAAGGTTTCTAAAACGCACCTCATTTCTCCTCTCCTTGTGCTCGGGTTCGCCATTCCAGCCGCTTTACTAACAATCTCCCTACTTGGAGAATCAGCACCTTGAAGCTCCTGTTTCTTTCGTACAGGTTGCAATTTGTCCTGAGGATGAACGGGAAGACGGGGAACCAACGAGAGACTAGCTCTAGGTGTTGGGACAGGCACAGGTCACTCTATTTCCCCATCAGGAAGAAGAATGAAGCACAGGCTCAGCCTGCCCCCCGGAACCAGAATAGGGCCTAAAGCAATCCTGCGCTTTTGCGGCCAGCTCCCAAAAAAGCGAGTTGACAAATGGAGCTCAGGGCCACTGCAATTCACAAACCTGCAGAGTTATAAATGATAACTCTCGTCCACAAATATATTGAGGGAAGGCAACGAAGAGGATTTGAAAGCAAGGCAGAATTGCAGGAAACAGATTTCAGGAGGTAGATTCGACTCGCCTTTAAAGCACATGAAAAGCGGCAAAACGTTGACAAAGATGCCCTTGGCCAAAAAGGGCGTATGCGTTTTTTCCTGAATATATTTTCCTGAATATATTCAGGAAAAAACGCATACGCCCTTTTTGGCCAACCAAGCAAGCCGGAAGTGCAAATCAGCACTACAAAGAAGTCTCGCTTGCCATCGGTCAAAAGGGCCACGCTGCAAAAAGAGTAAACACCAGAAATGCAGGACAGGCCATGGAGACATGGGAGCCTTGCTAGGCTGAGGGGTGGGATGTCAATTGCCAACAGCCACTCTGGAGAAGTGTACGGTGTGTCCTGACACATGTAATAAACACAGCTTACAGAGCATAGGGCACTTCCACTCATGGGCGTATAAATTGGGAAAACTAAAAATCAACAAGACACAGGCACCCCAAAGTTTCGGGCTGCTCTGTGTACAAGAATCTCCACTTAGCTACACCTTAAGTATCCCAGGAAAGAGAAAAATGGATAAAGAAGTTGTGGTACTTAGGCACAATGAAATATCACTCAGCCATGAAATCAATGTCATAAGGCTAGTAGCAGCATGATGAGTGGATTTAGGGACGAGGATTCTAAGTGAAATAAGTCACACAGAAAAAGACAGTTATCCTAAGATATCACTTATAGAGGGCATGTCAAAATCGCTACACTTGAACTGAATTACAAAACAGAACAGAGTCACACATTTAGAAGACACACTATGGCTGCTTAACGGGAAAGGTGAGGTGGGCTGATGCATAAAACAAGGGTTTGAAATTAGCTCACATACCATTCCATAAGCCAAATATGTAACAGACAAGACCTCCTCCCTGCTCAGTGAACTGGACTCAACACCCCCTATTCACCGCACAAGAATATATCTGACTAGCAAGAATCTTAAAACCTATGTATTGATATCTCTCTGGAGTTGAATCAAGAGGGTGTAAAGCGGCATAAACACAGCAGGGAAAAGCAGCTCAACCCCATTATCAAAATAAATTATTAAAATGAACCCCATAAAACAAAGACAGTGAAAGAGAGAGAAATTCTTACAAAATCCGTTCGGAGGCTCTGATGCAACCTGGATTGACCATATCTAGACCCACAGCTGGATGAGACAAAAGGATGGACAATCTTGGGGCTGAGAGGATTGGTGAGGTTGGGTGAGCAAACGCAGACCGCTTAAAGTAATACCGCGTGGTACCCACCCCATGGGTCCCAAATCTCCAGGTTCAAGGGCATCTTCCTACATCGAAAACATGCCTGGGAAACCCAGAAGATGGTACACCGTGTGATCGGGAAAGGTTTCTAAAACGCACCTCATTTCTCCTCTCCTTGTGCTCGGGTTCGCCATTCCAGCCGCTTTACTAACAATCTCCCTACTTGGAGAATCAGCACCTGGAACCTCCTGTTTGTTTCGTACAGGTTGCAATTTGTCCTGAGGATGAACGGGAAGACGGGGAACCAATGAGAGACTAGCTCTAGGTGTTGGGACAGGCACAGGTCACTCTATTTCCCCATCAGGAAGAAGAATGAAGCACAGGCTCAGCCTGCCCCCCGGAACCAGAATAGGGCCTGAAGCAATCCTGCGCTTTTGCGGCCAGCTCCCAAAAAAGCGAGTTGACAAATGGAGCTCAGGGCCACTGCAATTCACAAACCTGCAGAGTTATAAATGATAACTCTCGTCCACAAATATATTGAGGGAAGGCAACGAAGAGGATTTGAAAGCAAGGCAGAATTGCAGGAAACAGATTTCAGGAGGTAGATTCGACTCGCCTTTAAAGCACATGAAAAGCGGCAAAACGTTGACAATGATGCCCTTGGCCAAAAAGGGCGTATGCTTTTTTTCCTGAATATATTCAGGAAAAAAAGCATACGCCCTTTTTGGCCAACCAAGCAAGCCGGAAGTGCAAATCAGCACTACAAAGAAGTCTCGCTTGCCATCGGTCAAAAGGGCCATGCTGCCAAAAGTGTAAAAACCAGAAATTCAGGACAGGCCATGGAGACATGGGAGCCTTGCTACGCTGATGGGCAGGATGCCAATTGCCAACAGCCACTCTGGAGAAGTGTACGGTGTGTCTTGAAACATGTAATAAACACAGCTTACAGAGCATAGGGCACTTCCACTCATGGGCGTATAAATTGGGAAAACTAAAAATCAACAAGACACAGGCACCCCAAAGTTTCGGGCTGCTCTGTGTACAAGAACCTCCACTTAGGTACACCTTAAACATGCCAGGAAAGAGAAAAATGGATAAAGAAGTTGTGGTACTTAGGCACAATGGAATATCACTCAGCCATGAAATCAATGTCATAAGGCTAGTAGCAGCATGATGAGTGGATTTAGGGACGAGGATTCTAAGTGAAATAAGTCACACAGAAAAAGACACTTATCCTAAGATATCACTTATAGAGGGCATGTCAAAATCGCTACACTTGAACTGAATTACAAAACAGAACAGAGTCACATATTTAGAAGACACACTATGGCTGCTTAACGGGAAAGATGAGGTGGGGTGATGCATAAAACAAGGGTTTGAAATTAGCTCACATACCGTTCCATAAGCCAAATATGTAACAGACAAGACCTCCTCCCTGCTCAGTGAACTGGACTCAACACCCCCTATTCACCGCACAAGAATATATCTGACTAGCAAGAATCTTAAAACCTATGTATTGATATCTCTCTGGAGTTGAATCAAGAGGGTGTAAAGCGGCATAAACACAGCAGGGAAAAGCAGCTCAACCCCATTATCAAAATAAATTACTTAAAATGAACGCCATAAAACAAAGACAGTGAAAGAGAGAGAAATTCTTACAAAATCCGTTCGGAGGCTCTGATGCAACCTGGATTGACCATATCTAGACCCACAGCTGGATGAGACATAAGGCTGGACACTCTTGGGGCTGAGAGGTTTGGTGAGGTTGGGTGAGGAAACGCAGACCCTTTAAAGTAATACCGCAGGGTACCCACCCCATGGGTCCCAAATCTCCAGGTTCAAGGGCATCTTCCTACATTGAAAACGTGCATGGGAAACCCAGAAGATGGTACAGCGTGTGATCGGGAAAGGTTTCTAAAACGCACCTCATTTCTCCTCTCCTTGTGCTCGGGTTCGCCATTCCAGCCGCTTTACTAACAATCTCCCTACTTGGAGAATCAGCACCTTGAAGCTCCTGTTTCTTTCGTACAGGTTGCAATTTGTCCTGAGGATGAACGGGAAGACGGGGAACCAACGAGAGACTAGCTCTAGGTGTTGGGACAGGCACAGGTCACTCTATTTCCCCATCAGGAAGAAGAATAAAGCACAGGCTCAGCCTGCCCCCCGGAACCAGAATAGGGCCTAAAGCAATCCTGCGCTTTTGCGGCCAGCTCCCAAAAAAGCGAGTTGACAAATGGAGCTCAGGGCCACTGCAATTCACAAACCTGCAGAGTTATAAATGATAACTCTCGTCCACAAATATATTGAGGGAAGGCAACGAAGAGGATTTGAAAGCAAGGCAGAATTGCAGGAAACAGATTTCAGGAGGTAGATTCGACTCGCCTTTAAAGCACATGAAAAGCGGCAAAACGTTGACAATGATGCCCTTGGCCAAAAAGGGCGTATGCGTTTTTTCCTGAATATATTCAGGAAAAAACGCATACGCCCTTTTTGGCCAACCAAGCAAGCCGGAAGTGCAAATCAGCACTACAAAGAAGTCTCGCTTGCCATCGGTCAAAAGGGCCACGCTGCAAAAAGAGTAAACACCAGAAATGCAGGACAGGCCATGGAGACATGGGAGCCTTGCTAGGCTGAGGGGTGGGATGTCAATTGCCAACAGCCACTCTGGAGAAGTGTACGGTGTGTCCTGAAACATGTAATAAACACAGCTTACAGAGCATAGGGCACTTCCACTCATGGGCGTATAAATTGGGAAAACTAAAAATCAACAAGACACAGGCACCCCAAAGTTTCGGGCTGCTCTGTGTACAAGAATCTCCACTTAGCTACACCTTAAGTATCCCAGGAAAGAGAAAAATGGATAAAGAAGTTGTGGTACTTAGGCACAATGGAATATCACTCAGCCATGAAATCAATGTCATAAGGCTAGTAGCAGCATGATGAGTGGATTTAGGGACGAGGATTCTAAGTGAAATAAGTCACACAGAAAAAGACAGTTATCCTAAGATATCACTTATAGAGGGCATGTCAAAATCGCTACACTTGAACTGAATTACAAAACAGAACAGAGTCACACATATAGAAGACACACTATGGCTGCTTAACGGGAAAGGTGAGGTGGGCTGATGCATAAAATAAGGGTTTGAAATTAGCTCACATACCATTCCATAAGCCAAATATGTAACAGACAAGACCTCCTCCCTGCTCAGTGAACTGGACTCAACACCCCCTATTCACCGCACAAGAATATATCTGACTAGCAAGAATCTTAAAACCTATGTATTGATATCTCTCTGGGGTTGAATCAAGAGGGTGTAAAGCGGCATAAACACAGCAGGGAAAAGCAGCTCAACCCCATTATCAAAATAAATTATTAAAATGAACCCCATAAAACAAAGACAGTGAAAGAGAGAGAAATTCTTACAAAATCCGTTCGGAGGCTCTTATGCAACCTGGATTGACCATATCTAGACCCACAGCTGGATGAGACAAAAGGCTGGACAATCTTGGGGCTGAGAGGATTGGTGAGGTTGGGTGAGCAAACGCAGACCGCTTAAAGTAATACCGCGTGGTACCCACCCCATGGGTCCCAAATCTCCAGGTTCAAGGGCATCTTCCTACATCGAAAACATGCCTGGGAAACCCAGAAGATGGTACACCGTGTGATCGGGAAAGGTTTCTAAAACGCACCTCATTTCTCCTCTCCTTGTGCTCGGGTTCGCCATTCCAGCCGCTTTACTAACAATCTCCCTACTTGGAGAATCAGCACCTGGAACCTCCTGTTTGTTTCGTACAGGTTGCAATTTGTCCTGAGGATGAACGGGAAGACGGGGAACCAATGAGAGACTAGCTCTAGGTGTTGGGACAGGCACAGGTCACTCTATTTCCCCATCAGGAAGAAGAATGAAGCACAGGCTCAGCCTGCCCCCCGGAACCAGAATAGGGCCTGAAGCAATCCTGCGCTTTTGCGGCCAGCTCCCAAAAAAGCGAGTTGACAAATGGAGCTCAGGGCCACTGCAATTCACAAACCTGCAGAGTTATAAATGATAACTCTCGTCCACAAATATATTGAGGGAAGGCAACGAAGAGGATTTGAAAGCAAGGCAGAATTGCAGGAAACAGATTTCAGGAGGTAGATTCGACTCGCCTTTAAAGCACATGAAAAGCGGCAAAACGTTGACAATGATGCCCTTGGCCAAAAAGGGCGTATGCGTTTTTTCCTGAATATATTCAGGAAAAAACGCATACGCCCTTTTTGGCCAACCAAGCAAGCCGGAAGTGCAAATCAGCACTACAAAGAAGTCTCGCTTGCCATCGGTCAAAAGGGCCATGCTGCCAAAAGTGTAAAAACCAGAAATTCAGGACAGGCCATGGAGACATGGGAGCCTTGCTACGCTGATGGGCAGGATGCCAATTGCCAACAGCCACTCTGGAGAAGTGTACGGTGTGTCCTGAAACATGTAATAAACACAGCTTACAGAGCATAGGGCACTTCCACTCATGGGCGTATAAATTGGGAAAACTAAAAATCAACAAGACACAGGCACCCAAAAGTTTCGGGCTGCTCTGTGTACAAGAACCTCCACTTAGGTACACCTTAAACATGCCTGGAAAGAGAAAAATGGATAAAGAAGTTGTGGTACTTAGGCACAATGGAATATCACTCAGCCATGAAATCAATGTCATAAGGCTAGTAGCAGCATGATGAGTGGATTTAGGGACGAGGATTCTAAGTGAAATAAGTCACACAGAAAAAGACACTTATCCTAAGATATCACTTATAGAGGGCATGTCGAAATCGCTACACTTGAAGTGAATTACAAAACAGAACAGAGTCACATATTTAGAAGACACACTATGGCTGCTTAACGGGAAAGGTGAGGTGGGGTGATGCATAAAACAAGGGTTTGAAATTAGCTCACATACCGTTCCATAAGCCAAATATGTAACAGACAAGACCTCCTCCCTGCTCAGTGAACTGGACTCAACGCCCCCTATTCACCGCACAAGAATATATCTGACTAGCAAGAATCTTAAAACCTATGTATTGATATCTCTCTGGAGTTGAATCAAGAGGGTGTAAAGCGGCATAAACACAGCAGGGAAAAGCAGCTCAACCCCATTATCAAAATAAATTACTTAAAATGAACGCCATAAAACAAAGACAGTGAAAGAGAGAGAAATTCTTACAAAATCCGTTCGGAGGCTCTGATGCAACCTGCATTGACCATATCTAGACCCACAGCTGGATGAGACATAAGGCTGGACACTCTTGGGGCTGAGAGGTTTGGTGAGGTTGGGTGAGGAAACGCAGACCCTTTAAAGTAATACCGCGGGGTACCCACCCCATGGGTCCCAAATCTCCAGGTTCAAGGGCATCTTCCTACATTGAAAACGTGCATGGGAAACCCAGAAGATGGTACAGCGTGTGATCGGGAAAGGTTTCTAAAACGCACCTCATTTCTCCTCTCCTTGTGCTCGGGATCGCCATTCCAGCCGCTTTACTAACAATCTCCCTACTTGGAGAATCAGCACCTTGAAGCTCCTGTTTCTTTCGTACAGGTTGCAATTTGTCCTGAGGATGAACGGGAAGAGGGGGAACCAACGAGAGACTAGCTCTAGGTGTTGGGACAGGCACAGGTCACTCTATTTCCCCATCAGGAAGAAGAATGAAGCACAGGCTCAGCCTGCCCCCCGGAACCAGAATAGGGCCTGAAGCAATCCTGCGCTTTTGCGGCCAGCTCCCAAAAAAGCGAGTTGACAAATGGAGCTCAGGGCCACTGCAATTCACAAACCTGCAGAGTTATAAATGATAACTCTCGTCCACAAATATATTGAGGGAAGGCAACGAAGAGGATTTGAAAGCAAGGCAGAATTGCAGGAAACAGATTTCAGGAGGTAGATTCGACTCGCCTTTAAAGCACATGAAAAGCGGCAAAACGTTGACAATGATGCCCTTGGCCAAAAAGGGCGTATGCGTTTTTTCCTGAATATATTCAGGAAAAAACGCATACGCCCTTTTTGGCCAACCAAGCAAGCCGGAAGTGCAAATCAGCACTACAAAGAAGTCTCGCTTGCCATCGGTCAAAAGGGCCATGCTGCCAAAAGTGTAAAAACCAGAAATTCAGGACAGGCCATGGAGACATGGGAGCCTTGCTACGCTGATGGGCAGGATGCCAATTGCCAACAGCCACTCTGGAGAAGTGTACGGTGTGTTCTGAAACATGTAATAAACACAGCTCAGAGCATAGGGCACTTCCACTCATGGGCGTATAAATTGGGAAAACTAAAAATCAACAAGACACAGGCACCCCAAAGTTTCGGGCTGCTCTGTGTACAAGAACCTCCACTTAGGTACACCTTAAACATGCCAGGAAAGAGAAAAATGGATAAAGAAGTTTGGTACTTAGGCACAATGGAATATCACTCAGCCATGAAATCAATGTCATAAGGCTAGTAGCAGCATGATGAGTGGATTTAGGGACGAGGATTCTAAGTGAAATAAGTCACACAGAAAAAGACACTTATCCTAAGATATCACTTATAGAGGGCATGTCAAAATCGCTACACTTGAAGTGAATTACAAAACAGAACAGAGTCACATATTTAGAAGACACACTATGGCTGCTTAAAGGGAAAGGTGAGGTGGGCTGATGCATAAAACAAGGGTTTGAAATTAGCTCACATACCGTTCCATAAGCCAAATATGTAACAGACAAGACCTCCTCCCTGCTCAGTGAACTGGACTCAACACCCCCTATTCACCGCACAAGAATATATCTGACTAGCAAGAATCTTAAAACCTATGTATTGATATCTCTCTGGAGTTGAATCAAGAGGGTGTAAAGCGGCATAAACACAGCAGGGAAAAGCAGCTCAACCCCATTATCAAAATAAATTACTTAAAATGAACGCCATAAAACAAAGACAGTGAAAGAGAGAGAAATTCTTACAAAATCCGTTCGGAGGCTCTGATGCAACCTGCATTGACCATATCTAGACCCACAGCTGGATGAGACATAAGGCTGGACACTCTTGGGGCTGAGAGGTTTGGTGAGGTTGGGTGAGGAAACGCAGACCCTTTAAAGTAATACCGCGGGGTACCCACCCCATGGGTCCCAAATCTCCAGGTTCAAGGGCATCTTCCTACATTGAAAACGTGCATGGGAAACCCAGAAGATGGTACAGCGTGTGATCGGGAAAGGTTTCTAAAACGCACCTCATTTCTCCTCTCCTTGTGCTCGGGTTCGCCATTCCAGCCGCTTTACTAACAATCTCCCTACTTGGAGAATCAGCACCTTGAAGCTCCTGTTTCTTTCGTACAGGTTGCAATTTGTCCTGAGGATGAACGGGAAGAGGGGGAACCAACGAGAGACTAGCTCTAGGTGTTGGGACAGGCACAGGTCACTCTATTTCCCCATCAGGAAGAAGAATGAAGCACAGGCTCAGCCTGCCCCCCGGAACCAGAATAGGGCCTGAAGCAATCCTGCGCTTTTGCGGCCAGCTCCCAAAAAAGCGAGTTGACAAATGGAGCTCAGGGCCACTGCAATTCACAAACCTGCAGAGTTATAAATGATAACTCTCGTCCACAAATATATTGAGGGAAGGCAACGAAGAGGATTTGAAAGCAAGGCAGAATTGCAGGAAACAGATTTCAGGAGGTAGATTCGACTCGCCTTTAAAGCACATGAAAAGCGGCAAAACGTTGACAATGATGCCCTTGGCCAAAAAGGGCGTATGCGTTTTTTCCTGAATATATTCAGGAAAAAACGCATACGCCCTTTTTGGCCAACCAAGCAAGCCGGAAGTGCAAATCAGCACTACAAAGAAGTCTCGCTTGCCATCGGTCAAAAGGGCCACGCTGCAAAAAGAGTAAACACCAGAAATGCAGGACAGGCCAGGGAGATATGGGAGCCTTGCTAGGCTGAGGGGTGGAATGTCAATTGCCAACAGCCACTCTGGAGAAGTGTACGGTGTGTCCTGAAACATGTAATAAACACAGATTACAGAGCATAGGGCACTTCCACTCATGGGCGTATAAATTGGGAAAACTAAAAATCAACAAGACACAGGCACCCAAAAGTTTCGGGCTGCTCTGTGTACAAGAATCTCCACTTAGCTACACCTTAAGTATCCCAGGAAAGAGAAAAATGGATAAAGAAGTTGTGGTACTTAGGCACAATGGAATATCACTCAGCCATGAAATCAATGTCATAAGGCTAGTAGCAGCATGATGAGTGGATTTAGGGACGAGGATTCTAAGTGAAATAAGTCACACAGAAAAAGACAGTTATCCTAAGATATCACTTATAGAGGGCATGTCAAAATCGCTACACTTGAACTGAATTACAAAACAGAACAGAGTCACACATTTAGAAGACACACTATGGCTGCTTAACGGGAAAGGTGAGGTGGGCTGATGCATAAAACAAGGGTTTGAAATTAGCTCACATACTGTTCCATAAGCCAAATATGTAACAGACAAGACCTCCTCCCTGCTCAGTGAACTGGACTCAACACCCCCTATTCACCGCACAAGAATATATCTGACTAGCAAGAATCTTAAAACCTATGTATTGATATCTCTCTGGAGTTGAATCAAGAGGGTGTAAAGCGGCATAAACACAGCAGGGAAAAGCAGCTCAACCCCATTATCAAAATAAATTACTTAAAATGAACCCCATAAAACAAAGACAGTGAAAGAGAGAGAAATTCTTACAAAATCCGTTCGGGGGCTCTTATGCAACCTGGATTGACCATATCTAGACCCACAGCTGGATGAGACAAAAGGCTGGACAATCTTGGGGCTGAGAGGATTGGTGAGGTTGGGTGAGCAAACGCAGACCACTTAAAGTAATACCGCGTGGTACCCACCCCAAGGGTCCCAAATCTCCAGGTTCAAGGGCATCTTCCTACATCGAAAACATGCCTGGGAAACCCAGAAGATGGTACACCGTGTGATCGGGAAAGGTTTCTAAAACGCACCTCATTTCTCCTCTCCTTGTGCTCGGGTTCGCCATTCCAGCCGCTTTACTAACAATCTCCCTACTTGGAGAATCAGCACCTGGAACCTCCTGTTTGTTTCGTACAGGTTGCAATTTGTCCTGAGGATGAACGGGAAGACGGGGAACCAATGAGAGACTAGCTCTAGGTGTTGGGACAGGCACAGGTCACTCTATTTCCCCATAAGGAAGAAGAAGGAAGCACAGGCTCAGCCTGCCCCCCGGAACCAGAATAGGGCCTGAAGCAATCCTGCGCTTTTGCGGCCAGCTCCCAAAAAAGCGAGTTGACAAATGGAGCTCAGGGCCACTGCAATTCACAAACCTGCAGAGTTATAAATGATAACTCTCATCCACAAATATATTGAGGGAAGGCAACGAAGAGGATTTGAAAGCAAGGCAGAATTGCAGGAAACAGATTTCAGGAGGTAGATTCGACTCGCCTTTAAAGCACATGAAAAGCAGCAAAACGTTGACAATGATGCCCTTCGCCAAAAAGGGCGTATGCGTTTTTTCCTGAATATATTCAGGAAAAAACGCATACGCCCTTTTTGGCCAACCAAGCAAGCCGGAAGTGCAAATCAGCACTACAAAGAAGTCTCGCTTGCCATCGGTCAAAAGGGCCATGCTGCCAAAAGTGTAAAAACCAGAAATGCAGGACAGGCCATGGAGACATGGGAGCCTTGCTACGCTGATGGGCAGGATGCCAATTGCCAACAGCCACTCTGGAGAAGTGTACGGTGTGTCCTGAAACATGTAATAAACACAGCTTACAGAGCATAGGGCACTTCCACTCATGGGCGTATAAATTGGGAAAACTAAAAATCAACAAGACACAGGCACCCAAAAGTTTTGGGCTGCTCTGTGTACAAGAACCTCCACTTAGGTACACCTTAAACATGCCAGGAAAGAGAAAAATGGATAAAGAAGTTGTGGTACTTAGGCACAATGGAATATCACTCAGCCATGAAATCAATGTCATAAGGCTAGTAGCAGCATGATGAGTGGATTTAGGGACGAGGATTCTAAGTGAAATAAGTCACACAGAAAAAGACACTTATCCTAAGATATCACTTATAGAGGGCATGTCGAAATCGCTACACTTGAAGTGAATTACAAAACAGAACAGAGTCACATATTTAGAAGACACACTATGGCTGCTTAACGGGAAAGGTGAGGTGGGGTGATGCATAAAACAAGGGTTTGAAATTAGCTCACATACCGTTCCATAAGCCAAATATGTAACAGACAAGACCTCCTCCCTGCTCAGTGAACTGGACTCAACACCCCCTATTCACCGCACAAGAATATATCTGACTAGCAAGAATCTTAAAACCTATGTATTGATATCTCTCTGGAGTTGAATCAAGAGGGTGTAAAGCGGCATAAACACAGCAGGGAAAAGCAGCTCAACCCCATTATCAAAATAAATTACTTAAAATGAACGCCATAAAACAAAGACAGTGAAAGAGAGAGAAATTCTTACAAAATCCGTTCGGAGGCTCTGATGCAACCTGCATTGACCATATCTAGACCCACAGCTGGATGAGACATAAGGCTGGACACTCTTGGGGCTGAGAGGTTTGGTGAGGTTGGGTGAGGAAACGCAGACCCTTTAAAGTAATACCGCGGGGTACCCACCCCATGGGTCCCAAATCTCCAGGTTCAAGGGCATCTTCCTACATTGAAAACGTGCATGGGAAACCCAGAAGATGGTACAGCGTGTGATCGGGAAAGGTTTCTAAAACGCACCTCATTTCTCCTCTCCTTGTGCTCGGGTTCGCCATTCCAGCCGCTTTACTAACAATCTCCCTACTTGGAGAATCAGCACCTTGAAGCTCCTGTTTGTTTCGTACAGGTTGCAATTTGTCCTGAGGATGAACGGGAAGAGGGGGAACCAACGAGAGTAGCTCTAGGTGTTGGGACAGGCACAGGTCACTCTATTTCCCCATCAGGAAGAAGAATGAAGCACAGGCTCAGCCTGCCCCCCGGAACCAGAATAGGGCCTGAAGCAATCCTGCGCTTTTGCGGCCAGCTCCCAAAAAAGCGAGTTGACAAATGGAGCTCAGGGCCACTGCAATTCACAAACCTGCAGAGTTATAAATGATAACTCTCGTCCACAAATATATTGAGGGAAGGCAACGAAGAGGATTTGAAAGCAAGGCAGAATTGCAGGAAACAGATTTCAGGAGGTAGATTCGACTCGCCTTTAAAGCACATGAAAAGCGGCAAAACGTTGACAATGATGCCCTTGGCCAAAAAGGGCGTATGCGTTTTTTCCTGAATATATTCAGGAAAAAACGCATACGCCCTTTTTGGCCAACCAAGCAAGCCGGAAGTGCAAATCAGCACTACAAAGAAGTCTCGCTTGCCATCGGTCAAAAGGGCCACGCTGCAAAAAGAGTAAACACCAGAAATGCAGGACAGGCCAGGGAGACATGGGAGCCTTGCTAGGCTGAGGGGTGGGATGTCAATTGCCAGCAGCCACTCTGGAGAAGTGTACGGTGTGTCCTGAAACATGTAATAAACACAGCTTACAGAGCATAGGGCACTTCCACTCATGGGCGTATAAATTGGGAAAACTAAAAATCAACAAGACACAGGCACCCCAAAGTTTCGGGCTGCTCTGTGTACAAGAACCTCCACTTAGGTACACCTTAAACATGCCAGGAAAGAGAAAAATGGATAAAGAAGTTGTGGTACTTAGGCACAATGGAATATCACTCAGCCATGAAATCAATGTCATAAGGCTAGTAGCAGCATGATGAGTGGATTTAGGGACGAGGATTCTAAGTGAAATAAGTCACACAGAAAAAGACACTTATCCTAAGATATCACTTATAGAGGGCATGTCGAAATCGCTACACTTGAAGTGAATTACAAAACAGAACAGAGTCACATATTTAGAAGACACACTATGGCTGCTTAACGGGAAAGGTGAGGTGGGGTGATGCATAAAACAAGGGTTTGAAATTAGCTCACATACCGTTCCATAAGCCAAATATGTAACAGACAAGACCTCCTCCCTGCTCAGTGAACTGGACTCAACACCCCCTATTCACCGCACAAGAATATATCTGACTAGCAAGAATCTTAAAACCTATGTATTGATATCTCTCTGGAGTTGAATCAAGAGGGTGTAAAGCGGCATAAACACAGCAGGGAAAAGCAGCTCAACCCCATTATCAAAATAAATTACTTAAAATGAACGCCATAAAACAAAGACAGTGAAAGAGAGAGAAATTCTTACAAAATCCGTTCGGGGGCTCTTATGCAACCTGGATTGACCATATCTAGACCCACAGCTGGATGAGACAAAAGGCTGGACAATCTTGGGGCTGAGAGGATTGGTGAGGTTGGGTGAGCAAACGCAGACCGCTTAAAGTAATACCGCGTGGTACCCACCCCATGGGTCCCAAATCTCCAGGTTCAAGGGCATCTTCCTACATCGAAAACATGCCTGGGAAACCCAGAAGATGGTACACCGTGTGATCGGGAAAGGTTTCTAAAACGCACCTCATTTCTCCTCTCCTTGTGCTCGGGTTCGCCATTCCAGCCGCTTTACTAACAATCTCCCTACTTGGAGAATCAGCACCTGGAACCTCCTGTTTGTTTCGTACAGGTTGCAATTTGTCCTGAGGATGAACGGGAAGACGGGGAACCAATGAGAGACTAGCTCTAGGTGTTGGGACAGGCACAGGTCACTCTATTTCCCCATCAGGAAGAAGAATGAAGCACAGGCTCAGCCTGCCCCCCGGAACCAGAATAGGGCCTGAAGCAATCCTGCGCTTTTTCGGCCAGCTCCCAAAAAAGCGAGTTGACAAATGGAGCTCAGGGCCACTGCAATTCACAAACCTGCAGAGTTATAAATGATAACTCTCGTCCACAAATATATTGAGGGAAGACAACGAAGAGGATTTGAAAGCAAAGCAGAATTGCAGGAAACAGATTTCAGGAGGTAGATTCGACTCGCCTTTAAAGCACATGAAAAGCAGCAAAACGTTGACAATGATGCCCTTGGCCAAAATGGGCGTATGCGTTTTTTCCTGAATATATTCAGGAAAAAACGCATACGCCCTTTTTGGCCAACCAAGCAAGCCGGAAGTGCAAATCAGCACTACAAAGAAGTCTCGCTTGCCATCGGTCAAAAGGGCCATGCTGCCAAAAGTGTAAAAACCAGAAATGCAGGACAGGCCATGGAGACATGGGAGCCTTGCTACGCTGATGGGCAGGATGCCAGTTGCCAACAGCCACTCTGGAGAAGTGTAAGGTGTGTCTTGAAACATGTAATAAACACAGCTTACAGAGCATAGGGCACTTCCACTCATGGGCGTATAAATTGGGAAAACTAAAAATCAACAAGACACAGGCACCCCAAAGTTTAGGGCTGCTCTGTGTACAAGAACCTCCACTTAGGTACACCTTAAACATGCCAGGAAAGAGAAAAATGGATAAAGAAGTTGTGGTACTTAGGCACAATGGAATATCACTCAGCCATGAAATCAATGTCATAAGGCTAGTAGCAGCATGATGAGTGGATTTAGGGACGAGGATTCTAAGTGAAATAAGTCACACAGAAAAAGACACTTATCCTAAGATATCACTTATAGAGGGCATGTCGAAATCGCTACACTTGAAGTGAATTACAAAACAGAACAGAGTCACATATTTAGAAGACACACTATGGCTGCTTAACGGGAAAGGTGAGGTGGGGTGATGCATAAAACAAGGGTTTGAAATTAGCTCACATACCGTTCCATAAGCCAAATATGTAACAGACAAGACCTCCTCCCTGCTCAGTGAACTGGACTCAACACCCCCTATTCACCGCACAAGAATATATCTGACTAGCAAGAATCTTAAAACCTATGTATTGATATCTCTCTGGAGTTGAATCAAGAGGGTGTAAAGCGGCATAAACACAGCAGGGAAAAGCAGCTCAACCCCATTATCAAAATAAATTACTTAAAATGAACGCCATAAAACAAAGACAGTGAAAGAGAGAGAAATTCTTACAAAATCCGTTCGGAGGCTCTGATGCAACCTGGATTGACCATATCTAGACCCACAGCTGGATGAGACATAAGGCTGGACACTCTTGGGGCTGAGAGGTTTGGTGAGTTTGGGTGAGGAAACGCAGACCCTTTAAAGTAATACCGCGGGGTACCCACCCCATGGGTCCCAAATCTCCAGGTTCAAGTGCATCTTCCTACATTGAAAACGTGCATGGGAAATCCAGAAGATGGTACAGCGTGTGATCGGGAAAGGTTTCTAAAACGCACCTCATTTCTCCTCTCCTTGTGCTCGGGTTCGCCATTCCAGCCGCTTTACTAACAATCTCCCTACTTGGAGAATCAGCACCTTGAAGCTCCTGTTTCTTTCGTACAGGTTGCAATTTGTCCTGAGGATGAACGGGAAGAGGGGGAACCAACGAGAGACTAGCTCTAGGTGTTGGGACAGGCACAGGTCACTCTATTTCCCCATCAGGAAGAAGAATGAAGCACAGGCTCAGCCTGCCCCCCGGAACCAGAATAGGGCCTGAAGCAATCCTGCGCTTTTGCGGCCAGCTCCCAAAAAAGCGAGTTGACAAATGGAGCTCAGGGCCACTGCAATTCACAAACCTGCAGAGTTATAAATGATAACTCTCGTCCACAAATATATTGAGGGAAGGCAACGAAGAGGATTTGAAAGCAAGGCAGAATTGCAGGAAACAGATTTCAGGAGGTAGATTCGACTCGCCTTTAAAGCACATGAAAAGCGGCAAAACGTTGACAATGATGCCCTTGGCCAAAAAGGGCGTATGCGTTTTTTCCTGAATATATTCAGGAAAAAACGCATACGCCCTTTTTGGCCAACCAAGCAAGCCGGAAGTGCAAATCAGCACTACAAAGAAGTCTCGCTTGCCATCGGTCAAAAGGGCCACGCTGCAAAAAGAGTAAACACCAGAAATGCAGGACAGGCCAGGGAGACATGGGAGCCTTGCTAGGCTGAGGGGTGGGATGTCAATTGCCAACAGCCACTCTGGAGAAGTGTACGGTGTGTCCTGAAACATGTAATAAACACAGCTTACAGAGCATAGGGCACTTCCACTCATGGGTGTATAAATTGGGAAAACTAAAAATCAACAAGACACAGGCACCCCAAAGTTTCGGGCTGCTCTGTGTACAAGAACCTCCACTTAGCTACACCTTAAGTATCCCAGGAAAGAGAAAAATGGATAAAGAAGTTGTGGTACTTAGGCACAATGGAATATCACTCAGCCATGAAATCAATGTCATAAGGCTAGTAGCAGCATGATGAGTGGATTTAGGGACGAGGATTCTAAGTGAAATAAGTCACACAGAAAAAGACACTTATCCTAAGATATCACTTATAGAGGGCATGTCGAAATCGCTACACTTGAAGTGAATTACAAAACAGAACAGAGTCACATATTTAGAAGACACACTATGGCTGCTTAACGGGAAAGGTGAGGTGGGGTGATGCATAAAACAAGGGTTTGAAATTAGCTCACATACCGTTCCATAAGCCAAATATGTAACAGACAAGACCTCCTCCCTGCTCAGTGAACTGGACTCAACACCCCCTATTCACCGCACAAGAATATATCTGACTAGCAAGAATCTTAAAACCTATGTATTGATATCTCTCTGGAGTTGAATCAAGAGGGTGTAAAGCGGCATAAACACAGCAGGGAAAAGCAGCTCAACCCCATTATCAAAATAAATTACTTAAAATGAACGCCATAAAACAAAGACAGTGAAAGAGAGAGAAATTCTTACAAAATCCGTTCGGGGGCTCTTATGCAACCTGGATTGACCATATCTAGACCCACAGCTGGATGAGACAAAAGGCTGGACAATCTTGGGGCTGAGAGGATTGGTGAGGTTGGGTGAGCAAACGCAGACCGCTTAAAGTAATACCGCGTGGTACCCACCCCATGGGTCCCAAATCTCCAGGTTCAAGGGCATCTTCCTACATCGAAAACATGCCTGGGAAACCCAGAAGATGGTACACCGTGTGATCGGGAAAGGTTTCTAAAACGCACCTCATTTCTCCTCTCCTTGTGCTCGGGTTCGCCATTCCAGCCGCTTTACTAACAATCTCCCTACTTGGAGAATCAGCACCTGGAACCTCCTGTTTGTTTCGTACAGGTTGCAATTTGTCCTGAGGATGAACGGGAAGACGGGGAACCAATGAGAGACTAGCTCTAGGTGTTGGGACAGGCACAGGTCACTCTATTTCCCCATCAGGAAGAAGAATGAAGCACAGGCTCAGCCTGCCCCCCGGAACCAGAATAGGGCCTGAAGCAATCCTGCGCTTTTGCGGCCAGCTCCCAAAAAAGCGAGTTGACAAATGGAGCTCAGGGCCACTGCAATTCACAAACCTGCAGAGTTATAAATGATAACTCTCGTCCACAAATATATTGAGGGAAGGCAACGAAGAGGATTTGAAAGCAAGGCAGAATTGCAGGAAACAGATTTCAGGAGGTAGATTCGACTCGCCTTTAAAGCACATGAAAAGCGGCAAAACGTTGACAATGATGCCCTTGGCCAAAAAGGGCGTATGCGTTTTTTCCTGAATATATTCAGGAAAAAACGCATACGCCCTTTTTGGCCAACCAAGCAAGCCGGAAGTGCAAATCAGCACTACAAAGAAGTCTCGCTTGCCAACGGTCAAAAGGGCCACGCTGCAAAAAGAGTAAACACCAGAAATGCAGGACAGGCCATGGAGACATGGGAGCCTTGCTAGGCTGAGGGGTGGGATGTCAATTGCCAACAGCCACTCTGGAGAAGTGTACGGTGTGTCCTGAAACATGTAATAAACACAGCTTACAGAGCATAGGGCACTTCCACTCATGGGTGTATAAATTGGGAAAACTAAAAATCAACAAGACACAGGCACCCCAAAGTTTCGGGCTGCTCTGTGTACAAGAACCTCCACTTAGCTACACCTTAAGTATCCCAGGAAAGAGAAAAATGGATAAAGAAGTTGTGGTACTTAGGCACAATGGAATATCACTCAGCCATGAAATCAATGTCATAAGGCTAGTAGCAGCATGATGAGTGGATTTAGGGACGAGGATTCTAAGTGAAATAAGTCACACAGAAAAAGACTCTTATCCTAAGATATCACTTATAGAGGGCATGTCGAAATCGCTACACTTGAACTGAATTACAAAACAGAACAGAGTCACACATTTAGAAGACACACTATGGCTGCTTAACGGGAAAGGTGAGGTGGGCTGATGCATAAAACAAGGGTTTGAAATTAGCTCACATACCATTCCATAAGCCAAATATGTAACAGACAAGACCTCCTCCCTGCTCAGTGAACTGGACTCAACACCCCCTATTCACCGCACAAGAATATATCTGACTAGCAAGACTCTTGAAACCTATGTATTGATATCTCTCTGGACTTGAATCAAGAGGGTGTAAAGCGGCATAAACACAGCAGGGAAAAGCATCTCAACCCCATTAGCAAAATAAATTACTTAAAATGAACGCCATAAAACAAAGACAGTGAAAGAGAGAGAAATTCTTACAAAATCCGTTCGGAGGCTCTGATGCAACCTGGATTGACCATATCTAGACCCACAGCTGGATGAGACATAAGGCTGGACACTCTTGGGGCTGAGAGGTTTGGTGAGGTTGGGTGAGGAAACGCAGACCCTTTAAAGTAATACCGCGGGGTACCCACCCCATGGGTCCCAAATCTCCAGGTTCAAGGGCATCTTCCTACATTGAAAACGTGCATGGGAAACCCAGAAGATGGTACAGCGTGTGATCGGGAAAGGTTTCTAAAACGCACTTCATTTCTCCTCTCCTTGTGCTCGGGTTCGCCATTCCAGCCGCTTTACTAACAATCTCCCTACCTGGAGAATCAGCACCTGGAACCTCCTGTTTCTTTCGTACAGGTTGCAATTTGTCCTGAGGATGAACGGGAAGAGGGGGAACCAACGAGAGACTAGCTCTAGGTGTTGGGAAAGGCACAGGTCACTCTATTTCCCCATCAGGAAGAAGAATGAAGCACAGGCTCAGCCTGCCCCCCGGAACCAGAATAGGGCCTGAAGCAATCCTGCGCTTTTGCGGCCAGCTCCCAAAAAAGCGAGTTGACAAATGGAGCTCAGGGCCACTGCAATTCACAAACCTGCAGAGTTATAAATGATAACTCTCGTCCACAAATATATTGAGGGAAGGCAACGAAGAGGATTTGAAAGCAAGGCAGAATTGCAGGAAACAGATTTCAGGAGGTAGATTCGACTCGCCTTTAAAGCACATGAAAAGCGGCAAAACGTTGACAATGATGCCCTTGGCCAAAAAGGGCGTATGCGTTTTTTCCTGAATATATTTTCCTGAATATATTCAGGAAAAAACGCATACGCCCTTTTTGGCCAACCAAGCAAGCCGGAAGTGCAAATCAGCACTACAAAGAAGTCTCGCTTGCCATCGGTCAAAAGGGCCACGCTGCAAAAAGAGTAAACACCAGAAATGCAGGACAGGCCATGGAGACATGGGAGCCTTGCTAGGCTGAGGGGTGGGATGTCAATTGCCAACAGCCACTCTGGAGAAGTGTACGTTGTGTCCTGAAACATGTAATAAACACAGCTTACAGAGCATAGGGCACTTCCACTCATGGGCGTATAAATTGGGAAAACTAAAAATCAACAAGACACAGGCACCCCAAAGTTTCGGGCTGCTCTGTGTACAAGAATCTCCACTTAGCTACACCTTAAGTATCCCAGGAAAGAGAAAAATGGATAAAGAAGTTGTGGTACCTAGGCACAATGGAATATCACTCAGCCATGAAATCAATGTCATAAGGCTAGTAGCAGCATGATGAGTGGATTTAGGGACGAGGATTCTAAGTGAAATAAGTCACACAGAAAAAGACACTTATCCTAAGATATCACTTATAGAGGGCATGTCAAAATCGCTACACTTGAAGTGAATTACAAAACAGAACAGAGTCACATATTTAGAAGACACACTATGGCTGCTTAACGGGAAAGGTGAGGTGGGGTGATGCATAAAACAAGGGTTTGAAATTAGCTCACATACCGTTCCATAAGCCAAATATGTAACAGACAAGACCTCCTCCCTGCTCAGTGAACTGGACTCAACACCCCCTATTCACCGCACAAGAATATATCTGACTAGCAAGAATCTTAAAACCTCTGTATTGATATCTCTCTGGAGTTGAATCAAGAGGGTGTAAAGTGGCATAAACACAGCAGGGAAAAGCAGCTCAACCCCATTATCAAAATAAATTACTTAAAATGAACGCCATAAAACAAAGACAGTGAAACAGAGAGAAATTCTTACAAAATCCGTTCGGAGGTTCTGATGCAACCTGGATTGACCATATCTAGACCCACAGCTGGATGAGACATAAGGCTGGACACTCTTGGGGCTGAGAGGTTTGGTGAGGTTGGGTGAGGAAACGCAGACCCTTTAAAGTAATACCGCGGGGTACCCACCCCATGGGTCCCAAATCTCCAGGTTCAAAGGCATCTTCCTACATTGAAAACGTTCATGGGAAACCCAGAAGATGGTACAGCGTGTGATCGGGAAAGGTTTCTAAAACGCACCTCATTTCTCCTCTCCTTGTGCTCGGGTTCGCCATTCCAGCTGCTTTACTATCAATCTCCCTACTTGGAGAATCAGCACCTTGAAGCTCCTGTTTGTTTCGTACAGGTTGCAATTTGTCCTGAGGATGAACGGGAAGAGGGGGAACTAACGAGAGTAGCTCTAGGTGTTGGGACAGGCACAGGTCACTCTATTTCCCCATCAGGAAGAAGAATGAAGCACAGGCTCAGCCTGCCCCCCGGAACCAGAATAGGGCCTGAAGCAATCCTGTGCTTTTGCGGCCAGCTCCCAAAAAAGCGAGTTGACAAATGGAGCTCAGGGCCACTGCAATTCACAAACCTGCAGAGTTATAAATGATAACTCTCGTTCACAAATATATTGAGGGAAGGCAACGAAGAGGTTTTGAAAGCAAGGCAGAATTGCAGGAAACAGATTTCAGGAGGTAGATTCGACTCGCCTTTAAAGCACATGAAAAGCAGCAAAACGTTGACAATGATGCCCTTGGCCAAAAAGGGCGTATGCGTTTTTTCCTGAATATATTCAGGAAAAAACGCATACGCCCTTTTTGGCCAACCAAGCAAGCCGGAAGTGCAAATCAGCACTACAAAGAAGTCTCGCTTGCCATCGGTCAAAAGGGCCACGCTGCAAAAAGAGTAAACACCAGAAATGCAGGACAGGCCATGGAGACATGGGAGCCTTGCTAGGCTGAGGGGTGGGATGTCAATTGCCAACAGCCACTCTGGAGAAGTGTACGGTGTGTCCTGAAACATGTAATAAACACAGCTTACAGAGCATAGGGCACTTCCACTCATGGGTGTATAAATTGGGAAAACTAAAAATCAACAAGACACAGGCACCCCAAAGTTTCGGGCTGCTCTGTGTACAAGAACCTCCACTTAGCTACACCTTAAGTATCCCAGGAAAGAGAAAAATGGATAAAGAAGTTGTGGTACTTAGGCACAATGGAATATCACTCAGCCATGAAATCAATGTCATAAGGCTAGTAGCAGCATGATGAGTGGATTTAGGGACGAGGATTCTAAGTGAAATAAGTCACACAGAAAAAGACACTTATCCTAAGATATCACTTATAGAGGGCATGTCGAAATCGCTACACTTGAAGTGAATTACAAAACAGAACAGAGTCACATATTTAGAAGACACACTATGGCTGCTTAACGGGAAAGGTGAGGTGGGGTGATGCATAAAACAAGGGTTTGAAATTAGCTCACATACCGTTCCATAAGCCAAATATGTAACAGACAAGACCTCCTCCCTGCTCAGTGAACTGGACTCAACACCCCCTATTCACCGCACAAGAATATATCTGACTAGCAAGAATCTTAAAACCTATGTATTGATATCTCTCTGGAGTTGAATCAAGAGGGTGTAAAGCGGCATAAACACAGCAGGGAAAAGCAGCTCAACCCCATTATCAAAATAAATTACTTAAAATGAACGCCATAAAACAAAGACAGTGAAAGAGAGAGAAATTCTTACAAAATCCGTTCGGGGGCTCTTATGCAACCTGGATTGACCATATCTAGACCCACAGCTGGATGAGACAAAAGGCTGGACAATCTTGGGGCTGAGAGGATTGGTGAGGTTGGGTGAGCAAACGCAGACCGCTTAAAGTAATACCGCGTGGTACCCACCCCATGGGTCCCAAATCTCCAGGTTCAAGGGCATCTTCCTACATCGAAAACATGCCTGGGAAACCCAGAAGATGGTACACCGTGTGATCGGGAAAGGTTTCTAAAACGCACCTCATTTCTCCTCTCCTTGTGCTCGGGTTCGCCATTCCAGCCGCTTTACTAACAATCTCCCTACTTGGAGAATCAGCACCTGGAACCTCCTGTTTGTTTCGTACAGGTTGCAATTTGTCCTGAGGATGAACGGGAAGACGGGGAACCAATGAGAGACTAGCTCTAGGTGTTGGGACAGGCACAGGTCACTCTATTTCCCCATCAGGAAGAAGAATGAAGCACAGGCTCAGCCTGCCCCCCGGAACCAGAATAGGGCCTGAAGCAATCCTGCGCTTTTGCGGCCAGCTCCCAAAAAAGCGAGTTGACAAATGGAGCTCAGGGCCACTGCAATTCACAAACCTGCAGAGTTATAAATGATAACTCTCGTCCACAAATATATTGAGGGAAGGCAACGAAGAGGATTTGAAAGCAAGGCAGAATTGCAGGAAACAGATTTCAGGAGGTAGATTCGACTCGCCTTTAAAGCACATGAAAAGCGGCAAAACGTTGACAATGATGCCCTTGGCCAAAAAGGGCGTATGCGTTTTTTCCTGAATATATTCAGGAAAAAACGCATACGCCCTTTTTGGCCAACCAAGCAAGCCGGAAGTGCAAATCAGCACTACAAAGAAGTCTCGCTTGCCATCGGTCAAAAGGGCCACGCTGCAAAAAGAGTAAACACCAGAAATGCAGGACAGGCCATGGAGACATGGGAGCCTTGCTAGGCTGAGGGGTGGGATGTCAATTGCCAACAGCCACTCTGGAGAAGTGTACGGTGTGTCCTGAAACATGTAATAAACACAGCTTACAGAGCATAGGGCACTTCCACTCATGGGTGTATAAATTGGGAAAACTAAAAATCAACAAGACACAGGCACCCCAAAGTTTCGGGCTGCTCTGTGTACAAGAACCTCCACTTAGCTACACCTTAAGTATCCCAGGAAAGAGAAAAATGGATAAAGAAGTTGTGGTACTTAGGCACAATGGAATATCACTCAGCCATGAAATCAATGTCATAAGGCTAGTAGCAGCATGATGAGTGGATTTAGGGACGAGGATTCTAAGTGAAATAAGTCACACAGAAAAAGACTCTTATCCTAAGATATCACTTATAGAGGGCATGTCGAAATCGCTACACTTGAACTGAATTACAAAACAGAACAGAGTCACACATTTAGAAGACACACTATGGCTGCTTAACGGGAAAGGTGAGGTGGGCTGATGCATAAAACAAGGGTTTGAAATTAGCTCACATACCATTCCATAAGCCAAATATGTAACAGACAAGACCTCCTCCCTGCTCAGTGAACTGGACTCAACACCCCCTATTCACCGCACAAGAATATATCTGACTAGCAAGACTCTTGAAACCTATGTATTGATATCTCTCTGGACTTGAATCAAGAGGGTGTAAAGCGGCATAAACACAGCAGGGAAAAGCATCTCAACCCCATTAGCAAAATAAATTACTTAAAATGAACGCCATAAAACAAAGACAGTGAAAGAGAGAGAAATTCTTACAAAATCCGTTCGGAGGCTCTGATGCAACCTGGATTGACCATATCTAGACCCACAGCTGGATGAGACATAAGGCTGGACACTCTTGGGGCTGAGAGGTTTGGTGAGGTTGGGTGAGGAAACGCAGACCCTTTAAAGTAATACCGCGGGGTACCCACCCCATGGGTCCCAAATCTCCAGGTTCAAGGGCATCTTCCTACATTGAAAACGTGCATGGGAAACCCAGAAGATGGTACAGCGTGTGATCGGGAAAGGTTTCTAAAACGCACTTCATTTCTCCTCTCCTTGTGCTCGGGTTCGCCATTCCAGCCGCTTTACTAACAATCTCCCTACCTGGAGAATCAGCACCTGGAACCTCCTGTTTCTTTCGTACAGGTTGCAATTTGTCCTGAGGATGAACGGGAAGAGGGGGAACCAACGAGAGACTAGCTCTAGGTGTTGGGAAAGGCACAGGTCACTCTATTTCCCCATCAGGAAGAAGAATGAAGCACAGGCTCAGCCTGCCCCCCGGAACCAGAATAGGGCCTGAAGCAATCCTGCGCTTTTGCGGCCAGCTCCCAAAAAAGCGAGTTGACAAATGGAGCTCAGGGCCACTGCAATTCACAAACCTGCAGAGTTATAAATGATAACTCTCGTCCACAAATATATTGAGGGAAGGCAACGAAGAGGATTTGAAAGCAAGGCAGAATTGCAGGAAACAGATTTCAGGAGGTAGATTCGACTCGCCTTTAAAGCACATGAAAAGCGGCAAAACGTTGACAATGATGCCCTTGGCCAAAAAGGGCGTATGCGTTTTTTCCTGAATATATTCAGGAAAAAACGCATACGCCCTTTTTGGCCAACCAAGCAAGCCGGAAGTGCAAATCAGCACTACAAAGAAGTCTCGCTTGCCATCGGTCAAAAGGGCCACGCTGCAAAAAGAGTAAACACCAGAAATGCAGGACAGGCCATGGAGACATGGGAGCCTTGCTAGGCTGAGGGGTGGGATGTCAATTGCCAACAGCCACTCTGGAGAAGTGTACGTTGTGTCCTGAAACATGTAATAAACACAGCTTACAGAGCATAGGGCACTTCCACTCATGGGCGTATAAATTGGGAAAACTAAAAATCAACAAGACACAGGCACCCCAAAGTTTCGGGCTGCTCTGTGTACAAGAATCTCCACTTAGCTACACCTTAAGTATCCCAGGAAAGAGAAAAATGGATAAAGAAGTTGTGGTACCTAGGCACAATGGAATATCACTCAGCCATGAAATCAATGTCATAAGGCTAGTAGCAGCATGATGAGTGGATTTAGGGACGAGGATTCTAAGTGAAATAAGTCACACAGAAAAAGACACTTATCCTAAGATATCACTTATAGAGGGCATGTCAAAATCGCTACACTTGAAGTGAATTACAAAACAGAACAGAGTCACATATTTAGAAGACACACTATGGCTGCTTAACGGGAAAGGTGAGGTGGGGTGATGCATAAAACAAGGGTTTGAAATTAGCTCACATACCGTTCCATAAGCCAAATATGTAACAGACAAGACCTCCTCCCTGCTCAGTGAACTGGACTCAACACCCCCTATTCACCGCACAAGAATATATCTGACTAGCAAGAATCTTAAAACCTCTGTATTGATATCTCTCTGGAGTTGAATCAAGAGGGTGTAAAGTGGCATAAACACAGCAGGGAAAAGCAGCTCAACCCCATTATCAAAATAAATTACTTAAAATGAACGCCATAAAACAAAGACAGTGAAACAGAGAGAAATTCTTACAAAATCCGTTCGGAGGTTCTGATGCAACCTGGATTGACCATATCTAGACCCACAGCTGGATGAGACATAAGGCTGGACACTCTTGGGGCTGAGAGGTTTGGTGAGGTTGGGTGAGGAAACGCAGACCCTTTAAAGTAATACCGCGGGGTACCCACCCCATGGGTCCCAAATCTCCAGGTTCAAAGGCATCTTCCTACATTGAAAACATGCATGGGAAACCCAGAAGATGGTACAGCGTGTGATCGGGAAAGGTTTCTAAAACGCACCTCATTTCTCCTCTCCTTGTGCTCGGGTTCGCCATTCCAGCTGCTTTACTATCAATCTCCCTACTTGGAGAATCAGCACCTTGAAGCTCCTGTTTGTTTCGTACAGGTTGCAATTTGTCCTGAGGATGAACGGGAAGAGGGGGAACCAACGAGAGTAGCTCTAGGTGTTGGGACAGGCACAGGTCACTCTATTTCCCCATCAGGAAGAAGAATGAAGCACAGGCTCAGCCTGCCCCCCGGAACCAGAATAGGGCCTGAAGCAATCCTGTGCTTTTGCGGCCAGCTCCCAAAAAAGCGAGTTGACAAATGGAGCTCAGGGCCACTGCAATTCACAAACCTGCAGAGTTATAAATGATAACTCTCGTTCACAAATATATTGAGGGAAGGCAACGAAGAGGTTTTGAAAGCAAGGCAGAATTGCAGGAAACAGATTTCAGGAGGTAGATTCGACTCGCCTTTAAAGCACATGAAAAGCAGCAAAACGTTGACAATGATGCCCTTGGCCAAAAAGGGCGTATGCGTTTTTTCCTGAATATATTCAGGAAAAAACGCATACGCCCTTTTTGGCCAACCAAGCAAGCCGGAAGTGCAAATCAGCACTACAAAGAAGTCTCGCTTGCCATCGGTCAAAAGGGCCACGCTGCAAAAAGAGTAAACACCAGAAATGCAGGACAGGCCATGGAGACATGGGAGCCTTGCTAGGCTGAGGGGTGGGATGTCAATTGCCAACAGCCACTCTGGAGAAGTGTACGGTGTGTCCTGAAACATGTAATAAACACAGCTTACAGAGCATAGGGCACTTCCACTCATGGGTGTATAAATTGGGAAAACTAAAAATCAACAAGACACAGGCACCCCAAAGTTTCGGGCTGCTCTGTGTACAAGAACCTCCACTTAGCTACACCTTAAGTATCCCAGGAAAGAGAAAAATGGATAAAGAAGTTGTGGTACTTAGGCACAATGGAATATCACTCAGCCATGAAATCAATGTCATAAGGCTAGTAGCAGCATGATGAGTGGATTTAGGGACGAGGATTCTAAGTGAAATAAGTCACACAGAAAAAGACACTTATCCTAAGATATCACTTATAGAGGGCATGTCGAAATCGCTACACTTGAAGTGAATTACAAAACAGAACAGAGTCACATATTTAGAAGACACACTATGGCTGCTTAACGGGAAAGGTGAGGTGGGGTGATGCATAAAACAAGGGTTTGAAATTAGCTCACATACCGTTCCATAAGCCAAATATGTAACAGACAAGACCTCCTCCCTGCTCAGTGAACTGGACTCAACACCCCCTATTCACCGCACAAGAATATATCTGACTAGCAAGAATCTTAAAACCTATGTATTGATATCTCTCTGGAGTTGAATCAAGAGGGTGTAAAGCGGCATAAACACAGCAGGGAAAAGCAGCTCAACCCCATTATCAAAATAAATTACTTAAAATGAACGCCATAAAACAAAGACAGTGAAAGAGAGAGAAATTCTTACAAAATCCGTTCGGGGGCTCTTATGCAACCTGGATTGACCATATCTAGACCCACAGCTGGATGAGACAAAAGGCTGGACAATCTTGGGGCTGAGAGGATTGGTGAGGTTGGGTGAGCAAACGCAGACCGCTTAAAGTAATACCGCGTGGTACCCACCCCATGGGTCCCAAATCTCCAGGTTCAAGGGCATCTTCCTACATCGAAAACATGCCTGGGAAACCCAGAAGATGGTACACCGTGTGATCGGGAAAGGTTTCTAAAACGCACCTCATTTCTCCTCTCCTTGTGCTCGGGTTCGCCATTCCAGCCGCTTTACTAACAATCTCCCTACTTGGAGAATCAGCACCTGGAACCTCCTGTTTGTTTCGTACAGGTTGCAATTTGTCCTGAGGATGAACGGGAAGACGGGGAACCAATGAGAGACTAGCTCTAGGTGTTGGGACAGGCACAGGTCACTCTATTTCCCCATCAGGAAGAAGAATGAAGCACAGGCTCAGCCTGCCCCCCGGAACCAGAATAGGGCCTGAAGCAATCCTGCGCTTTTGCGGCCAGCTCCCAAAAAAGCGAGTTGACAAATGGAGCTCAGGGCCACTGCAATTCACAAACCTGCAGAGTTATAAATGATAACTCTCGTCCACAAATATATTGAGGGAAGGCAACGAAGAGGATTTGAAAGCAAGGCAGAATTGCAGGAAACAGATTTCAGGAGGTAGATTCGACTCGCCTTTAAAGCACATGAAAAGCGGCAAAACGTTGACAATGATGCCCTTGGCCAAAAAGGGCGTATGCGTTTTTTCCTGAATATATTCAGGAAAAAACGCATACGCCCTTTTTGGCCAACCAAGCAAGCCGGAAGTGCAAATCAGCACTACAAAGAAGTCTCGCTTGCCATCGGTCAAAAGGGCCACGCTGCAAAAAGAGTAAACACCAGAAATGCAGGACAGGCCATGGAGACATGGGAGCCTTGCTAGGCTGAGGGGTGGGATGTCAATTGCCAACAGCCACTCTGGAGAAGTGTACGGTGTGTCCTGAAACATGTAATAAACACAGCTTACAGAGCATAGGGCACTTCCACTCATGGGTGTATAAATTGGGAAAACTAAAAATCAACAAGACACAGGCACCCCAAAGTTTCGGGCTGCTCTGTGTACAAGAACCTCCACTTAGCTACACCTTAAGTATCCCAGGAAAGAGAAAAATGGATAAAGAAGTTGTGGTACTTGGGCACAATGGAATATCACTCAGCCATGAAATCAATGTCATAAGGCTAGTAGCAGCATGATGAGTGGATTTAGGGACGAGGATTCTAAGTGAAATAAGTCACACAGAAAAAGACTCTTATCCTAAGATATCACTTATAGAGGGCATGTCGAAATCGCTACACTTGAACTGAATTACAAAACAGAACAGAGTCACACATTTAGAAGACACACTATGGCTGCTTAACGGGAAAGGTGAGGTGGGCTGATGCATAAAACAAGGGTTTGAAATTAGCTCACATACCATTCCATAAGCCAAATATGTAACAGACAAGACCTCCTCCCTGCTCAGTGAACTGGACTCAACACCCCCTATTCACCGCACAAGAATATATCTGACTAGCAAGACTCTTGAAACCTATGTATTGATATCTCTCTGGACTTGAATCAAGAGGGTGTAAAGCGGCATAAACACAGCAGGGAAAAGCATCTCAACCCCATTAGCAAAATAAATTACTTAAAATGAACGCCATAAAACAAAGACAGTGAAAGAGAGAGAAATTCTTACAAAATCCGTTCGGAGGCTCTGATGCAACCTGGATTGACCATATCTAGACCCACAGCTGGATGAGACATAAGGCTGGACACTCTTGGGGCTGAGAGGTTTGGTGAGGTTGGGTGAGGAAACGCAGACCCTTTAAAGTAATACCGCGGGGTACCCACCCCATGGGTCCCAAATCTCCAGGTTCAAGGGCATCTTCCTACATTGAAAACGTGCATGGGAAACCCAGAAGATGGTACAGCGTGTGATCGGGAAAGGTTTCTAAAACGCACTTCATTTCTCCTCTCCTTGTGCTCGGGTTCGCCATTCCAGCCGCTTTACTAACAATCTCCCTACCTGGAGAATCAGCACCTGGAACCTCCTGTTTCTTTCGTACAGGTTGCAATTTGTCCTGAGGATGAACGGGAAGAGGGGGAACCAACGAGAGACTAGCTCTAGGTGTTGGGAAAGGCACAGGTCACTCTATTTCCCCATCAGGAAGAAGAATGAAGCACAGGCTCAGCCTGCCCCCCGGAACCAGAATAGGGCCTGAAGCAATCCTGCGCTTTTGCGGCCAGCTCCCAAAAAAGCGAGTTGACAAATGGAGCTCAGGGCCACTGCAATTCACAAACCTGCAGAGTTATAAATGATAACTCTCGTCCACAAATATATTGAGGGAAGGCAACGAAGAGGATTTGAAAGCAAGGCAGAATTGCAGGAAACAGATTTCAGGAGGTAGATTCGACTCGCCTTTAAAGCACATGAAAAGCGGCAAAACGTTGACAATGATGCCCTTGGCCAAAAAGGGCGTATGCGTTTTTTCCTGAATATATTTTCCTGAATATATTCAGGAAAAAACGCATACGCCCTTTTTGGCCAACCAAGCAAGCCGGAAGTGCAAATCAGCACTACAAAGAAGTCTCGCTTGCCATCGGTCAAAAGGGCCACGCTGCAAAAAGAGTAAACACCAGAAATGCAGGACAGGCCATGGAGACATGGGAGCCTTGCTAGGCTGAGGGGTGGGATGTCAATTGCCAACAGCCACTCTGGAGAAGTGTACGTTGTGTCCTGAAACATGTAATAAACACAGCTTACAGAGCATAGGGCACTTCCACTCATGGGCGTATAAATTGGGAAAACTAAAAATCAACAAGACACAGGCACCCCAAAGTTTCGGGCTGCTCTGTGTACAAGAACCTCCACTTAGGTACACCTTAAACATGCCAGGAAAGAGAAAAATGGATAAAGAAGTTGTGGTACCTAGGCACAATGGAATATCACTCAGCCATGAAATCAATGTCATAAGGCTAGTAGCAGCATGATGAGTGGATTTAGGGACGAGGATTCTAAGTGAAATAAGTCACACAGAAAAAGACAGTTATCCTAAGATATCACTTATAGAGGGCATGTCAAAATCGCTACACTTGAACTGAATTACAAAACAGAACAGAGTCACACATTTAGAAGACACACTATGGCTGCTTAACGGGAAAGGTGAGGTGGGCTGATGCATAAAACAAGGGTTTGAAATTAGCTCATATACCATTCCATAAGCCAAATATGTAACAGACAAGACCTCCTCCCTGCTCAGTGAACTGGACTCAACACCCCCTATTCACCGCACAAGAATATATCTGACTAGCAAGAATCTTAAAACCTATGTATTGATATCTCTCTGGAGTTGAATCAAGAGGGTGTAAAGCGGCATAAACACAGCAGGGAAAAGCAGCTCAACCCCATTATCAAAATAAATTACTTAAAATGAACCCCATAAAACAAAGACAGTGAAAGAGAGAGAAATTCTTACAAAATCCGTTCGGGGGCTCTTATGCAACCTGGATTGACCATATCTAGACCCACAGCTGGATGAGACAAAAGGCTGGACAAACTTGGGGCTGAGAGGATTGGTGAGGTTGGGTGAGCAAACGCAGACCGCTTAAAGTAATACCGCGTGGTACCCACCCCATGGGTCCCAAATCTCCAGGTTCAAGGGCATCTTCCTACATCGAAAACATGCCTGGGAAACCCAGAAGATGGTACACCGTGTGATCGGGAAAGGTTTCTAAAACGCACCTCATTTCTCCTCTCCTTGTGCTCGGGTTCGCCATTCCAGCCGCTTTACTAACAATCTCCCTACTTGGAGAATCAGCACCTGGAACCTCCTCTTTGTTTCGTACAGGTTGCAATTTGTCCTGAGGATGAACGGGAAGACGGGGAACCAATGAGAGACTAGCTCTAGGTGTTGGGACAGGCAGAGGTCACTCTATTTCCCCATCAGGAAGAAGAATGAAGCACAGGCTCAGCCTGCCCCCCGGAACCAGAATAGGGCCTGAAGCAATCCTGCGCTTTTGCGGCCAGGTCCCAAAAAAGCGAGTTGACAAATGGAGCTCAGGGCCACTGCAATTCACAAACCTGCAGAGTTATAAATGATAACTCTCGTCCACAAATATATTGAGGGAAGGCAACGAAGAGGATTTGAAAGCAAAGCAGAATTGCAGGAAACAGATTTCAGGAGGTAGATTCGACTCGCCTTTAAAGCACATGAAAAGCGGCAAAACGTTGACAATGATGCCCTTGGCCAAAAAGGGCGTATGCGTTTTTTCCTGAATATATTCAGGAAAAAACGCATACGCCCTTTTTGGCCAACCAAGCAAGCCGGAAGTGCAAATCAGCACTACAAAGAAGTCTCGCTTGCCATCGGTCAAAAGGGCCATGCTGCAAAAAGTGTAAAAACCAGAAATGCAGGACAGGCCATGGAGACATGGGAGCCTTGCTACGCTGATGGGCAGGATGCCAATTGCCAACAGCCACTCTGGAGAAGTGTACGGTGTGTCCTGAAACATGTAATAAACACAGCTTACAGAGCATAGGGCACTTCCACTCATGGGCGTATAAATTGGGAAAACTAAAAATCAACAAGACGCAGGCACCCCAAAGATTCGGGCTACTCTGTGTACAAGAACCTCCACTTAGGTACACCTTAAACATGCCAGGAAAGAGAAAAATGGATAAAGAAGTTGTGGTACTTAGGCACAATGGAATATCACTCAGCCATGAAATCAATGTCATAAGGCTAGTAGCAGCATGATGAGTGGATTTAGGGACGAGGATTCTAAGTGAAATAAGTCACACAGAAAAAGACACTTATCCTAAGATATCACTTATAGAGGGCATGTCAAAATCGCTACACTTGAACTGAATTACAAAACAGAACAGAGTCACACATTTAGAAGACACACTATGGCTGCTTAACGGGAAAGGTGAGGTGGGGTGATGCATAAAACAAGGGTTTGAAATTAGCTCACATACTGTTCCATAAGCCAAATATGTAACAGACAAGACCTCCTCCCTGCTCAGTGAACTGGACTCAACACCCCCTATTCACCGCACAAGAATATATCTGACTAGCAAGAATCTTAAAACCTATGTATTGATATCTCTCTGGAGTTGAATCAAGAGGGTGTAAAGCGGCATAAACACAGCAGGGAAAAGCAGCTCAACCCCATTATCAAAATAAATTACTTAAAATGAACGCCATAAAACAAAGACAGTGAAAGAGAGAGAAATTCTTACAAAATCCGTTCGGGGGCTCTTATGCAACCTGGATTGACCATATCTAGACCCACAGCTGGATGAGACAAAAGGCTGGACAATCTTGGGGCTGAGAGGATTGGTGAGGTTGGGTGAGGAAACGCAGACCGCTTAAAGTAATACCGCGTGGTACCCACCCCATGGGTCCCAAATCTCCAGGTTCAAGGGCATCTTCCTACATCGAAAACATGCCTGGGAAACCCAGAAGATGGTACACCGTGTGATCGGGAAAGGTTTCTAAAACGCACCTCATTTCTCCTCTCCTTGTGCTCGGGTTCGCCATTCCAGCCGCTTTACTAACAATCTCCTTACTTGGAGAATCAGCACCTGGAACCTCCTGTTTGTTTCGTACAGGTTGCAATTTGTCCTGAGGATGAACGGGAAGACGGGGAACCAATGAGAGACTAGCTCTAGGTGTTGGGACAGGCACAGGTCACTCTATTTCCCCATCAGGAAGAAGAATGAAGCACAGGCTCAGCCTGCCCCCCGGAACCAGAATAGGGCCTGAAGCAATCCTGCGCTTTTGCGTCCAGCTCCCAAAAAAGCGAGTTGACAAATGGAGCTCAGGGCCACTGCAATTCACAAACCTGCAGAGTTATAAATGATAACTCTCGTCCACAAATATATTGAGGGAAGGCAACGAAGAGGATTTGAAAGCAAAGCAGAATTGCAGGAAACAGATTTCAGGAGGTAGATTCGACTCGCCTTTAAAGCACATGAAAAGCAGCAAAACGTTGACAATGATTCCCTTGGCCAAAAAGGGCGTATGCGTTTTTTCCTGAATATATTTCCCTGAATATATTCAGGAAAAAACGCATACGCCCTTTTTGGCCAACCAAGCAAGCCGGAAGTGCAAATCAGCACTACAAAGAAGTCTCGCTTGCCATCGGTCAAAAGGGCCACGCTGCAAAAAGAGTAAACACCAGAAATGCAGGACAGGCCATGGAGACATGGGAGTCTTGCTAGGCTGAGGGGTGGGATGTCAATTGCCAACAGCCACTCTGGAGAAGTGTACGGTGTGTCCTGAAACATGTAATAAACACAGCTTACAGAGCATAGGGCACTTCCACTCATGGGCGTATAAATTGGGAAAACTAAAAATCAACAAGACACAGGCACCCCAAAGTTTCGGGCTGCTCTGTGTAAAAGAATCTCCACTTAGCTACACCTTAAGTATCCCAGGAAAGAGAAAAATGGATAAAGAAGTTGTGGTACTTAGGCACAATGGAATATCACTCAGCCATGAAATCAATGTCATAAGGCTAGTAGCAGCATGATGAGTGGATTTAGGGACGAGGATTCTAAGTGAAATAAGTCACACAGAAAAAGACACTTATCCTAAGATATCACTTATAGAGGGCATGTCAAAATCGCTACACTTGAACTGAATTACAAAACAGAACAGAGTCACACATTTAGAAGACACACTATGGCTGCTTAACGGGAAAGGTGAGGTGGGCTGATGCATAAAACAAGGGTTTGAAATTAGCTCCCATACCATTCCATAAGCCAAATATGTAACAGACAAGACCTCCTCCCTGCTCAGTGAACTGGACTCAACACCCCCTATTCACCGCACAAGAATATATCTGACTAGCAAGAATCTTAAAACCTATGTATTGATATCTCTCTGGAGTTGAATCAAGAGGGTGTAAAGCGGCATAAACACAGCAGGGAAAAGCAGCTCAACCCCATTATCAAAATAAATTACTTAAAATGAACCCCATAAAACAAAGACAGTGAAAGAGAGAGAAATTCTTACAAAATCCGTTCGGGGGCTCTTATGCAACCTGGATTGACCATATCTAGACCCACAGCTGGATGAGACAAAAGGCTGGACAAACTTGGGGCTGAGAGGATTGGTGAGGTTGGGTGAGCAAACGCAGACCGCTTAAAGTAATACCGCGTGGTACCCACCCCATGGGTCCCAAATCTCCAGGTTCAAGGGCATCTTCCTACATCGAAAACATGCCTGGGAAACCCAGAAGATGGTACACCGTGTGATCGGGAAAGGTTTCTAAAACGCACCTCATTTCTCCTCTCCTTGTGCTCGGGTTCGCCATTCCAGCCGCTTTACTAACAATCTCCCTACTTGGAGAATCAGCACCTGGAACCTCCTGTTTGTTTCGTACAGGTTGCAATTTGTCCTGAGGATGAACGGGAAGACGGGGAACCAATGAGAGACTAGCTCTAGGTGTTGGGACAGGCACAGGTCACTCTATTTCCCCATCAGGAAGAAGAATGAAGCACAGGCTCAGCCTGCCCCCCGGAACCAGAATAGGGCCTGAAGCAATCCTGCGCTTTTGCGGCCAGGTCCCAAAAAAGCGAGTTGACAAATGGAGCTCAGGGCCACTGCAATTCACAAACCTGCAGAGTTATAAATGATAACTCTCGTCCACAAATATATTGAGGGAAGGCAACGAAGAGGATTTGAAAGCAAAGCAGAATTGCAGGAAACAGATTTCAGGAGGTAGATTCGACTCGCCTTTAAAGCACATGAAAAGCGGCAAAACGTTGACAATGATGCCCTTGGCCAAAAAGGGCGTATGCGTTTTTTCCTGAATATATTCAGGAAAAAACGCATACGCCCTTTTTGGCCAACCAAGCAAGCCGGAAGTGCAAATCAGCACTACAAAGAAGTCTCGCTTGCCATCGGTCAAGAGGGCCATGCTGCCAAAAGTGTAAAAACCAGAAATTCAGGACAGGCCATGGAGACATGGGAGCCTTGCTACGCTGATGGGCAGGATGCCAATTGCCAACAGCCACTCTGGAGAAGTGTACGGTGTGTCCTGAAACATGTAATAAACACAGCTTACAGAGCATAGGGCACTTCCACTCATGGGCGTATAAATTGGGAAAACTAAAAATCAACAAGATGCAGGCACCCCAAAGTTTCGGGCTGCTCTGTGTACAAGAACCTCCACTTAGGTCCACATTAAACATGCCAGGAAAGAGAAAAATGGATAAAGAAGTTGTGGTACCTAGGCACAATGGAATATCACTCAGCCATGAAATCAATGTCATAAGGCTAGTAGCAGCATGATGAGTGGATTTAGGGACGAGGATTCTAAGTGAAATAAGTCACACAGAAAAAGACACTTATCCTAAGATATCACTTATAGAGGGCATGTCAAAATCGCTACACTTGAACTGAATTACAAAACAGAACAGAGTCACACATTTAGAAGACACACTATGGCTGCTTAACGGGAAAGGTGAGGTGGGGTGATGCATAAAACAAGGGTTTGAAATTAGCTCACATACTGTTCCATAAGCCAAATATGTAACAGACAAGACCTCCTCCCTGCTCAGTGAACTGGACTCAACACCCCCTATTCACCGCACAAGAATATATCTGACTAGCAAGAATCTTAAAATCTATGTATTGATATCTCTCTGGAGTTGAATCAAGAGGGTGTAAAGCGGCATAAACACAGCAGGGAAAAGCAGCTCAACCCCATTATCAAAATAAATTACTTAAAATGAACGCCATAAAACAAAGACAGTGAAAGAGAGAGAAATTCTTACAAAATCCGTTCGGGGGCTCTTATGCAACCTGGATTGACCATATCTAGACCCACAGCTGGATGAGACAAAAGGCTGGACAATCTTGGGGCTGAGAGGATTGGTGAGGTTGGGTGAGCAAACGCAGACCGCTTAAAGTAATACCGCGTGGTACCCACCCCATGGGTCCCAAATCTCCAGGTTCAAGGGCATCTTCCTACATCGAAAACATGCCTGGGAAACCCAGAAGATGGTACACCGTGTGATCGGGAAAGGTTTCTAAAACGCACCTCATTTCTCCTCTCCTTGTGCTCGGGTTCGCCATTCCAGCCGCTTTACTAACAATCTCCCTACTTGGAGAATCAGCACCTGGAACCTCCTGTTTGTTTCGTAGAGGTTGTAATTTGTCCTGAGGATGAACGGGAAGACGGGGAACCAATGAGAGACTAGCTCTAGGTGTTGGGACAGGCACAGGTCACTGTATTTCCCCATCAGGAAGAAGAATGAAGCACAGGCTCAGCCTGCCCCCCGGAACCAGAATAGGGCCTGAAGCAATCCTGCGCTTTTGCGGCCAGCTCCCAAAAAAGCGATTTGACAAATGGAGCTCAGGGCCACTGCAATTCACAAACCTGCAGAGTTATAAATGATAACTCTCGTCCACAAATATATTGAGGGAAGGCAACGAAGAGGATTTGAAAGCAAAGCAGAATTGCAGGAAACAGATTTCAGGAGGTAGATTCGACTCGCCTTTAAAGCACATGAAAAGCAGCAAAACGTTGACAATGATGCCCTTGGCCAAAAAGGGCGTATGCGTTTTTTCCTGAATATATTCAGGAAAAAACGCATACGCCCTTTTTGGCCAACCAAGCAAGCCGGAAGTGCAAATCAGCACTACAAAGAAGTCTCGCTTGCCATCGGTCAAAAGGGCCATGCTGCCAAAAGTGTAAAAACCAGAAATTCAGGACAGGCCATGGAGACATGGGAGCCTTGCTACGCTGATGGGCAGGATGCCAATTGCCAACAGCCACTCTGGAGAAGTGTACGGTGTGTCCTGAAACATGTAATAAACACAGCTTACAGAGCATAGGGCACTTCCACTCATGGGCGTATAAATTGGGAAAACTAAAAATCAACAAGAAACAGGCACCCCAAAGTTTCGGGCTGCTCTGTGTACAAGAACCTCCACTTAGGTACACCTTAAACATGCCAGGAAAGAGAAAAATGGATAAAGAAGTTGTGGTACTTAGGCACAATGGAATATCACTCAGCCATGAAATCAATGTCATAAGGCTAGTAGCAGCATGATGAGTGGATTTAGGGACGAGGATTCTAAGTGAAATAAGTCACACAGAAAAAGACACTTATCCTAAGATATCACTTATAGAGGGCATGTCAAAATCGCTACACTTGAACTGAATTACAAAACAGAACAGAATCACATATTTAGAAGACACACTATGGCTGCTTAACGGGAAAGGTGAGGTGGGGTGATGCATAAAACAAGGGTTTGAAATTAGCTCACATACCGTTCCATAAGCCAAATATGTAACAGACAAGACCTCCTCCCTGCTCAGTGAACTGGACTCAACACCCCCTATTCACCGCACAAGAATATATCTGACTAGCAAGAATCTTAAAACCTATGTATTGATATCTCTCTGGAGTTGAATCAAGAGGGTGTAAAGCGGCATAAACACAGCAGGGAAAAGCAGCTCAACCCCATTATCAAAATAAATTACTTAAAATGAACGCCATAAAACAAAGACAGTGAAAGAGAGAGAAATTCTTACAAAATCCGTTCGGAGGCTCTGATGCAACCTGGATTGACCATATCTAGACCCACAGCTGGATGAGACATAAGGCTGGACACTCTTGGGGCTGAGAGGTTTGGTGAGGTTGGGTGAGGAAACGCAGACCCTTTAAAGTAATACCGCGGGGTACCCACCCCATGGGTCCCAAATCTCCAGGTTCAAGGGCATCTTCCTACATTGAAAACGTGCATGGGAAACCCAGAAGATGGTACAGCGTGTGATCGGGAAAGGTTTCTAAAACGCATTTCATTTCTCCTCTTCTTGTGCTCGGGTTCGCCATTCCAGCCGCTTTACTAACAATCTCCCTACTTGGAGAATCAGCACCTTGAAGCTCCTGTTTCTTTCGTACAGGTTGCAATTTGTCCTGAGGATGAACGGGAAGAGGGGGAACCAACGAGAGACTAGCTCTAGGTGTTGGGACAGGCACAGGTCACTCTATTTCCCCATCAGGAAGAAAAATGAAGCACAGGCTCAGCCTGCCCCCCGGAACCAGAATAGGGCCTGAAGCAATCCTGCGCTTTTGCGGCCAGCTCCCAAAAAAGCGAGTTGACAAATGGAGCTCAGGGCCACTGCAATTCACAAACCTGCAGAGTTATAAATGATAACTCTCGTCCACAAATATATTGAGGGAAGGAAACGAAGAGGATTTGAAAGCAAGGCAGAATTGCAGGAAACAGATTTCAGGAGGTAGATTCGACTCGCCTTTAAAGCACATGAAAAGCGGCAAAACGTTGACAATGATGCCCTTGGCCAAAAAGGGCGTATGCGTTTTTTCCTGAATATATTCAGGAAAAAACGCATACGCCCTTTTTGGCCAACCAAGCAAGCCGGAAGTGCAAATCAGCACTACAAAGAAGTCTCGCTTGCCATCGGTCAAAAGGGCCACGCTGCAAAAAGAGTAAACACCAGAAATGCAGGACAGGCCATGGAGACATGGGAGCCTTGCTAGGCTGAGGGGTGGGATGTCAATTGCCAACAGCCACTCTGGAGAAGTGTACGGTGTGTCCTGAAACATGTAATAAACACAGCTTACAGAGCATAGGGCACTTCCACTCATGGGCGTATAAATTGGGAAAACTAAAAATCAACAAGACACAGGCACCCCAAAGTTTCGGGCTGCTCTGTGTACAAGAATCTCCACTTAGCTACACCTTAAGTATCCCAGGAAAGAGAAAAATGGATAAAGAAGTTGTGGTACTTAGGCACAATGGAATATCACTCAGCCATGAAATCAATGTCATAAGGCTAGTAGCAGCATGATGAGTGGATTTAGGGACGAGGATTCTAAGTGAAATAAGTCACACAGAAAAAGACAGTTATCCTAAGATATCACTTATAGAGGGCATGTCAAAATCGCTACACTTGAACTGAATTACAAAACAGAACAGAGTCACACATTTAGAAGACACACTATGGCTGCTTAACGGGAAAGGTGAGGTGGGCTGATGCATAAAACAAGGGTTTGAAATTAGCTCATATACCATTCCATAAGCCAAATATGTAACAGACAAGACCTCCTCCCTGCTCAGTGAACTGGACTCAACACCCCCTATTCACCGCACAAGAATATATCTGACTAGCAAGAATCTTAAAACCTATGTATTGATATCTCTCTGGAGTTGAATCAAGAGGGTGTAAAGCGGCATAAACACAGCAGGGAAAAGCAGCTCAACCCCATTATCAAAATAAATTACTTAAAATGAACCCCATAAAACAAAGACAGTGAAAGAGAGAGAAATTCTTACAAAATCCGTTCGGGGGCTCTTATGCAACCTGGATTGACCATATCTAGACCCACAGCTGGATGAGACAAAAGGCTGGACAAACTTGGGGCTGAGAGGATTGGTGAGGTTGGGTGAGCAAACGCAGACCGCTTAAAGTAATACCGCGTGGTACCCACCCCAAGGGTCCCAAATCTCCAGGTTCAAGGGCATCTTCCTACATCGAAAACATGCCTGGGAAACCCAGAAGATGGTACACCGTGTGATCGGGAAAGGTTTCTAAAACGCACCTCATTTCTCCTCTCCTTGTGCTCGGGTTCGCCATTCCAGCCGCTTTACTAACAATCTCCCTACTTGGAGAATCAGCACCTGGAACCTCCTGTTTGTTTCGTACAGGTTGCAATTTGTCCTGAGGATGAACGGGAAGACGGGGAACCAATGAGAGACTAGCTCTAGATGTTGGGACAGGCACAGGTCACTCTATTTCCCCATCAGGAAGAAGAATGAAGCACAGGCTCAGCCTGCCCCCGGAACCAGAATAGGGCCTGAAGCAATCCTGCGCTTTTGCGGCCAGCTCCCAAAAAAGCGAGTTGACAAATGGAGCTCAGGGCCACTGCAATTCACAAACCTGCAGAGTTATAAATGATAACTCTCGTCCACAAATATATTGAGGGAAGGCAACGAAGAGGATTTCAAAGCAAGGCAGAATTGCAGGAAACAGATTTCAGGAGGTAGATTCGACTCGCCTTTAAAGCACATGAAAAGCGGCAAAACGTTGACAATGATGCCCTTGGCCAAAAAGGGCGTATGCGTTTTTTCCTGAATATATTCAGGAAAAAACGCATACGCCCTTTTTGGCCAACCAAGCAAGCCGGAAGTGCAAATCAGCACTACAAAGAAGTCTCGCTTGCCATCGGTCAAAAGGGCCATGCTGCCAAAAGTGTAAAAACCAGAAATTCAGGACAGGCCATGGAGACATGGGAGCCTTGCTACGCTGATGGGCAGGATGCCAATTGCCAACAGCCACTCTGGAGAAGTGTACGGTGTGTCCTGAAACATGTAATAAACACAGCTTACAGAGCATAGGGCACTTCCACTCATGGGCGTATAAATTGGGAAAACTAAAAATCAACAAGACACAGGCACCCCAAAGTTTCGGGCTGCTCTGTGTACAAGAACCTCCACTTAGGTACACCTTAAACATGCCAGGAAAGAGAAAAATGGATAAAGAAGTTGTGGTACTTAGGCACAATGGAATATCACTCAGCCATGAAATCAATGTCATAAGGCTAGTAGCAGCATGATGAGTGGATTTAGGGACGAGGATTCTAAGTGAAATAAGTCACACAGAAAAAGACACTTATCCTAAGATATCACTTATAGAGGGCATGTCGAAATCGCTACACTTGAAGTGAATTACAAAACAGAACAGAGTCACATATTTAGAAGACACACTATGGCTGCTTAACGGGAAAGGTGAGGTGGGGTGATGCATAAAACAAGGGTTTGAAATTAGCTCACATACCGTTCCATAAGCCAAATATGTAACAGACAAGACCTCCTCCCTGCTCAGTGAACTGGACTCAACACCCCCTATTCACCGCACAAGAATATATCTGACTAGCAAGAATCTTAAAACCTATGTATTGATATCTCTCTGGAGTTGAATCAAGAGGGTGTAAAGCAGCATAAACACAGCAGGGAAAAGCAGCTCAACCCCATTATCAAAATAAATTACTTAAAATGAACGCCATAAAACAAAGACAGTGAAAGAGAGAGAAATTCTTACAAAATCCGTTCGGAGGCTCTGATGCAACCTGGATTGACCATATCTAGACCCACAGCTGGATGAGACATAAGGCTGGACACTCTTGGGGCTGAGAGGTTTGGTGAGGTTGGGTGAGCAAACGCAGACCCTTTAAAGTAATACCGCGGGGTACCCACCCCATGGGTCCCAAATCTCCAGGTTCAAGGGCATCTTCCTACATTGAAAACGTGCATGGGAAACCCAGAAGATGGTACAGCGTGTGATCGGGAAAGGTTTCTAAAACGCACCTCATTTCTCCTCTCCTTGTGCTCGGGTTCGCCATTCCAGCCGCTTTACTAACAATCTCCCTACTTGGAGAATCAGCACCTTGAAGCTCCTGTTTCTTTCGTACAGGTTGCAATTTGTCCTGAGGATGAACGGGAAGAGGGGGAACCAACGAGAGACTAGCTCTAGGTGTTGGGACAGGCACAGGTCACTCTATTTCCCCATCAGGAAGAAGAATGAAGCACAGGCTCAGCCTGCCCCCCGGAACCAGAATAGGGCCTGAAGCAATCCTGCGCTTTTGCGGCCAGCTCCCAAAAAAGCGAGTTGACAAATGGAGCTCAGGGCCACTGCAATTCACAAACCTGCAGAGTTATAAATGATAACTCTCGTCCACAAATATATTGAGGGAAGGCAACGAAGAGGATTTGAAAGCAAGGCAGAATTGCAGGAAACAGATTTCAGGAGGTAGATTCGACTCGCCTTTAAAGCACATGAAAAGCGGCAAAACGTTGACAATGATGCCCTTGGCCAAAAAGGGCGTATGCGTTTTTTCCTGAATATATTTTCCTGAATATATTCAGGAAAAAACGCATACGCCCTTTTTGGCCAACCAAGCAAGCCGGAAGTGCAAATCAGCACTACAAAGAAGTCTCGCTTGCCATCGGTCAAAAGGGCCATGCTGCCAAAAGTGTAAAAACCAGATATTCAGGACAAGCCATGGAGACATGGGAGCCTTGCTACGCTGATGGGCAGGATGCCAATTGCCAACAGCCACTCTGGAGAAGTGTACGGTGTGTCCTGAAACATGTAATAAACACAGCTTACAGAGCATAGGGCACTTCCACTCATGGGCGTATAAATTGGGAAAACTAAAAATCAACAAGACACAGGCACCCCAAAGTTTCGGGCTGCTCTGTGTACAAGAACCTCCACTTAGGTACACCTTAAACATGCCAGGAAAGAGAAAAATGGATAAAGAAGTTGTGGTACTTAGGCACAATGGAATATCACTCAGCCATGAAATCAATGTCATAAGGCTAGTAGCAGCATGATGAGTGGATTTAGGGACGAAGATTCTAAGTGAAATAAGTCACACAGAAAAAGACAGTTATCCTAAGATATCACTTATAGAGGGCATGTCAAAATCGCTACACTTGAACTGAATTACAAAACAGAACAGAATCACATATTTAGAAGACACACTATGGCTGCTTAACGGGAAAGGTGAGGTGGGGTGATGCATAAAACAAGGGTTTGAAATTAGCTCACATACCGTTCCATAAGCCAAATATGTAACAGACAAGACCTCCTCCCTGCTCAGTGAACTGGACTCAACACCCCCTATTCACCGCACAAGAATATATCTGACTAGCAAGAATCTTAAAACCTATGTATTGATATCTCTCTGGAGTTGAATCAAGAGGGTGTAAAGCGGCATAAACACAGCAGGGAAAAGCAGCTCAACCCCATTATCAAAATAAATTACTTAAAATGAACGCCATAAAACAAAGACAGTGAAAGAGAGAGAAATTCTTACAAAATCCGTTCGGAGGCTCTGATGCAACCTGGATTGACCATATCTAGACCCACAGCTGGATGAGACATAAGGCTGGACACTCTTGGGGCTGAGAGGTTTGGTGAGGTTGAGTGAGGAAACGCAGACCCTTTAAAGTAATACCGCGGGGTACCCACCCCATGGGTCCCAAATCTCCAGGTTCAAGGGCATCTTCCTACATTGAAAACGTGCATGGGAAACCCAGAAGATGGTACAGCGTGTGATCGGGAAAGGTTTCTAAAACGCATTTCATTTCTCCTCTCCTTGTGCTCGGGTTCGCCATTCCAGCCCCTTTACTAACAATCTCCCTACTTGGAGAATCAGCACCTTGAAGCTCCTGTTTCTTTCGTACAGGTTGCAATTTGTCCTGAGGATGAACGGGAAGAGGGGGAACCAACGAGAGACTAGCTCTAGGTGTTGGGACAGGCACAGGTCACTCTATTTCCCCATCAGGAAGAAAAATGAAGCACAGGCTCAGCCTGCCCCCCGGAACCAGAATAGGGCCTGAAGCAATCCTGCGCTTTTGCGGCCAGCTCCCAAAAAAGCGAGTTGACAAATGGAGCTCAGGGCCACTGCAATTCACAAAACTGCACAGTTATAAATGATAACTCTCGTCCACAAATATATTGAGGGAAGGAAACGAAGAGGATTTGAAAGCAAGGCAGAATTGCAGGAAACAGATTTCAGGAGGTAGATTCGACTCGCCTTTAAAGCACATGAAAAGCAGCAAAACGTTGACAATGATGCCCTTGGCCAAAAAGGGCGTATGCGTTTTTTCCTGAATATATTCAGGAAAAAACGCATACGCCCTTTTTGGCCAACCAAGCAAGCCGGAAGTGCAAATCAGCACTACAAAGAAGTCTCGCTTGCCATCGGTCAAAAGGGCCACGCTGCAAAAGAGTAAACACCAGAAATGCAGGACAGGCCATGGAGACATGGGAGCCTTGCTAGGCTGAGGGGTGGGATGTCAATTGCCAACAGCCACTCTGGAGAAGTGTACGGTGTGTCCTGAAACATGTAATAAACACAGCTTACAGAGCATAGGGCACTTCCACTCATGGGCGTATAAATTGGGAAAACTAAAAATCAACAAGACACAGGCACCCCAAAGTTTCGGGCTGCTCTGTGTACAAGAATCTCCACTTAGCTACACCTTAAGTATCCCAGGAAAGAGAAAAATGGATAAAGAAGTTGTGGTACTTAGGCACAATGGAATATCACTCAGCCATGAAATCAATGTCATAAGGCTAGTAGCAGCATGATGAGTGGATTTAGGGACGAGGATTCTAAGTGAAATAAGTCACACAGAAAAAGACAGTTATCCTAAGATATCACTTATAGAGGGCATGTCAAAATCGCTACACTTGAACTGAATTACAAAACAGAACAGAGTCACACATTTAGAAGACACACTATGGCTGCTTAACGGGAAAGGTGAGGTGGGCTGATGCATAAAACAAGGGTTTGAAATTAGCTCATATACCATTCCATAAGCCAAATATGTAACAGACAAGACCTCCTCCCTGCTCAGTGAACTGGAGTCAACACCCCCTAGTCACCGCACAAGAATATATCTGACTAGCAAGAATCTTAAAACCTATGTATTGATATCTCTCTGGAGTTGAATCAAGAGGGTGTAAAGCGGCATAAACACAGCAGGGAAAAGCAGCTCAACCCCATTATCAAAATAAATTACTTAAAATGAACCCCATAAAACAAAGACAGTGAAAGAGAGAGAAATTCTTACAAAATCCGTTCGGGGGCTCTTATGCAACCTGGATTGACCATATCTAGACCCACAGCTGGATGAGACAAAAGGCTGGACAAACTTGGGGCTGAGAGGATTGGTGAGGTTGGGTGAGCAAACGCAGACCGCTTAAAGTAATACCGCGTGGTACCCACCCCAAGGGTCCCAAATCTCCAGGTTCAAGGGCATCTTCCTACATCGAAAACATGCCTGGGAAACCCAGAAGATGGTACACCGTGTGATCGGGAAAGGTTTCTAAAACGCACCTCATTTCTCCTCTCCTTGTGCTCGGGTTCGCCATTCCAGCCGCTTTACTAACAATCTCCCTACTTGGAGAATCAGCACCTGGAACCTCCTGTTTGTTTCGTACAGGTTGCAATTTGTCCTGAGGATGAACGGGAAGAGGGGGAACCAATGAGAGACTAGCTCTAGATGTTGGGACAGGCACAGGTCACTCTATTTCCCCATCAGGAAGAAGAATGAAGCACAGGCTCAGCCTGCCCCCCGGAACCAGAATAGGGCCTGAAGCAATCCTGCGCTTTTGCGGCCAGCTCCCAAAAAAGCGAGTTGACAAATGGAGCTCAGGGCCACTGCAATTCACAAACCTGCAGAGTTATAAATGATAACTCTCGTCCACAAATATATTGAGGGAAGGCAACGAAGAGGATTTGAAAGCAAGGCAGAATTGCAGGAAACAGATTTCAGGAGGTAGATTCGACTCGCCTTTAAAGCACATGAAAAGCAGCAAAACGTTGACAATGATGCCCTTGGCCAAAAAGGGCGTATGCGTTTTTTCCTGAATATATTCAGGAAAAAACGCATACGCCCTTTTTGGCCAACCAAGCAAGCCGGAAGTGCAAATCAGCACTACAAAGAAGTCTCGCTTGCCATCGGTCAAAAGGGCCATGCTGCCAAAAGTGTAAAACCAGAAATTCAGGACAGGCCATGGAGACATGGGAGCCTTGCTACGCTGATGGGCAGGATGCCAATTGCCAACAGCCACTCTGGAGAAGTGTACGGTGTGTCCTGAAACATGTAATAAACACAGCTTACAGAGCATAGGGCACTTCCACTCATGGGCGTATAAATTGGGAAAACTAAAAATCAACAAGACACAGGCACCCCAAAGTTTCGGGCTGCTCTGTGTACAAGAACCTCCACTTAGGTACACCTTAAACATGCCAGGAAAGAGAAAAATGGATAAAGAAGTTGTGGTACTTAGGCACAATGGAATATCACTCAGCCATGAAATCAATGTCATAAGGCTAGTAGCAGCATGATGAGTGGATTTAGGGACGAGGATTCTAAGTGAAATAAGTCACACAGAAATAGACACTTATCCTAAGATATCACTTATAGAGGGCATGTCGAAATCGCTACACTTGAAGTGAATTACAAAACAGAACAGAGTCACATATTTAGAAGACACACTATGGCTGCTTAACGGGAAAGGTGAGGTGGGCTGATGCATAAAACAAGGGTTTGAAATTAGCTCACATACCGTTCCATAAGCCAAATATGTAACAGACAAGACCTCCTCCCTGCTCAGTGAACTGGACTCAACACCCCCTATTCACCGCACAAGAATATATCTGACTAGCAAGAATCTTAAAACCTATGTATTGATATCTCTCTGGAGTTGAATCAAGAGGGTGTAAAGCGGCATAAACACAGCAGGGAAAAGCAGCTCAACCCCATTATCAAAATAAATTACTTAAAATGAACGCCATAAAACAAAGACAGTGAAAGAGAGAGAAATTCTTACAAAATCCGTTCGGAGGCTCTGATGCAACCTGGATTGACCATATCTAGACCCACAGCTGGATGAGACATAAGGCTGGACACTCTTGGGGCTGAGAGGTTTGGTGAGGTTGGGTGAGGAAACGCAGACCCTTTAAAGTAATACCGCGGGGTACCCACCCCATGGGTCCCAAATCTCCAGGTTCAAGGGCATCTTCCTACATTGAAAACGTGCATGGGAAACCCAGAAGATGGTACAGCGTGTGATCGGGAAAGGTTTCTAAAACGCACCTCATTTCTCCTCTCCTTGTGCTCGGGTTCGCCATTCCAGCCGCTTTATTAACAATCTCCCTACTTGGAGAATCAGCACCTTGAAGCTCCTGTTTCTTTCGTACAGGTTGCAATTTGTCCTGAGGATGAACGGGAAGAGGGGGAACCAACGAGAGACTAGCTCTAGGTGTTGGGACAGGCACAGGTCACTCTATTTCCCCATCAGGAAGAAGAATGAAGCACAGGCTCAGCCTGCCCCCCGGAACCAGAATAGGGCCTGAAGCAATCCTGCGCTTTTGCGGCCAGCTCCCAAAAAAGCGAGTTGACAAATGGAGCTCAGGGCCACTGCAATTCACAAACCTGCAGAGTTATAAATGATAACTCTCGTCCACAAATATATTGAGGGAAGGCAACGAAGAGGATTTGAAAGCAAGGCAGAATTGCAGGAAACAGATTTCAGGAGGTAGATTCGACTCGCCTTTAAAGCACATGAAAAGCGGCAAAACGTTGACAATGATGCCCTTGGCCAAAAAGGGCGTATGCGTTTTTTCCTGAATATATTCAGGAAAAAACGCATACGCCCTTTTTGGCCAACCAAGCAAGCCGGAAGTGCAAATCAGCACTACAAAGAAGTCTCGCTTGCCATCGGTCAAAAGGGCCACGCTGCAAAAAGAGTAAACACCAGAAATGCAGGACAGGCCATGGAGACATGGGAGCCTTGCTAGGCTGAGGGGTGGGATGTCAATTGCCAACAGCCACTCTGGAGAAGTGTACGGTGTGTCCTGAAACATGTAATAAACACAGCTTACAGAGCATAGGGCACTTCCACTCATGGGCGTATAAATTGGGAAAACTAAAAATCAACAAGACACAGGCACCCCAAAGTTTAGGGCTGCTCTGTGTATAAGAATCTCCACTTAGCTACACCTTAAGTATCCCAGGAAAGAGAAAAATGGATAAAGAAGTTGTGGTACTTAGGCACAATGGAATATCACTCAGCCATGAAATCAATGTCATAAGGCTAGTAGCAGCATGATGAGTGGATTTAGGGACGAGGATTCTAAGTGAAATAAGTCACACAGAAAAAGACAGTTATCCTAAGATATCACTTATAGAGGGCATGTCAAAATCGCTACACTTGAACTGAATTACAAAACAGAACAGAGTCACACATTTAGAAGACACACTATGGCTGCTTAACGGGAAAGGTGAGGTGGGCTGATGCATAAAACAAGGGTTTGAAATTAGCTCACATACCATTCCATAAGCCAAATATGTAACAGACAAGACCTCCTCCCTGCTCAGTGAACTGGACTCAACACCCCCTATTCACCGCACAAGAATATATCTGACTAGCAAGAATCTTAAAACCTATGTATTGATATCTCTCTGGAGTTGAATCAAGAGGGTGTAAAGCGGCATAAACACAGCAGGGAAAAGCAGCTCAACCCCATTATCAAAATAAATTACTTAAAATGAACGCCATAAAACAAAGACAGTGAAAGAGAGAGAAATTCTTACAAAATCCGTTCGGAGGCTCTGATGCAACCTGGATTGACCATATCTAGACCCACAGCTGGATGAGACATAAGGCTGGACACTCTTGGGGCTGAGAGGTTTGGTGAGGTTGGGTGAGGAAACGCAGACCCTTTAAAGTAATACCGCGGGGTACCCACCCCATGGGTCCCAAATCTCCAGGTTCAAGGGCATCTTCCTACATTGAAAACGTGCCTGGGAAACCCAGAGGATGGTACAGCGTGTGATCGAGAAAGGTTTCTAAAACGCACCTCATTTCTCCTCTCCTTGTGCTCGGGTTCGCCATTCCAGCCGCTTTACTAACAATCTCCCTACTTGGAGAATCAGCACCTTGAAGCTCCTGTTTCTTTCGTACAGGTTGCAATTTGTCCTGAGGATGAACGGGAAGAGGGGGAACCAACGAGAGACTAGCTCTAGGTGTTGGGACAGGCACAGGTCACTCTATTTCCCCATCAGGAAGAAGAATGAAGCACAGGCTCAGCCTGACCCCGGAACCAGAATAGGGCCTGAAGCAATCCTGCGCTTTTGCGGCCAGCTCCCAAAAAAGCGAGTTGACAAATGGAGCTCAGGGCCACTGCAATTCACAAACCTGCAGAGTTATAAATGATAACTCTCATCGACAAATATATTGAGGGAAGGCAACGAAGAGGATTTGAAAACAAGGCAGAATTGCAGGAAACAGATTTCAGGAGGTAGATTCGACTCGCCTTTAAAGCACATGAAAAGCAGCAAAACGTTGACAATGATGCCCTTGGCCAAAAAGCGCGTATGCGTTTTTTCCTGAATATATTCAGGAAAAAACGCATACGCCCTTTTTGGCCAACCAAGCAAGCCGGAAGTGCAAATCAGCACTACAAAGAAGTCTCGCTTGCCATCGGTCAAAAGGGCCATGCTGCCAAAAGTGTAAAAACCAGAAATTCAGGACAGGCCATGGAGACATGGGAGCCTTGCTACGCTGATGGGCGGGATGCCAATTGCCAACAGCCACTCTGGAGAAGTGTACGGTGTGTCCTGAAACATGTAATAAACACAGCTTACAGAGCATAGGGCACTTCCACTCATGGGCGTATAAATTGGGAAAACTAAAAATCAACAAGACACAGGCACCCCAAAGTTTCGGGCTGCTCTGTGTACAAGAACCTCCACTTAGGTACACCTTAAACATGCCAGGAAAGAGAAAAATGGATAAAGAAGTTGTGGTACTTAGGCACAATGGAATATCACTCAGCCATGAAATCAATGTCATAAGGCTAGTAGCAGCATGATGAGTGGATTTAGGGACGAGGATTCTAAGTGAAATAAGTCACACAGAAAAAGACAGTTATCCTAAGATATCACTTATAGAGGGCATGTCAAAATCGCTACACTTGAACTGAATTACAAAACAGAACAGAGTCACACATTTAGAAGACACACTATGGCTGCTTAACGGGAAAGGTGAGGTGGGCTGATGCATAAAACAAGGGTTTGAAATTAGCTCATATACCATTCCATAAGCCAAATATGTAACAGACAAGACCTCCTCCCTGCTCAGTGAACTGGACTCAACACCCCCTATTCACCGCACAAGAATATATCTGACTAGCAAGAATCTTAAAACCTATGTATTGATATCTCTCTGGAGTTGAATCAAGAGGGTGTAAAGCGGCATAAACACAGCAGGGAAAAGCAGCTCAACCCCATTATCAAAATAAATTACTTAAAATGAACGCCATAAAACAAAGACAGTGAAAGAGAGAGAAATTCTTACAAAATCCGTTCGGAGGCTCTGATGCAACCTGGATTGACCATATCTAGACCCACAGCTGGATGAGACATAAGGCTGGACACTCTTGGGGCTGAGAGGTTTGGTGAGGTTGGGTGAGGAAACGCAGACCCTTTAAAGTAATACCGCGGGGTACCCACCCCATGGGTCCCAAATCTCCAGGTTCAAGGGCATCTTCCTACATTGAAAACGTGCATGGGAAACCCAGAAGATGGTACAGCGTGTGATCGGGAAAGGTTTCTAAAACGCACCTCATTTCTCCTCTCCTTGTGCTCGGGTTCGCCATTCCAGCCGCTTTACTAACAATCTCCCTACTTGGAGAATCAGCACCTTGAAGCTCCTGTTTCTTTCGTACAGGTTGCAATTTGTCCTGAGGATGAACGGGAAGAGGGGGAACCAACGAGAGACTAGCTCTAGGTGTTGGGACAGGCACAGGTCACTCTATTTCCCCATCAGGAAGAAGAATGAAGCACAGGCTCAGCCTGCCCCCCGGAACCAGAATAGGGCCTGAAGCAATCCTGCGCTTTTGCGGCCAGCTCCCAAAAAAGCGAGTTGACAAATGGAGCTCAGGGCCACTGCAATTCACAAACCTGCAGAGTTATAAATGATAACTCTCGTCCACAAATATATTGAGGGAAGGCAACGAAGAGGATTTGAAAGCAAGGCAGAATTGCAGGAAACAGATTTCAGGAGGTAGATTCGACTCGCCTTTAAAGCACATGAAAAGTGGCAAAACGTTGACAATGATGCCCTTGGCCAAAAAGGGCGTATGCGTTTTTTCCTGAATATATTTTCCTGAATATATTCAGGAAAAAACGCATACGCCCTTTTTGGCCAACCAAGCAAGCCGGAAGTGCAAATCAGCACTACAAAGAAGTCTCGCTTGCCATCGGTCAAAAGGGCCATGCTGCCAAAAGTGTAAAAACCAGATATTCAGGACAAGCCATGGAGACATGGGAGCCTTGCTACGCTGATGGGCAGGATGCCAATTGCCAACAGCCACTCTGGAGAAGTGTACGGTGTGTCCTGAAACATGTAATAAACACAGCTTACAGAGCATAGGGCACTTCCACTCATGGGCGTATAAATTGGGAAAACTAAAAATCAACAAGACACAGGCACCCAAACGTTTCGGGCTGCTCTGTGTACAAGAACCTCCACTTAGGTACACCTTAAACATGCCAGGAAAGAGAAAAATGGATAAAGAAGTTGTGGTACTTAGGCACAATGGAATATCACTCAGCCATGAAATCAATGTCATAAGGCTAGTAGCAGCATGATGAGTGGATTTAGGGACGAGGATTCTAAGTGAAATAAGTCACACAGAAAAAGACAGTTATCCTAAGATATCACTTATAGAGGGCATGTCAAAATCGCTACACTTGAACTGAATTACAAAACAGAACAGAATCACATATTTAGAAGACACACTATGGCTGCTTAACGGGAAAGGTGAGGTGGGGTGATGCATAAAACAAGGGTTTGAAATTAGCTCACATACCGTTCCATAAGCCAAATATGTAACAGACAAGACCTCCTCCCTGCTCAGTGAACTGGACTCAACACCCCCTATTCACCGCACAAGAATATATCTGACTAGCAAGAATCTTAAAACCTATGTATTGATATCTCTCTGGAGTTGAATCAAGAGGGTGTAAAGCGGCATAAACACAGCAGGGAAAAGCAGCTCAACCCCATTATCAAAATAAATTACTTAAAATGAACGCCATAAAACAAAGACAGTGAAAGAGAGAGAAATTCTTACAAAATCCGTTCGGAGGCTCTGATGCAACCTGGATTGACCATATCTAGACCCACAGCTGGATGAGACATAAGGCTGGACACTCTTGGGGCTGAGAGGTTTGGTGAGGTTGAGTGAGGAAACGCAGACCCTTTAAAGTAATACCGCGGGGTACCCACCCCATGGGTCCCAAATCTCCAGGTTCAAGGGCATCTTCCTACATTGAAAACGTGCATGGGAAACCCAGAAGATGGTACAGCGTGTGATCGGGAAAGGTTTCTAAAACGCATTTCATTTCTCCTCTCCTTGTGCTCGGGTTCGCCATTCCAGCCACTTTACTAACAATCTCCCTACTTGGAGAATCAGCACCTTGAAGCTCCTGTTTCTTTCGTACAGGTTGCAATTTGTCCTGAGGATGAACGGGAAGAGGGGGAACCAACGAGAGACTAGCTCTAGGTGTTGGGACAGGCACAGGTCACTCTATTTCCCCATCAGGAAGAAAAATGAAGCACAGGCTCAGCCTGCCCCCCGGAACCAGAATAGGGCCTGAAGCAATCCTGCGCTTTTGCGGCCAGCTCCCAAAAAAGCGAGTTGACAAATGGAGCTCAGGGCCACTGCAATTCACAAAACTGCACAGTTATAAATGATAACTCTCGTCCACAAATATATTGAGGGAAGGAAACGAAGAGGATTTGAAAGCAAGGCAGAATTGCAGGAAACAGATTTCAGGAGGTAGATTCGACTCGCCTTTAAAGCACATGAAAAGCAGCAAAACGTTGACAATGATGCCCTTGGCCAAAAAGGGCGTATGCGTTTTTTCCTGAATATATTCAGGAAAAAACGCATACGCCCTTTTTGGCCAACCAAGCAAGCCGGAAGTGAAAATCAGCACTACATAGAAGTCTCGCTTGCCATCGGTCAAAAGGGCCACGCTGCAAAAAGAGTAAACACCAGAAATGCAGGACAGGCCATGGAGACATGGGAGCCTTGCTAGGCTGAGGGGTGGGATGTCAATTGCCAACAGCCACTCTGGAGAAGTGTACGGTGTGTCCTGAAACATGTAATAAACACAGCTTACAGAGCATAGGGCACTTCCACTCATGGGCGTATAAATTGGGAAAACTAAAAATCAACAAGACACAGGCACCCCAAAGTTTCGGGCTGCTCTGTGTACAAGAATCTCCACTTAGCTACACCTTAAGTATCCCAGGAAAGAGAAAAATGGATAAAGAAGTTGTGGTACTTAGGCACAATGGAATATCACTCAGCCATGAAATCAATGTCATAAGGCTAGTAGCAGCATGATGAGTGGATTTAGGGACGAGGATTCTAAGTGAAATAAGTCACACAGAAAAAGACAGTTATCCTAAGATATCACTTATAGAGGGCATGTCAAAATCGCTACACTTGAACTGAATTACAAAACAGAACAGAGTCACACATTTAGAAGACACACTATGGCTGCTTAACGGGAAAGGTGAGGTGGGCTGATGCATAAAACAAGGGTTTGAAATTAGCTCATATACCATTCCATAAGCCAAATATGTAACAGACAAGACCTCCTCCCTGCTCAGTGAACTGGACTCAACACCCCCTATTCACCGCACAAGAATATATCTGACTAGCAAGAATCTTAAAACCTATGTATTGATATCTCTCTGGAGTTGAATCAAGAGGGTGTAAAGCGGCATAAACACAGCAGGGAAAAGCAGCTCAACCCCATTATCAAAATAAATTACTTAAAATGAACCCCATAAAACAAAGACAGTGAAAGAGAGAGAAATTCTTACAAAATCCGTTCGGGGGCTCTTATGCAACCTGGATTGACCATATCTAGACCCACAGCTGGATGAGACAAAAGGCTGGACAAACTTGGGGCTGAGAGGATTGGTGAGGTTGGGTGAGCAAACGCAGACCGCTTAAAGTAATACCGCGTGGTACCCACCCCAAGGGTCCCAAATCTCCAGGTTCAAGGGCATCTTCCTACATCGAAAACATGCCTGGGAAACCCAGAAGATGGTACACCGTGTGATCGGGAAAGGTTTTTAAACGCACCTCATTTCTCCTCTCCTTGTGCTCGGGTTCGCCATTCCAGCCGCTTTACTAACAATCTCCCTACTTGGAGAATCAGCACCTGGAACCTCCTGTTTGTTTCGTACAGGTTGCAATTTGTCCTGAGGATGAACGGGAAGACGGGGAACCAATGAGAGACTAGCTCTAGATGTTGGGACAGGCACAGGTCACTCTATTTCCCCATCAGGAAGAAGAATGAAGCACAGGCTCAGCCTGCCCCCCGGAACCAGAATAGGGCCTGAAGCAATCCTGCGCTTTTGCGGCCAGCTCCCAAAAAAGCGAGTTGACAAATGGAGCTCAGGGCCACTGCAATTCACAAACCTGCAGAGTTATAAATGATAACTCTCGTCCACAAATATATTGAGGGAAGGCAACGAAGAGGATTTGAAAGCAAGGCAGAATTGCAGGAAACAGATTTCAGGAGGTAGATTCGACTCGCCTTTAAAGCACATGAAAAGCAGCAAAACGTTGACAATGATGCCCTTGGCCAAAAAGGGCGTATGCGTTTTTTCCTGAATATATTCAGGAAAAAACGCATACGCCCTTTTTGGCCAACCAAGCAAGCCGGAAGTGCAAATCAGCACTACAAAGAAGTCTCGCTTGCCATCGGTCAAAAGGGCCATGCTGCCAAAAGTGTAAAACCAGAAATTCAGGACAGGCCATGGAGACATGGGAGCCTTGCTACGCTGATGGGCAGGATGCCAATTGCCAACAGCCACTCTGGAGAAGTGTACGGTGTGTCCTGAAACATGTAATAAACACAGCTTACAGAGCATAGGGCACTTCCACTCATGGGTGTATAAATTGGGAAAACTAAAAATCAACAAGACACAGGCACCCAAAAGTTTCGGGCTGCTCTGTGTACAAGAACCTCCACTTAGGTACACCTTAAACATGCCAGGAAAGAGAAAAATGGATAAAGTTGTGGTACTTAGGCACAATGGAAAATCACTCAGCCATGAAATCAATGTCATAAGGCTAGTAGCAGCATGATGAGTGGATTTAGGGACGAGGATTCTAAGTGAAATAAGTCACACAGAAAAAGACAGTTATCCTAAGATATCACTTATAGAGGGCATGTCAAAATCGCTACACTTGAAGTGAATTACAAAACAGAACAGAGTCACATATTTAGAAGACACACTATGGCTGCTTAACGGGAAAGGTGAGGTGGGGTGATGCATAAAACAAGGGTTTGAAATTAGCTCACATACCGTTCCATAAGCCAAATATGTAACAGACAAGACCTCCTCCCTGCTCAGTGAACAGGACTCAACACCCCCTATTCACCGCACAAGAATATATCTGACTAGCAAGAATCTTAAACCTATGTATTGATATCTCTCTGGAGTTGAATCAAGAGGGTGTAAAGCGGCATAAACACAGCAGGGAAAAGCAGCTCAACCCCATTATCAAAATAAATTACTTAAAATGAACGCCATAAAACAAAGACAGTGAAAGAGAGAGAAATTTTTACAAAATCCGTTCGGAGGCTCTGATGCAACCTGGATTGACCATATCTAGACCCACAGCTGGATGAGACATAAGGCTGGACACTCTTGGGGCTGAGAGGTTTGGTGAGGTTGGGTGAGGAAACGCAGACCCTTTAAAGTAATACCGCGGGGTACCCACCCCATGGGTCCCAAATCTCCAGGTTCAAGGGCATCTTCCTACATTGAAAACGTGCATGGGAAACCCAGAGGATGGTACAGCGTGTGATCGGGAAAGGTTTCTAAAACGCACCTCATTTCTCCTCTCCTTGTGCTCGGGTTCGCCATTCCAGCCGCTTTATTAACAATCTCCCTACTTGGAGAATCAGCACCTTGAAGCTCCTGTTTCTTTCGTACAGGTTGCAATTTGTCCTGAGGATGAACGGGAAGAGGGGGAACCAACGAGAGACTAGCTCTAGGTGTTGGGACAGGCACAGGTCACTCTATTTCCCCATCAGGAAGAAGAATGAAGCACAGGCTCAGCCTGCCCCCCGGAACCAGAATAGGGCCTGAAGCAATCCTGCGCTTTTGCGGCCAGCTCCCAAAAAAGCGAGTTGACAAATGGAGCTCAGGGCCACTGCAATTCACAAACCTGCAGAGTTATCAATGATAACTCTCGTCCACAAATATATTGAGGGAAGGCAACGAAGAGGATTTGAAAGCAAGGCAGAATTGCAGGAAACAGATTTCAGGAGGTAGATTCGACTCGCCTTTAAAGCACATGAAAAGCGGCAAAACGTTGACAATGATGCCCTTGGCCAAAAAGGGCGTATGCGTTTTTTCCTGAATATATTTTCCTGAATATATTCAGGAAAAAACGCATACGCCCTTTTTGGCCAACCAAGCAAGCCGGAAGTGCAAATCAGCACTACAAAGAAGTCTCGCTTGCCATCGGTCAAAAGGGCCATGCTGCAAAAAGTGTAAAAACCAGAAATGCAGGACAGGCCATGGAGACATGGGAGCCTTGCTACGCTGATGGGCAGGATGCCAATTGCCAACAGCCACTCTGGAGAAGTGTACGGTGTGTCCTGAAACATGTAATAAACACAGCTTACAGAGCATAGGGCACTTCCACTCATGGGCGTATAAATTGGGAAAACTAAAAATCAACAAGACACAGGCACCCCAAAGTTTCGGGCTGCTCTGTGTACAAGAACCTCCACTTAGGTACACCTTAAACATGCCAGGAAAGAGAAAAATGGATAAAGAAGTTGTGGTACTTAGGCACAATGGAATATCACTCAGCCATGAAATCAATGTCATAAGGCTAGTAGCAGCATGATGAGTGGATTTAGGGACGAGGATTCTAAGTGAAATAAGTCACACAGAAAAAGACACTTATCCTAAGATATCACTTATAGAGGGCATGTCAAAATCGCTACACTTGAAGTGAATTACAAAACAGAACAGAGTCACACATTTAGAAGACACACTATGGCTGCTTAACGGGAAAGGTGAGGTGGGGTGATGCATAAAACAAGGGTTTGAAATTAGCTCACATACCGTTCCATAAGCCAAATATGTAACAGACAAGACCTCCTCCCTGCTCAGTGAACTGGACTCAACACCCCCTATTCACCGCACAAGAATATATCTGACTAGCAAGAATCTTAAAACCTATGTATTGATATCTCTCTGGAGTTGAATCAAGAGGTTGTAAAGCGGCATAAACACAGCAGGGAAAAGCAGCTCAACCCTATTATCAAAATAAATTACTTAAAATGAACGCCATAAAACAAAGACAGTGAAAGAGAGAGATATTCTTACAAAATCCGTTCGGGGGCTCTTATGCAACCTGGATTGACCATATCTAGACCCACAGCTGGATGAGACAAAAGGCTGGACAATCTTGGGGCTGAGAGGATTGGTGAGGTTGGGTGAGCAAACGCAGACCGCTTAAAGTAATACCGCGTGGTACCCACCCCAAGGGTCCCAAATCTCCAGGTTCAAGGGCATCTTCCTACATCGAAAACATGCCTGGGAAACCCAGAAGATGGTACACCGTGTGATCGGGAAAGGTTTCTAAAACGCACCTCATTTCTCCTCTCCTTGTGCTCGGGTTCGCCATTCCAGCCGCTTTACTAACAATCTCCCTACTTGGAGAATCAGCACCTGGAACCTCCTGTTTGTTTCGTACAGGTTGCAATTTGTCCTGAGGATGAACGGGAAGACGGGGAACCAATGAGAGACTAGCTCTAGGTGTTGGGACAGGCACAGGTCACTCTATTTCCCCATCAGGAAGAAGAATGAAGCACAGGCTCAGCCTGCCCCCGGGAACCAGAATAGGGCCTGAAGCAATCCTGCGCTTTTGCGGCCAGCTCCCAAAAAAGCGAGTTGACAAATGGAGCTCAGGGCCACTGCAATTCACAAACCTGCAGAGTTATAAATGATAACTCTCGTCCACAAATATATTGAGGTAAGGCAACGAAGAGGATTTGAAAGCAAAGCAGAATTGCAGGAAACAGATTTCAGGAGGTAGATTCGACTCGCCTTTAAAGCACATGAAAAGCAGCAAAACGTTGACAATGATGCCCTTGGCCAAAAAGGGCGTATGCGTTTTTTCCTGAATATATTCAGGAAAAAACGCATACGCCCTTTTTGGCCAACCAAGCAAGCCGGAAGTGCAAATCAGCACTACAAAGAAGTCTCGCTTGCCATCGGTCAAAAGGGCCATGCTGCCAAAAGTGTAAAAACCAGAAATTCAGGACAGGCCATGGAGACATGGGAGCCTTGCTACGCTGATGGGCAGGATGCCAATTGCCAACAGCCACTCTGGAGAAGTGTACGGTGTGTCCTGAAACATGTAATAAACACAGCTTACAGAGCATAGGGCACTTCCACTCATGGGCGTATAAATTGGGAAAACTAAAAATCAACAAGACACAGGCACCCAAAAGTTTCGGGCTGCTCTGTGTACAAGAACCTCCACTTAGGTACACCTTAAACATGCCAGGAAAGAGAAAAATGGATAAAGAAGTTGTGGTACTTAGGCACAATGGAATATCACTCAGCCATGAAATCAATGTCATAAGGCTAGTAGCAGCATGATGAGTGGATTTAGGGACGAGGATTCTAAGTGAAATAAGTCACACAGAAAAAGACACTTATCCTAAGATATCACTTATAGAGGGCATGTCAAAATCGCTACACTTGAAGTGAATTACAAAACAGAACAGAGTCACATATTTAGAAGACACACTATGGCTGCTTAACGGGAAAGGTGAGGTGGGGTGATGCATAAAACAAGGGTTTGAAATTAGCTCACATACCGTTCCATAAGCCAAATATGTAACAGACAAGACCTCCTCCCTGCTCAGTGAACTGGATTTAACACCCCCTATTCACCGCACAAGAATATATCTGACTAGCAAGAATCTTAAACCTATGTATTGATATCTCTCTGGAGTTGAATCAAGAGGGTGTAAAGCGGCATAAACACAGCAGGGAAAAGCAGCTCAACCCCATTATCAAAATAAATTACTTAAAATGAACGCCATAAAACAAAGACAGTGAAAGAGAGAGAAATTCTTACAAAATCCGTTCGGAGGCTCTGATGCAACCTGGATTGACCGTATCTAGACCCACAGCTGGATGAGACATAAGGCTGGACACTCTTGGGGCTGAGAGGTTTGGTGAGGTTGGGTGAGGAAACGCAGACCCTTTAAAGTAATACCGCGGGGTACCCACCCCATGGGTCCCAAATCTCCAGGTTCAAGGGCATCTTCCTACATTGAAAACGTGCATGGGAAACCCAGAAGATGGTACAGCGTGTGATTGGGAAAGGTTTCTAAAACGCACCTCATTTCTCCTCTCCTTGTGCTCGGGTTCGCCATTCCAGCCGCTTTATTAACAATCTCCCTACTTGGAGAATCAGCACCTTGAAGCTCCTGTTTCTTTCGTACAGGTTGCAATTTGTCCTGAGGATGAACGGGAAGAGGGGGAACCAACGAGAGACTAGCTCTAGGTGTTGGGACAGGCACAGGTCACTCTATTTCCCCATCAGGAAGAAGAATGAAGCACAGGCTCAGCCTGCCCCCCGGAACCAGAATAGGGCCTGAAGCAATCCTGCGCTTTTGCGGCCAGCTCCCAAAAAAGCGAGTTGACAAATGGAGCTCAGGGCCACTGCAATTCACAAACCTGCAGAGTTATAAATGATAACTCTCGTCCACAAATATATTGAGGGAAGGCAACGAAGAGGATTTGAAAGCAAGGCAGAATTGCAGGAAACAGATTTCAGGAGGTAGATTCGACTCGCCTTTAAAGCACATGAAAAGCGGCAAAACGTTGACAATGATGCCCTTGGCCAAAAAGGGCGTATGCGTTTTTTCCTGAATATATTCAGGAAAAAACGCATACGCCCTTTTTGGCCAACCAAGCAAGCCGGAAGTGCAAATCAGCACTACAAAGAAGTCTCGCTTGCCATCGGTCAAAAGGGCCACGCTGCAAAAAGAGTAAACACCAGAAATGCAGGACAGGCCATGGAGACATGGGAGCCTTGCTAGGCTGAGGGGTGGGATGTCAATTGCCAACAGCCACTCTGGAGAAGTGTACGCTGTGTCCTGAAACATGTAATAAACACAGCTTACAGAGCATAGGGCACTTCCACTCATGGGCGTATAAATTGGGAAAACTAAAAATCAACAAGACACAGGCACCCCAAAGTTTCGGGCTGCTCTGTGTATAAGAATCTCCACTTAGCTACACCTTAAGTATCCCAGGAAAGAGAAAAATGGATAAAGAAGTTGTGGTACTTAGGCACAATGGAATATCACTCAGCCATGAAATCAATGTCATAAGGCTAGTAGCAGCATGATGAGTGGATTTAGGGACGAGGATTCTAAGTGAAATAAGTCACACAGAAAAAGACACTTATCCTAAGATATCACTTATAGAGGGCATGTCAAAATCGCTACACTTGAACTGAATTACAAAACAGAACAGAGTCACACATTTAGAAGACACACTATGGCTGCTTAACGGGAAAGGTGAGGTGGGCTGATGCATAAAACAAGGGTTTGAAATTAGCTCACATACCATTCCATAAGCCAAATATGTAACAGACAAGACCTCCTCCCTGCTCAGTGAACTGGACTCAACACCCCCTATTCACCGCACAAGAATATATCTGACTAGCAAGAATCTTAAAACCTATGTATTGATATCTCTCTGGAGTTGAATCAAGAGGGTGTAAAGCGGCATAAACACAGCAGGGAAAAGCAGCTCAACCCCATTATCAAAATAAATTACTTAAAATGAACGCCATAAAACAAAGACAGTGAAAGAGAGAGAAATTCTTACAAAATCCGTTCGGAGGCTCTGATGCAACCTGGATTGACCATATCTAGACCCACAGCTGGATGAGACATAAGGCTGGACACTCTTGGGGCTGAGAGGTTTGGTGAGGTTGGGTGAGGAAACGCAGACCCTTTAAAGTAATACCGCAGGGTACCCACCCCATGGGTCCCAAATCTCCAGGTTCAAGGGCATCTTCCTACATTGAAAACGTGCCTGGGAAACCCAGAGGATGGTACAGCGTGTGATCGAGAAAGGTTTCTAAAACGCACCTCATTTCTCCTCTCCTTGTGCTCGGGTTCGCCATTCCAGCCGCTTTACTAACAATCTCCCTACTTGGAGAATCAGCACCTTGAAGCTCCTGTTTCTTTCGTACAGGTTGCAATTTGTCCTGAGGATGAACGGGAAGAGGGGGAACCAACGAGAGACTAGCTCTAGGTGTTGGGACAGGCACAGGTCACTCTATTTCCCCATCAGGAAGAAGAATGAAGCACAGGCTCAGCCTGACCCCGGAACCAGAATAGGGCCTGAAGCAATCCTGCGCTTTTGCGGCCAGCTCCCAAAAAAGCGAGTTGACAAATGGAGCTCAGGGCCACTGCAATTCACAAACCTGCAGAGTTATAAATGATAACTCTCATCGACAAATATATTGAGGGAAGGCAACGAAGAGGATTTGAAAGCAAGGCAGAATTGCAGGAAACAGATTTCAGGAGGTAGATTCGACTCGCCTTTAAAGCACATGAAAAGCAGCAAAACGTTGACAATGATGCCCTTGGCCAAAAAGGGCGTATGCGTTTTTTCCTGAATATATTCAGGAAAAAACGCATACGCCCTTTTTGGCCAACCAAGCAAGCCGGAAGTGCAAATCAGCACTACAAAGAAGTCTCGCTTGCCATCGGTCAAAAGGGCCATGCTGCCAAAAGTGTAAAAACCAGAAATTCAGGACAGGCCATGGAGACATGGGAGCCTTGCTACGCTGATGGGCGGGATGCCAATTGCCAACAGCCACTCTGGAGAAGTGTACGGTGTGTCCTGAAACATGTAATAAACACAGCTTACAGAGCATAGGGCACTTCCACTCATGGGCGTATAAATTGGGAAAACTAAAAATCAACAAGACACAGGCACCCAAAAGTTTCGGGCTGCTCTGTGTACAAGAACCTCCACTTAGGTACACCTTAAACATGCCAAGAAAGAGAAAAATGGATAAAGAAGTTGTGGTACTTAGGCACAATGGAATATCACTCAGCCATGAAATCAATGTCATAAGGCTAGTAGCAGCATGATGAGTGGATTTAGGGACGAGGATTCTAAGTGAAATAAGTCACACAGAAAAAGACACTTATCCTAAGATATCACTTATAGAGGGCATGTCAAAATCGCTACACTTGAAGTGAATTACAAAACAGAACAGAGTCACATATTTAGAAGACACACTATGGCTGCTTAACGGGAAAGGTGAGGTGGGGTGATGCATAAAACAAGGGTTTGAAATTAGCTCACATACCGTTCCATAAGCCAAATATGTAACAGACAAGACCTCCTCCCTGCTCAGTGAACTGGACTCAACACCCCCTATTCACCGCACAAGAATATATCTGACTAGCAAGAATCTTAAAACCTATGTATTGATATCTCTCTGGAGTTGAATCAAGAGGGTGTAAAGCGGCATAAACACAGCAGGGAAAAGCAGCTCAACCCCATTATCAAAATAAATTACTTAAAATGAACGCCATAAAACAAAGACAGTGAAAGAGAGAGAAATTCTTACAAAATCCGTTCGGAGGCTCTGATGCAACCTGGATTGACCATATCTAGACCCACAGCTGGATGAGACATAAGGCTGGACACTCTTGGGGCTGAGAGGTTTGGTGAGGTTGGGTGAGGAAACGCAGACCCTTTAAAGTAATACCGCGGGGTACCCACCCCATGGGTCCCAAATCTCCAGGTTCAAGGGCATCTTCCTACATTGAAAACGTGCCTTGGAAACCCAGAAGATGGTACACCGTGTGATCGGGAAAGGTTTCTAAAACGCACCTCATTTCTCCTCTCCTTGTGCTCGGGTTCGCCATTCCAGCCGCTTTACTAACAATCTCCCTACTTGGAGAATCAGCACCTTGAAGCTCCTGTTTCTTTCGTACAGGTTGCAATTTGTCCTGAGGATGAACGGGAGGAGGGGGAACCAACGAGAGACTAGCTCTAGGTGTTGGGACAGGCACAGGTCACTCTATTTCCCCATCAGGAAGAAGAATGAAGCACAGGCTCAGCCTGCCCCCCGGAACCAGAATAGGGCCTGAAGCAATCCTGCGCTTTTGCGGCCAGCTCCCAAAAAAGCGAGTTGACAAATGGAGCTCAGGCCACTGCAATTCACAAACCTGCAGAGTTATAAATGATAACTCTCGTCCACAAATATATTGAGGGAAGGCAACGAAGAGGATTTGAAAGCAAGGCAGAATTGCAGGAAACAGATTTCAGGAGGTAGATTCGACTCGCCTTTAAAGCACATGAAAAGCAGCAAAACGTTGACAATGATGCCCTTGGCCAAAAAGGGCGTATGCGTTTTTTCCTGAATATATTCAGGAAAAAACGCATACGCCCTTTTTGGCCAACCAAGCAAGCCGGAAGTGCAAATCAGCACTACAAAGAAGTCTCGCTTGCCATCGGTCAAAAGGGCCACGCTGCAAAAAGAGTAAACACCAGAAATGCAGGACAGGCCATGGAGACATGGGAGCCTTGCTAGGCTGAGGGGTGGGATGTCAATTGCCAACAGCCACTCTGGAGAAGTGTACGGTGTGTCCTGAAACATGTAATAAACACAGCTTACAGAGCATAGGGCACTTCCACTCATGGGTGTATAAATTGGGAAAACTAAAAATCAACAAGACACAGGCACCCCAAAGTTTCGGGCTGCTCTGTGTACAAGAATCTCCACTTAGCTACACCTTAAGTATCCCAGGAAAGAGAAAAATGGATAAAGAAGTTGTGGTACTTAGGCACAATGGAATATCACTCAGCCATGAAATCAATGTCATAAGGCTAGTAGCAGCATGATGAGTGGATTTAGGGACGAGGATTCTAAGTGAAATAAGTCACACAGAAAAAGACAGTTATCCTAAGATATCACTTATAGAGGGCATGTCAAAATCGCTACACTTGAAGTGAATTACAAAACAGAACAGAGTCACACATTTAGAAGACACACTATGGCTGCTTAACGGGAAAGGTGAGGTGGGGTGATGCATAAAACAAGGGTTTGAAATTAGCTCACTTACCGTTCCATAAGCCAAATATGTAACAGACAAGACCTCCTCCCTGCTCAGTGAACTGGACTCAACACCCCCTATTCACCGCACAAGAATATATCTGACTAGCAAGAATCTTAAAACCTATGTATTGATATCTCTCTGGAGTTGAATCAAGAGTGTGTAAAGCGGCATAAACACAGCAGGGAAAAGCAGCTCAACCCTATTATCAAAATAAATTACTTAAAATGAACGCCATAAAACAAAGACAGTGAAAGAGAGAGAAATTCTTACAAAATCCGTTCGGGGGCTCTTATGCAACCTGGATTGACCATATCTAGACCCACAGCTGGATGAGACAAAAGGCTGGACAATCTTGGGGCTGAGAGGATTGGTGAGGTTGGGTGAGCAAACGCAGACCGCTTAAAGTAATACCGCGTGGTACCCATCCCATGGGTCCCAAATCTCCAGGTTCAAGGGCATCTTCCTACATCGAAAACATGCCTGGGAAACCCAGAAGATGGTACACCGTGTGATCGGGAAAGGTTTCTAAAACGCACCTCATTTCTCCTCTCCTTGTGCTCGGGTTCGCCATTCCAGCCGCTTTACTAACAATCTCCCTACTTGGAGAATCAGCACCTGGAACCTCCTGTTTGTTTCGTACAGGTTGCAATTTGTCCTGAGGATGAACGGGAAGAGGGGGAACCAATGAGAGACTAGCTCTAGGTGTTGGGACAGGCACAGGTCACTCTATTTCCCCATCAGGAAGAAGAATGAAGCACAGGCTCAGCCTGCCCCCCGGAACCAGAATAGGGCCTGAAGCAATCCTGCGCTTTTGCGGCCAGCTCCCAAAAAAGCGAGTTGACAAATGGAGCTCAGGGCCACTGCAATTCACAAACCTGCAGAGTTATAAATGATAACTCTCGTCCACAAATATATTGAGGGAAGGCAACGAAGAGGATTTGAAAGCAAAGCAGAATTGCAGGAAACAGATTTCAGGAGGTAGATTCGACTCGCCTTTAAAGCACATGAAAAGCGGCAAAACGTTGACAATGATGCCCTTGGCCAAAAAGGGCGTATGCGTTTTTTCCTGAATATATTCAGGAAAAAACGCATACGCCCTTTTTGGCCAACCAAGCAAGCCGGAAGTGCAAATCAGCACTACAAAGAAGTCTCGCTTGCCATCGGTCAAAAGGGCCATGCTGCAAAAAGTGTAAAAACCAGAAATGCAGGACAGGCCATGGAGACATGGGAGCCTTGCTACGCTGATGGGCAGGATGCCAATTGCCAACAGCCACTCTGGAGAAGTGTACGGTGTGTCCTGAAACATGTAATAAACACAGCTTACAGAGCATAGGGCACTTCCACTCATGGGCGTATAAATTGGGAAAACTAAAAATCAACAAGACACAGGCACCCAAAAGTTTCGGGCTGCTCTGTGTACAAGAACCTCCACTGAGGTACACCTTAAACATGCCAGGAAAGAGAAAAATGGATAAAGAAGTTGTGGTACTTAGGCACAATGGAATATCACTCAGCCATGAAATCAATGTCATAAGGCTAGTAGCAGCATGATGAGTGGATTTAGGGATGAGGATTCTAAGTGAAATAAGTCACACAGAAAAAGACACTTATCCTAAGATATCACTTATAGAGGGCATGTCGAAATCGCTACACTTGAAGTGAATTACAAAACAGAACAGAGTCACATATTTAGAAGACACACTATGGCTGCGTCACGGGAAAGGTGAGGTGGGGTGATGCATAAAACAAGGGTTTGAAATTAGCTCACATACCGTTCCATAAGCCAAATATGTAACAGACAAGACCTCCTCCCTGCTCAGTGAACTGGACTCAACACCCCCTATTCACCGCACAAGAATATATCTGACTAGCAAGAATCTTAAAACCTATGTATTAATATCTCTCTGGAGTTGAATCAAGAGGGTGTAAAGCGGCATAAACACAGCAGGGAAAAGCAGCTCAACCCCATTATCAAAATAAATTACTTAACATGAACGCCATAAAACAAAGACAGTGAAAGAGAGAGAAATTCTTACAAAATCCGTTCGGAGGCTCTGATGCAACCTGGATTGACCATATCTAGACCCACAGCTGGATGAGACATAAGGCTGGACACTCTTGGGGCTGAGAGGTTTGGTGAGGTTGGGTGAGGAAACGCAGACCCTTTAAAGTAATACCGCGGGGTACCCACCCCATGGGTCCCAAATCTCCAGGTTCAAGGGCATCTTCCTACATTGAAAACGTGCATGGGAAACCCAGAAGATGGTACAGCGTGTGATCGGGAAAGGTTTCTAAAACGCACCTCATTTCTCCTCTCCTTGTGCTCGGGTTCGCCATTCCAGCCGCTTTACTAACAATCTCCCTACTTGGAGAATCAGCACCTTGAAGCTCCTGTTTCTTTCGTACAGGTTGCAATTTGTCCTGAGGATGAACGGGAAGAGGGGGAACCAACGAGAGACTAGCTCTAGGTGTTGGGACAGGCACAGGTCACTCTATTTCCCCATCAGGAAGAAGAATGAAGCACAGGCTCAGCCTGCCCCCCGGAACCAGAATAGGGCCTGAAGCAATCCTGCGCTTTTGCGGCCAGCTCCCAAAAAAGCGAGTTGACAAATGGAGCTCAGGGCCACTGCAATTCACAAACATGCAGAGTTATAAATGATAACTCTCGTCCACAAATATATTGAAGGAAGGAAACGAAGAGGATTTGAAAGCAAGGCAGAATTGCAGGAAACAGATTTCAGGAGGTAGATTCGACTCGCGTTTAAAGCACATGAAAAGCGGCAAAACGTTGACAATGATGCCCTTGGCCAAAAAGGGCGTATGCGTTTTTTCCTGAATATATTTTCCTGAATATATTCAGGAAAAAACGCATACGCCCTTTTTGGCCAACCAAGCAAGCCGGAAGTGCAAATCAGCACTACAAAGAAGTCTCGCTTGCCATCGGTCAAAAGGGCCATGCTGCCAAATGTGTAAAAACCAGAAATTCAGGACAGGCCATGGAGACATGGGAGCCTTGCTACGCTGATGGGCAGGATGCCAATTGCCAACAGCCACTCTGGAGAAGTGTACGGTGTGTCCTGAAACATGTAATAAACACAGCTTACAGAGCATAGGGCACTTCCACTCATGGGCGTATAAATTGGGAAAACTAAACATCAACAAGACACAGGCACCCAAAAGTTTCGGGCTGCTCTGTGTACAAGAACCTCCACTTAGGTACACCTTAAACATGCCAGGAAAGAGAAAAATGGATAAAGAAGTTGTGGTACTTAGGCACAATGGAATATCACTCAGCCATGAAATCAATGTCATAAGGCTAGTAGCAGCATGATGAGTGGATTTAGGGACGAGGATTCTAAGTGAAATAAGTCACACAGAAAAAGACAGTTATCCTAAGATATCACTTATAGAGGGCATGTCAAAATCGCTACACTTGAACTGAATTACAAAACAGAACAGAGTCACATATTTAGAAGACACACTATGGCTGCTTAACGGGAAAGGTGAGGTGGGGTGATGCATAAAACAAGGGTTTGAAATTAGCTCACATACCGTTCCATAAGCCAAATATGTAACAGACAAGACCTCCTCCCTGCTCAGTGAACTGGACTCAACACCCCCTATTCACCGCACAAGAATATATCTGACTAGCAAGAATCTTAAACCTATGTATTGATATCTCTCTGGAGTTGAATCAAGAGGGTGTAAAGCGGTATAAACACAGCAGGGAAAAGCAGCTCAACCCCATTATCAAAATAAATTACTTAAAATGAACGCCATAAAACAAAGACAGTGAAAGAGAGAGAAATTCTTACAAAATCCGTTCGGAGGCTCTTATGCAACCTGGATTGACCATATCTAGACCCACAGCTGGATGAGACATAAGGCTGGACACTCTTGGGGCTGAGAGGTTTGGTGAGGTTGGGTGAGGAAACGCAGACCCTTTAAAGTAATACCGCGGGGTACCCACCCCATGGGTCCCAAATCTCCAGGTTCAAGGGCATCTTCCTACATTGAAAACGTGCATGGGAAACCCAGAAGATGGTACAGCGTGTGATCGGGAAAGGTTTCTAAAACGCACCTCATTTCTCCTCTCCTTGTGCTCGGGTTCGCCATTCCAGCCGCTTTACTAACAATCTCCCTACTTGGAGAATCAGCACCTTGAAGCTCCTGTTTCTTTCGTACAGGTTGCAATTTGTCCTGAGGATGAACGGGAAGAGGGGGAACCAACGAGAGACTAGCTCTAGGTGTTGGGACAGGCACAGGTCACTCTATTTCCCCATCAGGAAGAAGAATGAAGCACAGGCTCAGCCTGCCCCCCGGAACCAGAATAGGGCCTGAAGCAATCCTGCGCTTTTGCGGCCAGCTCCCAAAAAAGCGAGTTGACAAATGGAGCTCAGGGCCACTGCAATTCACAAACCTGCAGAGTTATAAATGATAACTCTCGTCCACAAATATATTGAGGGAAGGCAACGAAGAGGATTTGAAAGCAAGGCAGAATTGCAGGAAACAGATTTCAGGAGGTAGATTCGACTCGCCTTTAAAGCACATGAAAAGCGGCAAAACGTTGACAATGATGCCCTTGGCCAAAAAGGGCGTATGCGTTTTTTCCTGAATATATTTTCCTGAATATATTCAGGAAAAAACGCATACGCCCTTTTTGGCCAACCAAGCAAGCCGGAAGTGCAAATCAGCACTACAAAGAAGTCTCGCTTGCCATCGGTCAAAAGGGCCACGCTGCAAAAAGAATAAACACCAGAAATGCAGGACAGGCCATGGAGACATGGGAGCCTTGCTAGGCTGAGGGGTGGGATGTCAATTGCCAACAGCCACTCTGGAGAAGTGTACGGTGTGTCCTGAAACATGTAATAAACACAGCTTACAGAGCATAGGGCACTTCCACTCATGGGCGTATAAATTGGGAAAACTAAAAATCAACAAGACACAGGCACCCCAAAGTTTCGGGCTGCTCTGTGTATAAGAATCTCCACTTAGCTACACCTTAAGTATCCCAGGAAAGAGAAAAATGGATAAAGAAGTTGTGGTACTTAGGCACAATGGAATATCACTCAGCCATGAAATCAATGTCATAAGGCTAGTAGCAGCATGATGAGTGGATTTAGGGACGAGGATTCTAAGTGAAATAAGTCACACAGAAAAAGACAGTTATCCTAAGATATCACTTATAGAGGGCATGTCAAAATCGCTACACTTGAACTGAATTACAAAACAGAACAGAGTCACACATTTAGAAGACACACTATGGCTGCTTAACGGGAAAGGTGAGGTGGGCTGATGCATAAAACAAGGGTTTGAAATTAGCTCACATACCATTCCATAAGCCAAATATGTAACAGACAAGACCTCCTCCCTGCTCAGTGAACTGGACTCAACACCCCCTATTCACCGCACAAGAATATATCTGACTAGCAAGAATCTTAAAACCTATGTATTGATATCTCTCTGGAGTTGAATCAAGAGGGTGTAAAGCGGCATAAACACAGCAGGGAAAAGCAGCTCAACCCCATTATCAAAATAAATTACTTAAAATGAACGCCATAAAACAAAGACAGTGAAAGAGAGAGAAATTCTTACAAAATCCGTTCGGAGGCTCTGATGCAACCTGGATTGACCATATCTAGACCCACAGCTGGATGAGACATAAGGCTGGACACTCTTGGGGCTGAGAGGTTTGGTGAGGTTGGGTGAGGAAACGCAGACCCTTTAAAATAATACCGCGGGGTACCCACCCCATGGGTCCCAAATCTCCAGGTTCAAGGGCATCTTCCTACATTGAAAACGTGCCTGGGAAACCCAGAGGATGGTACAGCGTGTGATCGGGAAAGGTTTCTAAAACGCACCTCATTTCTCCTCTCCTTGTGCTCCGGTTCGCCATTCCAGCCGCTTTACTAACAATCTCCCTACTTGGAGAATCAGCACCTTGAAGCTCCTGTTTCTTTCGTACAGGTTGCAATTTGTCCTGAGGATGAACGGGAAGAGGGGGAACCAACGAGAGACTAGCTCTAGGTGTTGGGACAGGCACAGGTCACTCTATTTCCCCATCAGGAAGAAGAATGAAGCACAGGCTCAGCCTGCCCCCCGGAACCAGAATAGGGCCTGAAGCAATCCTGCGCTTTTGCGGCCAGCTCCCAAAAAAGCGAGTTGACAAATGGAGCTCAGGGCCACTGCAATTCACAAACCTGCAGAGTTATAAATGATAACTCTCATCCACAAATATATTGAGGGAAGGCAACGAAGAGGATTTGAAAGCAAGGCAGAATTGCAGGAAACAGATTTCAGGAGGTAGATTCGACTCGCCTTTAAAGCACATGAAAAGCAGCAAAACGTTGACAATGATGCCCTTGGCCAAAAAGGGCGTATGCGTTTTTTCCTGAATATATTCAGGAAAAAACGCATACGCCCTTTTTGGCCAACCAAGCAAGCCGGAAGTGCAAATCAGCACTACAAAGAAGTCTCGCTTGCCATCGGTCAAAAGGGCCATGCTGCCAAAAGTGTAAAAACCAGAAATTCAGGACAGGCCATGGAGACATGGGAGCCTTGCTATGCTGATGGGCAGGATGCCAATTGCCAACAGCCACTCTGGAGAAGTGTACGGTGTGTCCTGAAACATGTAATAAACACAGCTGAGAGAGCATAGGGCACTTCCACTCATGGGCGTATAAATTGGGAAAACTAAAAATCAACAAGACACAGGCACCCCAAAGTTTCGGGCTGCTCTGTGTACAAGAATCTCCACTTAGCTACACCTTAAGTATCCCAGGAAAGAGAAAAATGGATAAAGAAGTTGTGGTACTTAGGCACAATGGAATATCACTCAGCCATGAAATCAATGTCATAAGGCTAGTAGCAGCATGATGAGTGGATTTAGGGACGAGGATTCTAAGTGAAATAAGTCACACAGAAAAAGACAGTTATCCTAAGATATCACTTATAGAGGGCATGTCAAAATCGCTACACTTGAAGTGAATTACAAAACAGAACAGAGTCACACATTTAGAAGACACACTATGGCTGCTTAACGGGAAAGGTGAGGTGGGGTGATGCATAAAACAAGGGTTTGAAATTAGCTCACTTACCGTTCCATAAGCCAAATATGTAACAGACAAGACCTCCTCCCTGCTCAGTGAACTGGACTCAACACCCCCTATTCACCGCACAAGAATATATCTGACTAGCAAGAATCTTAAAACCTATGTATTGATATCTCTCTGGAGTTGAATCAAGAGTGTGTAAAGCGGCATAAACACAGCAGGGAAAAGCAGCTCAACCCTATTATCAAAATAAATTACTTAAAATGAACGCCATAAAACAAAGACAGTGAAAGAGAGAGAAATTCTTACAAAATCCGTTCGGGGGCTCTTATGCAACCTGGATTGACCATATCTAGACCCACAGCTGGATGAGACAAAAGGCTGGACAATCTTGGGGCTGAGAGGATTGGTGAGGTTGGGTGAGCAAACGCAGACCGCTTAAAGTAATACCGCGTGGTACCCACCCCATGGGTCCCAAATCTCCAGGTTCAAGGGCATCTTCCTACATCGAAAACATGCCTGGGAAACCCAGAAGATGGTACACCGTGTGATCGGGAAAGGTTTCTAAAACGCACCTCATTTCTCCTCTCCTTGTGCTCGGGTTCGCCATTCCAGCCGCTTTACTAACAATCTCCCTACTTGGAGAATCAGCACCTGGAACCTCCTGTTTGTTTCGTACAGGTTGCAATTTGTCCTGAGGATGAACGGGAAGAGGGGGAACCAATGAGAGACTAGCTCTAGGTGTTGGGACAGGCACAGGTCACTCTATTTCCCCATCAGGAAGAAGAATGAAGCACAGGCTCAGCCTGCCCCCCGGAACCAGAATAGGGCCTGAAGCAATCCTGCGCTTTTGCGGCCAGCTCCCAAAAAAGCGAGTTGACAAATGGAGCTCAGGGCCACTGCAATTCACAAACCTGCAGAGTTATAAATGATAACTCTCGTCCACAAATATATTGAGGGAAGGCAACGAAGAGGATTTGAAAGCAAAGCAGAATTGCAGGAAACAGATTTCAGGAGGTAGATTCGACTCGCCTTTAAAGCACATGAAAAGCGGCAAAACGTTGACAATGATGCCCTTGGCCAAAAAGGGCGTAAGCGTTTTTTCCTGAATATATTCAGGAAAAAACGCATACGCCCTTTTTGGCCAACCAAGCAAGCCGGAAGTGCAAATCAGCACTACAAAGAAGTCTCGCTTGCCATCGGTCAAAAGGGCCATGCTGCAAAAAGTGTAAAAACCAGAAATGCAGGACAGGCCATGGAGACATGGGAGCCTTGCTACGCTGATGGGCAGGATGCCAATTGCCAACAGCCACTCTGGAGAAGTGTACGGTGTGTCCTGAAACATGTAATAAACACAGCTTACAGAGCATAGGGCACTTCCACTCATGGGCGTATAAATTGGGAAAACTAAAAATCAACAAGACTCAGGCACCCAAAAGTTTCGGGCTGCTCTGTGTACAAGAACCTCCACTGAGGTACACCTTAAACATGCCAGGAAAGAGAAAAATGGATAAAGAAGTTGTGGTACTTAGGCACAATGGAATATCACTCAGCCATGAAATCAATGTCATAAGGCTAGTAGCAGCATGATGAGTGGATTTAGGGATGAGGATTCTAAGTGAAATAAGTCACACAGAAAAAGACACTTATCCTAAGATATCACTTATAGAGGGCATGTCGAAATCGCTACACTTGAAGTGAATTACAAAACAGAACAGAGTCACATATTTAGAAGACACACTATGGCTGCGTCACGGGAAAGGTGAGGTGGGGTGATGCATAAAACAAGGGTTTGAAATTAGCTCACATACCGTTCCATAAGCCAAATATGTAACAGACAAGACCTCCTCCCTGCTCAGTGAACTGGACTCAACACCCCCTATTCACCGCACAAGAATATATCTGACTAGCAAGAATCTTAAAACCTATGTATTAATATCTCTCTGGAGTTGAATCAAGAGGGTGTAAAGCGGCATAAACACAGCAGGGAAAAGCAGCTCAACCCCATTATCAAAATAAATTACTTAACATGAACGCCATAAAACAAAGACAGTGAAAGAGAGAGAAATTCTTACAAAATCCGTTCGGAGGCTCTGATGCAACCTGGATTGACCATATCTAGACCCACAGCTGGATGAGACATAAGGCTGGACACTCTTGGGGCTGAGAGGTTTGGTGAGGTTGGGTGAGGAAACGCAGACCCTTTAAAGTAATACCGCGGGGTACCCACCCCATGGGTCCCAAATCTCCAGGTTCAAGGGCATCTTCCTACATTGAAAACGTGCATGGGAAACCCAGAAGATGGTACAGCGTGTGATCGGGAAAGGTTTCTAAAACGCACCTCATTTCTCCTCTCCTTGTGCTCGGGTTCGCCATTCCAGCCGCTTTACTAACAATCTCCCTACTTGGAGAATCAGCACCTTGAAGCTCCTGTTTCTTTCGTACAGGTTGCAATTTGTCCTGAGGATGAACGGGAAGAGGGGGAACCAACGAGAGACTAGCTCTAGGTGTTGGGACAGGCACAGGTCACTCTATTTCCCCATCAGGAAGAAGAATGAAGCACAGGCTCAGCCTGCCCCCCGGAACCAGAATAGGGCCTGAAGCAATCCTGCGCTTTTGCGGCCAGCTCCCAAAAAAGCGAGTTGACAAATGGAGCTCAGGGCCACTGCAATTCACAAACATGCAGAGTTATAAATGATAACTCTCGTCCACAAATATATTGAAGGAAGGAAACGAAGAGGATTTGAAAGCAAGGCAGAATTGCAGGAAACAGATTTCAGGAGGTAGATTCGACTCGCGTTTAAAGCACATGAAAAGCGGCAAAACGTTGACAATGATGCCCTTGGCCAAAAAGGGCGTATGCGTTTTTTCCTGAATATATTTTCCTGAATATATTCAGGAAAAAACGCATACGCCCTTTTTGGCCAACCAAGCAAGCCGGAAGTGCAAATCAGCACTACAAAGAAGTCTCGCTTGCCATCGGTCAAAAGGGCCATGCTGCCAAATGTGTAAAAACCAGAAATTCAGGACAGGCCATGGAGACATGGGAGCCTTGCTACGCTGATGGGCAGGATGCCAATTGCCAACAGCCACTCTGGAGAAGTGTACGGTGTGTCCTGAAACATGTAATAAACACAGCTTACAGAGCATAGGGCACTTCCACTCATGGGCGTATAAATTGGGAAAACTAAACATCAACAAGACACAGGCACCCAAAAGTTTCGGGCTGCTCTGTGTACAAGAACCTCCACTTAGGTACACCTTAAACATGCCAGGAAAGAGAAAAATGGATAAAGAAGTTGTGGTACTTAGGCACAATGGAATATCACTCAGCCATGAAATCAATGTCATAAGGCTAGTAGCAGCATGATGAGTGGATTTAGGGACGAGGATTCTAAGTGAAATAAGTCACACAGAAAAAGACAGTTATCCTAAGATATCACTTATAGAGGGCATGTCAAAATCGCTACACTTGAACTGAATTACAAAACAGAACAGAGTCACATATTTAGAAGACACACTATGGCTGCTTAACGGGAAAGGTGAGGTGGGGTGATGCATAAAACAAGGGTTTGAAATTAGCTCACATACCGTTCCATAAGCCAAATATGTAACAGACAAGACCTCCTCCCTGCTCAGTGAACTGGACTCAACACCCCCTATTCACCGCACAAGAATATATCTGACTAGCAAGAATCTTAAACCTATGTATTGATATCTCTCTGGAGTTGAATCAAGAGGGTGTAAAGCGGCATAAACACAGCAGGGAAAAGCAGCTCAACCCCATTATCAAAATAAATTACTTAAAATGAACGCCATAAAACAAAGACAGTGAAAGAGAGAGAAATTCTTACAAAATCCGTTCGGAGGCTCTGATGCAACCTGGATTGACCATATCTAGACCCACAGCTGGATGAGACATAAGGCTGGACACTCTTGGGGCTGAGAGGTTTGGTGAGGTTGGGTGAGGAAACGCAGACCCTTTAAAGTAATACCGCGGGGTACCCACCCCATGGGTCCCAAATCTCCAGGTTCAAGGGCATCTTCCTACATTGAAAACGTGCATGGGAAACCCAGAAGATGGTACAGCGTGTGATCGGGAAAGGTTTCTAAAACGCACCTCATTTCTCCTCTCCTTGTGCTCGGGTTCGCCATTCCAGCCGCTTTACTAACAATCTCCCTACTTGGAGAATCAGCACCTTGAAGCTCCTGTTTCTTTCGTACAGGTTGCAATTTGTCCTGAGGATGAACGGGAAGAGGGGGAACCAACGAGAGACTAGCTCTAGGTGTTGGGACAGGCACAGGTCACTCTATTTCCCCATCAGGAAGAAGAATGAAGCACAGGCTCAGCCTGCCCCCCGGAACCAGAATAGGGCCTGAAGCAATCCTGCGCTTTTGCGGCCAGCTCCCAAAAAAGCGAGTTGACAAATGGAGCTCAGGGCCACTGCAATTCACAAACCTGCAGAGTTATAAATGATAACTCTCGTCCACAAATATATTGAGGGAAGGCAACGAAGAGGATTTGAAAGCAAGGCAGAATTGCAGGAAACAGATTTCAGGAGGTAGATTCGACTCGCCTTTAAAGCACATGAAAAGCGGCAAAACGTTGACAATGATGCCCTTGGCCAAAAAGGGCGTATGCGTTTTTTCCTGAATATATTTTCCTGAATATATTCAGGAAAAAACGCATACGCCCTTTTTGGCCAACCAAGCAAGCCGGAAGTGCAAATCAGCACTACAAAGAAGTCTCGCTTGCCATCGGTCAAAAGGGCCACGCTGCAAAAAGAATAAACACCAGAAATGCAGGACAGGCCATGGAGACATGGGAGCCTTGCTAGGCTGAGGGGTGGGATGTCAATTGCCAACAGCCACTCTGGAGAAGTGTACGGTGTGTCCTGAAACATGTAATAAACACAGCTTACAGAGCATAGGGCACTTCCACTCATGGGCGTATAAATTGGGAAAACTAAAAATCAACAAGACACAGGCACCCCAAAGTTTCGGGCTGCTCTGTGTATAAGAATCTCCACTTAGCTACACCTTAAGTATCCCAGGAAAGAGAAAAATGGATAAAGAAGTTGTGGTACTTAGGCACAATGGAATATCACTCAGCCATGAAATCAATGTCATAAGGCTAGTAGCAGCATGATGAGTGGATTTAGGGACGAGGATTCTAAGTGAAATAAGTCACACAGAAAAAGACAGTTATCCTAAGATATCACTTATAGAGGGCATGTCAAAATCGCTACACTTGAACTGAATTACAAAACAGAACAGAGTCACACATTTAGAAGACACACTATGGCTGCTTAACGGGAAAGGTGAGGTGGGCTGATGCATAAAACAAGGGTTTGAAATTAGCTCACATACCATTCCATAAGCCAAATATGTAACAGACAAGACCTCCTCCCTGCTCAGTGAACTGGACTCAACACCCCCTATTCACCGCACAAGAATATATCTGACTAGCAAGAATCTTAAAACCTATGTATTGATATCTCTCTGGAGTTGAATCAAGAGGGTGTAAAGCGGCATAAACACAGCAGGGAAAAGCAGCTCAACCCCATTATCAAAATAAATTACTTAAAATGAACGCCATAAAACAAAGACAGTGAAAGAGAGAGAAATTCTTACAAAATCCGTTCGGAGGCTCTGATGCAACCTGGATTGACCATATCTAGACCCACAGCTGGATGAGACATAAGGCTGGACACTCTTGGGGATGAGAGGTTTGGTGAGGTTGGGTGAGGAAACGCAGACCCTTTAAAATAATACCGCGGGGTACCCACCCCATGGGTCCCAAATCTCCAGGTTCAAGGGCATCTTCCTACATTGAAAACGTGCCTGGGAAACCCAGAGGATGGTACAGCGTGTGATCGGGAAAGGTTTCTAAAACGCACCTCATTTCTCCTCTCCTTGTGCTCCGGTTCGCCATTCCAGCCGCTTTACTAACAATCTCCCTACTTGGAGAATCAGCACCTTGAAGCTCCTGTTTCTTTCGTACAGGTTGCAATTTGTCCTGAGGATGAACGGGAAGAGGGGGAACCAACGAGAGACTAGCTCTAGGTGTTGGGACAGGCACAGGTCACTCTATTTCCCCATCAGGAAGAAGAATGAAGCACAGGCTCAGCCTGCCCCCCGGAACCAGAATAGGGCCTGAAGCAATCCTGCGCTTTTGCGGCCAGCTCCCAAAAAAGCGAGTTGACAAATGGAGCTCAGGGCCACTGCAATTCACAAACCTGCAGAGTTATAAATGATAACTCTCATCCACAAATATATTGAGGGAAGGCAACGAAGAGGATTTGAAAGCAAGGCAGAATTGCAGGAAACAGATTTCAGGAGGTAGATTCGACTCGCCTTTAAAGCACATGAAAAGCAGCAAAACGTTGACAATGATGCCCTTGGCCAAAAAGGGCGTATGCGTTTTTTCCTGAATATATTCAGGAAAAAACGCATACGCCCTTTTTGGCCAACCAAGCAAGCCGGAAGTGCAAATCAGCACTACAAAGAAGTCTCGCTTGCCATCGGTCAAAAGGGCCATGCTGCCAAAAGTGTAAAAACCAGAAATTCAGGACAGGCCATGGAGACATGGGAGCCTTGCTATGCTGATGGGCAGGATGCCAATTGCCAACAGCCACTCTGGAGAAGTGTACGGTGTGTCCTGAAACATGTAATAAACACAGCTGAGAGAGCATAGGGCACTTCCACTCATGGGCGTATAAATTGGGAAAACTAAAAATCAACAAGACACAGTCACCGAAAAGTTTCGGGCTGCTCTGTGTACAAGAACCTCCACTTAGGTACACCTTAAACATGCCAGGAAAGAGAAAAATGGATAAAGAAGTTGTGGTACTTAGGCACAATGGAATATCACTCAGCCATGAAATCAATGTCATAAGGCTAGTAGCAGCATGATGAGTGGATTTAGGGACGAGGATTCTAAGTGAAATAAGTCACACAGAAAAAGACAGTTATCCTAAGATATCACTTATAGAGGGCATGTCAAAATCGCTACACTTGAAGTGAATTACAAAACAGAACAGAGTCACACATTTAGAAGACACACTATGGCTGCTTAACGGGAAAGGTGAGGTGGGGTGATGCATAAAACAAGGGTTTGAAATTAGCTCACATACCGTTCCATAAGCCAAATATGTAACAGACAAGACCTCCTCCCTGCTCAGTGAACTGGACTCAACACCCCCTATTCACCGCACAAGAATATATCTGACTAGCAAGAATCTTAAAACCTATGTATTGATATCTCTCTGGAGTTGAATCAAGAGGGTGTAAAGCGGCATAAACACAGCAGGGAAAAGCAGCTCAACCCTATTATCAAAATAAATTACTTAAAATGAACGCCATAAAACAAAGACAGTGAAAGAGAGAGAAATTCTTACAAAATCCGTTCGGGGGCTCTTATGCAACCTGGATTGACCATATCTAGACCCAGAGCTGGATGAGACAAAAGGCTGGACAATCTTGGGGCTAAGAGGATTGGTGAGGTTGGGTGAGCAAACGCAGACCGCTTAAAGTAATACCGCGTGGTACCCACCCCATGGGTCCCAAATCTCCAGGTTCAAGGGCATCTTCCTACATCGAAAACATGCCTGGGAAACCCAGAAGATGGTACACCGTGTGATCGGGAAAGGTTTCTAAAACGCACCTCATTTCTCCTCTCCTTGTGCTCGGGTTCGCCATTCCAGCCGCTTTACTAACAATCTCCCTACTTGGAGAATCAGCACCTGGAACCTCCTGTTTGTTTCGTACAGGTTGCAATTTGTCCTGAGGATGAACGGGAAGAGGGGGAACCAATGAGAGACTAGCTCTAGGTGTTGGGACAGGCACAGGTCACTCTATTTCCCCATCAGGAAGAAGAATGAAGCACAGGCTCAGCCTGCCCCCCGGAACCAGAATAGGGCCTGAAGCAATCCTGCGCTTTTGCGGCCAGCTCCCAAAAAAGCGAGTTGACAAATGGAGCTCAGGGCCACTGCAATTCACAAACCTGCAGAGTTATAAATGATAACTCTCGTCCACAAATATATTGAGGGAAGGCAACGAAGAGGATTTGAAAGCAAGGCAGAATTGCAGGAAACAGATTTCAGGAGGTAGATTCGACTCGCCTTTAAAGCACATGAAAAGCGGCAAAACGTTGACAATGATGCCCTTGGCCAAAAAGGGCGTATGCGTTTTTTCCTGAATATATTCAGGAAAAAACGCATACGCCCTTTTTGGCCAACCAAGCAAGCCGGAAGTGCAAATCAGCACTACAAAGAAGTCTCACTTGCCATCGGTCAAAAGGGCCATGCTGCAAAAAGTGTAAAAACCAGAAATGCAGGACAGGCCATGGAGACATGGGAGCCTTGCTACGCTGATGGGCAGGATGCCAATTGCCAACAGCCACTCTGGAGAAGTGTACGGTGTGTCCTGAAACATGTAATAAACACAGCTTACAGAGCATAGGGCACTTCCACTCATGGGCGTATAAATTGGGAAAACTAAAAATCAACAAGACACAGGCACCCCAAAGTTTCGGGCTGCTCTGTGTACAAGAACCTCCACTGAGGTACACCTTAAACATGCCAGGAAAGAGAAAAATGGATAAAGAAGTTGTGGTACTTAGGCACAATGGAATATCACTCAGCCATGAAATCAATGTCATAAGGCTAGTAGCAGCATGATGAGTGGATTTAGGGACGAGGATTCTAAGTGAAATAAGTCACACAGAAAAAGACACTTATCCTAAGATATCACTTATAGAGGGCATGTCGAAATCGCTACACTTGAAGTGAATTACAAAACAGAACAGAGTCACATATTTAGAAGACACACTGTGGCTGCGTCACGGGAAAGGTGAGGTGGGGTGATGCATAAAACAAGGGTTTGAAATTAGCTCACATACCGTTCCATAAGCCAAATATGTAACAGACAAGACCTCCTCCCTGCTCAGTGAACTGGACTCAACACCCCCTATTCACCGCACAAGAATATATCTGACTAGCAAGAATCTTAAAACCTATGTATTAATATCTCTCTGGAGTTGAATCAAGAGGGTGTAAAGCGGCATAAACACAGCAGGGAAAAGCAGCTCAACCCCATTATCAAAATAAATTACTTAACATGAACGCCATAAAACAAAGACAGTGAAAGAGAGAGAAATTCTTACAAAATCCGTTCGGAGGCTCTGATGCAACCTGGATTGACCATATCTAGACCCACAGCTGGATGAGACATAAGGCTGGACACTCTTGGGGCTGAGAGGTTTGGTGAGGTTGGGTGAGGAAACGCAGACCCTTTAAAGTAATACCGCGGGGTACCCACCCCATGGGTCCCAAATCTCCAGGTTCAAGGGCATCTTCCTACATTGAAAACGTGCATGGGAAACCCAGAAGATGGTACAGCGTGTGATCGGGAAAGGTTTCTAAAACGCACCTCATTTCTCCTCTCCTTGTGCTCGGGTTCGCCATTCCAGCCGCTTTACTACCAATCTCCCTACTTGGAGAATCAGCACCTTGAAGCTCCTGTTTCTTTCGTACAGGTTGCAATTTGTCCTGAGGATGAACGGGAAGAGGGGGAACCAACGAGAGACTAGCTCTAGGTGTTGGGACAGGCACAGGTCACTCTATTTCCCCATCAGGAAGAAGAATGAAGCACAGGCTCAGCCTGCCCCCCGGAACCAGAATAGGGCCTGAAGCAATCCTGCGCTTTTGCGGCCAGCTCCCAAAAAAGCGAGTTGACAAATGGAGCTCAGGGCCACTGCAATTCACAAACCTGCAGAGTTATAAATGATAACTCTCGTCCACAAATATATTGAAGGAAGGAAACGAAGAGGATTTAAAAGCAAGGCAGAATTGCAGGAAACAGATTTCAGGAGGTAGATTCGACTCGCCTTTAAAGCACATGAAAAGCGGCAAAACGTTGACAATGATGCCCTTGGCCAAAAAGGGCGTATGCGTTTTTTCCTGAATATATTCAGGAAAAAACGCATACGCCCTTTTTGGCCAACCAAGCAAGCCGGAAGTGCAAATCAGCACTACAAAGAAGTCTCGCTTGCCATCGGTCAAAAGGGCCACGCTGCAAAAAGAGTAAACACCAGAAATGCAGGACAGGCCATGGAGACATGGGAGCCTTGCTAGGCTGAGGGGTGGGATGTCAATTGCCAACAGCCACTCTGGAGAAGTGTACGGTGTGTCCTGAAACATGTAATAAACACAGCTTACAGAGCATAGGGCACTTCCACTCATGGGCGTATAAATTGGGAAAACTAAAAATCAACAAGACACAGGCACCCCAAAGTTTCGGGCTGCTCTGTGTACAAGAATCTCCACTTAGCTACACCTTAAGTATCCCAGGAAAGAGAAAAATGGATAAAGAAGTTGTGGTACTTAGGCACAATGGAATATCACTCAGCCATGAAATCAATGTCATAAGGCTAGTAGCAGCATGATGAGTGGATTTAGGGACGAGGATTCTAAGTGAAATAAGTCACACAGAAAAAGACAGTTATCCTAAGATATCACTTATAGAGGGCATGTCAAAATCGCTACACTTGAAGTGAATTACAAAACAGAACAGAGTCACACATTTAGAAGACACACTATGGCTGCTTAACGGGAAAGGTGAGGTGGGGTGATGCATAAAACAAGGGTTTGAAATTAGCTCACATACCGTTCCATAAGCCAAATATGTAACAGACAAGACCTCCTCCCTGCTCAGTGAACTGGACTCAACACCCCCTATTCACCGCACAAGAATATATCTGACTAGCAAGAATCTTAAAACCTATGTATTGATATCTCTCTGGAGTTGAATCAAGAGGGTGTAAAGCGGCATAAACACAGCAGGGAAAAGCAGCTCAACCCTATTATCAAAATAAATTACTTAAAATGAACGCCATAAAACAAAGACAGTGAAAGAGAGAGAAATTCTTACAAAATCCGTTCGGGGGCTCTTATGCAACCTGGATTGACCATATCTAGACCCACAGCTGGATGAGACAAAAGGCTGGACAATCTTGGGGCTGAGAGGATTGGTGAGGTTGGGTGAGCAAACGCAGACCGCTTAAAGTAATACCGCGTGGTACCCACCCCATGGGTCCCAAATCTCCAGGTTCAAGGGCATCTTCCTACATCGAAAACATGCCTGGGAAACCCAGAAGATGGTACACCGTGTGATCGGGAAAGGTTTCTAAAACGCACCTCATTTCTCCTCTCCTTGTGCTCGGGTTCGCCATTCCAGCCGCTTTACTAACAATCTCCCTACTTGGAGAATCAGCACCTGGAACCTCCTGTTTGTTTCGTACAGGTTGCAATTTGTCCTGAGGATGAACGGGAAGAGGGGGAACCAATGAGAGACTAGCTCTAGGTGTTGGGACAGGCACAGGTCACTCTATTTCCCCATCAGGAAGAAGAATGAAGCACAGGCTCAGCCTGCCCCCCGGAACCAGAATAGGGCCTGAAGCAATCCTGCGCTTTTGCGGCCAGCTCCCAAAAAAGCGAGTTGACAAATGGAGCTCAGGGCCACTGCAATTCACAAACCTGCAGAGTTATAAATGATAACTCTCGTCCACAAATATATTGAGGGAAGGCAACGAAGAGGATTTGAAAGCAAAGCAGAATTGCAGGAAACAGATTTCAGGAGGTAGATTCGACTCGCCTTTAAAGCACATGAAAAGCGGCAAAACGTTAACAATGATGCCCTTGGCCAAAAAGGGCGTATGCGTTTTTTCCTGAATATATTCAGGAAAAAACGCATACGCCCTTTTTGGCCAACCAAGCAAGCCGGAAGTGCAAATCAGCACTACAAAGAAGTCTCGCTTGCCATCGGTCAAAAGGGCCATGCTGCAAAAAGTGTAAAAACCAGAAATGCAGGACAGGCCATGGAGACATGGGAGCCTTGCTACGCTGATGGGCAGGATGCCAATTGCCAACAGCCACTCTGGAGAAGTGTACGGTGTGTCCTGAAACATGTAATAAACACAGCTTACAGAGCATAGGGCACTTCCACTCATGGGCGTATAAATTGGGAAAACTAAAAATCAACAAGACACAGGCACCCAAAAGTTTCGGGCTGCTCTGTGTACAAGAACCTCCACTGAGGTACACCTTAAACATGCCAGGAAAGAGAAAAATGGATAAAGAAGTTGTGGTACTTAGGCACAATGGAATATCACTCAGCCATGAAATCAATGTCATAAGGCTAGTAGCAGCATGATGAGTGGATTTAGGGACGAGGATTCTAAGTGAAATAAGTCACACAGAAAAAGACACTTATCCTAAGATATCACTTATAGAGGGCATGTCGAAATCGCTACACTTGAAGTGAATTACAAAACAGAACAGAGTCACATATTTAGAAGACACACTGTGGCTGCGTCACGGGAAAGGTGAGGTGGGGTGATGCATAAAACAAGGGTTTGAAATTAGCTCACATACCGTTCCATAAGCCAAATATGTAACAGACAAGACCTCCTCCCTGCTCAGTGAACTGGACTCAACACCCCCTATTCACCGCACAAGAATATATCTGACTAGCAAGAATCTTAAAACCTATGTATTAATATCTCTCTGGAGTTGAATCAAGAGGGTGTAAAGCGGCATAAACACAGCAGGGAAAAGCAGCTCAACCCCATTATCAAAATAAATTACTTAACATGAACGCCATAAAACAAAGACAGTGAAAGAGAGAGAAATTCTTACAAAATCCGTTCGGAGGCTCTGATGCAACCTGGATTGACCATATCTAGACCCACAGCTGGATGAGACATAAGGCTGGACACTCTTGGGGCTGAGAGGTTTGGTGAGGTTGGGTGAGGAAACGCAGACCCTTTAAAGTAATACCGCGGGGTACCCACCCCATGGGTCCCAAATCTCCAGGTTCAAGGGCATCTTCCTACATTGAAAACGTGCATGGGAAACCCAGAAGATGGTACAGCGTGTGATCGGGAAAGGTTTCTAAAACGCACCTCATTTCTCCTCTCCTTGTGCTCGGGTTCGCCATTCCAGCCGCTTTACTAACAATCTCCCTACTTGGAGAATCAGCACCTTGAAGCTCCTGTTTCTTTCGTACAGGTTGCAATTTGTCCTGAGGATGAACGGGAAGAGGGGGAACCAACGAGAGACTAGCTCTAGGTGTTGGGACAGGCACAGGTCACTCTATTTCCCCATCAGGAAGAAGAATGAAGCACAGGCTCAGCCTGCCCCCCGGAACCAGAATAGGGCCTGAAGCAATCCTGCGCTTTTGCGGCCAGCTCCCAAAAAAGCGAGTTGACAAATGGAGCTCAGGGCCACTGCAATTCACAAACCTGCAGAGTTATAAATGATAACTCTCGTCCACAAATATATTGAGGGAAGGCAACGAAGAGGATTTGAAAGCAAGGCAGAATTGCAGGAAACAGATTTCAGGAGGTAGATTCGACTCGCCTTTAAAGCACATGAAAAGCGGCAAAACGTTGACAATGATGCCCTTGGCCAAAAAGGGCGTATGCGTTTTTTCCTGAATATATTTTCCTGAATATATTCAGGAAAAAACGCATACGCCCTTTTTGGCCAACCAAGCAAGCCGGAAGTGCAAATCAGCACTACAAAGAAGTCTCGCTTGCCATCGGTCAAAAGGGCCACGCTGCAAAAAGAGTAAACACCAGAAATGCAGGACAGGCCATGGAGACATGGGAGCCTTGCTAGGCTGAGGGGTGGGATGTCAATTGCCAACAGCCACTCTGGAGAAGTGTACGGTGTGTCCTGAAACATGTAATAAACACAGCTTACAGAGCATAGGGCACTTCCACTCATGGGCATATAAATTGGGAAAACTAAAAATCAACAAGACACAGGCACCCCAAAGTTTCGGGCTGCTCTGTGTACAAGAATCTCCACTTAGCTACACCTTAAGTATCCCAGGAAAGAGAAAAATGGATAAAGAAGTTGTGGTACTTAGGCACAATGGAATATCACTCAGCCATGAAATCAATGTCATAAGGCTAGTAGCAGCATGATGAGTGGATTTAGGGACGAGGATTCTAAGTGAAATAAGTCACACAGAAAAAGACAGTTATCCTAAGATATCACTTATAGAGGGCATGTCAAAATCGCTACACTTGAACTGAATTACAAAACAGAACAGAGTCACACATTTAGAAGACACACTATGGCTGCTTAACGGGAAAGGTGAGGTGGGCTGATGCATAAAACAAGGGTTTGAAATTAGCTCACATACCGTTCCATAAGCCAAATATGTAACAGACAAGACCTCCTCCCTGCTCAGTGAACTGGACTCAACACCCCCTATTCACCGCACAAGAATATATCTGACTAGCAAGAATCTTAAACCTATGTATTGATATCTCTCTGGAGTTGAATCAAGAGGGTGTAAAGCGGCATAAACACAGCAGGGAAAAGCAGCTCAACCCCATTATCAAAATAAATTACTTAAAATGAACGCCATAAAACAAAGACAGTGAAAGAGAGAGAAATTCTTACAAAATCCGTTCGGAGGCTCTGATGCAACCTGGATTGACCATATCTAGACCCACAGCTGGATGAGACATAAGGCTGGACACTCTTGGGGCTGAGAGGTTTGGTGAGGTTGGGTGAGGAAACGCAGACCCTTTAAAGTAATACCGCGGGGTACCCACCCCATGGGTCCCAAATCTCCAGGTTCAAGGGCATCTTCCTACATTGAAAACGTGCATGGGAAACCCAGAAGATGGTACAGCGTGTGATCGGGAAAGGTTTCTAAAACGCACCTCATTTCTCCTCTCCTTGTGCTCGGGTTCGCCATTCCAGCCGCTTTACTAACAATCTCCCTACTTGGAGAATCAGCACCTTGAAGCTCCTGTTTCTTTCGTACAGGTTGCAATTTGTCCTGAGGATGAACGGGAAGAGGGGGAACCAACGAGAGACTAGCTCTAGGTGTTGGGACAGGCACAGGTCACTCTATTTCCCCATCAGGAAGAAAAATGAAGCACAGGCTCAGCCTGCCCCCCGGAACCAGAATAGGGCCTGAAGCAATCCTGCGCTTTTGCGGCCAGCTCCCAAAAAAGCGAGTTGACAAATGGAGCTCAGGGCCACTGCAATTCACAAACCTGCAGAGTTATAAATGATAACTCTCGTCCACAAATATATTGAGGGAAGGCAACGAAGAGGATTTGAAAGCAAGGCAGAATTGCAGGAAACAGATTTCAGGAGGTAGATTCGACTCGCCTTTAAAGCACATGAAAAGCGGCAAAACGTTGACAATGATGCCCTTGGCCAAAAAGGGCGTATGCGTTTTTTCCTGAATATATTTTCCTGAATATATTCAGGAAAAAACGCATACGCCCTTTTTGGCCAACCAAGCAAGCCGGAAGTGCAAATCAGCACTACAAAGAAGTCTCGCTTGCCATCGGTCAAAAGGGCCACGCTGCAAAAAGAGTAAACACCAGAAATGCAGGACAGGCCATGGAGACATGGGAGCCTTGCTAGGCTGAGGGGTGGGATGTCAATTGCCAACAGCCACTCTGGAGAAGTGTACGGTGTGTCCTGAAACATGTAATAAACACAGCTTACAGAGCATAGGGCACTTCCACTCATGGGCGTATAAATTGGGAAAACTAAAAATCAACAAGACACAGGCACCCCAAAGTTTCGGGCTGCTCTGTGTATAAGAATCTCCACTTAGCTACACCTTAAGTATCCCAGGAAAGAGAAAAATGGATAAAGAAGTTGTGGTACTTAGGCACAATGGAATATCACTCAGCCATGAAATCAATGTCATAAGGCTAGTAGCAGCATGATGAGTGGATTTAGGGACGAGGATTCTAAGTGAAATAAGTCACACAGAAAAAGACAGTTATCCTAAGATATCACTTATAGAGGGCATGTCAAAATCGCTACACTTGAACTGAATTACAAAACAGAACAGAGTCACACATTTAGAAGACACACTATGGCTGCTTAACGGGAAAGGTGAGGTGGGCTGATGCATAAAACAAGGGTTTGAAATTAGCTCACATACCATTCCATAAGCCAAATATGTAACAGACAAGACCTCCTCCCTGCTCAGTGAACTGGACTCAACACCCCCTATTCACCGCACAAGAATATATCTGACTAGCAAGAATCTTAAAACCTATGTATTGATATCTCTCTGGAGTTGAATCAAGAGGGTGTAAAGCGGCATAAACACAGCAGGGAAAAGCAGCTCAACCCCATTATCAAAATAAATTACTTAAAATGAACGCCATAAAACAAAGACAGTGAAAGAGAGAGAAATTCTTACAAAATCCGTTCGGAGGCTCTGATGCAACCTGGATTGACCATATCTAGACCCACAGCTGGATGAGACATAAGGCTGGACACTCTTGGGGCTGAGAGGTTTGGTGAGGTTGGGTGAGGAAACGCAGACCCTTTAAAATAATACCGCGGGGTACCCACCCCATGGGTCCCAAATCTCCAGGTTCAAGGGCATCTTCCTACATTGAAAACGTGCCTGGGAAACCCAGAGGATGGTACAGCGTGTGATCGGGAAAGGTTTCTAAAACGCACCTCATTTCTCCTCTCCTTGTGCTCGGGTTCGCCATTCCAGCCGCTTTACTAACAATCTCCCTACTTGGAGAATCAGCACCTTGAAGCTCCTGTTTCTTTCGTACAGGTTGCAATTTGTCCTGAGGATGAACGGGAAGAGGGGGAACCAACGAGAGACTAGCTCTAGGTGTTGGGACAGGCACAGGTCACTCTATTTCCCCATCAGGAAGAAGAATGAAGCACAGGCTCAGCCTGCCCCCCGGAACCAGAATAGGGCCTGAAGCAATCCTGCGCTTTTGCGGCCAGCTCCCAAAAAAGCGAGTTGACAAATGGAGCTCAGGGCCACTGCAATTCACAAACCTGCAGAGTTATAAATGATAACTCTCGTCCACAAATATATTGAGGGAAGGCAACGAAGAGGATTTGAAAGCAAGGCAGAATTGCAGGAAACAGATTTCAGGAGGTAGATTCGACTCGCCTTTAAAGCACATGAAAAGCGGCAAAACGTTGACAATGATGCCCTTGGCCAAAAAGGGCGTATGCGTTTTTTCCTGAATATATTTTCCTGAATATATTCAGGAAAAAACGCATACGCCCTTTTTGGCCAACCAAGCAAGCCGGAAGTGCAAATCAGCACTACAAAGAAGTCTCGCTTGCCATCGGTCAAAAGGGCCACGCTGCAAAAAGAGTAAACACCAGAAATGCAGGACAGGCCATGGAGACATGGGAGCCTTGCTAGGCTGAGGGGTGGGATGTCAATTGCCAACAGCCACTCTGGAGAAGTGTACGGTGTGTCCTGAAACATGTAATAAACACAGCTTACAGAGCATAGGGCACTTCCACTCATGGGCATATAAATTGGGAAAACTAAAAATCAACAAGACACAGGCACCCCAAAGTTTCGGGCTGCTCTGTGTACAAGAATCTCCACTTAGCTACACCTTAAGTATCCCAGGAAAGAGAAAAATGGATAAAGAAGTTGTGGTACTTAGGCACAATGGAATATCACTCAGCCATGAAATCAATGTCATAAGGCTAGTAGCAGCATGATGAGTGGATTTAGGGACGAGGATTCTAAGTGAAATAAGTCACACAGAAAAAGACAGTTATCCTAAGATATCACTTATAGAGGGCATGTCAAAATCGCTACACTTGAACTGAATTACAAAACAGAACAGAGTCACACATTTAGAAGACACACTATGGCTGCTTAACGGGAAAGGTGAGGTGGGCTGATGCATAAAACAAGGGTTTGAAATTAGCTCACATACCGTTCCATAAGCCAAATATGTAACAGACAAGACCTCCTCCCTGCTCAGTGAACTGGACTCAACACCCCCTATTCACCGCACAAGAATATATCTGACTAGCAAGAATCTTAAACCTATGTATTGATATCTCTCTGGAGTTGAATCAAGAGGGTGTAAAGCGGCATAAACACAGCAGGGAAAAGCAGCTCAACCCCATTATCAAAATAAATTACTTAAAATGAACGCCATAAAACAAAGACAGTGAAAGAGAGAGAAATTCTTACAAAATCCGTTCGGAGGCTCTGATGCAACCTGGATTGACCATATCTAGACCCACAGCTGGATGAGACATAAGGCTGGACACTCTTGGGGCTGAGAGGTTTGGTGAGGTTGGGTGAGGAAACGCAGACCCTTTAAAGTAATACCGCGGGGTACCCACCCCATGGGTCCCAAATCTCCAGGTTCAAGGGCATCTTCCTACATTGAAAACGTGCATGGGAAACCCAGAAGATGGTACAGCGTGTGATCGGGAAAGGTTTCTAAAACGCACCTCATTTCTCCTCTCCTTGTGCTCGGGTTCGCCATTCCAGCCGCTTTACTAACAATCTCCCTACTTGGAGAATCAGCACCTTGAAGCTCCTGTTTCTTTCGTACAGGTTGCAATTTGTCCTGAGGATGAACGGGAAGAGGGGGAACCAACGAGAGACTAGCTCTAGGTGTTGGGACAGGCACAGGTCACTCTATTTCCCCATCAGGAAGAAAAATGAAGCACAGGCTCAGCCTGCCCCCCGGAACCAGAATAGGGCCTGAAGCAATCCTGCGCTTTTGCGGCCAGCTCCCAAAAAAGCGAGTTGACAAATGGAGCTCAGGGCCACTGCAATTCACAAACCTGCAGAGTTATAAATGATAACTCTCGTCCACAAATATATTGAGGGAAGGCAACGAAGAGGATTTGAAAGCAAGGCAGAATTGCAGGAAACAGATTTCAGGAGGTAGATTCGACTCGCCTTTAAAGCACATGAAAAGCGGCAAAACGTTGACAATGATGCCCTTGGCCAAAAAGGGCGTATGCGTTTTTTCCTGAATATATTTTCCTGAATATATTCAGGAAAAAACGCATACGCCCTTTTTGGCCAACCAAGCAAGCCGGAAGTGCAAATCAGCACTACAAAGAAGTCTCGCTTGCCATCGGTCAAAAGGGCCACGCTGCAAAAAGAGTAAACACCAGAAATGCAGGACAGGCCATGGAGACATGGGAGCCTTGCTAGGCTGAGGGGTGGGATGTCAATTGCCAACAGCCACTCTGGAGAAGTGTACGGTGTGTCCTGAAACATGTAATAAACACAGCTTACAGAGCATAGGGCACTTCCACTCATGGGCGTATAAATTGGGAAAACTAAAAATCAACAAGACACAGGCACCCCAAAGTTTCGGGCTGCTCTGTGTATAAGAATCTCCACTTAGCTACACCTTAAGTATCCCAGGAAAGAGAAAAATGGATAAAGAAGTTGTGGTACTTAGGCACAATGGAATATCACTCAGCCATGAAATCAATGTCATAAGGCTAGTAGCAGCATGATGAGTGGATTTAGGGACGAGGATTCTAAGTGAAATAAGTCACACAGAAAAAGACAGTTATCCTAAGATATCACTTATAGAGGGCATGTCAAAATCGCTACACTTGAACTGAATTACAAAACAGAACAGAGTCACACATTTAGAAGACACACTATGGCTGCTTAACGGGAAAGGTGAGGTGGGCTGATGCATAAAACAAGGGTTTGAAATTAGCTCACATACCATTCCATAAGCCAAATATGTAACAGACAAGACCTCCTCCCTGCTCAGTGAACTGGACTCAACACCCCCTATTCACCGCACAAGAATATATCTGACTAGCAAGAATCTTAAAACCTATGTATTGATATCTCTCTGGAGTTGAATCAAGAGGGTGTAAAGCGGCATAAACACAGCAGGGAAAAGCAGCTCAACCCCATTATCAAAATAAATTACTTAAAATGAACGCCATAAAACAAAGACAGTGAAAGAGAGAGAAATTCTTACAAAATCCGTTCGGAGGCTCTGATGCAACCTGGATTGACCATATCTAGACCCACAGCTGGATGAGACATAAGGCTGGACACTCTTGGGGCTGAGAGGTTTGGTGAGGTTGGGTGAGGAAACGCAGACCCTTTAAAATAATACCGCGGGGTACCCACCCCATGGGTCCCAAATCTCCAGGTTCAAGGGCATCTTCCTACATTGAAAACGTGCCTGGGAAACCCAGAGGATGGTACAGCGTGTGATCGGGAAAGGTTTCTAAAACGCACCTCATTTCTCCTCTCCTTGTGCTCGGGTTCGCCATTCCAGCCGCTTTACTAACAATCTCCCTACTTGGAGAATCAGCACCTTGAAGCTCCTGTTTCTTTCGTACAGGTTGCAATTTGTCCTGAGGATGAACGGGAAGAGGGGGAACCAACGAGAGACTAGCTCTAGGTGTTGGGACAGGCACAGGTCACTCTATTTCCCCATCAGGAAGAAGAATGAAGCACAGGCTCAGCCTGCCCCCCGGAACCAGAATAGGGCCTGAAGCAATCCTGCGCTTTTGCGGCCAGCTCCCAAAAAAGCGAGTTGACAAATGGAGCTCAGGGCCACTGCAATTCACAAACCTGCAGAGTTATAAATGATAACTCTCATCCACAAATATATTGAGGGAAGGCAACGAAGAGGATTTGAAAGCAAGGCAGAATTGCAGGAAACAGATTTCAGGAGGTAGATTCGACTCGCCTTTAAAGCACATGAAAAGCAGCAAAACGTTGACAATGATGCCCTTGGCCAAAAAGGGCGTATGCGTTTTTTCCTGAATATATTCAGGAAAAAACGCATACGCCCTTTTTGGCCAACCAAGCAAGCCCGAAGTGCAAATCAGCACTACAAAGAAGTCTCGCTTGCCATCGGTCAAAAGGGCCATGCTGCCAAAAGTGTAAAAACCAGAAATTCAGGACAGGCCATGGAGACATGGGAGCCTTGCTATGCTGATGGGCAGGATGCCAATTGCCAACAGCCACTCTGGAGAAGTGTACGGTGTGTCCTGAAACATGTAATAAACACAGCTTACAGAGCATAGGGCACTTCCACTCATGGGCGTATAAATTGGGAAAACTAAAAATCAACAAGACACAGTCACCGAAAAGTTTCGGGCTGCTCTGTGTACAAGAACCTCCACTTAGGTACACCTTAAACATGCCAGGAAAGAGAAAAATGGATAAAGAAGTTGTGGTACTTAGGCACAATGGAATATCACTCAGCCATGAAATCAATGTCATAAGGCTAGTAGCAGCATGATGAGTGGATTTAGGGACGAGGATTCTAAGTGAAATAAGTCACACAGAAAAAGACACTTATCCTAAGATATCACTTATAGAGGGCATGTCAAAATCGCTACACTTGAAGTGAATTACAAAACAGAACAGAGTCACATATTTAGAAGACACACTATGGCTGCTTAACGGGAAAGGTGAGGTGGGGTGATGCATAAAACAAGGGTTTGAAATTAGCTCACATACCGTTCCATAAGCCAAATATGTAACAGACAAGACCTCCTCCCTGCTCAGTGAACTGGACTCAACACCCCCTATTCACCGCACAAGAATATATCTGACTAGCAAGAATCTTAAAACCTATGTATTGATATCTCTCTGGAGTTGAATCAAGAGGGTGTAAAGCGGCATAAACACAGCAGGGAAAAGCAGCTCAACCCCATTATCAAAATAAATTACTTAAAATGAACGCCATAAAACAAAGACAGTGAAAGAGAGAGAAATTCTTACAAAATCCGTTCGGAGGCTCTGATGCAACCTGGATTGACCATATCTAGACCCACAGCTGGATGAGACATAAGGCTGGACACTCTTGGGGCTGAGAGGTTTGGTGAGGTTGGGTGAGGAAACGCAGACCCTTTAAAGTAATACCGCGGGGTACCCACCCCATGGGTCCCAAATCTCCAGGTTCAAGGGCATCTTCCTACATTGAAAACGTGCATGGGAAACCCAGAAGATGGTACAGCGTGTGATCGGGAAAGGTTTCTAAAACGCACCTCATTTCTCCTCTCCTTGTGCTCGGGTTCGCCATTCCAGCCGCTTTACTAACAATCTCCCTACTTGGAGAATCAGCACCTTGAAGCTCCTGTTTCTTTCGTACAGGTTGCAATTTGTCCTGAGGATGAACGGGAAGAGGGGGAACCAACGAGAGACTAGCTCTAGGTGTTGGGACAGGCACAGGTCACTCTATTTCCCCATCAGGAAGAAGAATGAAGCACAGGCTCAGCCTGCCCCCCGGAACCAGAATAGGGCCTGAAGCAATCCTGCGCTTTTGCGGCCAGCTCCCAAAAAAGCGAGTTGACAAATGGAGCTCAGGGCCACTGCAATTCACAAACCTGCAGAGTTATAAATGATAACTCTCGTCCACAAATATATTGAGGGAAGGCAACGAAGAGGATTTGAAAGCAAGGCAGAATTGCAGGAAACAGATTTCAGGAGGTAGATTCGACTCGCCTTTAAAGCACATGAAAAGCGGCAAAACGTTGACAATGATGCCCTTGGCCAAAAAGGGCGTATGCGTTTTTTCCTGAATATATTTTCCTGAATATATTCAGGAAAAAACGCATACGCCCTTTTTGGCCAACCAAGCAAGCCGGAAGTGCAAATCAGCACTACAAAGAAGTCTCGCTTGCCATCGGTCAAAAGGGCCACGCTGCAAAAAGAATAAACACCAGAAATGCAGGACAGGCCATGGAGACATGGGAGCCTTGCTAGGCTGAGGGGTGGGATGTCAATTGCCAACAGCCACTCTGGAGAAGTGTACGGTGTGTCCTGAAACATGTAATAAACACAGCTTACAGAGCATAGGGCACTTCCACTCATGGGCGTATAAATTGGGAAAACTAAAAATCAACAAGACACAGGCACCCCAAAGTTTCGGGCTGCTCTGTGTATAAGAATCTCCACTTAGCTACACCTTAAGTATCCCAGGAAAGAGAAAAATGGATAAAGAAGTTGTGGTACTTAGGCACAATGGAATATCACTCAGCCATGAAATCAATGTCATAAGGCTAGTAGCAGCATGATGAGTGGATTTAGGGACGAGGATTCTAAGTGAAATAAGTCACACAGAAAAAGACAGTTATCCTAAGATATCACTTATAGAGGGCATGTCAAAATCGCTACACTTGAACTGAATTACAAAACAGAACAGAGTCACACATTTAGAAGACACACTATGGCTGCTTAACGGGAAAGGTGAGGTGGGCTGATGCATAAAACAAGGGTTTGAAATTAGCTCACATACCATTCCATAAGCCAAATATGTAACAGACAAGACCTCCTCCCTGCTCAGTGAACTGGACTCAACACCCCCTATTCACCGCACAAGAATATATCTGACTAGCAAGAATCTTAAAACCTATGTATTGATATCTCTCTGGAGTTGAATCAAGAGGGTGTAAAGCGGCATAAACACAGCAGGGAAAAGCAGCTCAACCCCATTATCAAAATAAATTACTTAAAATGAACGCCATAAAACAAAGACAGTGAAAGAGAGAGAAATTCTTACAAAATCCGTTCGGAGGCTCTGATGCAACCTGGATTGACCATATCTAGACCCACAGCTGGATGAGACATAAGGCTGGACACTCTTGGGGCTGAGAGGTTTGGTGAGGTTGGGTGAGGAAACGCAGACCCTTTAAAATAATACCGCGGGGTACCCACCCCATGGGTCCCAAATCTCCAGGTTCAAGGGCATCTTCCTACATTGAAAACGTGCCTGGGAAACCCAGAGGATGGTACAGCGTGTGATCGGGAAAGGTTTCTAAAACGCACCTCATTTCTCCTCTCCTTGTGCTCCGGTTCGCCATTCCAGCCGCTTTACTAACAATCTCCCTACTTGGAGAATCAGCACCTTGAAGCTCCTGTTTCTTTCGTACAGGTTGCAATTTGTCCTGAGGATGAACGGGAAGAGGGGGAACCAACGAGAGACTAGCTCTAGGTGTTGGGACAGGCACAGGTCACTCTATTTCCCCATCAGGAAGAAGAATGAAGCACAGGCTCAGCCTGCCCCCCGGAACCAGAATAGGGCCTGAAGCAATCCTGCGCTTTTGCGGCCAGCTCCCAAAAAAGCGAGTTGACAAATGGAGCTCAGGGCCACTGCAATTCACAAACCTGCAGAGTTATAAATGATAACTCTCATCCACAAATATATTGAGGGAAGGCAACGAAGAGGATTTGAAAGCAAGGCAGAATTGCAGGAAACAGATTTCAGGAGGTAGATTCGACTCGCCTTTAAAGCACATGAAAAGCAGCAAAACGTTGACAATGATGCCCTTGGCCAAAAAGGGCGTATGCGTTTTTTCCTGAATATATTCAGGAAAAAACGCATACGCCCTTTTTGGCCAACCAAGCAAGCCCGAAGTGCAAATCAGCACTACAAAGAAGTCTCGCTTGCCATCGGTCAAAAGGGCCATGCTGCCAAAAGTGTAAAAACCAGAAATTCAGGACAGGCCATGGAGACATGGGAGCCTTGCTATGCTGATGGGCAGGATGCCAATTGCCAACAGCCACTCTGGAGAAGTGTACGGTGTGTCCTGAAACATGTAATAAACACAGCTTACAGAGCATAGGGCACTTCCACTCATGGGCGTATAAATTGGGAAAACTAAAAATCAACAAGACACAGTCACCGAAAAGTTTCGGGCTGCTCTGTGTACAAGAACCTCCACTTAGGTACACCTTAAACATGCCAGGAAAGAGAAAAATGGATAAAGAAGTTGTGGTACTTAGGCACAATGGAATATCACTCAGCCATGAAATCAATGTCATAAGGCTAGTAGCAGCATGATGAGTGGATTTAGGGACGAGGATTCTAAGTGAAATAAGTCACACAGAAAAAGACACTTATCCTAAGATATCACTTATAGAGGGCATGTCAAAATCGCTACACTTGAAGTGAATTACAAAACAGAACAGAGTCACATATTTAGAAGACACACTATGGCTGCTTAACGGGAAAGGTGAGGTGGGGTGATGCATAAAACAAGGGTTTGAAATTAGCTCACATACCGTTCCATAAGCCAAATATGTAACAGACAAGACCTCCTCCCTGCTCAGTGAACTGGACTCAACACCCCCTATTCACCGCACAAGAATATATCTGACTAGCAAGAATCTTAAAACCTATGTATTGATATCTCTCTGGAGTTGAATCAAGAGGGTGTAAAGCGGCATAAACACAGCAGGGAAAAGCAGCTCAACCCCATTATCAAAATAAATTACTTAAAATGAACGCCATAAAACAAAGACAGTGAAAGAGAGAGAAATTCTTACAAAATCCGTTCGGAGGCTCTGATGCAACCTGGATTGACCATATCTAGACCCACAGCTGGATGAGACATAAGGCTGGACACTCTTGGGGCTGAGAGGTTTGGTGAGGTTGGGTGAGGAAACGCAGACCCTTTAAAGTAATACCGCGGGGTACCCACCCCATGGGTCCCAAATCTCCAGGTTCAAGGGCATCTTCCTACATTGAAAACGTGCATGGGAAACCCAGAAGATGGTACAGCGTGTGATCGGGAAAGGTTTCTAAAACGCACCTCATTTCTCCTCTCCTTGTGCTCGGGTTCGCCATTCCAGCCGCTTTACTAACAATCTCCCTACTTGGAGAATCAGCACCTTGAAGCTCCTGTTTCTTTCGTACAGGTTGCAATTTGTCCTGAGGATGAACGGGAAGAGGGGGAACCAACGAGAGACTAGCTCTAGGTGTTGGGACAGGCACAGGTCACTCTATTTCCCCATCAGGAAGAAGAATGAAGCACAGGCTCAGCCTGCCCCCCGGAACCAGAATAGGGCCTGAAGCAATCCTGCGCTTTTGCGGCCAGCTCCCAAAAAAGCGAGTTGACAAATGGAGCTCAGGGCCACTGCAATTCACAAACCTGCAGAGTTATAAATGATAACTCTCGTCCACAAATATATTGAGGGAAGGCAACGAAGAGGATTTGAAAGCAAGGCAGAATTGCAGGAAACAGATTTCAGGAGGTAGATTCGACTCGCCTTTAAAGCACATGAAAAGCGGCAAAACGTTGACAATGATGCCCTTGGCCAAAAAGGGCGTATGCGTTTTTTCCTGAATATATTTTCCTGAATATATTCAGGAAAAAACGCATACGCCCTTTTTGGCCAACCAAGCAAGCCGGAAGTGCAAATCAGCACTACAAAGAAGTCTCGCTTGCCATCGGTCAAAAGGGCCACGCTGCAAAAAGAATAAACACCAGAAATGCAGGACAGGCCATGGAGACATGGGAGCCTTGCTAGGCTGAGGGGTGGGATGTCAATTGCCAACAGCCACTCTGGAGAAGTGTACGGTGTGTCCTGAAACATGTAATAAACACAGCTTACAGAGCATAGGGCACTTCCACTCATGGGCGTATAAATTGGGAAAACTAAAAATCAACAAGACACAGGCACCCCAAAGTTTCGGGCTGCTCTGTGTATAAGAATCTCCACTTAGCTACACCTTAAGTATCCCAGGAAAGAGAAAAATGGATAAAGAAGTTGTGGTACTTAGGCACAATGGAATATCACTCAGCCATGAAATCAATGTCATAAGGCTAGTAGCAGCATGATGAGTGGATTTAGGGACGAGGATTCTAAGTGAAATAAGTCACACAGAAAAAGACAGTTATCCTAAGATATCACTTATAGAGGGCATGTCAAAATCGCTACACTTGAACTGAATTACAAAACAGAACAGAGTCACACATTTAGAAGACACACTATGGCTGCTTAACGGGAAAGGTGAGGTGGGCTGATGCATAAAACAAGGGTTTGAAATTAGCTCACATACCATTCCATAAGCCAAATATGTAACAGACAAGACCTCCTCCCTGCTCAGTGAACTGGACTCAACACCCCCTATTCACCGCACAAGAATATATCTGACTAGCAAGAATCTTAAAACCTATGTATTGATATCTCTCTGGAGTTGAATCAAGAGGGTGTAAAGCGGCATAAACACAGCAGGGAAAAGCAGCTCAACCCCATTATCAAAATAAATTACTTAAAATGAACGCCATAAAACAAAGACAGTGAAAGAGAGAGAAATTCTTACAAAATCCGTTCGGAGGCTCTGATGCAACCTGGATTGACCATATCTAGACCCACAGCTGGATGAGACATAAGGCTGGACACTCTTGGGGCTGAGAGGTTTGGTGAGGTTGGGTGAGGAAACGCAGACCCTTTAAAATAATACCGCGGGGTACCCACCCCATGGGTCCCAAATCTCCAGGTTCAAGGGCATCTTCCTACATTGAAAACGTGCCTGGGAAACCCAGAGGATGGTACAGCGTGTGATCGGGAAAGGTTTCTAAAACGCACCTCATTTCTCCTCTCCTTGTGCTCGGGTTCGCCATTCCAGCCGCTTTACTAACAATCTCCCTACTTGGAGAATCAGCACCTTGAAGCTCCTGTTTCTTTCGTACAGGTTGCAATTTGTCCTGAGGATGAACGGGAAGAGGGGGAACCAACGAGAGACTAGCTCTAGGTGTTGGGACAGGCACAGGTCACTCTATTTCCCCATCAGGAAGAAGAATGAAGCACAGGCTCAGCCTGCCCCCCGGAACCAGAATAGGGCCTGAAGCAATCCTGCGCTTTTGCGGCCAGCTCCCAAAAAAGCGAGTTGACAAATGGAGCTCAGGGCCACTGCAATTCACAAACCTGCAGAGTTATAAATGATAACTCTCATCCACAAATATATTGAGGGAAGGCAACGAAGAGGATTTGAAAGCAAGGCAGAATTGCAGGAAACAGATTTCAGGAGGTAGATTCGACTCGCCTTTAAAGCACATGAAAAGCAGCAAAACGTTGACAATGATGCCCTTGGCCAAAAAGGGCGTATGCGTTTTTTCCTGAATATATTCAGGAAAAAACGCATACGCCCTTTTTGGCCAACCAAGCAAGCCGGAAGTGCAAATCAGCACTACAAAGAAGTCTCGCTTGCCATCGGTCAAAAGGGCCACGCTGCAAAAAGAGTAAACACCAGAAATGCAGGACAGGCCATGGAGACATGGGAGCCTTGCTAGGCTGAGGGGTGGGATGTCACTTGCCAAAAGCCACTCTGGAGAAGTGTACGGTGTGTCCTGAAACATGTAATAAACACAGCTTACAGAGCATAGGGCACTTCCACTCATGGGCGTATAAATTGGGAAAACTAAAAATCAACAAGACACAGGCACCCCAAAGTTTCGGGCTGCTCTGTGTACAAGAATCTCCACTTAGCTACACCTTAAGTATCCCAGGAAAGAGAAAAATGGATAAAGAAGTTGTGGTACTTAGGCACAATGGAATATCACTCAGCCATGAAATCAATGTCATAAGGCTAGTAGCAGCATGATGAGTGGATTTAGGGACGAGGATTCTAAGTGAAATAAGTCACACAGAAAAAGACAGTTATCCTAAGATATCACTTATAGAGGGCATGTCAAAATCGCTACACTTGAAGTGAATTACAAAACAGAACAGAGTCACACATTTAGAAGACACACTATGGCTGCTTAACGGGAAAGGTGAGGTGGGCTGATGCATAAAACAGGGGTTTGAAATTAGCTCACATACCGTTCCATAAGCCAAATATGTAACAGACAAGACCTCCTCCCTGCTCAGTGAACTGGACTCAACACCCCCTATTCACCGCACAAGAATATATCTGACTAGCAAGAATCTTAAAACCTATGTATTGATATCTCTCTGGAGTTGAATCAAGAGGGTGTAAAGCGGCATAAACACAGCAGGGAAAAGCAGCTCAACCCTATTATCAAAATAAATTACTTAAAATGAACGCCATAAAACAAAGACAGTGAAAGAGAGAGAAATTCTTACAAAATCCGTTCGGGGGCTCTTATGCAACCTGGATTGACCATATCTAGACCCACAGCTGGATGAGACAAAAGGCTGGACAATCTTGGGGCTGAGAGGATTGGTGAGGTTGGGTGAGCAAACGCAGACCGCTTAAAGTAATACCGCGTGGTACCCACCCCATGGGTCCCAAATCTCCAGGTTCAAGGGCATCTTCCTACATCGAAAACATGCCTGGGAAACCCAGAAGATGGTACACCGTGTGATCGGGAAAGGTTTCTAAAACGCACCTCATTTCTCCTCTCCTTGTGCTCGGGTTCGCCATTCCAGCCGCTTTACTAACAATCTCCCTACTTGGAGAATCAGCACCTGGAACCTCCTGTTTGTTTCGTACAGGTTGCAATTTGTCCTGAGGATGAACGGGAAGAGGGGGAACCAATGAGAGACTAGCTCTAGGTGTTGGGACAGGCACAGGTCACTCTATTTCCCCATCAGGAAGAAGAATGAAGCACAGGCTCAGCCTGCCCCCCGGAACCAGAATAGGGCCTGAAGCAATCCTGCGCTTTTGCGGCCAGCTCCCAAAAAAGCGAATTGACAAATGGAGCTCAGGGCCACTGCAATTCACAAACCTGCAGAGTTATAAATGATAACTCTCGTCCACAAATATATTGAGGGAAGGCAACGAAGAGGATTTGAAAGCAAGGCAGAATTGCAGGAAACAGATTTCAGGAGGTAGATTCGACTCGCCTTTAAAGCACATGAAAAGCGGCAAAACGTTGACAATGATGCCCTTGGCCAAAAAGGGCGTATGCGTTTTTTCCTGAATATATTCAGGAAAAAACGCATACGCCCTTTTTGGCCAACCAAGCAAGCCGGAAGTGCAAATCAGCACTACAAAGAAGTCTCGCTTGCCATCGGTCAAAAGGGCCATGCTGCAAAAAGTGTAAAAACCAGAAATGCAGGACAGGCCATGGAGACATGGGAGCCTTGCTACGCTGATGGGCAGGATGCCAATTGCCAACAGCCACTCTGGAGAAGTGTACGGTGTGTCCTGAAACATGTAATAAACACAGCTTACAGAGCATAGGGCACTTCCACTCATGGGCGTATAAATTGGGAAAACTAAAAATCAACAAGACACAGGCACCCCAAAGTTTCGGGCTGCTCTGTGTACAAGAACCTCCACTGAGGTACACCTTAAACATGCCAGGAAAGAGAAAAATGGATAAAGAAGTTGTGGTACTTAGGCACAATGGAATATCACTCAGCCATGAAATCAATGTCATAAGGCTAGTAGCAGCATGATGAGTGGATTTAGGGACGAGGATTCTAAGTGAAATAAGTCACACAGAAAAAGACAGTTATCCTAAGATATCACTTATAGAGGGCATGTCAAAATCGCTACACTTGAAGTGAATTACAAAACAGAACAGAGTCACACATTTAGAAGACACACTATGGCTGCTTAACGGGAAAGGTGAGGTGGGGTGATGCATAAAACAAGGGTTTGAAATTAGCTCACATACCGTTCCATAAGCCAAATATGTAACAGACAAGACCTCCTCCCTGCTCAGTGAACTGGACTCAACACCCCCTATTCACCGCACAAGAATATATCTGACTAGCAAGAATCTTAAACCTATGTATTGATATCTCTCTGGAGTTGAATCAAGAGGGTGTAAAGCGGCATAAACACAGCAGGGAAAAGCAGCTCAACCCCATTATCAAAATAAATTACTTAACATGAACGCCATAAAACAAAGACAGTGAAAGAGAGAGAAATTCTTACAAAATCCGTTCGGAGGCTCTGATGCAACCTGGATTGACCATATCTAGACCCACAGCTGGATGAGACATAAGGCTGGACACTCTTGGGGCTGAGAGGTTTGGTGAGGTTGGGTGAGGAAACGCAGACCCTTTAAAGTAATACCGCGGGGTACCCACCCCATGGGTCCCAAATCTCCAGGTTCAAGGGCATCTTCCTACATTGAAAACGTGCATGGGAAACCCAGAAGATGGTACAGCGTGTGATCGGGAAAGGTTTCTAAAACGCACCTCATTTCTCCTCTCCTTGTGCTCGGGTTCGCCATTCCAGCCGCTTTACTAACAATCTCCCTACTTGGAGAATCAGCACCTTGAAGCTCCTGTTTCTTTCGTACAGGTTGCAATTTGTCCTGAGGATGAACGGGAAGAGGGGGAACCAACGAGAGACTAGCTCTAGGTGTTGGGACAGGCACAGGTCACTCTATTTCCCCATCAGGAAGAAGAATGAAGCACAGGCTCAGCCTGCCCCCCGGAACCAGAATAGGGCCTGAAGCAATCCTGCGCTTTTGCGGCCAGCTCCCAAAAAAGCGAGTTGACAAATGGAGCTCAGGGCCACTGCAATTCACAAACCTGCAGAGTTATAAATGATAACTCTCGTCCACAAATATATTGAAGGAAGGAAACGAAGAGGATTTGAAAGCAAGGCAGAATTGCAGGAAACAGATTTCAGGAGGTAGATTCGACTCGCCTTTAAAGCACATGAAAAGCGGCAAAACGTTGACAATGATGCCCTTGGCCAAAAAGGGCGTATGCGTTTTTTCCTGAATATATTCAGGAAAAAACGCATACGCCCTTTTTGGCCAACCAAGCAAGCCGGAAGTGCAAATCAGCACTACAAAGAAGTCTCGCTTGCCATCGGTCAAAAGGGCCACGCTGCAAAAAGAGTAAACACCAGAAATGCAGGACAGGCCATGGAGACATGGGAGCCTTGCTAGGCTGAGGGGTGGGATGTCAATTGCCAACAGCCACTCTGGAGAAGTGTACGGTGTGTCCTGAAACATGTAATAAACACAGCTTACAGAGCATAGGGCACTTCCACTCATGGGCGTATAAATTGGGAAAACTAAAAATCAACAAGACACAGGCACCCCAAAGTTTCGGGCTGCTCTGTGTACAAGAATCTCCACTTAGCTACACCTTAAGTATCCCAGGAAAGAGAAAAATGGATAAAGAAGTTGTGGTACTTAGGCACAATGGAATATCACTCAGCCATGAAATCAATGTCATAAGGCTAGTAGCAGCATGATGAGTGGATTTAGGGACGAGGATTCTAAGTGAAATAAGTCACACAGAAAAAGACAGTTATCCTAAGATATCACTTATAGAGGGCATGTCAAAATCGCTACACTTGAAGTGAATTACAAAACAGAACAGAGTCACACATTTAGAAGACACACTATGGCTGCTTAACGGGAAAGGTGAGGTGGGGTGATGCATAAAACAAGGGTTTGAAATTAGCTCACATACCGTTCCATAAGCCAAATATGTAACAGACAAGACCTCCTCCCTGCTCAGTGAACTGGACTCAACACCCCCTATTCACCGCACAAGAATATATCTGACTAGCAAGAATCTTAAAACCTATGTATTGATATCTCTCTGGAGTTGAATCAAGAGGGTGTAAAGCGGCATAAACACAGCAGGGAAAAGCAGCTCAACCCTATTATCAAAATAAATTACTTAAAATGAACGCCATAAAACAAAGACAGTGAAAGAGAGAGAAATTCTTACAAAATCCGTTCGGGGGCTCTTATGCAACCTGGATTGACCATATCTAGACCCACAGCTGGATGAGACAAAAGGCTGGACAATCTTGGGGCTGAGAGGATTGGTGAGGTTGGGTGAGCAAACGCAGACCGCTTAAAGTAATACCGCGTGGTACCCACCCCATGGGTCCCAAATCTCCAGGTTCAAGGGCATCTTCCTACATCGAAAACATGCCTGGGAAACCCAGAAGATGGTACACCGTGTGATCGGGAAAGGTTTCTAAAACGCACCTCATTTCTCCTCTCCTTGTGCTCGGGTTCGCCATTCCAGCCGCTTTACTAACAATCTCCCTACTTGGAGAATCAGCACCTGGAACCTCCTGTTTGTTTCGTACAGGTTGCAATTTGTCCTGAGGATGAACGGGAAGAGGGGGAACCAATGAGAGACTAGCTCTAGGTGTTGGGACAGGCACAGGTCACTCTATTTCCCCATCAGGAAGAAGAATGAAGCACAGGCTCAGCCTGCCCCCCGGAACCAGAATAGGGCCTGAAGCAATCCTGCGCTTTTGCGGCCAGCTCCCAAAAAAGCGAGTTGACAAATGGAGCTCAGGGCCACTGCAATTCACAAACCTGCAGAGTTATAAATGATAACTCTCGTCCACAAATATATTGAGGGAAGGCAACGAAGAGGATTTGAAAGCAAAGCAGAATTGCAGGAAACAGATTTCAGGAGGTAGATTCGACTCGCCTTTAAAGCACATGAAAAGCGGCAAAACGTTAACAATGATGCCCTTGGCCAAAAAGGGCGTATGCGTTTTTTCCTGAATATATTCAGGAAAAAACGCATACGCCCTTTTTGGCCAACCAAGCAAGCCGGAAGTGCAAATCAGCACTACAAAGAAGTCTCGCTTGCCATCGGTCAAAAGGGCCATGCTGCAAAAAGTGTAAAAACCAGAAATGCAGGACAGGCTATGGAGACATGGGAGCCTTGCTACGCTGATGGGCAGGATGCCAATTGCCAACAGCCACTCTGGAGAAGTGTACGGTGTGTCCTGAAACATGTAATAAACACAGCTTACAGAGCATAGGGCACTTCCACTCATGGGCGTATAAATTGGGAAAACTAAAAATCAACAAGACACAGGCACCCAAAAGTTTCGGGCTGCTCTGTGTACAAGAACCTCCACTGAGGTACACCTTAAACATGCCAGGAAAGAGAAAAATGGATAAAGAAGTTGTGGTACTTAGGCACAATGGAATATCACTCAGCCATGAAATCAATGTCATAAGGCTAGTAGCAGCATGATGAGTGGATTTAGGGACGAGGATTCTAAGTGAAATAAGTCACACAGAAAAAGACACTTATCCTAAGATATCACTTATAGAGGGCATGTCGAAATCGCTACACTTGAAGTGAATTACAAAACAGAACAGAGTCACATATTTAGAATACACACTATGGCTGCTTAACGGGAAAGGTGAGGTGGGGTGATGCATAAAACAAGGGTTTGAAATTAGCTCACATACCGTTCCATAAGCCAAATATGTAACAGACAAGACCTCCTCCCTGCTCAGTGAACTGGACTCAACACCCCCTATTCACCGCACAAGAATATATCTGACTAGCAAGAATCTTAAAACCTATGTATTAATATCTCTCTGGAGTTGAATCAAGAGGGTGTAAAGCGGCATAAACACAGCAGGGAAAAGCAGCTCAACCCCATTATCAAAATAAATTACTTAACATGAACGCCATAAAACAAAGACAGTGAAAGAGAGAGAAATTCTTACAAAATCCGTTCGGAGGCTCTGATGCAACCTGGATTGACCATATCTAGACCCACAGCTGGATGAGACATAAGGCTGGACACTCTTGGGGCTGAGAGGTTTGGTGAGGTTGGGTGAGGAAACGCAGACCCTTTAAAGTAATACCGCGGGGTACCCACCCCATGGGTCCCAAATCTCCAGGTTCAAGGGCATCTTCCTACATTGAAAACGTGCATGGGAAACCCAGAAGATGGTACAGCGTGTGATCGGGAAAGGTTTCTAAAACGCACCTCATTTCTCCTCTCCTTGTGCTCGGGTTCGCCATTCCAGCCGCTTTACTAACAATCTCCCTACTTGGAGAATCAGCACCTTGAAGCTCCTGTTTCTTTCGTACAGGTTGCAATTTGTCCTGAGGATGAACGGGAAGAGGGGGAACCAACGAGAGACTAGCTCTAGGTGTTGGGACAGGCACAGGTCACTCTATTTCCCCATCAGGAAGAAGAATGAAGCACAGGCTCAGCCTGCCCCCCGGAACCAGAATAGGGCCTGAAGCAATCCTGCGCTTTTGCGGCCAGCTCCCAAAAAAGCGAGTTGACAAATGGAGCTCAGGGCCACTGCAATTCACAAACCTGCAGAGTTATAAATGATAACTCTCGTCCACAAATATATTGAAGGAAGGAAACGAAGAGGATTTGAAAGCAAGGCAGAATTGCAGGAAACAGATTTCAGGAGGTAGATTCGACTCGCCTTTAAAGCACATGAAAAGCGGCAAAACGTTGACAATGATGCCCTTGGCCAAAAAGGGCGTATGCGTTTTCTCCTGAATATATTTTCCTGAATATATTCAGGAAAAAACGCATACGCCCTTTTTGGCCAACCAAGCAAGCCGGAAGTGCAAATCAGCACTACAAAGAAGTCTCGCTTGCCATCGGTCAAAAGGGCCATGCTGCCAAATGTGTAAAAACCAGAAATTCAGGACAGGCCATGGAGACATGGGAGCCTTGCTACGCTGATGGGCAGGATGCCAATTGCCAACAGCCACTCTGGAGAAGTGTACGGTGTGTCCTGAAACATGTAATAAACACAGCTTACAGAGCATAGGGCACTTCCACTCATGGGCGTATAAATTGGGAAAACTAAACATCAACAAGACACAGGCACCCAAAAGTTTCGGGCTGCTCTGTGTACAAGAACCTCCACTTAGGTACACCTTAAACATGCCAGGAAAGAGAAAAATGGATAAAGAAGTTGTGGTACTTAGGCACAATGGAATATCACTCAGCCATGAAATCAATGTCATAAGACTAGTAGCAGCATGATGAGTGGATTTAGGGACGAGGATTCTAAGTGAAATAAGTCACACAGAAAAAGACAGTTATCCTAAGATATCACTTATAGAGGGCATGTCAAAATCGCTACACTTGAACTGAATTACAAAACAGAACAGAGTCACATATTTAGAAGACACACTATGGCTGCTTAACGGGAAAGGTGAGGTGGGGTGATGCATAAAACAAGGGTTTGAAATTAGCTCACATACCGTTCCATAAGCCAAATATGTAACAGACAAGACCTCCTCCCTGCTCAGTGAACTGGACTCAACACCCCCTATTCACCGCACAAGAATATATCTGACTAGCAAGAATCTTAAACCTATGTATTGATATCTCTCTGGAGTTGAATCAAGAGGGTGTAAAGCGGCATAAACACAGCAGGGAAAAGCAGCTCAACCCCATTATCAAAATAAATTACTTAACATGAACGCCATAAAACAAAGACAGTGAAAGAGAGAGAAATTCTTACAAAATCCGTTCGGAGGCTCTGATGCAACCTGGATTGACCATATCTAGACCCACAGCTGGATGAGACATAAGGCTGGACACTCTTGGGGCTGAGAGGTTTGGTGAGGTTGGGTGAGGAAACGCAGACCCTTTAAAGTAATACCGCGGGGTACCCACCCCATGGGTCCCAAATCTCCAGGTTCAAGGGCATCTTCCTACATTGAAAACGTGCATGGGAAACCCAGAAGATGGTACAGCGTGTGATCGGGAAAGGTTTCTAAAACGCACCTCATTTCTCCTCTCCTTGTGCTCGGGTTCGCCATTCCAGCCGCTTTACTAACAATCTCCCTACTTGGAGAATCAGCACCTTGAAGCTCCTGTTTCTTTCGTACAGGTTGCAATTTGTCCTGAGGATGAACGGGAAGAGGGGGAACCAACGAGAGACTAGCTCTAGGTGTTGGGACAGGCACAGGTCACTCTATTTCCCCATCAGGAAGAAGAATGAAGCACAGGCTCAGCCTGCCCCCCGGAACCAGAATAGGGCCTGAAGCAATCCTGCGCTTTTGCGGCCAGCTCCCAAAAAAGCGAGTTGACAAATGGAGCTCAGGGCCACTGCAATTCACAAACCTGCAGAGTTATAAATGATAACTCTCGTCCACAAATATATTGAGGGAAGGCAACGAAGAGGATTTGAAAGCAAGGCAGAATTGCAGGAAACAGATTTCAGGAGGTAGATTCGACTCGCCTTTAAAGCACATGAAAAGCGGCAAAACGTTGACAATGATGCCCTTGGCCAAAAAGGGCGTATGCGTTTTTTCCTGAATATATTTTCCTGAATATATTCAGGAAAAAACGCATACGCCCTTTTTGGCCAACCAAGCAAGCCGGAAGTGCAAATCAGCACTACAAAGAAGTCTCGCTTGCCATCGGTCAAAAGGGCCACGCTGCAAAAAGAGTAAACACCAGAAATGCAGGACAGGCCATGGAGACATGGGAGCCTTGCTAGGCTGAGGGGTGGGATGTCAATTGCCAACAGCCACTCTGGAGAAGTGTACGGTGTGTCCTGAAACATGTAATAAACACAGCTTACAGAGCATAGGGCACTTCCACTCATGGGCGTATAAATTGGGAAAACTAAAAATCAACAAGACACAGGCACCCCAAAGTTTCGGGCTGCTCTGTGTACAAGAATCTCCACTTAGCTACACCTTAAGTATCCCAGGAAAGAGAAAAATGGATAAAGAAGTTGTGGTACTTAGGCACAATGGAATATCACTCAGCCATGAAATCAATGTCATAAGGCTAGTAGCAGCATGATGAGTGGATTTAGGGACGAGGATTCTAAGTGAAATAAGTCACACAGAAAAAGACAGTTATCCTAAGATATCACTTATAGAGGGCATGTCAAAATCGCTACACTTGAACTGAATTACAAAACAGAACAGAGTCACACATTTAGAAGACACACTATGGCTGCTTAACGGGAAAGGTGAGGTGGGCTGATGCATAAAACAAGGGTTTGAAATTAGCTCACATACCATTCCATAAGCCAAATATGTAACAGACAAGACCTCCTCCCTGCTCAGTGAACTGGACTCAACACCCCCTATTCACCGCACAAGAATATATCTGACTAGCAAGAATCTTAAAACCTATGTATTGATATCTCTCTGGAGTTGAATCAAGAGGGTGTAAAGCGGCATAAACACAGCAGGGAAAAGCAGCTCAACCCCATTATCAAAATAAATTACTTAAAATGAACGCCATAAAACAAAGACAGTGAAAGAGAGAGAAATTCTTACAAAATCCGTTCGGAGGCTCTGATGCAACCTGGATTGACCATATCTAGACCCACAGCTGGATGAGACATAAGGCTGGACACTCTTGGGGCTGAGAGGTTTGGTGAGGTTGGGTGAGGAAACGCAGACCCTTTAAAATAATACCGCGGGGTACCCACCCCATGGGTCCCAAATCTCCAGGTTCAAGGGCATCTTCCTACATTGAAAACGTGCCTGGGAAACCCAGAGGATGGTACAGCGTGTGATCGGGAAAGGTTTCTAAAACGCACCTCATTTCTCCTCTCCTTGTGCTCGGGTTCGCCATTCCAGCCGCTTTACTAACAATCTCCCTACTTGGAGAATCAGCACCTTGAAGCTCCTGTTTCTTTCGTACAGGTTGCAATTTGTCCTGAGGATGAACGGGAAGAGGGGGAACCAACGAGAGACTAGCTCTAGGTGTTGGGACAGGCACAGGTCACTCTATTTCCCCATCAGGAAGAAGAATGAAGCACAGGCTCAGCCTGCCCCCCGGAACCAGAATAGGGCCTGAAGCAATCCTGCGCTTTTGCGGCCAGCTCCCAAAAAAGCGAGTTGACAAATGGAGCTCAGGGCCACTGCAATTCACAAACCTGCAGAGTTATAAATGATAACTCTCATCCACAAATATATTGAGGGAAGGCAACGAAGAGGAATTGAAAGCAAGGCAGAATTGCAGGAAACAGATTTCAGGAGGTAGATTCGACTCGCCTTTAAAGCACATGAAAAGCAGCAAAACGTTGACAATGATGCCCTTGGCCAAAAAGGGCGTATGCGTTTTTTCCTGAATATATTCAGGAAAAAACGCATACGCCCTTTTTGGCCAACCAAGCAAGCCGGAAGTGCAAATCAGCACTACAAAGAAGTCTCGCTTGCCATCGGTCAAAAGGGCCATGCTGCCAAAAGTGTAAAAACCAGAAATTCAGGACAGGCCATGGAGACATGGGAGCCTTGCTACGCTGATGGGCAGGATGCCAATTGCCAACAGCCACTCTGGAGAAGTGTACGGTGTGTCCTGAAACATGTAATAAACACAGCTTACAGAGCATAGGGCACTTCCACTGATGGGCGTATAAATTGGGAAAACTAAAAATCAACAAGACACAGGCACCCCAAAGTTTCGGGCTGCTCTGTGTACAAGAACCTCCACTTAGGTACACCTTAAACATGCCAGGAAAGAGAAAAATGGATAAAGAAGTTGTGGTACTTAGGCACAATGGAATATCACTCAGCCATGAAATCAATGTCATAAGGCTAGTAGCAGCATGATGAGTGGATTTAGGGACGAGGATTCTAAGTGAAATAAGTCACACAGAAAAAGACACTTATCCTAAGATATCACTTATAGAGGGCATGTCAAAATCGCTACACTTGAAGTGAATTACAAAACAGAACAGAGTCACATATTTAGAAGACACACTATGGCTGCTTAACGGGAAAGGTGAGGTGGGGTGATGCATAAAACAAGGGTTTGAAATTAGCTCACATACCGTTCCATAAGCCAAATATGTAACAGACAAGACCTCCTCCCTGCTCAGTGAACTGGACTCAACACCCCCTATTCACCGCACAAGAATATATCTGACTAGCAAGAATCTTAAAACCTATGTATTGATATCTCTCTGGAGTTGAATCAAGAGGGTGTAAAGCGGCATAAACACAGCAGGGAAAAGCAGCTCAACCCCATTATCAAAATAAATTACTTAAAATGAACGCCATAAAACAAAGACAGTGAAAGAGAGAGAAATTCTTACAAAATCCGTTCGGAGGCTCTGATGCAACCTGGATTGACCATATCTAGACCCACAGCTGGATGAGACATAAGGCTGGACACTCTTGGGGATGAGAGGTTTGGTGAGGTTGGGTGAGCAAACGCAGACCCTTTAAAGTAATACCGCGGGGTACCCACCCCATGGGTCCCAAATCTCCAGGTTCAAGGGCATCTTCCTACATTGAAAACGTGCCTGGGAAACCCAGAGGATGGTACAGCGTGTGATCGGGAAAGGTTTCTAAAACGCACCTCATTTCTCCTCTCCTTGTGCTCCGGTTCGCCATTCCAGCCGCTTTACTAACAATCTCCCTACTTGGAGAATCAGCACCTTGAAGCTCCTGTTTCTTTCGTACAGGTTGCAATTTGTCCTGAGGATGAACGGGAAGAGGGGGAACCAACGAGAGACTAGCTCTAGGTGTTGGGAGAGGCACAGGTCACTCTATTTCCCCATCAGGAAGAAGAATGAAGCACAGGCTCAGCCTGCCCCCCGGAACCAGAATAGGGCCTGAAGCAATCCTGCGCTTTTGCGGCCAGCTCCCAAAAAAGCGAGTTGACAAATGGAGCTCAGGGCCACTGCAATTCACAAACCTGCAGAGTTATAAATGATAACTCTCATCCACAAATATATTGAGGGAAGGCAACGAAGAGGATTTGAAAGCAAGGCAGAATTGCAGGAAACAGATTTCAGGAGGTAGATTCGACTCGCCTTTAAAGCACATGAAAAGCAGCAAAACGTTGACAATGATGCCCTTGGCCAAAAAGGGCGTATGCGTTTTTTCCTGAATATATTCAGGAAAAAACGCATACGCCCTTTTTGGCCAACCAAGCAAGCCGGAAGTGCAAATCAGCACTACAAAGAAGTCTCGCTTGCCATCGGTCAAAAGGGCCACGCTGCAAAAAGAGTAAACACCAGAAATGCAGGACAGGCCATGGAGACATGGGAGCCTTGCTAGGCTGAGGGGTGGGATGTCACTTGCCAACAGCCACTCTGGAGAAGTGTACGGTGTGTCCTGAAACATGTAATAAACACAGCTTACAGAGCATAGGGCACTTCCACTCATGGGCGTATAAATTGGGAAAACTAAAAATCAACAAGACACAGGCACCCCAAAGTTTCGGGCTGCTCTGTGTACAAGAATCTCCACTTAGCTACACCTTAAGTATCCCAGGAAAGAGAAAAATGGATAAAGAAGTTGTGGTACTTAGGCACAATGGAATATCACTCAGCCATGAAATCAATGTCATAAGGCTAGTAGCAGCATGATGAGTGGATTTAGGGACGAGGATTCTAAGTGAAATAAGTCACACAGAAAAAGACAGTTATCCTAAGATATCACTTATAGAGGGCATGTCAAAATCGCTACACTTGAAGTGAATTACAAAACAGAACAGAGTCACACATTTAGAAGACACACTATGGCTGCTTAACGGGAAAGGTGAGGTGGGGTGATGCATAAAACAAGGGTTTGAAATTAGCTCACATACCGTTCCATAAGCCAAATATGTAACAGACAAGACCTCCTCCCTGCTCAGTGAACTGGACTCAACACCCCCTATTCACCGCACAAGAATATATCTGACTAGCAAGAATCTTAAAACCTATGTATTGATATCTCTCTGGAGTTGAATCAAGAGGGTGTAAAGCGGCATAAACACAGCAGGGAAAAGCAGCTCAACCCTATTATCAAAATAAATTACTTAAAATGAACGCCATAAAACAAAGACAGTGAAAGAGAGAGAAATTCTTACAAAATCCGTTCGGGGGCTCTTATGCAACCTGGATTGACCATATCTAGACCCACAGCTGGATGAGACAAAAGGCTGGACAATCTTGGGGCTGAGAGGATTGGTGAGGTTGGGTGAGCAAACGCAGACCGCTTAAAGTAATACCGCGTGGTACCCACCCCATGGGTCCCAAATCTCCAGGTTCAAGGGCATCTTCCTACATCGAAAACATGCCTGGGAAACCCAGAAGATGGTACACCGTGTGATCGGGAAAGGTTTCTAAAACGCACCTCATTTCTCCTCTCCTTGTGCTCGGGTTCGCCATTCCAGCCGCTTTACTAACAATCTCCCTACTTGGAGAATCAGCACCTGGAACCTCCTGTTTGTTTCGTACAGGTTGCAATTTGTCCTGAGGATGAACGGGAAGAGGGGGAACCAATGAGAGACTAGCTCTAGGTGTTGGGACAGGCTCAGGTCACTCTATTTCCCCATCAGGAAGAAGAATGAAGCACAGGCTCAGCCTGCCCCCCGGAACCAGAATAGGGCCTGAAGCAATCCTGCGCTTTTGCGGCCAGCTCCCAAAAAAGCGAGTTGACAAATGGAGCTCAGGGCCACTGCAATTCACAAACCTGCAGAGTTATAAATGATAACTCTCGTCCACAAATATATTGAGGGAAGGCAACGAAGAGGATTTGAAAGCAAGGCAGAATTGCAGGAAACAGATTTCAGGAGGTAGATTCGACTCGCCTTTAAAGCACATGAAAAGCGGCAAAACGTTGACAATGATGCCCTTGGCCAAAAAGGGCGTATGCGTTTTTTCCTGAATATATTCAGGAAAAAACGCATACGCCCTTTTTGGCCAACCAAGCAAGCCGGAAGTGCAAATCAGCACTACAAAGAAGTCTCGCTTGCCATCGGTCAAAAGGGCCATGCTGCAAAAAGTGTAAAAACCAGAAATGCAGGACAGGCCATGGAGACATGGGAGCCTTGCTACGCTGATGGGCAGGATGCCAATTGCCAACAGCCACTCTGGAGAAGTGTACGGTGTGTCCTGAAACATGTAATAAACACAGCTTACAGAGCATAGGGCACTTCCACTCATGGGCGTATAAATTGGGAAAACTAAAAATCAACAAGACACAGGCACCCCAAAGTTTCGGGCTGCTCTGTGTACAAGAACCTCCACTGAGGTACACCTTAAACATGCCAGGAAAGAGAAAAATGGATAAAGAAGTTGTGGTACTTAGGCACAATGGAATATCACTCAGCCATGAAATCAATGTCATAAGGCTAGTAGCAGCATGATGAGTGGATTTAGGGACGAGGATTCTAAGTGAAATAAGTCACACAGAAAAAGACACTTATCCTAAGATATCACTTATAGAGGGCATGTCGAAATCGCTACACTTGAAGTGAATTACAAAACAGAACAGAGTCACATATTTAGAAGACACACTATGGCTGCGTCACGGGAAAGGTGAGGTGGGGTGATGCATAAAACAAGGGTTTGAAATTAGCTCACATACCGTTCCATAAGCCAAATATGTAACAGACAAGACCTCCTCTCTGCTCAGTGAACTGGACTCAACACCCCCTATTCACCGCACAAGAATATATCTGACTAGCAAGAATCTTAAAACCTATGTATTAATATCTCTCTGGAGTTGAATCAAGAGGGTGTAAAGCGGCATAAACACAGCAGGGAAAAGCAGCTCAACCCCATTATCAAAATAAATTACTTAACATGAACGCCATAAAACAAAGACAGTGAAAGAGAGAGAAATTCTTACAAAATCCGTTCGGAGGCTCTGATGCAACCTGGATTGACCATATCTAGACCCACAGCTGGATGAGACATAAGGCTGGACACTCTTGGGGCTGAGAGGTTTGGTGAGGTTGGGTGAGGAAACGCAGACCCTTTAAAGTAATACCGCGGGGTACCCACCCCATGGGTCCCAAATCTCCAGGTTCAAGGGCATCTTCCTACATTGAAAACGTGCATGGGAAACCCAGAAGATGGTACAGCGTGTGATCGGGAAAGGTTTCTAAAACGCACCTCATTTCTCCTCTCCTTGTGCTCGGGTTCGCCATTCCAGCCGCTTTACTAACAATCTCCCTACTTGGAGAATCAGCACCTTGAAGCTCCTGTTTCTTTCGTACAGGTTGCAATTTGTCCTGAGGATGAACGGGAAGAGGGGGAACCAACGAGAGACTAGCTCTAGGTGTTGGGACAGGCACAGGTCACTCTATTTCCCCATCAGGAAGAAGAATGAAGCACAGGCTCAGCCTGCCCCCCGGAACCAGAATAGGGCCTGAAGCAATCCTGCGCTTTTGCGGCCAGCTCCCAAAAAAGCGAGTTGACAAATGGAGCTCAGGGCCACTGCAATTCACAAACCTGCAGAGTTATAAATGATAACTCTCGTCCACAAATATATTGAAGGAAGGAAACGAAGAGGATTTGAAAGCAAGGCAGAATTGCAGGAAACAGATTTCAGGAGGTAGATTCGACTCGCCTTTAAAGCACATGAAAAGCGGCAAAACGTTGACAATGATGCCCTTGGCCAAAAAGGGCGTATGCGTTTTTTCCTGAATATATTCAGGAAAAAACGCATACGCCCTTTTTGGCCAACCAAGCAAGCCGGAAGTGCAAATCAGCACTACAAAGAAGTCTCGCTTGCCATCGGTCAAAAGGGCCACGCTGCAAAAAGAGTAAACACCAGAAATGCAGGACAGGCCATGGAGACATGGGAGCCTTGCTAGGCTGAGGGGTGGGATGTCAATTGCCAACAGCCACTCTGGAGAAGTGTACGGTGTGTCCTGAAACATGTAATAAACACAGCTTACAGAGCATAGGGCACTTCCACTCATGGGCGTATAAATTGGGAAAACTAAAAATCAACAAGACACAGGCACCCCAAAGTTTCGGGCTGCTCTGTGTACAAGAATCTCCACTTAGCTACACCTTAAGTATCCCAGGAAAGAGAAAAATGGATAAAGAAGTTGTGGTACTTAGGCACAATGGAATATCACTCAGCCATGAAATCAATGTCATAAGGCTAGTAGCAGCATGATGAGTGGATTTAGGGACGAGGATTCTAAGTGAAATAAGTCACACAGAAAAAGACAGTTATCCTAAGATATCACTTATAGAGGGCATGTCAAAATCGCTACACTTGAAGTGAATTACAAAACAGAACAGAGTCACACATTTAGAAGACACACTATGGCTGCTTAACGGGAAAGGTGAGGTGGGGTGATGCATAAAACAAGGGTTTGAAATTAGCTCACATACCGTTCCATAAGCCAAATATGTAACAGACAAGACCTCCTCCCTGCTCAGTGAACTGGACTCAACACCCCCTATTCACCGCACAAGAATATATCTGACTAGCAAGAATCTTAAAACCTATGTATTGATATCTCTCTGGAGTTGAATCAAGAGGGTGTAAAGCGGCATAAACACAGCAGGGAAAAGCAGCTCAACCCTATTATCAAAATAAATTACTTAAAATGAACGCCATAAAACAAAGACAGTGAAAGAGAGAGAAATTCTTACAAAATCCGTTCGGGGGCTCTTATGCAACCTGGATTGACCATATCTAGACCCACAGCTGGATGAGACAAAAGGCTGGACAATCTTGGGGCTGAGAGGATTGGTGAGGTTGGGTGAGCAAACGCAGACCGCTTAAAGTAATACCGCGTGGTACCCACCCCATGGGTCCCAAATCTCCAGGTTCAAGGGCATCTTCCTACATCGAAAACATGCCTGGGAAACCCAGAAGATGGTACACCGTGTGATCGGGAAAGGTTTCTAAAACGCACCTCATTTCTCCTCTCCTTGTGCTCGGGTTCGCCATTCCAGCCGCTTTACTAACAATCTCCCTACTTGGAGAATCAGCACCTGGAACCTCCTGTTTGTTTCGTACAGGTTGCAATTTGTCCTGAGGATGAACGGGAAGAGGGGGAACCAATGAGAGACTAGCTCTAGGTGTTGGGACAGGCACAGGTCACTCTATTTCCCCATCAGGAAGAAGAATGAAGCACAGGCTCAGCCTGCCCCCCGGAACCAGAATAGGGCCTGAAGCAATCCTGCGCTTTTGCGGCCAGCTCCCAAAAAAGCGAGTTGACAAATGGAGCTCAGGGCCACTGCAATTCACAAACCTGCAGAGTTATAAATGATAACTCTCGTCCACAAATATATTGAGGGAAGGCAACGAAGAGGATTTGAAAGCAAGGCAGAATTGCAGGAAACAGATTTCAGGAGGTAGATTCGACTCGCCTTTAAAGCACATGAAAAGCGGCAAAACGTTGACAATGATGCCCTTGGCCAAAAAGGGCGTATGCGTTTTTTCCTGAATATATTCAGGAAAAAACGCATACGCCCTTTTTGGCCAACCAAGCAAGCCGGAAGTGCAAATCAGCACTACAAAGAAGTCTCGCTTGCCATCGGTCAAAAGGGCCATGCTGCAAAAAGTGTAAAAACCAGAAATGCAGGACAGGCCATGGAGACATGGGAGCCTTGCTAGGCTGAGGGGTGGGATGTCACTTGCCAACAGCCACTCTGGAGAAGTGTACGGTGTGTCCTGAAACATGTAATAAACACAGCTTACAGAGCATAGGGCACTTCCACTCATGGGCGTATAAATTGGGAAAACTAAAAATCAACAAGACACAGGCACCCCAAAGTTTCGGGCTGCTCTGTGTACAAGAATCTCCACTTAGCTACACCTTAAGTATCCCAGGAAAGAGAAAAATGGATAAAGAAGTTGTGGTACTTAGGCACAATGGAATATCACTCAGCCATGAAATCAATGTCATAAGGCTAGTAGCAGCATGATGAGTGGATTTAGGGACGAGGATTCTAAGTGAAATAAGTCACACAGAAAAAGACAGTTATCCTAAGATATCACTTATAGAGGGCATGTCAAAATCGCTACACTTGAAGTGAATTACAAAACAGAACAGAGTCACACATTTAGAAGACACACTATGGCTGCTTAACGGGAAAGGTGAGGTGGGCTGATGCATAAAACAAGGGTTTGAAATTAGCTCACATACCGTTCCATAAGCCAAATATGTAACAGACAAGACCTCCTCCCTGCTCAGTGAACTGGACTCAACACCCCCTATTCACCGCACAAGAATATATCTGACTAGCAAGAATCTTAAAACCTATGTATTGATATCTCTCTGGAGTTGAATCAAGAGGGTGTAAAGCGGCATAAACACAGCAGGGAAAAGCAGCTCAACCCTATTATCAAAATAAATTACTTAAAATGAACGCCATAAAACAAAGACAGTGAAAGAGAGAGAAATTCTTACAAAATCCGTTCGGGGGCTCTTATGCAACCTGGATTGACCATATCTAGACCCACAGCTGGATGAGACAAAAGGCTGGACAATCTTGGGGCTGAGAGGATTGGTGAGGTTGGGTGAGCAAACGCAGACCGCTTAAAGTAATACCGCGTGGTACCCACCCCATGGGTCCCAAATCTCCAGGTTCAAGGGCATCTTCCTACATCGAAAACATGCCTGGGAAACCCAGAAGATGGTACACCGTGTGATCGGGAAAGGTTTCTAAAACGCACCTCATTTCTCCTCTCCTTGTGCTCGGGTTCGCCATTCCAGCCGCTTTACTAACAATCTCCCTACTTGGAGAATCAGCACCTGGAACCTCCTGTTTGTTTCGTACAGGTTGCAATTTGTCCTGAGGATGAACGGGAAGAGGGGGAACCAATGAGAGACTAGCTCTAGGTGTTGGGACAGGCTCAGGTCACTCTATTTCCCCATCAGGAAGAAGAATGAAGCACAGGCTCAGCCTGCCCCCCGGAACCAGAATAGGGCCTGAAGCAATCCTGCGCTTTTGCGGCCAGCTCCCAAGAAAGCGAGTTGACAAATGGAGCTCAGGGCCACTGCAATTCACAAACCTGCAGAGTTATAAATGATAACTCTCGTCCACAAATATATTGAGGGAAGGCAACGAAGAGGATTTGAAAGCAAGGCAGAATTGCAGGAAACAGATTTCAGGAGGTAGATTCGACTCGCCTTTAAAGCACATGAAAAGCGGCAAAACGTTGACAATGATGCCCTTGGCCAAAAAGGGCGTATGCGTTTTTTCCTGAATATATTCAGGAAAAAACGCATACGCCCTTTTTGGCCAACCAAGCAAGCCGGAAGTGCAAATCAGCACTACAAAGAAGTCTCGCTTGCCATCGGTCAAAAGGGCCATGCTGCAAAAAGTGTAAAAACCAGAAATGCAGGACAGGCCATGGAGACATGGGAGCCTTGCTACGCTGATGGGCAGGATGCCAATTGCCAACAGCCACTCTGGAGAAGTGTACGGTGTGTCCTGAAACATGTAATAAACACAGCTTACAGAGCATAGGGCACTTCCACTCATGGGCGTATAAATTGGGAAAACTAAAAATCAACAAGACACAGGCACCCCAAAGTTTCGGGCTGCTCTGTGTACAAGAACCTCCACTGAGGTACACCTTAAACATGCCAGGAAAGAGAAAAATGGATAAAGAAGTTGTGGTACTTAGGCACAATGGAATATCACTCAGCCATGAAATCAATGTCATAAGGCTAGTAGCAGCATGATGAGTGGATTTAGGGACGAGGATTCTAAGTGAAATAAGTCACACAGAAAAAGACACTTATCCTAAGATATCACTTATAGAGGGCATGTCGAAATCGCTACACTTGAAGTGAATTACAAAACAGAACAGAGTCACATATTTAGAAGACACACTATGGCTGCGTCACGGGAAAGGTGAGGTGGGGTGATGCATAAAACAAGGGTTTGAAATTAGCTCACATACCGTTCCATAAGCCAAATATGTAACAGACAAGACCTCCTCCCTGCTCAGTGAACTGGACTCAACACCCCCTATTCACCGCACAAGAATATATCTGACTAGCAAGAATCTTAAAACCTATGTATTAATATCTCTCTGGAGTTGAATCAAGAGGGTGTAAAGCGGCATAAACACAGCAGGGAAAAGCAGCTCAACCCCATTATCAAAATAAATTACTTAACATGAACGCCATAAAACAAAGACAGTGAAAGAGAGAGAAATTCTTACAAAATCCGTTCGGAGGCTCTGATGCAACCTGGATTGACCATATCTAGACCCACAGCTGGATGAGACATAAGGCTGGACACTCTTGGGGCTGAGAGGTTTGGTGAGGTTGGGTGAGGAAACGCAGACCCTTTAAAGTAATACCGCGGGGTACCCACCCCATGGGTCCCAAATCTCCAGGTTCAAGGGCATCTTCCTACATTGAAAACGTGCATGGGAAACCCAGAAGATGGTACAGCGTGTGATCGGGAAAGGTTTCTAAAACGCACCTCATTTCTCCTCTCCTTGTGCTCGGGTTCGCCATTCCAGCCGCTTTACTAACAATCTCCCTACTTGGAGAATCAGCACCTGGAACCTCCTGTTTGTTTCGTACAGGTTGCAATTTGTCCTGAGGATGAACGGGAAGAGGAGGAACCAATGAGAGACTAGCTCTAGGTGTTGGGACAGGCACAGGTCACTCTATTTCCCCATCAGGAAGAAGAATGAAGCACAGGCTCAGCCTGCCCCCCGGAACCAGAATAGGGCCTGAAGCAATCCTGCGCTTTTGCGGCCAGCTCCCAAAAAAGCGAGTTGACAAATGGAGCTCAGGGCCACTGCAATTCACAAACCTGCAGAGTTATAAATGATAACTCTCGTCCACAAATATATTGAGGGAAGGCAACGAAGAGGATTTGAAAGCAAGGCAGAATTGCAGGAAACAGATTTCAGGAGGTAGATTCGACTCGCCTTTAAAGCACATGAAAAGCGGCAAAACGTTGACAATGATGCCCTTGGCCAAAAAGGGCGTATGCGTTTTTTCCTGAATATATTCAGGAAAAAACGCATACGCCCTTTTTGGCCAACCAAGCAAGCCGGAAGTGCAAATCAGCACTACAAAGAAGTCTCGCTTGCCATCGGTCAAAAGGGCCATGCTGCAAAAAGTGTAAAAACCAGAAATGCAGGACAGGCCATGGAGACATGGGAGCCTTGCTAGGCTGAGGGGTGGGATGTCACTTGCCAACAGCCACTCTGGAGAAGTGTACGGTGTGTCCTGAAACATGTAATAAACACAGCTTACAGAGCATAGGGCACTTCCACTCATGGGCGTATAAATTGGGAAAACTAAAAATCAACAAGACACAGGCACCCCAAAGTTTCGGGCTGCTCTGTGTACAAGAATCTCCACTTAGCTACACCTTAAGTATCCCAGGAAAGAGAAAAATGGATAAAGAAGTTGTGGTACTTAGGCACAATGGAATATCACTCAGCCATGAAATCAATGTCATAAGGCTAGTAGCAGCATGATGAGTGGATTTAGGGACGAGGATTCTAAGTGAAATAAGTCACACAGAAAAAGACAGTTATCCTAAGATATCACTTATAGAGGGCATGTCAAAATCGCTACACTTGAAGTGAATTACAAAACAGAACAGAGTCACACATTTAGAAGACACACTATGGCTGCTTAACGGGAAAGGTGAGGTGGGGTGATGCATAAAACAAGGGTTTGAAATTAGCTCACATACCGTTCCATAAGCCAAATATGTAACAGACAAGACCTCCTCCCTGCTCAGTGAACTGGACTCAACACCCCCTATTCACCGCACAAGAATATATCTGACTAGCAAGAATCTTAAAACCTATGTATTGATATCTCTCTGGAGTTGAATCAAGAGGGTGTAAAGCGGCATAAACACAGCAGGGAAAAGCAGCTCAACCCTATTATCAAAATAAATTACTTAAAATGAACGCCATAAAACAAAGACAGTGAAAGAGAGAGAAATTCTTACAAAATCCGTTCGGGGGCTCTTATGCAACCTGGATTGACCATATCTAGACCCACAGCTGGATGAGACAAAAGGCTGGACAATCTTGGGGCTGAGAGGATTGGTGAGGTTGGGTGAGCAAACGCAGACCGCTTAAAGTAATACCGCGTGGTACCCACCCCATGGGTCCCAAATCTCCAGGTTCAAGGGCATCTTCCTACGTCGAAAACATGCCTGGGAAACCCAGAAGATGGTACACCGTGTGATCGGGAAAGGTTTCTAAAACGCACCTCATTTCTCCTCTCCTTGTGCTCGGGTTCGCCATTCCAGCCGCTTTACTAACAATCTCCCTACTTGGAGAATCAGCACCTGGAACCTCCTGTTTGTTTCGTACAGGTTGCAATTTGTCCTGAGGATGAACGGGAAGAGGGGGAACCAATGAGAGACTAGCTCTAGGTGTTGGGACAGGCACAGGTCACTCTATTTCCCCATCAGGAAGAAGAATGAAGCACAGGCTCAGCCTGCCCCCCGGAACCAGAATAGGGCCTGAAGCAATCCTGCGCTTTTGCGGCCAGCTCCCAAAAAAGCGAGTTGACAAATGGAGCTCAGGGCCACTGCAATTCACAAACCTGCAGAGTTATAAATGATAACTCTCGTCCACAAATATATTGAGGGAAGGCAACGAAGAGGATTTGAAAGCAAAGCAGAATTGCAGGAAACAGATTTCAGGAGGTAGATTCGACTCGCCTTTAAAGCACATGAAAAGCGGCAAAACGTTAACAATGATGCCCTTGGCCAAAAAGGGCGTATGCGTTTTTTCCTGAATATATTCAGGAAAAAACGCATACGCCCTTTTTGGCCAACCAAGCAAGCCGGAAGTGCAAATCAGCACTACAAAGAAGTCTCGCTTGCCATCGGTCAAAAGGGCCATGCTGCAAAAAGTGTAAAAACCAGAAATGCAGGACAGGCCATGGAGACATGGGAGCCTTGCTACGCTGATGGGCAGGATGCCAATTGCCAACAGCCACTCTGGAGAAGTGTACGGTGTGTCCTGAAACATGTAATAAACACAGCTTACAGAGCATAGGGCACTTCCACTCATGGGCGTATAAATTGGGAAAACTAAAAATCAACAAGACACAGGCACCCCAAAGTTTCGGGCTGCTCTGTGTACAAGAACCTCCACTGAGGTACACCTTAAACATGCCAGGAAAGAGAAAAATGGATAAAGAAGTTGTGGTACTTAGGCACAATGGAATATCACTCAGCCATGAAATCAATGTCATAAGGCTAGTAGCAGCATGATGAGTGGATTTAGGGACGAGGATTCTAAGTGAAATAAGTCACACAGAAAAAGACACTTATCCTAAGATATCACTTATAGAGGGCATGTCGAAATCGCTACACTTGAAGTGAATTACAAAACAGAACAGAGTCACATATTTAGAAGACACACTATGGCTGCGTCACGGGAAAGGTGAGGTGGGGTGATGCATAAAACAAGGGTTTGAAATTAGCTCACATACCGTTCCATAAGCCAAATATGTAACAGACAAGACCTCCTCCCTGCTCAGTGAACTGGACTCAACACCCCCTATTCACCGCACAAGAATATATCTGACTAGCAAGAATCTTAAAACCTATGTATTAATATCTCTCTGGAGTTGAATCAAGAGGGTGTAAAGCGGCATAAACACAGCAGGGAAAAGCAGCTCAACCCCATTATCAAAATAAATTACTTAACATGAACGCCATAAAACAAAGACAGTGAAAGAGAGAGAAATTCTTACAAAATCCGTTCGGAGGCTCTGATGCAACCTGGATTGACCATATCTAGACCCACAGCTGGATGAGACATAAGGCTGGACACTCTTGGGGCTGAGAGGTTTGGTGAGGTTGGGTGAGGAAACGCAGACCCTTTAAAGTAATACCGCGGGGTACCCACCCCATGGGTCCCAAATCTCCAGGTTCAAGGGCATCTTCCTACATTGAAAACGTGCATGGGAAACCCAGAAGATGGTACAGCGTGTGATCGGGAAAGGTTTCTAAAACGCACCTCATTTCTCCTCTCCTTGTGCTTGGGTTCGCCATTCCAGCCGCTTTACTAACAATCTCCCTACTTGGAGAATCAGCACCTTGAAGCTCCTGTTTCTTTCGTACAGGTTGCAATTTGTCCTGAGGATGAACGGGAAGAGGGGGAACCAACGAGAGACTAGCTCTAGGTGTTGGGACAGGCACAGGTCACTCTATTTCCCCATCAGGAAGAAGAATGAAGCACAGGCTCAGCCTGCCCCCCGGAACCAGAATAGGGCCTGAAGCAATCCTGCGCTTTTGCGGCCAGCTCCCAAAAAAGCGAGTTGACAAATGGAGCTCAGGGCCACTGCAATTCACAAACCTGCAGAGTTATAAATGATAACTCTCGTCCACAAATATATTGAAGGAAGGAAACGAAGAGGATTTGAAAGCAAGGCAGAATTGCAGGAAACAGATTTCAGGAGGTAGATTCGACTCGCCTTTAAAGCACATGAAAAGCGGCAAAACGTTGACAATGATGCCCTTGGCCAAAAAGGGCGTATGCGTTTTTTCCTGAATATATTTTCCTGAATATATTCAGGAAAAAACGCATACGCCCTTTTTGGCCAACCAAGCAAGCCGGAAGTGCAAATCAGCACTACAAAGAAGTCTCGCTTGCCATCGGTCAAAAGGGCCATGCTGCCAAATGTGTAAAAACCAGAAATTCAGGACAGGCCATGGAGACATGGGAGCCTTGCTACGCTGATGGGCAGGATGCCAATTGCCAACAGCCACTCTGGAGAAGTGTACGGTGTGTCCTGAAACATGTAATAAACACAGCTTACAGAGCATAGGGCACTTCCACTCATGGGCGTATAAATTGGGAAAACTAAACATCAACAAGACACAGGCACCCCAAAGTTTCGGGCTGCTCTGTGTACAAGAACCTCCACTTAGGTACACCTTAAACATGCCAGGAAAGAGAAAAATGGATAAAGAAGTTGTGGTACTTAGGCACAATGGAATATCACTCAGCCATGAAATCAATGTCATAAGACTAGTAGCAGCATGATGAGTGGATTTAGGGACGAGGATTCTAAGTGAAATAAGTCACACAGAAAAAGACAGTTATCCTAAGATATCACTTATAGAGGGCATGTCAAAATCGCTACACTTGAACTGAATTACAAAACAGAACAGAGTCACATATTTAGAAGACACACTATGGCTGCTTAACGGGAAAGGTGAGGTGGGGTGATGCATAAAACAAGGGTTTGAAATTAGCTCACATACCGTTCCATAAGCCAAATATGTAACAGACAAGACCTCCTCCCTGCTCAGTGAACTGGACTCAACACCCCCTATTCACCGCACAAGAATATATCTGACTAGCAAGAATCTTAAACCTATGTATTGATATCTCTCTGGAGTTGAATCAAGAGGGTGTAAAGCGGCATAAACACAGCAGGGAAAAGCAGCTCAACCCCATTATCAAAATAAATTACTTAAAATGAACGCCATAAAACAAAGACAGTGAAAGAGAGAGAAATTCTTACAAAATCCGTTCGGAGGCTCTGATGCAACCTGGATTGACCATATCTAGACCCACAGCTGGATGAGACATAAGGCTGGACACTCTTGGGGCTGAGAGGTTTGGTGAGGTTGGGTGAGGAAACGCAGACCCTTTAAAGTAATACCGCGGGGTACCCACCCCATGGGTCCCAAATCTCCAGGTTCAAGGGCATCTTCCTACATTGAAAACGTGCATGGGAAACCCAGAAGATGGTACAGCGTGTGATCGGGAAAGGTTTCTAAAACGCACCTCATTTCTCCTCTCCTTGTGCTCGGGTTCGCCATTCCAGCCGCTTTACTAACAATCTCCCTACTTGGAGAATCAGCACCTTGAAGCTCCTGTTTCTTTCGTACAGGTTGCAATTTGTCCTGAGGATGAACGGGAAGAGGGGGAACCAACGAGAGACTAGCTCTAGGTGTTGGGACAGGCACAGGTCACTCTATTTCCCCATCAGGAAGAAGAATGAAGCACAGGCTCAGCCTGCCCCCCGGAACCAGAATAGGGCCTGAAGCAATCCTGCGCTTTTGCGGCCAGCTCCCAAAAAAGCGAGTTGACAAATGGAGCTCAGGGCCACTGCAATTCACAAACCTGCAGAGTTATAAATGATAACTCTCGTCCACAAATATATTGAGGGAAGGCAACGAAGAGGATTTGAAAGCAAGGCAGAATTGCAGGAAACAGATTTCAGGAGGTAGATTCGACTCGCCTTTAAAGCACATGAAAAGCGGCAAAACGTTGACAATGATGCCCTTGGCCAAAAAGGGCGTATGCGTTTTTTCCTGAATATATTCAGGAAAAAACGCATACGCCCTTTTTGGCCAACCAAGCAAGCCGGAAGTGCAAATCAGCACTACAAAGAAGTCTCGCTTGCCATCGGTCAAAAGGGCCATGCTGCAAAAAGTGTAAAAACCAGAAATGCAGGACAGGCCATGGAGACATGGGAGCCTTGCTACGCTGATGGGCAGGATGCCAATTGCCAACAGCCACTCTGGAGAAGTGTACGGTGTGTCCTGAAACATGTAATAAACACAGCTTACAGAGCATAGGGCACTTCCACTCATGGGCGTATAAATTGGGAAAACTAAAAATCAACAAGACACAGGCACCCAAAAGTTTCGGGCTGCTCTGTGTACAAGAACCTCCACTGAGGTACACCTTAAACATGCCAGGAAAGAGAAAAATGGATAAAGAAGTTGTGGTACTTAGGCACAATGGAATATCACTCAGCCATGAAATCAATGTCATAAGGCTAGTAGCAGCATGATGAGTGGATTTAGGGACGAGGATTCTAAGTGAAATAAGTCACACAGAAAAAGACACTTATCCTAAGATATCACTTATAGAGGGCATGTCGAAATCGCTACACTTGAAGTGAATTACAAAACAGAACAGAGTCACATATTTAGAAGACACACTATGGCTGCGTCACGGGAAAGGTGAGGTGGGGTGATGCATAAAACAAGGGTTTGAAATTAGCTCACATACCGTTCCATAAGCCAAATATGTAACAGACAAGACCTCCTCCCTGCTCAGTGAACTGGACTCAACACCCCCTATTCACCGCACAAGAATATATCTGACTAGCAAGAATCTTAAAACCTATGTATTAATATCTCTCTGGAGTTGAATCAAGAGGGTGTAAAGCGGCATAAACACAGCAGGGAAAAGCAGCTCAACCCCATTATCAAAATAAATTACTTAACATGAACGCCATAAAACAAAGACAGTGAAAGAGAGAGAAATTCTTACAAAATCCGTTCGGAGGCTCTGATGCAACCTGGATTGACCATATCTAGACCCACAGCTGGATGAGACATAAGGCTGGACACTCTTGGGGCTGAGAGGTTTGGTGAGGTTGGGTGAGGAAACGCAGACCCTTTAAAGTAATACCGCGGGGTACCCACCCCATGGGTCCCAAATCTCCAGGTTCAAGGGCATCTTCCTACATTGAAAACGTGCATGGGAAACCCAGAAGATGGTACAGCGTGTGATCGGGAAAGGTTTCTAAAACGCACCTCATTTCTCCTCTCCTTGTGCTCGGGTTCGCCATTCCAGCCGCTTTACTAACAATCTCCCTACTTGGAGAATCAGCACCTTGAAGCTCCTGTTTCTTTCGTACAGGTTGCAATTTGTCCTGAGGATGAACGGGAAGAGGGGGAACCAACGAGAGACTAGCTCTAGGTGTTGGGACAGGCACAGGTCACTCTATTTCCCCATCAGGAAGAAGAATGAAGCACAGGCTCAGCCTGCCCCCCGGAACCAGAATAGGGCCTGAAGCAATCCTGCGCTTTTGCGGCCAGCTCCCAAAAAAGCGAGTTGACAAATGGAGCTCAGGGCCACTGCAATTCACAAACCTGCAGAGTTATAAATGATAACTCTCGTCCACAAATATATTGAAGGAAGGAAACGAAGAGGATTTGAAAGCAAGGCAGAATTGCAGGAAACAGATTTCAGGAGGTAGATTCGACTCGCCTTTAAAGCACATGAAAAGCGGCAAAACGTTGACAATGATGCCCTTGGCCAAAAAGGGCGTATGCGTTTTTTCCTGAATATATTTTCCTGAATATATTCAGGAAAAAACGCATACGCCCTTTTTGGCCAACCAAGCAAGCCGGAAGTGCAAATCAGCACTACAAAGAAGTCTCGCTTGCCATCGGTCAAAAGGGCCATGCTGCCAAATGTGTAAAAACCAGAAATTCAGGACAGGCCATGGAGACATGGGAGCCTTGCTACGCTGATGGGCAGGATGCCAATTGCCAACAGCCACTCTGGAGAAGTGTACGGTGTGTCCTGAAACATGTAATAAACACAGCTTACAGAGCATAGGGTACTTCCACTCATGGGCGTATAAATTGGGAAAACTAAACATCAACAAGACACAGGCACCCAAAAGTTTCGGGCTGCTCTGTGTACAAGAACCTCCACTTAGGTACACCTTAAACATGCCAGGAAAGAGAAAAATGGATAAAGAAGTTGTTGTACTTAGGCACAATGGAATATCACTCAGCCATGAAATCAATGTCATAAGACTAGTAGCAGCATGATGAGTGGATTTAGGGACGAGGATTGTAAGTGAAATAAGTCACACAGAAAAAGACAGTTATCCTAAGATATCACTTATAGAGGGCATGTCAAAATCGCTACACTTGAACTGAATTACAAAACAGAACAGAGTCACATATTTAGAAGACACACTATGGCTGCTTAACGGGAAAGGTGAGGTGGGGTGATGCATAAAACAAGGGTTTGAAATTAGCTCACATACCGTTCCATAAGCCAAATATGTAACAGACAAGACCTCCTCCCTGCTCAGTGAACTGGACTCAACACCCCCTATTCACCGCACAAGAATATATCTGACTAGTAAGAATCTTAAACCTATGTATTGATATCTCTCTGGAGTTGAATCAAGAGGGTGTAAAGCGGCATAAACACAGCAGGGAAAAGCAGCTCAACCCCATTATCAAAATAAATTACTTAAAATGAACGCCATAAAACAAAGACAGTGAAAGAGAGAGAAATTCTTACAAAATCCGTTCGGAGGCTCTGATGCAACCTGGATTGACCATATCTAGACCCACAGCTGGATGAGACATAAGGCTGGACACTCTTGGGGCTGAGAGGTTTGGTGAGGTTGGGTGAGGAAACGCAGACCCTTTAAAGTAATACCGCGGGGTACCCACCCCATGGGTCCCAAATCTCCAGGTTCAAGGGCATCTTCCTACATTGAAAACGTGCATGGGAAACCCAGAAGATGGTACAGCGTGTGATCGGGAAAGGTTTCTAAAACGCACCTCATTTCTCCTCTCCTTGTGCTCGGGTTCGCCATTCCAGCCGCTTTACTAACAATCTCCCTACTTGGAGAATCAGCACCTTGAAGCTCCTGTTTCTTTCGTACAGGTTGCAATTTGTCCTGAGGATGAACGGGAAGAGGGGGAACCAACGAGAGACTAGCTCTAGGTGTTGGGACAGGCACAGGTCACTCTATTTCCCCATCAGGAAGAAGAATGAAGCACAGGCTCAGCCTGCCCCCCGGAACCAGAATAGGGCCTGAAGCAATCCTGCGCTTTTGCGGCCAGCTCCCAAAAAAGCGAGTTGACAAATGGAGCTCAGGGCCACTGCAATTCACAAACCTGCAGAGTTATAAATGATAACTCTCGTCCACAAATATATTGAGGGAAGGCAACGAAGAGGATTTGAAAGCAAGGCAGAATTGCAGGAAACAGATTTCAGGAGGTAGATTCGACTCGCCTTTAAAGCACATGAAAAGCGGCAAAACGTTGACAATGATGCCCTTGGCCAAAAAGGGCGTATGCGTTTTTTCCTGAATATATTTTCCTGAATATATTCAGGAAAAAACGCATACGCCCTTTTTGGCCAACCAAGCAAGCCGGAAGTGCAAATCAGCACTACAAAGAAGTCTCGCTTGCCATCGGTCAAAAGGGCCACGCTGCAAAAAGAGTAAACACCAGAAATGCAGGACAGGCCATGGAGACATGGGAGCCTTGCTAGGCTGAGGGGTGGGATGTCAATTGCCAACAGCCACTCTGGAGAAGTGTACGGTGTGTCCTGAAACATGTAATAAACACAGCTTACAGAGCATAGGGCACTTCCACTCATGGGCGTATAAATTGGGAAAACTAAAAATCAACAAGACACAGGCACCCCAAAGTTTCGGGCTGCTCTGTGTACAAGAATCTCCACTTAGCTACACCTTAAGTATCCCAGGAAAGAGAAAAATGGATAAAGAAGTTGTGGTACTTAGGCACAATGGAATATCACTCAGCCATGAAATCAATGTCATAAGGCTAGTAGCAGCATGATGAGTGGATTTAGGGACGAGGATTCTAAGTGAAATAAGTCACACAGAAAAAGACAGTTATCCTAAGATATCACTTATAGAGGGCATGTCAAAATCGCTACACTTGAACTGAATTACAAAACAGAACAGAGTCACACATTTAGAAGACACACTATGGCTGCTTAACGGGAAAGGTGAGGTGGGCTGATGCATAAAACAAGGGTTTGAAATTAGCTCACATACCATTCCATAAGCCAAATATGTAACAGACAAGACCTCCTCCCTGCTCAGTGAACTGGACTCAACACCCCCTATTCACCGCACAAGAATATATCTGACTAGCAAGAATCTTAAAACCTATGTATTGATATCTCTCTGGAGTTGAATCAAGAGGGTGTAAAGCGGCATAAACACAGCAGGGAAAAGCAGCTCAACCCCATTATCAAAATAAATTACTTAAAATGAACGCCATAAAACAAAGACAGTGAAAGAGAGAGAAATTCTTACAAAATCCGTTCGGAGGCTCTGATGCAACCTGGATTGACCATATCTAGACCCACAGCTGGATGAGACATAAGGCTGGACACTCTTGGGGCTGAGAGGTTTGGTGAGGTTGGGTGAGGAAACGCAGACCCTTTAAAATAATACCGCGGGGTACCCACCCCATGGGTCCCAAATCTCCAGGTTCAAGGGCATCTTCCTACATTGAAAACGTGCCTGGGAAACCCAGAGGATGGTACAGCGTGTGATCGGGAAAGGTTTCTAAAACGCACCTCATTTCTCCTCTCCTTGTGCTCGGGTTCGCCATTCCAGCCGCTTTACTAACAATCTCCCTACTTGGAGAATCAGCACCTTGAAGCTCCTGTTTCTTTCGTACAGGTTGCAATTTGTCCTGAGGATGAACGGGAAGAGGGGGAACCAACGAGAGACTAGCTCTAGGTGTTGGGACAGGCACAGGTCACTCTATTTCCCCATCAGGAAGAAGAATGAAGCACAGGCTCAGCCTGCCCCCCGGAACCAGAATAGGGCCTGAAGCAATCCTGCGCTTTTGCGGCCAGCTCCCAAAAAAGCGAGTTGACAAATGGAGCTCAGGGCCACTGCAATTCACAAACCTGCAGAGTTATAAATGATAACTCTCATCCACAAATATATTGAGGGAAGGCAACGAAGAGGAATTGAAAGCAAGGCAGAATTGCAGGAAACAGATTTCAGGAGGTAGATTCGACTCGCCTTTAAAGCACATGAAAAGCAGCAAAACGTTGACAATGATGCCCTTGGCCAAAAAGGGCGTATGCGTTTTTTCCTGAATATATTCAGGAAAAAACGCATACGCCCTTTTTGGCCAACCAAGCAAGCCGGAAGTGCAAATCAGCACTACAAAGAAGTCTCGCTTGCCATCGGTCAAAAGGGCCATGCTGCCAAAAGTGTAAAAACCAGAAATTCAGGACAGGCCATGGAGACATGGGAGCCTTGCTACGCTGATGGGCAGGATGCCAATTGCCAACAGCCACTCTGGAGAAGTGTACGGTGTGTCCTGAAACATGTAATAAACACAGCTTACAGAGCATAGGGCACTTCCACTGATGGGCGTATAAATTGGGAAAACTAAAAATCAACAAGACACAGGCACCCAAAAGTTTCGGGCTGCTCTGTGTACAAGAACCTCCACTTAGGTACACCTTAAACATGCCAGGAAAGAGAAAAATGGATAAAGAAGTTGTGGTACTTAGGCACAATGGAATATCACTCAGCCATGAAATCAATGTCATAAGGCTAGTAGCAGCATGATGAGTGGATTTAGGGACGAGGATTCTAAGTGAAATAAGTCACACAGAAAAAGACACTTATCCTAAGATATCACTTATAGAGGGCATGTCAAAATCGCTACACTTGAAGTGAATTACAAAACAGAACAGAGTCACATATTTAGAAGACACACTATGGCTGCTTAACGGGAAAGGTGAGGTGGGGTGATGCATAAAACAAGGGTTTGAAATTAGCTCACATACCGTTCCATAAGCCAAATATGTAACAGACAAGACCTCCTCCCTGCTCAGTGAACTGGACTCAACACCCCCTATTCACCGCACAAGAATATATCTGACTAGCAAGAATCTTAAACCTATGTATTGATATCTCTCTGGAGTTGAATCAAGAGGGTGTAAAGCGGCATAAACACAGCAGGGAAAAGCAGCTCAACCCCATTATCAAAATAAATTACTTAAAATGAACGCCATAAAACAAAGACAGTGAAAGAGAGAGAAATTCTTACAAAATCCGTTCGGAGGCTCTGATGCAACCTGGATTGACCATATCTAGACCCACAGCTGGATGAGACATAAGGCTGGACACTCTTGGGGCTGAGAGGTTTGGTGAGGTTGGGTGAGGAAACGCAGACCCTTTAAAGTAATACCGCGGGGTACCCACCCCATGGGTCCCAAATCTCCAGGTTCAAGGGCATCTTCCTACATTGAAAACGTGCATGGGAAACCCAGAAGATGGTACAGCGTGTGATCGGGAAAGGTTTCTAAAACGCACCTCATTTCTCCTCTCCTTGTGCTCGGGTTCGCCATTCCAGCCGCTTTACTAACAATCTCCCTACTTGGAGAATCAGCACCTTGAAGCTCCTGTTTCTTTCGTACAGGTTGCAATTTGTCCTGAGGATGAACGGGAAGAGGGGGAACCAACGAGAGACTAGCTCTAGGTGTTGGGACAGGCACAGGTCACTCTATTTCCCCATCAGGAAGAAAAATGAAGCACAGGCTCAGCCTGCCCCCCGGAACCAGAATAGGGCCTGAAGCAATCCTGCGCTTTTGCGGCCAGCTCCCAAAAAAGCGAGTTGACAAATGGAGCTCAGGGCCACTGCAATTCACAAACCTGCAGAGTTATAAATGATAACTCTCGTCCACAAATATATTGAGGGAAGGCAACGAAGAGGATTTGAAAGCAAGGCAGAATTGCAGGAAACAGATTTCAGGAGGTAGATTCGACTCGCCTTTAAAGCACATGAAAAGCGGCAAAACGTTGACAATGATGCCCTTGGCCAAAAAGGGCGTATGCGTTTTTTCCTGAATATATTTTCCTGAATATATTCAGGAAAAAACGCATACGCCCTTTTTGGCCAACCAAGCAAGCCGGAAGTGCAAATCAGCACTACAAAGAAGTCTCGCTTGCCATCGGTCAAAAGGGCCACGCTGCAAAAAGAGTAAACACCAGAAATGCAGGACAGGCCATGGAGACATGGGAGCCTTGCTAGGCTGAGGGGTGGGATGTCAATTGCCAACAGCCACTCTGGAGAAGTGTACGGTGTGTCCTGAAACATGTAATAAACACAGCTTACAGAGCATAGGGCACTTCCACTCATGGGCGTATAAATTGGGAAAACTAAAAATCAACAAGACACAGGCACCCCAAAGTTTCGGGCTGCTCTGTGTATAAGAATCTCCACTTAGCTACACCTTAAGTATCCCAGGAAAGAGAAAAATGGATAAAGAAGTTGTGGTACTTAGGCACTATGGAATATCACTCAGCCATGAAATCAATGTCATAAGGCTAGTAGCAGCATGATGAGTGGATTTAGGGACGAGGATTCTAAGTGAAATAAGTCACACAGAAAAAGACACTTATCCTAAGATATCACTTATAGAGGGCATGTCAAAATCGCTACACTTGAAGTGAATTACAAAACAGAACAGAGTCACATATTTAGAAGACACACTATGGCTGCTTACCGGGAAAGGTGAGGTGGGGTGATGCATAAAACAAGGGTTTGAAATTAGCTCACATACCGTTCCATAAGCCAAATATGTAACAGACAAGACCTCCTCCCTGCTCAGTGAACTGGACTCAACACCCCCTATTCACCGCACAAGAATATATCTGACTAGCAAGAATCTTAAACCTATGTATTGATATCTCTCTGGAGTTGAATCAAGAGGGTGTAAAGCGGCATAAACACAGCAGGGAAAAGCAGCTCAACCCCATTATCAAAATAAATTACTTAAAATGAACGCCATAAAACAAAGACAGTGAAAGAGAGAGAAATTCTTACAAAATCCGTTCGGAGGCTCTGATGCAACCTGGATTGACCATATCTAGACCCACAGCTGGATGAGACATAAGGCTGGACACTCTTGGGGCTGAGAGGTTTGGTGAGGTTGGGTGAGGAAACGCAGACCCTTTAAAGTAATACCGCGGGGTACCCACCCCATGGGTCCCAAATCTCCAGGTTCAAGGGCATCTTCCTACATTGAAAACGTGCATGGGAAACCCAGAAGATGGTACAGCGTGTGATCGGGAAAGGTTTCTAAAACGCACCTCATTTCTCCTCTCCTTGTGCTCGGGTTCGCCATTCCAGCCGCTTTACTAACAATCTCCCTACTTGGAGAATCAGCACCTTGAAGCTCCTGTTTCTTTCGTACAGGTTGCAATTTGTCCTGAGGATGAACGGGAAGAGGGGGAACCAACGAGAGACTAGCTCTAGGTGTTGGGACAGGCACAGGTCACTCTATTTCCCCATCAGGAAGAAGAATGAAGCACAGGCTCAGCCTGCCCCCCGGAACCAGAATAGGGCCTGAAGCAATCCTGCGCTTTTGCGGCCAGCTCCCAAAAAAGCGAGTTGACAAATGGAGCTCAGGGCCACTGCAATTCACAAACCTGCAGAGTTATAAATGATAACTCTCGTCCACAAATATATTGAAGGAAGGAAACGAAGAGGATTTGAAAGCAAGGCAGAATTGCAGGAAACAGATTTCAGGAGGTAGATTCGACTCGCCTTTAAAGCACATGAAAAGCGGCAAAACGTTGACAATGATGCCCTTGGCCAAAAAGGGCGTATGCGTTTTTTCCTGAATATATTCAGGAAAAAACGCATACGCCCTTTTTGGCCAACCAAGCAAGCCGGAAGTGCAAATCAGCACTACAAAGAAGTCTCGCTTGCCATCGGTCAAAAGGGCCACGCTGCAAAAAGAGTAAACACCAGAAATGCAGGACAGGCCATGGAGACATGGGAGCCTTGCTAGGCTGAGGGGTGGGATGTCAATTGCCAACAGCCACTCTGGAGAAGTGTACGGTGTGTCCTGAAACATGTAATAAACACAGCTTACAGAGCATAGGGCACTTCCACTCATGGGCGTATAAATTGGGAAAACTAAAAATCAACAAGACACAGGCACCCCAAAGTTTCGGGCTGCTCTGTGTACAAGAATCTCCACTTAGCTACACCTTAAGTATCCCAGGAAAGAGAAAAATGGATAAAGAAGTTGTGGTACTTAGGCACAATGGAATATCACTCAGCCATGAAATCAATGTCATAAGGCTAGTAGCAGCATGATGAGTGGATTTAGGGACGAGGATTCTAAGTGAAATAAGTCACACAGAAAAAGACAGTTATCCTAAGATATCACTTATAGAGGGCATGTCAAAATCGCTACACTTGAACTGAATTACAAAACAGAACAGAGTCACACATTTAGAAGACACACTATGGCTGCTTAACGGGAAAGGTGAGGTGGGCTGATGCATAAAACAAGGGTTTGAAATTAGCTCACATACCATTCCATAAGCCAAATATGTAACAGACAAGACCTCCTCCCTGCTCAGTGAACTGGACTCAACACCCCCTATTCACCGCACAAGAATATATCTGACTAGCAAGAATCTTAAAACCTATGTATTGATATCTCTCTGGAGTTGAATCAAGAGGGTGTAAAGCGGCATAAACACAGCAGGGAAAAGCAGCTCAACCCCATTATCAAAATAAATTACTTAAAATGAACGCCATAAAACAAAGACAGTGAAAGAGAGAGAAATTCTTACAAAATCCGTTCGGAGGCTCTGATGCAACCTGGATTGACCATATCTAGACCCACAGCTGGATGAGACATAAGGCTGGACACTCTTGGGGCTGAGAGGTTTGGTGAGGTTGGGTGAGGAAACGCAGACCCTTTAAAGTAATACCGCGGGGTACCCACCCCATGGGTCCCAAATCTCCAGGTTCAAGGGCATCTTCCTACATTGAAAACGTGCCTGGGAAACCCAGAGGATGGTACAGCGTGTGATCGGGAAAGGTTTCTAAAACGCACCTCATTTCTCCTCTCCTTGTGCTCGGGTTCGCCATTCCAGCCGCTTTACTAACAATCTCCCTACTTGGAGAATCAGCACCTTGAAGCTCCTGTTTCTTTCGTACAGGTTGCAATTTGTCCTGAGGATGAACGGGAAGAGGGGGAACCAACGAGAGACTAGCTCTAGGTGTTGGGACAGGCACAGGTCACTCTATTTCCCCATCAGGAAGAAGAATGAAGCACAGGCTCAGCCTGCCCCCCGGAACCAGAATAGGGCCTGAAGCAATCCTGCGCTTTTGCGGCCAGCTCCCAAAAAAGCGAGTTGACAAATGGAGCTCAGGGCCACTGCAATTCACAAACCTGCAGAGTTATAAATGATAACTCTCGTCCACAAATATATTGAGGGAAGGCAACGAAGAGGATTTGAAAGCAAGGCAGAATTGCAGGAAACAGATTTCAGGAGGTAGATTCGACTCGCCTTTAAAGCACATGAAAAGCAGCAAAACGTTGACAATGATGCCCTTGGCCAAAAAGGGCGTATGCGTTTTTTCCTGAATATATTCAGGAAAAAACGCATACGCCCTTTTTGGCCAACCAAGCAAGCCGGAAGTGCAAATCAGCACTACAAAGAAGTCTCGCTTGCCATCGGTCAAAAGGGCCACGCTGCAAAAAGAGTAAACACCAGAAATGCAGGACAGGCCATGGAGACATGGGAGCCTTGCTAGGCTGAGGGGTGGGATGTCAATTGCCAACAGCCACTCTGGAGAAGTGTACGGTGTGTCCTGAAACATGTAATAAACACAGCTTACAGAGCATAGGGCACTTCCACTCATGGGCGTATAAATTGGGAAAACTAAAAATCAACAAGACACAGGCACCCCAAAGTTTTGGGCTGCTCTGTGTACAAGAATCTCCACTTAGCTACACCTTAAGTATCCCAGGAAAGAGAAAAATGGATAAAGAAGTTGTGGTACTTAGGCACAATGGAATATCACTCAGCCATGAAATCAATGTCATAAGGCTAGTAGCAGCATGATGAGTGGATTTAGGGACGAGGATTCTAAGTGAAATAAGTCACACAGAAAAAGACAGTTATCCTAAGATATCACTTATAGAGGGCATGTCAAAATCGCTACACTTGAACTGAATTACAAAACAGAACAGAGTCACACATTTAGAAGACACACTATGGCTGCTTAACGGGAAAGGTGAGGTGGGCTGATGCATAAAACAAGGGTTTGAAATTAGCTCACATACCATTCCATAAGCCAAATATGTAACAGACAAGACCTCCTCCCTGCTCAGTGAACTGGACTCAACACCCCCTATTCACCGCACAAGAATATATCTGACTAGCAAGAATCTTAAAACCTATGTATTGATATCTCTCTGGAGTTGAATCAAGAGGGTGTAAAGCGGCATAAACACAGCAGGGAAAAGCAGCTCAACCCCATTATCAAAATAAATTACTTAAAATGAACGCCATAAAACAAAGACAGTGAAAGAGAGAGAAATTCTTACAAAATCCGTTCGGAGGCTCTGATGCAACCTGGATTGACCATATCTAGACCCACAGCTGGATGAGACATAAGGCTGGACACTCTTGGGGCTGAGAGGTTTGGTGAGGTTGGGTGAGGAAACGCAGACCCTTTAAAGTAATACCGCGGGGTACCCACCCCATGGGTCCCAAATCTCCAGGTTCAAGGGCATCTTCCTACATTGAAAACGTGCCTGGGAAACCCAGAGGATGGTACAGCGTGTGATCGGGAAAGGTTTCTAAAACGCACCTCATTTCTCCTCTCCTTGTGCTCGGGTTCGCCATTCCAGCCGCTTTACTAACAATCTCCCTACTTGGAGAATCAGCACCTTGAAGCTCCTGTTTCTTTCGTACAGGTTGCAATTTGTCCTGAGGATGAACGGGAAGAGGGGGAACCAACGAGAGACTAGCTCTAGGTGTTGGGACAGGCACAGGTCACTCTATTTCCCCATCAGGAAGAAGAATGAAGCACAGGCTCAGCCTGCCCCCCAGAACCAGAATAGGGCCTGAAGCAATCCTGCGCTTTTGCGGCCAGCTCCCAAAAAAGCGAGTTGACAAATGGAGCTCAGGGCCACTGCAATTCACAAACCTGCAAAGTTATAAATGATAACTCTCGTCCACAAATATATTGAGGGAAGGCAACGAAGAGGATTTGAAAGCAAGGCAGAATTGCAGGAAACAGATTTCAGGAGGTAGATTCGACTCGCCTTTAAAGCACATGAAAAGCAGCAAAACGTTGACAATGATGCCCTTGGCCAAAAAGGGCGTATGCGTTTTTTCCTGAATATATTCAGGAAAAAACGCATACGCCCTTTTTGGCCAACCAAGCAAGCCGGAAGTGCAAATCAGCACTACAAAGAAGTCTCGCTTGCCATCGGTCAAAAGGGCCATGCTGCCAAAAGTGTAAAAACCAGAAATTCAGGACAGGCCATGGAGACATGGGAGCCTTGCTACGCTGATGGGCGGGATGCCAATTGCCAACAGCCACTCTGGAGAAGTGTACGGTGTGTCCTGAAACATGTAATAAACACAGCTTACAGAGCATAGGGCACTTCCACTCATGGGCGTATAAATTGGGAAAACTAAAAATCAACAAGACACAGGCACCCCAAAGTTTCGGGCTGCTCTGTGTACAAGAACCTCCACTTAGGTACACCTTAAACATGCCAGGAAAGAGAAAAATGGATAAAGAAGTTGTGGTACTTAGGCACAATGGAATATCACTCAGCCATGAAATCAATGTCATAAGGCTAGTAGCAGCATGATGAGTGGATTTAGGGACGAGGATTGTAAGTGAAATAAGTCACACAGAAAAAGACAGTTATCCTAAGATATCACTTATAGAGGGCATGTCAAAATCGCTACACTTGAAGTGAATTACAAAACAGAACAGAGTCACACATTTAGAAGACACACTATGGCTGCTTAACGGGAAAGGTGAGGTGGGCTGATGCATAAAACAAGGGTTTGAAATTAGCTCACATACCATTCCATAAGCCAAATATGTAACAGACAAGACCTCCTCCCTGCTCAGTGAACTGGACTCAACACCCCCTATTCACCGCACAAGAATATATCTGACTAGCAAGAATCTTAAAACCTATGTATTGATATCTCTCTGGAGTTGAATCAAGAGGGTGTAAAGCGGCATAAACACAGCAGGGAAAAGCAGCTCAACCCCATTATCAAAATAAATTACTTAAAATGAACGCCATAAAACAAAGACAGTGAAAGAGAGAGAAATTCTTACAAAATCCGTTCGGGGGCTCTTTTGCAACCTGGATTGACCATATCTAGACCCACAGCTGGATGAGACAAAAGGCTGGACAATCTTGGGGCTGAGAGGATTGGTGAGGTTGGGTGAGCAAACGCAGACCGCTTAAAGTAATACCGCGTGGTACCCACCCCATGGGTCCCAAATCTCCAGGTTCAAGGGCATCTTCCTACATCGAAAACATGCCTGGGAAACCCAGAAGATGGTACACCGTGTGATCGGGAAAGGTTTCTAAAACGCACCTCATTTCTCCTCTCCTTGTGCTCGGGTTCGCCATTCCAGCCGCTTTACTAACAATCTCCCTACTTGGAGAATCAGCACCTGGAACCTCCTGTTTGTTTCGTACAGGTTGCAATTTGTCCTGAGGATGAACGGGAAGATGGGGAACCAATGAGAGACTAGCTCTAGGTGTTGGGACAGGCACAGGTCACACTATTTCCCCATCAGGAAGAAGAATGAAGCACAGGCTCAGCCTGCCCCCCGGAACCAGAATAGGGCCTGAAGCAATCCTGCGCTTTTGCGGCCAGCTCCCAAAAAAGCGAGTTGACAAATGGAGCTCAGGGCCACTGCAATTCACAAACCTGCAGAGTTATAAATGATAACTCTCGTCCACAAATATATTGAGGGAAGGCAACGAAGAGGATTTGAAAGCAAAGCAGAATTGCAGGAAACAGATTTCAGGAGGTAGATTCGACTCGCCTTTAAAGCACATGAAAAGCAGCAAAACGTTGACAATGATGCCCTTGGCCAAAAAGGGCGTATGCGTTTTTTCCTGAATATATTCAGGAAAAAACGCATACGCCCTTTTTGGCCAACCAAGCAAGCCGGAAGTGCAAATCAGCACTACAAAGAAGTCTCGCTTGCCATCGGTCAAAAGGGCCATGCTGCAAAAAGTGTAAAAACCAGAAATGCAGGACAGGCCATGGAGACATGGGAGCCTTGCTACGCTGATGGGCAGGATGCCAATTGCCAACAGCCACTCTGGAGAAGTGTACGGTGTGTCCTGAAACATGTAATAAACACAGCTTACAGAGCATAGGGCACTTCCACTCATGGGCGTATAAATTGGGAAAACTAAAAATCAACAAGACACAGGCACCCCAAAGTTTCGGGCTGCTCTGTGTACAAGAATCTCCACTTAGCTACACCTTAAGTATCCCAGGAAAGAGAAAAATGGATAAAGAAGTTGTGGTACTTAGGCACAATGGAATATCACTCAGCCATGAAATCAATGTCATAAGGCTAGTAGCAGCATGATGAGTGGATTTAGGGACGAGGATTCTAAGTGAAATAAGTCACACAGAAAAAGACAGTTATCCTAAGATATCACTTATAGAGGGCATGTCAAAATCGCTACACTTGAACTGAATTACAAAACAGAACAGAGTCACACATTTAGAAGACACACTATGGCTGCTTAACGGGAAAGGTGAGGTGGGCTGATGCATAAAACAAGGGTTTGAAATTAGCTCACATACCGTTCCATAAGCCAAATATGTAACAGACAAGACCTCCTCCCTGCTCAGTGAACTGGACTCAACACCCCCTATTCACCGCACAAGAATATATCTGACTAGCAAGAATCTTAAACCTATGTATTGATATCTCTCTGGAGTTGAATCAAGAGGGTGTAAAGCGGCATAAACACAGCAGGGAAAAGCAGCTCAACCCCATTATCAAAATAAATTACTTAAAATGAACGCCATAAAACAAAGACAGTGAAAGAGAGAGAAATTCTTACAAAATCCGTTCGGAGGCTCTGATGCAACCTGGATTGACCATATCTAGACCCACAGCTGGATGAGACATAAGGCTGGACACTCTTGGGGCTGAGAGGTTTGGTGAGGTTGGGTGAGGAAACGCAGACCCTTTAAAGTAATACCGCGGGGTACCCACCCCATGGGTCCCAAATCTCCAGGTTCAAGGGCATCTTCCTACATTGAAAACGTGCATGGGAAACCCAGAAGATGGTACAGCGTGTGATCGGGAAAGGTTTCTAAAACGCACCTCATTTCTCCTCTCCTTGTGCTCGGGTTCGCCATTCCAGCCGCTTTACTAACAATCTCCCTACTTGGAGAATCAGCACCTTGAAGCTCCTGTTTCTTTCGTACAGGTTGCAATTTGTCCTGAGGATGAACGGGAAGAGGGGGAACCAACGAGAGACTAGCTCTAGGTGTTGGGACAGGCACAGGTCACTCTATTTCCCCATCAGGAAGAAGAATGAAGCACAGGCTCAGCCTGCCCCCCGGAACCAGAATAGGGCCTGAAGCAATCCTGCGCTTTTGCGGCCAGCTCCCAAAAAAGCGAGTTGACAAATGGAGCTCAGGGCCACTGCAATTCACAAACCTGCAGAGTTATAAATGATAACTCTCGTCCACAAATATATTGAAGGAAGGAAACGAAGAGGATTTGAAAGCAAGGCAGAATTGCAGGAAACAGATTTCAGGAGGTAGATTCGACTCGCCTTTAAAGCACATGAAAAGCGGCAAAACGTTGACAATGATGCCCTTGGCCAAAAAGGGCGTATGCGTTTTTTCCTGAATATATTCAGGAAAAAACGCATACGCCCTTTTTGGCCAACCAAGCAAGCCGGAAGTGCAAATCAGCACTACAAAGAAGTCTCGCTTGCCATCGGTCAAAAGGGCCACGCTGCAAAAAGAGTAAACACCAGAAATGCAGGACAGGCCATGGAGACATGGGAGCCTTGCTAGGCTGAGGGGTGGGATGTCAATTGCCAACAGCCACTCTGGAGAAGTGTACGGTGTGTCCTGAAACATGTAATAAACACAGCTTACAGAGCATAGGGCACTTCCACTCATGGGCGTATAAATTGGGAAAACTAAAAATCAACAAGACACAGGCACCCCAAAGTTTCGGGCTGCTCTGTGTACAAGAATCTCCACTTAGCTACACCTTAAGTATCCCAGGAAAGAGAAAAATGGATAAAGAAGTTGTGGTACTTAGGCACAATGGAATATCACTCAGCCATGAAATCAATGTCATAAGGCTAGTAGCAGCATGATGAGTGGATTTAGGGACGAGGATTCTAAGTGAAATAAGTCACACAGAAAAAGACAGTTATCCTAAGATATCACTTATAGAGGGCATGTCAAAATCGCTACACTTGAACTGAATTACAAAACAGAACAGAGTCACACATTTAGAAGACACACTATGGCTGCTTAACGGGAAAGGTGAGGTGGGCTGATGCATAAAACAAGGGTTTGAAATTAGCTCACATACCATTCCATAAGCCAAATATGTAACAGACAAGACCTCCTCCCTGCTCAGTGAACTGGACTCAACACCCCCTATTCACCGCACAAGAATATATCTGACTAGCAAGAATCTTAAAACCTATGTATTGATATCTCTCTGGAGTTGAATCAAGAGGGTGTAAAGCGGCATAAACACAGCAGGGAAAAGCAGCTCAACCCCATTATCAAAATAAATTACTTAAAATGAACGCCATAAAACAAAGACAGTGAAAGAGAGAGAAATTCTTACAAAATCCGTTCGGAGGCTCTGATGCAACCTGGATTGACCATATCTAGACCCACAGCTGGATGAGACATAAGGCTGGACACTCTTGGGGCTGAGAGGTTTGGTGAGGTTGGGTGAGGAAACGCAGACCCTTTAAAGTAATACCGCGGGGTACCCACCCCATGGGTCCCAAATCTCCAGGTTCAAGGGCATCTTCCTACATTGAAAACGTGCCTGGGAAACCCAGAGGATGGTACAGCGTGTGATCGGGAAAGGTTTCTAAAACGCACCTCATTTCTCCTCTCCTTGTGCTCGGGTTCGCCATTCCAGCCGCTTTACTAACAATCTCCCTACTTGGAGAATCAGCACCTTGAAGCTCCTGTTTCTTTCGTACAGGTTGCAATTTGTCCTGAGGATGAACGGGAAGAGGGGGAACCAACGAGAGACTAGCTCTAGGTGTTGGGACAGGCACAGGTCACTCTATTTCCCCATCAGGAAGAAGAATGAAGCACAGGCTCAGCCTGCCCCCCGGAACCAGAATAGGGCCTGAAGCAATCCTGCGCTTTTGCGGCCAGCTCCCAAAAAAGCGAGTTGACAAATGGAGCTCAGGGCCACTGCAATTCACAAACCTGCAGAGTTATAAATGATAACTCTCGTCCACAAATATATTGAGGGAAGGCAACGAAGAGGATTTGAAAGCAAGGCAGAATTGCAGGAAACAGATTTCAGGAGGTAGATTCGACTCGCCTTTAAAGCACATGAAAAGCAGCAAAACGTTGACAATGATGCCCTTGGCCAAAAAGGGCGTATGCGTTTTTTCCTGAATATATTCAGGAAAAAACGCATACGCCCTTTTTGGCCAACCAAGCAAGCCGGAAGTGCAAATCAGCACTACAAAGAAGTCTCGCTTGCCATCGGTCAAAAGGGCCACGCTGCAAAAAGAGTAAACACCAGAAATGCAGGACAGGCCATGGAGACATGGGAGCCTTGCTAGGCTGAGGGGTGGGATGTCAATTGCCAACAGCCACTCTGGAGAAGTGTACGGTGTGTCCTGAAACATGTAATAAACACAGCTTACAGAGCATAGGGCACTTCCACTCATGGGCGTATAAATTGGGAAAACTAAAAATCAACAAGACACAGGCACCCAAAAGTTTCGGGCTGCTCTGTGTACAAGAACCTCCACTTAGGTACACCTTAAACATGCCAGGAAAGAGAAAAATGGATAAAGAAGTTGTGGTACTTAGGCACAATGGAATATCACTCAGCCATGAAATCAATGTCATAAGGCTAGTAGCAGCATGATGAGTGGATTTAGGGACGAGGATTCTAAGTGAAATAAGTCACACAGAGAAAGACACTTATCCTAAGATATCACTTATAGAGGGCATGTCAAAATCGCTACACTTGAAGTGAATTACAAAACAGAACAGAGTCACATATTTAGAAGACACACTATGGCTGCTTAACGGGAAAGGTGAGGTGGGGTGATGCATAAAACAAGGGTTTGAAATTAGCTCACATACCATTCCATAAGCCAAATATGTAACAGACAAGACCTCCTCCCTGCTCAGTGAACTGGACTCAACACCCCCTATTCACCGCACAAGAATATATCTGACTAGCAAGAATCTTAAAACCTATGTATTGATATCTCTCTGGAGTTGAATCAAGAGGGTGTAAAGCGGCATAAACACAGCAGGGAAAAGCAGCTCAACCCCATTATCAAAATAAATTACTTAAAATGAACGCCATAAAACAAAGACAGTGAAAGAGAGAGAAATTCTTACAAAATCCGTTCGGAGGCTCTGATGCAACCTGGATTGACCATATCTAGACCCACAGCTGGATGAGACATAAGGCTGGACACTCTTGGGGCTGAGAGGTTTGGTGAGGTTGGGTGAGGAAACGCAGACGCTTTAAAGTAATACCGCGGGGTACCCACCCCATGGGTCCCAAATCTCCAGGTTCAAGGGCATCTTCCTACATTGAAAACGTGCATGGGAAACCCAGAAGATGGTACAGCGTGTGATCGGGAAAGGTTTCTAAAACGCACCTCATTTCTCCTCTCCTTGTGCTCGGGTTCGCCATTCCAGCCGCTTTACTAACAATCTCCCTACTTGGAGAATCAGCACCTTGAATCTCCTGTTTCTTTCGTACAGGTTGCAATTTGTCCTGAGGATGAACGGGAAGAGGGGGAACCAACGAGAGACTAGCTCTAGGTGTTGGGACAGGCACAGGTCACTCTATTTCCCCATCAGGAAGAAGAATGAAGCACAGGCTCAGCCTGCCCCCCGGAACCAGAATAGGGCCTGAAGCAATCCTGCGCTTTTGCGGCCAGCTCCCAAAAAAGCGAGTTGACAAATGGAGCTCAGGGCCACTGCAATTCACAAACCTGCACAGTTATAAATGATAACTCTCGTCCACAAATATATTGAGGGAAGGCAACGAAGAGGATTTGAAAGCAAGGCAGAATTGCAGGAAACAGATTTCAGGAGGTAGATTCGACTCGCCTTTAAAGCACATGAAAAGCGGCAAAACGTTGACAATGATGCCCTTGGCCAAAAAGGGCGTATGCGTTTTTTCCTGAATATATTCAGGAAAAAACGCATACGCCCTTTTTGGCCAACCAAGCAAGCCGGAAGTGCAAATCAGCACTACAAAGAAGTCTCGCTTGCCATCGGTCAAAAGGGCCATGCTGCCAAAAGTGTAAAAACCAGAAATTCAGGACAGGCCATGGAGACATGGGAGCCTTGCTACGCTGATGGGCAGGATGCCAATTGCCAACAGCCACTCTGGAGAAGTGTACGGTGTGTCCTGAAACATGTAATAAACACAGCTTACAGAGCATAGGGCACTTCCACTCATGGGCGTATAAATTGGGAAAACTAAAAATCAACAAGACACAGGCACCCCAAAGTTTCGGGCTGCTCTGTGTACAAGAATCTCCACTTAGCTACACCTTAAGTATCCCAGGAAAGAGAAAAATGGATAAAGAAGTTGTGGTATTTAGGCACAATGGAATATCACTCAGCCATGAAATCAATGTCATAAGGCTAGTAGCAGCATGATGAGTGGATTTAGGGACGATGATTCTAAGTGAAATAAGTCACACAGAAAAAGACAGTTATCCTAAGATATCACTTATAGAGGGCATGTCAAAATCGCTACACTTGAACTGAATTACAAAACAGAACAGAGTCACACATTTAGAAGACACACTATGGCTGCTTAACGGGAAAGGTGAGGTGGGCTGATGCATAAAACAAGGGTTTGAAATTAGCTCATATACCATTCCATAAGCCAAATATGTAACAGACAAGACCTCCTCCCTGCTCAGTGAACTGGACTCAACACCCCCTATTCACCGCACAAGAATATATCTGACTAGCAAGAATCTTAAAACCTATGTATTGATATCTCTCTGGAGTTGAATCAAGAGGGTGTAAAGCGGCATAAACACAGCAGGGAAAAGCAGCTCAACCCCATTATCAAAATAAATTACTTAAAATGAACCCCATAAAACAAAGAGAGTGAAAGAGAGAGAAATTCTTACAAAATCCGTTCGGGGGCTCTTATGCAACCTGGATTGACCATATCTAGACCCACAGCTGGATGAGACAAAAGGCTGGACAATCTTGGGGCTGAGAGGATTGGTGAGGTTGGGTGAGCAAACGCAGACCGCTTAAAGTAATACCGCGTGGTACCCACCCCAAGGGTCCCAAATCTCCAGGTTCAAGGGCATCTTCCTACATCGAAAACATGCCTGGGAAACCCAGAAGATGGTACAGCGTGTGATCGGGAAAGGTTTCTAAAACGCACCTCATTTCTCCTCTCCTTGTGCTCGGGTTCGCCATTCCAGCCGCTTTACTAACAATCTCCCTTCTTGGAGAATCAGCACCTGGAACCTCCTGTTTGTTTCGTACAGGTTGCAATTTGTCCTGAGGATGAACGGGAAGAGGGGGAACCAACGAGAGACTAGCTCTAGGTGTTGGGACAGGCACAGGTCACTCTATTTCCCCATCAGGAAGAAGAATGAAGCACAGGCTCAGCCTGCCCCCCGGAACCAGAATAGGGCCTGAAGCAATCCTGCGCTTTTGCGGCCAGCTCCCAAAAAAGCGAGTTGACAAATGGAGCTCAGGGCCACTGCAATTCACAAACCTGCAGAGTTATAAATGATAACTCTCGTCCACAAATATATTGAGGGAAGGCAACGAAGAGGATTTGAAAGCAAGGCAGAATTGCAGGAAACAGATTTCAGGAGGTAGATTCGACTCGCCTTTAAAGCACATGAAAAGCAGCAAAACGTTGACAATGATGCCCTTGGCCAAAAAGGGCGTATGCGTTTTTTCCTGAATATTTCAGGAAAAAACGCATACGCCCTTTTTGGCCAACCAAGCAAGCCGGAAGTGCAAATCAGCACTACAAAGAAGTCTCGCTTGCCATCGGTCAAAAGGGCCATGCTGCCAAAAGTGTAAAAACCAGAAATTCAGGACAGGCCATGGAGACATGGGACCCTTGCTACGCTGATGGGCAGGATGCCAATTGCCAACAGCCACTCTGGAGAAGTGTACGGTGTGTCCTGAAACATGTAATAAACACAGCTTACAGAGCATAGGGCACTTCCACTCATGGGCGTATAAATTGGGAAAACTAAAAATCAACAAGACACAGGCACCCAAAAGTTTCGGGCTGCTCTGTGTACAAGAACCTCCACTTAGGTACACCTTAAACATGCCAGGAAAGAGAAAAATGGATAAAGAAGTTGTGGTACTTAGGCACAATGGAATATCACTCAGCCATGAAATCAATGTCATAAGGCTAGTAGCAGCATGATGAGTGGATTTAGGGACGAGGATTCTAAGTGAAATAAGTCACACAGAGAAAGACACTTATCCTAAGATATCACTTATAGAGGGCATGTCAAAATCGCTACACTTGAAGTGAATTACAAAACAGAACAGAGTCACATATTTAGAAGACACACTATGGCTGCTTAACGGGAAAGGTGAGGTGGGCTGATGCATAAAACAAGGGTTTGAAATTAGCTCACATACCATTCCATAAGCCAAATATGTAACAGACAAGACCTCCTCCCTGCTCAGTGAACTGGACTCAACACCCCCTATTCACCGCACAAGAATATATCTGACTAGCAAGAATCTTAAAACCTATGTATTGATATCTCTCTGGAGTTGAATCAAGAGGGTGTAAAGCGGCATAAACACAGCAGGGAAAAGCAGCTCAACCCCATTATCAAAATAAATTACTTAAAATGAACCCCATAAAACAAAGAGAGTGAAAGAGAGAGAAATTCTTACAAAATCCGTTCGGGGGCTCTTATGCAACCTGGATTGACCATATCTAGACCCACAGCTGGATGAGACAAAAGGCTGGACAATCTTGGGGCTGAGAGGATTGGTGAGGTTGGGTGAGCAAACGCAGACCGCTTAAACTAATACCGCGTGGTACCCACCCCAAGGGTCCCAAATCTCCAGGTTCAAGGGCATCTTCCTACATCGAAAACATGCCTGGGAAACCCAGAAGATGGTACACCGTGTGATCGGGAAAGGTTTCTAAAACGCACCTCATTTCTCCTCTCCTTGTGCTCGGGTTCGCCATTCCAGCCGCTTTACTAACAATCTCCCTTCTTGGAGAATCAGCACCTGGAACCTCCCGTTTGTTTCGTACAGGTTGCAATTTGTCCTGAGGATGAACGGGAAGAGGGGGAACCTATGAGACACTAGCTCTAGGTGTTGGGACAGGCACAGGTCACTCTATTTCCCCATCAGGAAGAAGAATGAAGCACAGGCTCAGCCAGCCCCCCGGAACCAGAATAGGGCCTGAAGCAATCCTGCGCTTTTGCGGCCAGCTCCCAAAAAAGCGAGTTGACAAATGGAGCTCAGGGCCACTGCAATTCACAAACCTGCAGAGTTATAAATGATAACTCTCGTCCACAAATATATTGAGGGAAGGCAACGAAGAGGATTTGAAAGCAAAGCAGAATTGCAGGAAACAGATTTCAGGAGGTAGATTCGACTCGCCTTTAAAGCACATGAAAAGCAGCAAAACGTTGACAATGATGCCCTTGGCCAAAAAGGGCGTATGCGTTTTTTCCTGAATATATTCAGGAAAAAACGCATACGCCCTTTTTGGCCAACCAAGCAAGCCGGAAGTGCAAATCAGCACTACAAAGAAGTCTCGCTTGCCATCGGTCAAAAGGGCCATGCTGCCAAAAGTGTAAAAACCAGAAATTCAGGACAGGCCATGGAGACATGGGAGCCTTGCTACGCTGATGGGCAGGATGCCAATTGCCAACAGCCACTCTGGAGAAGTGTACGGTGTGTCCTGAAACATGTAATAAACACAGCTTACAGAGCATAGGGCACTTCCACTCATGGGCGTATAAATTGGGAAAACTAAAAATCAACAAGACACAGGCACCCCAAAGTTTCGGGCTGCTCTGTGTACAAGAATCTCCACTTAGCTACACCTTAAGTATCCCAGGAAAGAGAAAAATGGATAAAGAAGTTGTGGTACTTAGGCACAATGGAATATCACTCAGCCATGAAATCAATGTCATAAGGCTAGTAGCAGCATGATGAGTGGATTTAGGGACGAGGATTCTATGTGAAATAAGTCACACAGAAAAAGACAGTTATCCTAAGATATCACTTATAGAGGGCATGTCAAAATCGCTACACTTGAACTGAATTACAAAACAGAACAGAGTCACACATTTAGAAGACACACTATGGCTGCTTAACGGGAAAGGTGAGGTGGGCTGATGCATAAAACAAGGGTTTGAAATTAGCTCATATACCATTCCATAAGCCAAATATGTAACAGACAAGACCTCCTCCCTGCTCAGTGAACTGGACTCAACACCCCCTATTCACCGCACAAGAATATATCTGACTAGCAAGAATCTTAAAACCTATGTATTGATATCTCTCTGGAGTTGAATCAAGAGGGTGTAAAGCGGCATAAACACAGCAGGGAAAAGCAGCTCAACCCCATTATCAAAATAAATTACTTAAAATGAACCCCATAAAACAAAGACAGTGAAAGAGAGAGAAAATCTTACAAAATCCATTCGGGGGCTCTTATGCAACCTGGATTGACCATATCTAGACCCACAGCTGGATGAGACAAAAGGCTGGACAATCTTGGGGCTGAGAGGATTGGTGAGGTTGGGTGAGCAAACGCAGACCGCTTAAAGTAATACCGTGTGGTACCCACCCCAAGGGTCCCAAATCTCCAGGTTCAAGGGCATCTTCCTACATCGAAAACATGCCTGGGAAACCCAGAAGATGGTACACCGTGTGATCAGGAAAGGTTTCTAAAACGCACCTCATTTCTCCTCTCCTTGTGCTCGGGTTCGCCATTCCAGCCGCTTTACTAACAATCTCCCTTCTTGGAGAATCAGCACCTGGAACCTCCTGTTTGTTTCGTACAGGTTGCAATTTGTCCTGAGGATGAACGGGAAGAGGGGGAACCAATGAGACACTAGCTCTAGGTGTTGGGACAGGCACAGGTCACTCTATTTCCCCATCAGGAAGAAGAATGAAGCACAGGCTCAGCCTGCCCCCCGGAACCAGAATAGGGCCTGAAGCAATCCTGCGCTTTTGCGGCCAGCTCCCAAAAAAGCGAGTTGACAAATGGAGCTCAGGGCCACTGCAATTCACAAACCTGCAGAGTTATAAATGATAACTCTCGTCCACAAATATATTGAGGGAAGGCAACGAAGAGGATTTGAAAGCAAGGCAGAATTGCAGGAAACAGATTTCAGGAGGTAGATTCGACTCGCCTTTAAAGCACATGAAAAGCGGCAAAACGTTGACAATGATGCCCTTGGCCAAAAAGGGCGTATGCGTTTTTTCCTGAATATATTCAGGAAAAAACGCATACGCCCTTTTTGGCCAACCAAGCAAGCCGGAAGTGCAAATCAGCACTACAAAGAAGTCTCGCTTGCCATCGGTCAAAAGGGCCATGCTGCCAAAAGTGTAAAAACCAGAAATTCAGGACAGGCCATGGAGACATGGGAGCCTTGCTACGCTGATGGGCAGGATGCCAATTGCCAACAGCCACTCTGGAGAAGTGTACGGTGTGTCCTGAAACATGTAATAAACACAGCTTACAGAGCATAGGGCACTTCCACTCATGGGCGTATAAATTGGGAAAACTAAAAATCAACAAGACACAGGCACCCAAAAGTTTCGGGCTGCTCTGTGTACAAGAACCTCCACTTAGGTACACCTTAAACATGCCAGGAAAGAGAAAAATGGATAAAGAAGTTGTGGTACTTAGGCACAATGGAATATCACTCAGCCATGAAATCAATGTCATAAGGCTAGTAGCAGCATGATGAGTGGATTTAGGGACGAGGATTCTAAGTGAAATAAGTCACACAGAGAAAGACACTTATCCTAAGATATCACTTATAGAGGGCATGTCAAAATCGCTACACTTGAAGTGAATTACAAAACAGAACAGAGTCACATATTTAGAAGACACACTATGGCTGCTTAACGGGAAAGGTGAGGTGGGGTGATGCATAAAACAAGGGTTTGAAATTAGCTCACATACCATTCCATAAGCCAAATATGTAACAGACAAGACCTCCTCCCTGCTCAGTGAACTGGACTCAACACCCCCTATTCACCGCACAAGAATATATCTGACTAGCAAGAATCTTAAAACCTATGTATTGATATCTCTCTGGAGTTGAATCAAGAGGGTGTAAAGCGGCATAAACACAGCAGGGAAAAGCAGCTCAACCCCATTATCAAAATAAATTACTTAAAATGAACGCCATAAAACAAAGACAGTGAAAGAGAGAGAAATTCTTACAAAATCCGTTCGGAGGCTCTGATGCAACCTGGATTGACCATATCTAGACCCACAGCTGGATGAGACATAAGGCTGGACACTCTTGGGGCTGAGAGGTTTGGTGAGGTTGGGTGAGGAAACGCAGACGCTTTAAAGTAATACCGCGGGGTACCCACCCCATGGGTCCCAAATCTCCAGGTTCAAGGGCATCTTCCTACATTGAAAACGTGCATGGGAAACCCAGAAGATGGTACAGCGTGTGATCGGGAAAGGTTTCTAAAACGCACCTCATTTCTCCTCTCCTTGTGCTCGGGTTCGCCATTCCAGCCGCTTTACTAACAATCTCCCTACTTGGAGAATCAGCACCTTGAATCTCCTGTTTCTTTCGTACAGGTTGCAATTTGTCCTGAGGATGAACGGGAAGAGGGGGAACCAACGAGAGACTAGCTCTAGGTGTTGGGACAGGCACAGGTCACTCTATTTCCCCATCAGGAAGAAGAATGAAGCACAGGCTCAGCCTGCCCCCCGGAACCAGAATAGGGCCTGAAGCAATCCTGCGCTTTTGCGGCCAGCTCCCAAAAAAGCGAGTTGACAAATGGAGCTCAGGGCCACTGCAATTCACAAACCTGCACAGTTATAAATGATAACTCTCGTCCACAAATATATTGAGGGAAGGCAACGAAGAGGATTTGAAAGCAAGGCAGAATTGCAGGAAACAGATTTCAGGAGGTAGATTCGACTCGCCTTTAAAGCACATGAAAAGCGGCAAAACGTTGACAATGATGCCCTTGGCCAAAAAGGGCGTATGCGTTTTTTCCTGAATATATTCAGGAAAAAACGCATACGCCCTTTTTGGCCAACCAAGCAAGCCGGAAGTGCAAATCAGCACTACAAAGAAGTCTCGCTTGCCATCGGTCAAAAGGGCCATGCTGCCAAAAGTGTAAAAACCAGAAATTCAGGACAGGCCATGGAGACATGGGAGCCTTGCTACGCTGATGGGCAGGATGCCAATTGCCAACAGCCACTCTGGAGAAGTGTACGGTGTGTCCTGAAACATGTAATAAACACAGCTTACAGAGCATAGGGCACTTCCACTCATGGGCGTATAAATTGGGAAAACTAAAAATCAACAAGACACAGGCACCCCAAAGTTTCGGGCTGCTCTGTGTACAAGAATCTCCACTTAGCTACACCTTAAGTATCCCAGGAAAGAGAAAAATGGATAAAGAAGTTGTGGTACTTAGGCACAATGGAATATCACTCAGCCATGAAATCAATGTCATAAGGCTAGTAGCAGCATGATGAGTGGATTTAGGGACGAGGATTCTAAGTGAAATAAGTCACACAGAAAAAGACAGTTATCCTAAGATATCACTTATAGAGGGCATGTCAAAATCGCTACACTTGAACTGAATTACAAAACAGAACAGAGTCACACATTTAGAAGACACACTATGGCTGCTTAACGGGAAAGGTGAGGTGGGCTGATGCATAAAACAAGGGTTTGAAATTAGCTCATATACCATTCCATAAGCCAAATATGTAACAGACAAGACCTCCTCCCTGCTCAGTGAACTGGACTCAACACCCCCTATTCACCGCACAAGAATATATCTGACTAGCAAGAATCTTAAAACCTATGTATTGATATCTCTCTGGAGTTGAATCAAGAGGGTGTAAAGCGGCATAAACACAGCAGGGAAAAGCAGCTCAACCCCATTATCAAAATAAATTACTTAAAATGAACCCCATAAAACAAAGACAGTGAAAGAGAGAGAAAATCTTACAAAATCCATTCGGGGGCTCTTATGCAACCTGGATTGACCATATCTAGACCCACAGCTGGATGAGACAAAAGGCTGGACAATCTTGGGGCTGAGAGGATTGGTGAGGTTGGGTGAGCAAACGCAGACCGCTTAAAGTAATACCGTGTGGTACCCACCCCAAGGGTCCCAAATCTCCAGGTTCAAGGGCATCTTCCTACATCGAAAACATGCCTGGGAAACCCAGAAGATGGTACACCGTGTGATCGGGAAAGGTTTCTAAAACGCACCTCATTTCTCCTCTCCTTGTGCTCGGGTTCGCCATTCCAGCCGCTTTACTAACAATCTCCCTTCTTGGAGAATCAGCACCTGGAACCTCCTGTTTGTTTCGTACAGGTTGCAATTTGTCCTGAGGATGAACGGGAAGAGGGGGAACCAATGAGACACTAGCTCTAGGTGTTGGGACAGGCACAGGTCACTCTATTTCCCCATCAGGAAGAAGAATGAAGCACAGGCTCAGCCTGCCCCCCGGAACCAGAATAGGGCCTGAAGCAATCCTGCGCTTTTGCGGCCAGCTCCCAAAAAAGCGAGTTGACAAATGGAGCTCAGGGCCACTGCAATTCACAAACCTGCAGAGTTATAAATGATAACTCTCGTCCACAAATATATTGAGGGAAGGCAACGAAGAGGATTTGAAAGCAAGGCAGAATTGCAGGAAACAGATTTCAGGAGGTAGATTCGACTCCCCTTTAAAGCACATGAAAAGCGGCAAAACGTTGACAATGATGCCCTTGGCCAAAAAGGGCGTATGCGTTTTTTCCTGAATATATTCAGGAAAAAACGCATACGCCCTTTTTGGCCAACCAAGCAAGCCGGAAGTGCAAATCAGCACTACAAAGAAGTCTCGCTTGCCATCGGTCAAAAGGGCCATGCTGCCAAAAGTGTAAAAACCAGAAATTCAGGACAGGCCATGGAGACATGGGAGCCTTGCTACGCTGATGGGCAGGATGCCAATTGCCAACAGCCACTCTGGAGAAGTGTACGGTGTGTCCTGAAACATGTAATAAACACAGCTTACAGAGCATAGGGCACTTCCACTCATGGGCGTATAAATTGGGAAAACTAAAAATCAACAAGACACAGGCACCCAAAAGTTTCGGGCTGCTCTGTGTACAAGAACCTCCACTTAGGTACACCTTAAACATGCCAGGAAAGAGAAAAATGGATAAAGAAGTTGTGGTACTTAGGCACAATGGAATATCACTCAGCCATGAAATCAATGTCATAAGGCTAGTAGCAGCATGATGAGTGGATTTAGGGACGAGGATTCTAAGTGAAATAAGTCACACAGAGAAAGACACTTATCCTAAGATATCACTTATAGAGGGCATGTCAAAATCGCTACACTTGAAGTGAATTACAAAACAGAACAGAGTCACATATTTAGAAGACACACTATGGCTGCTTAACGGGAAAGGTGAGGTGGGGTGATGCATAAAACAAGGGTTTGAAATTAGCTCACATACCATTCCATAAGCCAAATATGTAACAGACAAGACCTCCTCCCTGCTCAGTGAACTGGACTCAACACCCCCTATTCACCGCACAAGAATATATCTGACTAGCAAGAATCTTAAAACCTATGTATTGATATCTCTCTGGAGTTGAATCAAGAGGGTGTAAAGCGGCATAAACACAGCAGGGAAAAGCAGCTCAACCCCATTATCAAAATAAATTACTTAAAATGAACGCCATAAAACAAAGACAGTGAAAGAGAGAGAAATTCTTACAAAATCCGTTCGGAGGCTCTGATGCAACCTGGATTGACCATATCTAGACCCACAGCTGGATGAGACATAAGGCTGGACACTCTTGGGGCTGAGAGGTTTGGTGAGGTTGGGTGAGGAAACGCAGACGCTTTAAAGTAATACCGCGGGGTACCCACCCCATGGGTCCCAAATCTCCAGGTTCAAGGGCATCTTCCTACATTGAAAACGTGCATGGGAAACCCAGAAGATGGTACAGCGTGTGATCGGGAAAGGTTTCTAAAACGCACCTCATTTCTCCTCTCCTTGTGCTCGGGTTCGCCATTCCAGCCGCTTTACTAACAATCTCCCTTCTTGGAGAATCAGCACCTGGAACCTCCTGTTTGTTTCGTACAGGTTGCAATTTGTCCTGAGGATGAACGGGAAGAGGGGGAACCAATGAGACACTAGCTCTAGGTGTTGGGACAGGCACAGGTCACTCTATTTCCCCATCAGGAAGAAGAATGAAGCACAGGCTCAGCCTGCCCCCCGGAACCAGAATAGGGCCTGAAGCAATCCTGCGCTTTTGCGGCCAGCTCCCAAAAAAGCGAGTTGACAAATGGAGCTCAGGGCCACTGCAATTCACAAACCTGCAGAGTTATAAATGATAACTCTCGTCCACAAATATATTGAGGGAAGGCAACGAAGAGGATTTGAAAGCAAGGCAGAATTGCAGGAAACAGATTTCAGGAGGTAGATTCGACTCCCCTTTAAAGCACATGAAAAGCGGCAAAACGTTGACAATGATGCCCTTGGCCAAAAAGGGCGTATGCGTTTTTTCCTGAATATATTCAGGAAAAAACGCATACGCCCTTTTTGGCCAACCAAGCAAGCCGGAAGTGCAAATCAGCACTACAAAGAAGTCTCGCTTGCCATCGGTCAAAAGGGCCATGCTGCCAAAAGTGTAAAAACCAGAAATTCAGGACAGGCCATGGAGACATGGGAGCCTTGCTACGCTGATGGGCAGGATGCCAATTGCCAACAGCCACTCTGGAGAAGTGTACGGTGTGTCCTGAAACATGTAATAAACACAGCTTACAGAGCATAGGGCACTTCCACTCATGGGCGTATAAATTGGGAAAACTAAAAATCAACAAGACACAGGCACCCAAAAGTTTCGGGCTGCTCTGTGTACAAGAACCTCCACTTAGGTACACCTTAAACATGCCAGGAAAGAGAAAAATGGATAAAGAAGTTGTGGTACTTAGGCACAATGGAATATCACTCAGCCATGAAATCAATGTCATAAGGCTAGTAGCAGCATGATGAGTGGATTTAGGGACGAGGATTCTAAGTGAAATAAGTCACACAGAGAAAGACACTTATCCTAAGATATCACTTATAGAGGGCATGTCAAAATCGCTACACTTGAAGTGAATTACAAAACAGAACAGAGTCACATATTTAGAAGACACACTATGGCTGCTTAACGGGAAAGGTGAGGTGGGGTGATGCATAAAACAAGGGTTTGAAATTAGCTCACATACCATTCCATAAGCCAAATATGTAACAGACAAGACCTCCTCCCTGCTCAGTGAACTGGACTCAACACCCCCTATTCACCGCACAAGAATATATCTGACTAGCAAGAATCTTAAAACCTATGTATTGATATCTCTCTGGAGTTGAATCAAGAGGGTGTAAAGCGGCATAAACACAGCAGGGAAAAGCAGCTCAACCCCATTATCAAAATAAATTACTTAAAATGAACGCCATAAAACAAAGACAGTGAAAGAGAGAGAAATTCTTACAAAATCCGTTCGGAGGCTCTGATGCAACCTGGATTGACCATATCTAGACCCACAGCTGGATGAGACATAAGGCTGGACACTCTTGGGGCTGAGAGGTTTGGTGAGGTTGGGTGAGGAAACGCAGACGCTTTAAAGTAATACCGCGGGGTACCCACCCCATGGGTCCCAAATCTCCAGGTTCAAGGGCATCTTCCTACATTGAAAACGTGCATGGGAAACCCAGAAGATGGTACAGCGTGTGATCGGGAAAGGTTTCTAAAACGCACCTCATTTCTCCTCTCCTTGTGCTCGGGTTCGCCATTCCAGCCGCTTTACTAACAATCTCCCTACTTGGAGAATCAGCACCTTGAATCTCCTGTTTCTTTCGTACAGGTTGCAATTTGTCCTGAGGATGAACGGGAAGAGGGGGAACCAACGAGAGACTAGCTCTAGGTGTTGGGACAGGCACAGGTCACTCTATTTCCCCATCAGGAAGAAGAATGAAGCACAGGCTCAGCCTGCCCCCCGGAACCAGAATAGGGCCTGAAGCAATCCTGCGCTTTTGCGGCCAGCTCCCAAAAAAGCGAGTTGACAAATGGAGCTCAGGGCCACTGCAATTCACAAACCTGCAGAGTTATAAATGATAACTCTCGTCCACAAATATATTGAGGGAAGGCAACGAAGAGGATTTGAAAGCAAGGCAGAATTGCAGGAAACAGATTTCAGGAGGTAGATTCGACTCGCCTTTAAAGCACATGAAAAGCGGCAAAACGTTGACAATGATGCCCTTGGCCAAAAAGGGCGTATGCGTTTTTTCCTGAATATATTCAGGAAAAAACGCATACGCCCTTTTTGGCCAACCAAGCAAGCCGGAAGTGCAAATCAGCACTACAAAGAAGTCTCGCTTGCCATCGGTCAAAAGGGCCATGCTGCCAAAAGTGTAAAAACCAGAAATTCAGGACAGGCCATGGAGACATGGGAGCCTTGCTACGCTGATGGGCAGGATGCCAATTGCCAACAGCCACTCTGGAGAAGTGTACGGTGTGTCCTGAAACATGTAATAAACACAGCTGAGAGAGCATAGGGCACTTCCACTCATGGGCGTATAAATTGGGAAAACTAAAAATCAACAAGACACAGGCACCCAAAAGTTTCGGGCTGCTCTGTGTACAAGAACCTCCACTTAGGTACACCTTAAACATGCCAGGAAAGAGAAAAATGGATAAAGAAGTTGTGGTACTTAGGCACAATGGAATATCACTCAGCCATGAAATCAATGTCATAAGGCTAGTAGCAGCATGATGAGTGGATTTAGGGACGAGGATTCTAAGTGAAATAAGTCACACAGAGAAAGACACTTATCCTAAGATATCACTTATAGAGGGCATGTCAAAATCGCTACACTTGAAGTGAATTACAAAACAAAACAGAGTCACATATTTAGAAGACACACTATGGCTGCTTAACGGGAAAGGTGAGGTGGGCTGATGCATAAAACAAGGGTTTGAAATTAGCTCACATACCATTCCATAAGCCAAATATGTAACAGACAAGACCTCCTCCCTGCTCAGTGAACTGGACTCAACACCCCCTATTCACCGCACAAGAATATATCTGACTAGCAAGAATCTTAAAACCTATGTATTGATATCTCTCTGGAGTTGAATCAAGAGGGTGTAAAGCGGCATAAACACAGCAGGGAAAAGCAGCTCAACCCCATTATCAAAATAAATTACTTAAAATGAACCCCATAAAACAAAGACAGTGAAAGAGAGAGAAATTCTTACAAAATCCGTTCGGGGGCTCTTATGCAACCTGGATTGACCATATCTAGACCCACAGCTGGATGAGACAAAAGGCTGGACAATCTTGGGGCTGAGAGGATTGGTGAGGTTGGGTGAGCAAACGCAGACCGCTTAAAGTAATACCGTGTGGTACCCACCCCAAGGGTCCCAAATCTCCAGGTTCAAGGGCATCTTCCTACATTGAAAACGTGCATGGGAAACCCAGAAGATGGTACAGCGTGTGATCGGGAAAGGTTTCTAAAACGCACCTCATTTCTCCTCTCCTTGTGCTCGGGTTCGCCATTCCAGCCGCTTTACTAACAATCTCCCTACTTGGAGAATCAGCACCTTGAAGCTCCTGTTTCTTTCGTACAGGTTGCAATTTGTCCTGAGGATGAACGGGAAGAGGGGGAACCAACGAGAGACTAGCTCTAGGTGTTGGGACAGGCACAGGTCACTCTATTTCCCCATCAGGAAGAAGAATGAAGCACAGGCTCAGCCTGCCCCCCGGAACCAGAATAGGGCCTGAAGCAATCCTGCGCTTTTGCGGCCAGCTCCCAAAAAAGCGAGTTGACAAATGGAGCTCAGGGCCACTGCAATTCACAAACCTGCACAGTTATAAATGATAACTCTCGTCCACAAATATATTGAGGGAAGGCAACGAAGAGGATTTGAAAGCAAGGCAGAATTGCAGGAAACAGATTTCAGGAGGTAGATTCGACTCGCCTTTAAAGCACATGAAAAGCGGCAAAACGTTGACAATGATGCCCTTGGCCAAAAAGGGCGTATGCGTTTTTTCCTGAATATATTCAGGAAAAAACGCATACGCCCTTTTTGGCCAACCAAGCAAGCCGGAAGTGCAAATCAGCACTACAAAGAAGTCTCGCTTGCCATCGGTCAAAAGGGCCACGCTGCAAAAAGAGTAAACACCAGAAATGCAGGACAGGCCATGGAGACATGGGGGCCTTGCTAGGCTGAGGGGTGGGATGTCAATTGCCAACAGCCACTCTGGAGAAGTGTACGCTGTGTCCTGAAACATGTAATAAACACAGCTTATAGAGTATAGGGCACTTCCACTCATGGGCGTATAAATTGGGAAAACTAAAAATCAACAAGACACAGGCACCCCAAAGTTTAGGGCTGCTCTGTGTATAAGAATCTCCACTTAGCTACACCTTAAGTATCCCAGGAAAGAGAAAAATGGATAAAGAAGTTGTGGTACTTAGGCACAATGGAATATCACTCAGCCATGAAATCAATGTCATAAGGCTAGTAGCAGCATGATGAGTGGATTTAGGGACGAGGATTCTAAGTGAAATAAGTCACACAGAAAAAGACAGTTATCCTAAGATATCACTTATAGAGGGCATGTCAAAATCGCTACACTTGAACTGAATTACAAAACAGAACAGAGTCACACATTTAGAAGACACACTATGGCTGCTTAACGGGAAAGGTGAGGTGGGCTGATGCATAAAACAAGGGTTTGAAATTAGCTCACATACCATTCCATAAGCCAAATATGTAACAGACAAGACCTCCTCCCTGCTCAGTGAACTGGACTCAACACCCCCTATTCACCGCACAAGAATATATCTGACTAGCAAGAATCTTAAAACCTATGTATTGATATCTCTCTGGAGTTGAATCAAGAGGGTGTAAAGCGGCATAAACACAGCAGGGAAAAGCAGCTCAACCCCATTATCAAAATAAATTACTTAAAATGAACGCCATAAAACAAAGACAGTGAAAGAGAGAGAAATTCTTACAAAATCCGTTCGGGGGCTCTTATGCAACCTGGATTGACCATATCTAGACCCACAGCTGGATGAGACAAAAGGCTGGACACTCTTGGGGCTGAGAGGTTTGGTGAGGTTGGGTGAGGAAACGCAGACCCTTTAAAGTAATACCGCGGGGTACCCACACCATGGGTCCCAAATCTCCAGGTTCAAGGGCATCTTCCTACATTGAAAACTTGCATGGGAAACCCAGAAGATGGTACACCGTGTGATCGGGAAAGGTTTCTAAAACGCACCTCATTTCTCCTCTCCTTGTGCTCGGGTTCGCCATTCCAGCTGCTTTACTAACAATCTCCCTACTTGGAGAATCACCACCTGGAACCTCCTGTTTGTTTCGTACAGGTTGCAATTTGTCCTGAGGATGAACGGGAAGACGGGGAACCAATGAGAGACTAGCTCTAGGTGTTGAGACAGGCACAGGTCACTCTATTTCCCCATCAGGAAGAAGAATGAAGCACAGGCTCAGCCTGCCCCCCGGAACCAGAATAGGGCCTGAAGCAATCCTGCGCTTTTGCGGCCAGCTCCCAAAAAAGCGAGTTGACAAATGGAGCTCAGGGCCACTGCAATTCACAAACCTGCAGAGTTATAAATGATAACTCTCGTCCACAAATATATTGAGGGAAGGCAACGAAGAGGATTTGAAAGCAAGGCAGAATTGCAGGAAACAGATTTCAGGAGGTAGATTCGACTCGCCTTTAAAGCACATGAAAAGCGGCAAGACGTTGACAATGATGCCCTTGGCCAAAAAGGGCGTATGCGTTTTTTCCTGAATATATTCAGGAAAAAACGCATACGCCCTTTTTGGCCAACCAAGCAAGCCGGAAGTGCAAATCAGCACTACAAAGAAGTCTCGCTTGCCATCGATCAAAAGGGCCACGCTGCAAAAAGAGTAAACACCAGAAACGCAGGACAGGCCATGGAGACATGGGAGCCTTGCTAGGCTGAGGGGTGGGATGTCAATTGCCAACAGCCACTCTGGAGAAGTGTACGCTGTGTCCTGAAACATGTAATAAACACAGCTTACAGAGCATAGGGCACTTCCACTCATGGGCGTATAAATTGGGAAAACTAAAAATCAACAAGACACAGGCACCCCAAAGTTTCGGGCTGCTCTGTGTACAAGAACCTCCACTTAGGTACACCTTATGTATCCCAGGAAAGAGAAAAATGGATAAAGAAGTTGTGGTACTTAGGCACAATGGAATATCACTCAGCCATGAAATCAATGTCATAAGGCTAGTAGCAGCATGATGAGTGGATTTAGGGACGAGGATTCTAAGTGAAATAAGTCACACAGAAAAAGACACTTATCCTAAGATATCACTTATAGAGGGCATGTCAAAATCGCTACACTTGAACTGAATTACAAAACAGAACAGAGTCGCATATTTAGAAGACACACTATGGCTGCTTAACGGGAAAGGTGAGGTGGGCTGATGCATAAAACAAGGGTTTGAAATTAGCTCACATACCGTTCCATAAGCCAAATATGTAACAGACAAGACCTCCTCCCTGCTCAGTGAACTGGACTCAACACCCCCTATTCACCGAACAAGAATATATCTGACTAGCAAGAATCTTAAAACCTATGAATTGATAGCTCTCTGGAGTTGAATCAAGAGGGTGTAAAGCGGCATAAACACAGCAGGGAAAAGCAGCTCAACCCCATTATCAAAATAAATTACTTAAAATGAACGCCATAAAACAAAGACAGTGAAAGAGAGAGAAATCCTTACAAAATCCGTTCGGAGGCTCTGATGCAACCTGGATTGACCATATCTAGACCCACAGCTGGATGAGACATAAGGCTGGACACTCTTGGGGCTGAGAGGTTTGGTGAGGTTGGGTGAGGAAACGCAGACCCTTTAAAGTAATACCGCGGGGTACCCACCCCATGGGTCCCAAATCTCCAGGTTCAAGGGCATCTTCCTATATTGAAAACGTGCATGGGAAACCCAGAAGATGGTACACCGTGTGATCGGGAAAGGTTTCTAAAACGCACCTCATTTCTCCTCTCCTTGTGCTCGGGTTCGCCATTCCAGCCGCTTTACTAACAATCTCCCTTCTTGGAGAATCAGCACCTGGAACCTCCTGTTTGTTTCGTACAGGTTGCAATTTGTCCTGAGGATGAACGGGAAGAGGGGGAACCAATGAGACACTAGCTCTAGGTGTTGGGACAGGCACAGGTCACTCTATTTCCCCATCAGGAAGAAGAATGAAGCACAGGCTCAGCCTGCCCCCCGGAACCAAAATAGGGCCTGAAGCAATCCTGCGCTTTTGCGGCCAGCTCCCAAAAAAGCGAGTTGACAAATGGAGCTCAGGGCCACTGCAATTCACAAACCTGCAGAGTTATAAATGATAACTCTCGTCCACAAATATATTGAGGGAAGGCAACGAAGAGGATTTGAAAGCAAGGCAGAATTGCAGGAAACAGATTTCAGGAGGTAGATTCGACTCGCCTTTAAAGCACATGAAAAGCGGCAAAACGTTGACAATGATGCCCTTGGCCAAAAAGGGCGTATGCGTTTTTTCCTGAATATATTCAGGAAAAAACGCATACGCCCTTTTTGGCCAACCAAGCAAGCCGGAAGTGCAAATCAGCACTACAAAGAAGTCTCGCTTGCCATCGGTCAAAAGGGCCATGCTGCCAAAAGTGTAAAAACCAGAAATTCAGGACAGGCCATGGAGACATGGGAGCCTTGCTACGCTGATGGGCAGGATGCCAATTGCCAACAGCCACTCTGGAGAAGTGTACGGTGTGTCCTGAAACATGTAATAAACACAGCTTACAGAGCATAGGGCACTTCCACTCATGGGCGTATAAATTGGGAAAACTAAAAATCAACAAGACACAGGCACCCAAAAGTTTCGGGCTGCTCTGTGTACAAGAACCTCCACTTAGGTACACCTTAAACATGCCAGGAAAGAGAAAAATGGATAAAGAAGTTGTGGTACTTAGGCACAATGGAATATCACTCAGCCATGAAATCAATGTCATAAGGCTAGTAGCAGCATGATGAGTGGATTTAGGGACGAGGATTCTAAGTGAAATAAGTCACACAGAGAAAGACACTTATCCTAAGATATCACTTATAGAGGGCATGTCAAAATCGCTACACTTGAAGTGAATTACAAAACAGAACAGAGTCACATATTTAGAAGACACACTATGGCTGCTTAACGGGAAAGGTGAGGTGGGCTGATGCATAAAACAAGGGTTTGAAATTAGCTCACATACCGTTCCATAAGCCAAATATGTAACAGACAAGACCTCCTCCCTGCTCAGTGAACTGGACTCAACACCCCCTATTCACCGCACAAGAATATATCTGACTAGCAAGAATGTTAAAACCTATGTATTGATATCTCTCTGGAGTTGAATCAAGAGGGTGTAAAGCGGCATAAACACAGCAGGGAAAAGCAGCTCAACCCCATTATCAAAATAAATTACTTAAAATGAACCCCATAAAACAAAGACAGTGAAAGAGAGAGAAATTCTTACAAAATCCGTTCGGGGGCTCTTATGCAACCTGGATTGACCATATCTAGACCCACAGCTGGATGAGACAAAAGGCTGGACAATCTTGGGGCTGAGAGGATTGGTGAGGTTGGGTGAGCAAACGCAGACCGCTTAAAGTAATACCGTGTGGTACCCACCCCAAGGGTCCCAAATCTCCAGGTTCAAGGGCATCTTCCTACATCGAAAACATGCATGGGAAACCCAGAAGATGGTACACCGTGTGATCGGGAAAGGTTTCTAAAACGCACCTCATTTCTCCTCTCCTTGTGCTCGGGTTCGCCATTCCAGCCGCTTTACTAACAATCTCCCTACTTGGAGAATCAGCACCTGGAACCTCCTGTTTGTTTCGTACAGGTTGCAATTTGTCCTGAGGATGAACGGGAAGACGGGGAACCAATGAGAGACTAGCTCTAGGTGTTGGGACAGGCACAGGTCACTCTATTTCCCCATCAGGAAGAAGAATGAAGCACAGGCTCAGCCTGCCCCCCGGAACCAGAATAGGGCCTGAAGCAATCCTGCGCTTTTGCGGCCAGCTCCCAAAAAAGCGAGTTGACAAATGGAGCTCAGGGCCACTGCAATTCACAAACCTGCAGAGTTATAAATGATAACTCTCGTCCACAAATATATTGAGGGAAGGCAACGAAGAGGATTTGAAAGCAAAGCAGAATTGCAGGAAACAGATTTCAGGAGGTAGATTCGACTCGCCTTTAAAGCACATGAAAAGCAGCAAAACGTTGACAATGATGCCCTTGGCCAAAAAGGGCGTATGCGTTTTTTCCTGAATATATTCAGGAAAAAACGCATACGCCCTTTTTGGCCAACCAAGCAAGCCGGAAGTGCAAATCAGCACTACAAAGAAGTCTCGCTTGCCATCGGTCAAAAGGGCCATGCTGCAAAAAGTGTAAAAACCAGAAATTCAGGACAGGCCATGGAGACATGGGAGCCTTGCTACGCTGATGGGCAGGATGCCAATTGCCAACAGCCACTCTGGAGAAGTGTACGGTGTGTCCTGAAACATGTAATAAACACAGCTTACAGAGCATAGGGCACTTCCACTCATGGGCGTATAAATTGGGAAAACTAAAAATCAACAAGACACAGGCACCCCAAAGTTTAGGGCTGCTCTGTGTACAAGAACCTCCACTTCAGTACACCTTAAACATGCCAGGAAAGAGAAAAATGGATAAAGAAGTTGTGGTACTTAGGCACAATGGAATATCACTCGGCCATGAAATCAATGTCATAAGGCTAGTAGCAGCATGATGAGTGGATTTAGGGACGAGGATTCTAAGTGAAATAAGTCACACAGAAAAAGACACTTATTCTAAGATATCACTTATAGAGGGCATGTCGAAATCGCTACACTTGAAGTGAATTACAAAACAGAACAGAGTCACATATTTAGAAGACACACTATGGCTGCTTAACGGGAAAGGTGAGGTGGGGTGATGCATAAAACAAGGGTTTGAAATTAGCTCACATACCGTTCCATAAGCCAAATATGTAACAGACAAGACCTCCTCCCTGCTCAGTGAACTGGACTCAACACCCCCTATTCACCGCACAAGAATATATCTGACTAGCAAGAATCTTAAAACCTATGTATTGATATCTCTCTGGAGTTGAATCAAGAGGGTGTAAATCGGCATAAACACAGCAGGGAAAAGCAGCTCAACCCCATTATCAAAATAAATTACTTAAAATGAACGCCATAAAACAAAGACAGTGAAAGAGAGAGAAATTCTTGCAAAATCCGTTCGGAGGCTCTGATGCAACCTGGATTGACCATATCTAGACCCACAGCTGGATGAGACATAAGGCTGGACACTCTTGGGGCTGAGAGGTTTGGTGAGGTTGGGTGAGGAAACGCAGACCCTTTAAAGTAATACCGCGGGGTACCCACCCCATGGGTCCCAAATCTCCAGGTTCAAGGGCATCTTCCTACATTGAAAACGTGCATGGGAAACCCAGAAGATGGTACAGCGTGTGATCGGGAAAGGTTTCTAAAACGCACCTCATTTCTCCTCTCCTTGTGCTCGGGTTCGCCATTCCAGCCGCTTTACTAACAATCTCCCTACTTGGAGAATCAGCACCTTGAAGCTCCTGTTTCTTTCGTACAGGTTGCAATTTGTCCTGAGGATGAACGGGAAGAGGGGGAACCAACGAGAGACTAGCTCTAGGTGTTGGGACAGGCACAGGTCACTCTATTTCCCCATCAGGAAGAAGAATGAAGCACAGGCTCAGCCTGCCCCCCGGAACCAGAATAGGGCCTGAAGCAATCCTGCGCTTTTGCGGCCAGCTCCCAAAAAAGCGAGTTGACAAATGGAGCTCAGGGCCACTGCAATTCACAAACCTGCAGAGTTATAAATGATAACTCTCGTCCACAAATATATTGAGGGAAGGCAACGAAGAGGATTTGAAAGCAAGGCAGAATTGCAGGAAACAGATTTCAGGAGGTAGATTCGACTCGCCTTTAAAGCACATGAAAAGCGGCAAAACGTTGACAATGATGCCCTTGGCCAAAAAGGGCGTATGCGTTTTTTCCTGAATATATTCAGGAAAAAACGCATACGCCCTTTTTGGCCAACCAAGCAAGCCGGAAGTGCAAATCAGCACTACAAAGAAGTCTCGCTTGCCATCGGTCAAAAGGGCCACGCTGCAAAAAGAGTAAACACCAGAAATGCAGGACAGGCCATGGAGACATGGGGGCCTTGCTAGGCTGAGGGGTGGGATGTCAATTGCCAACAGCCACTCTGGAGAAGTGTACGCTGTGTCCTGAAACATGTAATAAACACAGCTTATAGAGCATAGGGCACTTCCACTCATGGGCGTATAAATTGGGAAAACTAAAAATCAACAAGACACAGGCACCCCAAAGTTTAGGGCTGCTCTGTGTATAAGAATCTCCACTTAGCTACACCTTAAGTATCCCAGGAAAGAGAAAAATGGATAAAGAAGTTGTGGTACTTAGGCACAATGGAATATCACTCAGCCATGAAATCAATGTCATAAGGCTAGTAGCAGCATGATGAGTGGATTTAGGGACGAGGATTCTAAGTGAAATAAGTCACACAGAAAAAGACAGTTATCCTAAGATATCACTTATAGAGGGCATGTCAAAATCGCTACACTTGAACTGAATTACAAAACAGAACAGAGTCACACATTTAGAAGACACACTATGGCTGCTTAACGGGAAAGGTGAGGTGGGCTGATGCATAAAACAAGGGTTTGAAATTAGCTCACATACCATTCCATAAGCCAAATATGTAACAGACAAGACCTCCTCCCTGCTCAGTGAACTGGACTCAACACCCCCTATTCACCGCACAAGAATATATCTGACTAGCAAGAATCTTAAAACCTATGTATTGATATCTCTCTGGAGTTGAATCAAGAGGGTGTAAAGCGGCATAAACACAGCAGGGAAAAGCAGCTCAACCCCATTATCAAAATAAATTACTTAAAATGAACGCCATAAAACAAAGACAGTGAAAGAGAGAGAAATTCTTACAAAATCCGTTCGGGGGCTCTTATGCAACCTGGATTGACCATATCTAGACCCACAGCTGGATGAGACAAAAGGCTGGACACTCTTGGGGCTGAGAGGTTTGGTGAGGTTGGGTGAGGAAACGCAGACCCTTTAAAGTAATACCGCGGGGTACCCACACCATGGGTCCCAAATCTCCAGGTTCAAGGGCATCTTCCTACATTGAAAACTTGCATGGGAAACCCAGAAGATGGTACACCGTGTGATCGGGAAAGGTTTCTAAAACGCACCTCATTTCTCCTCTCCTTGTGCTCGGGTTCGCCATTCCAGCCGCTTTACTAACAATCTCCCTACTTGGAGAATCACCACCTGGAACCTCCTGTTTGTTTCGTACAGGTTGCAATTTGTCCTGAGGATGAACGGGAAGACGGGGAACCAATGAGAGACTAGCTCTAGGTGTTGAGACAGGCACAGGTCACTCTATTTCCCCATCAGGAAGAAGAATGAAGCACAGGCTCAGCCTGCCCCCCGGAACCAGAATAGGGCCTGAAGCAATCCTGCGCTTTTGCGGCCAGCTCCCAAAAAAGCGAGTTGACAAATGGAGCTCAGGGCCACTGCAATTCACAAACCTGCAGAGTTATAAATGATAACTCTCGTCCACAAATATATTGAGGGAAGGCAACGAAGAGGATTTGAAAGCAAGGCAGAATTGCAGGAAACAGATTTCAGGAGGTAGATTCGACTCGCCTTTAAAGCACATGAAAAGCGGCAAGACGTTGACAATGATGCCCTTGGCCAAAAAGGGCGTATGCGTTTTTTCCTGAATATATTCAGGAAAAAACGCATACGCCCTTTTTGGCCAACCAAGCAAGCCGGAAGTGCAAATCAGCACTACAAAGAAGTCTCGCTTGCCATCGATCAAAAGGGCCACGCTGCAAAAAGAGTAAACACCAGAAACGCAGGACAGGCAATGGAGACATGGGAGCCTTGCTAGGCTGAGGGGTGGGATGTCAATTGCCAACAGCCACTCTGGAGAAGTGTACGCTGTGTCCTGAAACATGTAATAAACACAGCTTACAGAGCATAGGGCACTTCCACTCATGGGCGTATAAATTGGGAAAACTAAAAATCAACAAGACACAGGCACCCCAAAGTTTCGGGCTGCTCTGTGTACAAGAACCTCCACTTAGGTACACCTTATGTATCCCAGGAAAGAGAAAAATGGATAAAGAAGTTGTGGTACTTAGGCACAATGGAATATCACTCAGCCATGAAATCAATGTCATAAGGCTAGTAGCAGCATGATGAGTGGATTTAGGGACGAGGATTCTAAGTGAAATAAGTCACACAGAGAAAGACACTTATCCTAAGATATCACTTATAGAGGGCATGTCAAAATCGCTACACTTGAAGTGAATTACAAAACAGAACAGAGTCACATATTTAGAAGACACACTATGGCTGCTTAACGGGAAAGGTGAGGTGGGGTGATGCATAAAACAAGGGTTTGAAATTAGCTCACATACCATTCCATAAGCCAAATATGTAACAGACAAGACCTCCTCCCTGCTCAGTGAACTGGACTCAACACCCCCTATTCACCGCACAAGAATATATCTGACTAGCAAGAATCTTAAAACCTATGTATTGATATCTCTCTGGAGTTGAATCAAGAAGGTGTAAAGCGGCATAAACACAGCAGGGAAAAGCAGCTCAACCCCATTATCAAAATAAATTACTTAAAATGAACGCCATAAAACAAAGACAGTGAAAGAGAGAGAAATTCTTACAAAATCCGTTCGGAGGCTCTGATGCAACCTGGATTGACCATATCTAGACCCACAGCTGGATGAGACATAAGGCTGGACACTCTTGGGGCTGAGAGGTTTGGTGAGGTTGGGTGAGGAAACGCAGACGCTTTAAAGTAATACCGCGGGGTACCCACCCCATGGGTCCCAAATCTCCAGGTTCAAGGGCATCTTCCTACATTGAAAACGTGCATGGGAAACCCAGAAGATGGTACAGCGTGTGATCGGGAAAGGTTTCTAAAACGCACCTCATTTCTCCTCTCCTTGTGCTCGGGTTCGCCATTCCAGCCGCTTTACTAACAATCTCCCTACTTGGAGAATCAGCACCTTGAATCTCCTGTTTCTTTCGTACAGGTTGCAATTTGTCCTGAGGATGAACGGGAAGAGGGGGAACCAACGAGAGACTAGCTCTAGGTGTTGGGACAGGCACAGGTCACTCTATTTCCCCATCAGGAAGAAGAATGAAGCACAGGCTCAGCCTGCCCCCCGGAACCAGAATAGGGCCTGAAGCAATCCTGCGCTTTTGCGGCCAGCTCCCAAAAAAGCGAGTTGACAAATGGAGCTCAGGGCCACTGCAATTCACAAACCTGCACAGTTATAAATGATAACTCTCGTCCACAAATATATTGAGGGAAGGCAACGAAGAGGATTTGAAAGCAAGGCAGAATTGCAGGAAACAGATTTCAGGAGGTAGATTCGACTCGCCTTTAAAGCACATGAAAAGCGGCAAAACGTTGACAATGATGCCCTTGGCCAAAAAGGGCGTATGCGTTTTTTCCTGAATATATTCAGGAAAAAACGCATACGCCCTTTTTGGCCAACCAAGCAAGCCGGAAGTGCAAATCAGCACTACAAAGAAGTCTCGCTTGCCATCGGTCAAAAGGGCCATGCTGCCAAAAGTGTAAAAACCAGAAATTCAGGACAGGCCATGGAGACATGGGAGCCTTGCTACGCTGATGGGCAGGATGCCAATTGCCAACAGCCACTCTGGAGAAGTGTACGGTGTGTCCTGAAACATGTAATAAACACAGCTTACAGAGCATAGGGCACTTCCACTCATGGGCGTATAAATTGGGAAAACTAAAAATCAACAAGACACAGGCACCCAAAAGTTTCGGGCTGCTCTGTGTACAAGAACCTCCACTTAGGTACACCTTAAACATGCCAGGAAAGAGAAAAATGGGTAAAGAAGTTGTGGTACTTAGGCACAATGGAATATCACTCAGCCATGAAATCAATGTCATAAGGCTAGTAGCAGCATGATGAGTGGATTTAGGGACGAGGATTCTAAGTGAAATAAGTCACACAGAGAAAGACACTTATCCTAAGATATCACTTATAGAGGGCATGTCAAAATCGCTACACTTGAAGTGAATTACAAAACAGAACAGAGTCACATATTTAGAAGACACACTATGGCTGCTTAACGGGAAAGGTGAGGTGGGCTGATGCATAAAACAAGGGTTTGAAATTAGCTCACATACCATTCCATAAGCCAAATATGTAACAGACAAGACCTCCTCCCTGCTCAGTGAACTGGACTCAACACCCCCTATTCACCGCACAAGAATATATCTGACTAGCAAGAATCTTAAAACCTATGTATTGATATCTCTCTGGAGTTGAATCAAGAGGGTGTAAAGCGGCATAAACACAGCAGGGAAAAGCAGCTCAACCCCATTATCAAAATAAATTACTTAAAATGAACCCCATAAAACAAAGACAGTGAAAGAGAGAGAAATTCTTACAAAATCCGTTCGGGGGCTCTTATGCAACCTGGATTGACCATATCTAGACCCACAGCTGGATGAGACAAAAGGCTGGACAATCTTGGGGCTGAGAGGATTGGTGAGGTTGGGTGAGCAAACGCAGACCGCTTAAAGTAATACCGTGTGGTACCCACCCCAAGGGTCCCAAATCTCCAGGTTCAAGGGCATCTTCCTACATTGAAAACGTGCATGGGAAACCCAGAAGATGGTACAGCGTGTGATCGGGAAAGGTTTCTAAAACGCACCTCATTTCTCCTCTCCTTGTGCTCGGGTTCGCCATTCCAGCCGCTTTACTAACAATCTCCCTACTTGGAGAATCAGCACCTTGAAGCTCCTGTTTCTTTCGTACAGGTTGCAATTTGTCCTGAGGATGAACGGGAAGAGGGGGAACCAACGAGAGACTAGCTCTAGGTGTTGGGACAGGCACAGGTCACTCTATTTCCCCATCAGGAAGAAGAATGAAGCACAGGCTCAGCCTGCCCCCCGGAACCAGAATAGGGCCTGAAGCAATCCTGCGCTTTTGCGGCCAGCTCCCAAAAAAGCGAGTTGACAAATGGAGCTCAGGGCCACTGCAATTCACAAACCTGCACAGTTATAAATGATAACTCTCGTCCACAAATATATTGAGGGAAGGCAACGAAGAGGATTTGAAAGCAAGGCAGAATTGCAGGAAACAGATTTCAGGAGGTAGATTCGACTCGCCTTTAAAGCACATGAAAAGCGGCAAAACGTTGACAATGATGCCCTTGGCCAAAAAGGGCGTATGCGTTTTTTCCTGAATATATTCAGGAAAAAACGCATACGCCCTTTTTGGCCAACCAAGCAAGCCGGAAGTGCAAATCAGCACTACAAAGAAGTCTCGCTTGCCATCGATCAAAAGGGCCACGCTGCAAAAAGAGTAAACACCAGAAACGCAGGACAGGCCATGGAGACATGGGAGCCTTGCTAGGCTGAGGGGTGGGATGTCAATTGCCAACAGCCACTCTGGAGAAGTGTACGCTGTGTCCTGTAACATGTAATAAACACAGCTTACAGAGCATAGGGCACTTCCACTCATGGGCGTATAAATTGGGAAAACTAAAAATCAACAAGACACAGGCACCCCAAAGTTTCGGGCTGCTCTGTGTACAAGAACCTCCACTTAGGTACACCTTATGTATCCCAGGAAAGAGAAAAATGGATAAAGAAGTTGTGGTACTTAGGCACAATGGAATATCACTCAGCCATGAAATCAATGTCATAAGGCTAGTAGCAGCATGATGAGTGGATTTAGGGACGAGGATTCTAAGTGAAATAAGTCACACAGAAAAAGACACTTATCCTAAGATATCACTTATAGAGGGCATGTCAAAATCGCTACACTTGAACTGAATTACAAAACAGAACAGAGTCGCATATTTAGAAGACACACTATGGCTGCTTAACGGGAAAGGTGAGGTGGGCTGATGCATAAAACAAGGGTTTGAAATTAGCTCACATACCGTTCCATAAGCCAAATATGTAACAGACAAGACCTCCTCCCTGCTCAGTGAACTGGACTCAACACCCCCTATTCACCGAACAAGAATATATCTGACTAGCAAGAATCTTAAAACCTATGAATTGATAGCTCTCTGGAGTTGAATCAAGAGGGTGTAAAGCGGCATAAACACAGCAGGGAAAAGCAGCTCAACCCCATTATCAAAATAAATTACTTAAAATGAACGCCATAAAACAAAGACAGTGAAAGAGAGAGAAATCCTTACAAAATCCGTTCGGAGGCTCTGATGCAACCTGGATTGACCATATCTAGACCCACAGCTGGATGAGACATAAGGCTGGACACTCTTGGGGCTGAGAGGTTTGGTGAGGTTGGGTGAGGAAACGCAGACCCTTTAAAGTAATACCGCGGGGTACCCACCCCATGGGTCCCAAATCTCCAGGTTCAAGGGCATCTTCCTATATTGAAAACGTGCATGGGAAACCCAGAAGATGGTACACCGTGTGATCGGGAAAGGTTTCTAAAACGCACCTCATTTCTCCTCTCCTTGTGCTCGGGTTCGCCATTCCAGCCGCTTTACTAACAATCTCCCTTCTTGGAGAATCAGCACCTGGAACCTCCTGTTTGTTTCGTACAGGTTGCAATTTGTCCTGAGGATGAACGGGAAGAGGGGGAACCAATGAGACACTAGCTCTAGGTGTTGGGACAGGCACAGGTCACTCTATTTCCCCATCAGGAAGAAGAATGAAGCACAGGCTCAGCCTGCCCCCCGGAACCAAAATAGGGCCTGAAGCAATCCTGCGCTTTTGCGGCCAGCTCCCAAAAAAGCGAGTTGACAAATGGAGCTCAGGGCCACTGCAATTCACAAACCTGCAGAGTTATAAATGATAACTCTCGTCCACAAATATATTGAGGGAAGGCAACGAAGAGGATTTGAAAGCAAGGCAGAATTGCAGGAAACAGATTTCAGGAGGTAGATTCGACTCGCCTTTAAAGCACATGAAAAGCGGCAAAACGTTGACAATGATGCCCTTGGCCAAAAAGGGCGTATGCGTTTTTTCCTGAATATATTCAGGAAAAAACGCATACGCCCTTTTTGGCCAACCAAGCAAGCCGGAAGTGCAAATCAGCACTACAAAGAAGTCTCGCTTGCCATCGGTCAAAAGGGCCATGCTGCCAAAAGTGTAAAAACCAGAAATTCAGGACAGGCCATGGAGACATGGGAGCCTTGCTACGCTGATGGGCAGGATGCCAATTGCCAACAGCCACTCTGGAGAAGTGTACGGTGTGTCCTGAAACATGTAATAAACACAGCTTACAGAGCATAGGGCACTTCCACTCATGGGCGTATAAATTGGGAAAACTAAAAATCAACAAGACACAGGCACCCAAAAGTTTCGGGCTGCTCTGTGTACAAGAACCTCCACTTAGGTACACCTCAAACATGCCAGGAAAGAGAAAAATGGATAAAGAAGTTGTGGTACTTAGGCACAATGGAATATCACTCAGCCATGAAATCAATGTCATAAGGCTAGTAGCAGCATGATGAGTGGATTTAGGGACGAGGATTCTAAGTGAAATAAGTCACACAGAGAAAGACACTTATCCTAAGATATCACTTATAGAGGGCATGTCAAAATCGCTACACTTGAAGTGAATTACAAAACAGAACAGAGTCACATATTTAGAAGACACACTATGGCTGCTTAACGGGAAAGGTGAGGTGGGCTGATGCATAAAACAAGGGTTTGAAATTAGCTCACATACCGTTCCATAAGCCAAATATGTAACAGACAAGACCTCCTCCCTGCTCAGTGAACTGGACTCAACACCCCCTATTCACCGCACAAGAATATATCTGACTAGCAAGAATGTTAAAACCTATGTATTGATATCTCTCTGGAGTTGAATCAAGAGGGTGTAAAGCGGCATAAACACAGCAGGGAAAAGCAGCTCAACCCCATTATCAAAATAAATTACTTAAAATGAACCCCATAAAACAAAGACAGTGAAAGAGAGAGAAATTCTTACAAAATCCGTTCGGGGGCTCTTATGCAACCTGGATTGACCATATCTAGACCCACAGCTGGATGAGACAAAAGGCTGGACAATCTTGGGGCTGAGAGGATTGGTGAGGTTGGGTGAGCAAACGCAGACCGCTTAAAGTAATACCGTGTGGTACCCACCCCAAGGGTCCCAAATCTCCAGGTTCAAGGGCATCTTCCTACATCGAAAACATGCATGGGAAACCCAGAAGATGGTACACCGTGTGATCGGGAAAGGTTTCTAAAACGCACCTCATTTCTCCTCTCCTTGTGCTCGGGTTCGCCATTCCAGCCGCTTTACTAACAATCTCCCTACTTGGAGAATCAGCACCTGGAACCTCCTGTTTGTTTCGTACAGGTTGCAATTTGTCCTGAGGATGAACGGGAAGACGGGGAACCAATGAGAGACTAGCTCTAGGTGTTGGGACAGGCACAGGTCACTCTATTTCCCCATCAGGAAGAAGAATGAAGCACAGGCTCAGCCTGCCCCCCGGAACCAGAATAGGGCCTGAAGCAATCCTGCGCTTTTGCGGCCAGCTCCCAAAAAAGCGAGTTGACAAATGGAGCTCAGGGCCACTGCAATTCACAAACCTGCAGAGTTATAAATGATAACTCTCGTCCCCAAATATATTGAGGGAAGGCAACGAAGAGGATTTGAAAGCAAAGCAGAATTGCAGGAAACAGATTTCAGGAGGTAGATTCGACTCGCCTTTAAAGCACATGAAAAGCAGCAAAACGTTGACAATGATGCCCTTGGCCAAAAAGGGCGTATGCGTTTTTTCCTGAATATATTCAGGAAAAAACGCATACGCCCTTTTTGGCCAACCAAGCAAGCCGGAAGTGCAAATCAGCACTACAAAGAAGTCTCGCTTGCCATCGGTCAAAAGGGCCATGCTGCAAAAAGTGTAAAAACCAGAAATTCAGGACAGGCCATGGAGACATGGGAGCCTTGCTACGCTGATGGGCAGGATGCCAATTGCCAACAGCCACTCTGGAGAAGTGTACGGTGTGTCCTGAAACATGTAATAAACACAGCTTACAGAGCATAGGGCACTTCCACTCATGGGCGTATAAATTGGGAAAACTAAAAATCAACAAGACACAGGCACCCCAAAGTTTAGGGCTGCTCTGTGTACAAGAACCTCCACTTCAGTACACCTTAAACATGCCAGGAAAGAGAAAAATGGATAAAGAAGTTGTGGTACTTAGGCACAATGGAATATCACTCGGCCATGAAATCAATGTCATAAGGCTAGTAGCAGCATGATGAGTGGATTTAGGGACGAGGATTCTAAGTGAAATAAGTCACACAGAAAAAGACACTTATTCTAAGATATCACTTATAGAGGGCATGTCGAAATCGCTACACTTGAAGTGAATTACAAAACAGAACAGAGTCACATATTTAGAAGACACACTATGGCTGCTTAACGGGAAAGGTGAGGTGGGGTGATGCATAAAACAAGGGTTTGAAATTAGCTCACATACCGTTCCATAAGCCAAATATGTAACAGACAAGACCTCCTCCCTGCTCAGTGAACTGGACTCAACACCCCCTATTCACCGCACAAGAATATATCTGACTAGCAAGAATCTTAAAACCTATGTATTGATATCTCTCTGGAGTTGAATCAAGAGGGTGTAAATCGGCATAAACACAGCAGGGAAAAGCAGCTCAACCCCATTATCAAAATAAATTACTTAAAATGAACGCCATAAAACAAAGACAGTGAAAGAGAGAGAAATTCTTGCAAAATCCGTTCGGAGGCTCTGATGCAACCTGGATTGACCATATCTAGACCCACAGCTGGATGAGACATAAGGCTGGACACTCTTGGGGCTGAGAGGTTTGGTGAGGTTGGGTGAGGAAACGCAGACCCTTTAAAGTAATACCGCGGGGTACCCACCCCATGGGTCCCAAATCTCCAGGTTCAAGGGCATCTTCCTACATTGAAAACGTGCATGGGAAACCCAGAAGATGGTACAGCGTGTGATCGGGAAAGGTTTCTAAAACGCACCTCATTTCTCCTCTCCTTGTGCTCGGGTTCGCCATTCCAGCCGCTTTACTAACAATCTCCCTACTTGGAGAATCAGCACCTTGAAGCTCCTGTTTCTTTCGTACAGGTTGCAATTTGTCCTGAGGATGAACGGGAAGAGGGGGAACCAACGAGAGACTAGCTCTAGGTGTTGGGACAGGCACAGGTCACTCTATTTCCCCATCAGGAAGAAGAATGAAGCACAGGCTCAGCCTGCCCCCCGGAACCAGAATAGGGCCTGAAGCAATCCTGCGCTTTTGCGGCCAGCTCCCAAAAAAGCGAGTTGACAAATGGAGCTCAGGGCCACTGCAATTCACAAACCTGCAGAGTTATAAATGATAACTCTCGTCCACAAATATATTGAGGGAAGGCAACGAAGAGGATTTGAAAGCAAGGCAGAATTGCAGGAAACAGATTTCAGGAGGTAGATTCGACTCGCCTTTAAAGCACATGAAAAGCGGCAAAACGTTGACAATGATGCCCTTGGCCAAAAAGGGCGTATGCGTTTTTTCCTGAATATATTCAGGAAAAAACGCATACGCCCTTTTTGGCCAACCAAGCAAGCCGGAAGTGCAAATCAGCACTACAAAGAAGTCTCGCTTGCCATCGGTCAAAAGGGCCACGCTGCAAAAAGAGTAAACACCAGAAATGCAGGACAGGCCATGGAGACATGGGGGCCTTGCTAGGCTGAGGGGTGGGATGTCAATTGCCAACAGCCACTCTGGAGAAGTGTACGCTGTGTCCTGAAACATGTAATAAACACAGCTTATAGAGCATAGGGCACTTCCACTCATGGGCGTATAAATTGGGAAAACTAAAAATCAACAAGACACAGGCACCCCAAAGTTTAGGGCTGCTCTGTGTATAAGAATCTCCACTTAGCTACACCTTAAGTATCCCAGGAAAGAGAAAAATGGATAAAGAAGTTGTGGTACTTAGGCACAATGGAATATCACTCAGCCATGAAATCAATGTCATAAGGCTAGTAGCAGCATGATGAGTGGATTTAGGGACGAGGATTCTAAGTGAAATAAGTCACACAGAAAAAGACAGTTATCCTAAGATATCACTTATAGAGGGCATGTCAAAATCGCTACACTTGAACTGAATTACAAAACAGAACAGAGTCACACATTTAGAAGACACACTATGGCTGCTTAACGGGAAAGGTGAGGTGGGCTGATGCATAAAACAAGGGTTTGAAATTAGCTCACATACCATTCCATAAGCCAAATATGTAACAGACAAGACCTCCTCCCTGCTCAGTGAACTGGACTCAACACCCCCTATTCACCGCACAAGAATATATCTGACTAGCAAGAATCTTAAAACCTATGTATTGATATCTCTCTGGAGTTGAATCAAGAGGGTGTAAAGCGGCATAAACACAGCAGGGAAAAGCAGCTCAACCCCATTATCAAAATAAATTACTTAAAATGAACGCCATAAAACAAAGACAGTGAAAGAGAGAGAAATTCTTACAAAATCCGTTCGGGGGCTCTTATGCAACCTGGATTGACCATATCTAGACCCACAGCTGGATGAGACAAAAGGCTGGACACTCTTGGGGCTGAGAGGTTTGGTGAGGTTGGGTGAGGAAACGCAGACCCTTTAAAGTAATACCGCGGGGTACCCACACCATGGGTCCCAAATCTCCAGGTTCAAGGGCATCTTCCTACATTGAAAACTTGCATGGGAAACCCAGAAGATGGTACACCGTGTGATCGGGAAAGGTTTCTAAAACGCACCTCATTTCTCCTCTCCTTGTGCTCGGGTTCGCCATTCCAGCCGCTTTACTAACAATCTCCCTACTTGGAGAATCACCACCTGGAACCTCCTGTTTGTTTCGTACAGGTTGCAATTTGTCCTGAGGATGAACGGGAAGACGGGGAACCAATGAGAGACTAGCTCTAGGTGTTGAGACAGGCACAGGTCACTCTATTTCCCCATCAGGAAGAAGAATGAAGCACAGGCTCAGCCTGCCCCCCGGAACCAGAATAGGGCCTGAAGCAATCCTGCGCTTTTGCGGCCAGCTCCCAAAAAAGCGAGTTGACAAATGGAGCTCAGGGCCACTGCAATTCACAAACCTGCAGAGTTATAAATGATAACTCTCGTCCACAAATATATTGAGGGAAGGCAACGAAGAGGATTTGAAAGCAAGGCAGAATTGCAGGAAACAGATTTCAGGAGGTAGATTCGACTCGCCTTTAAAGCACATGAAAAGCGGCAAGACGTTGACAATGATGCCCTTGGCCAAAAAGGGCGTATGCGTTTTTTCCTGAATATATTCAGGAAAAAACGCATACGCCCTTTTTGGCCAACCAAGCAAGCCGGAAGTGCAAATCAGCACTACAAAGAAGTCTCGCTTGCCATCGATCAAAAGGGCCACGCTGCAAAAAGAGTAAACACCAGAAACGCAGGACAGGCAATGGAGACATGGGAGCCTTGCTAGGCTGAGGGGTGGGATGTCAATTGCCAACAGCCACTCTGGAGAAGTGTACGCTGTGTCCTGAAACATGTAATAAACACAGCTTACAGAGCATAGGGCACTTCCACTCATGGGCGTATAAATTGGGAAAACTAAAAATCAACAAGACACAGGCACCCCAAAGTTTCGGGCTGCTCTGTGTACAAGAACCTCCACTTAGGTACACCTTATGTATCCCAGGAAAGAGAAAAATGGATAAAGAAGTTGTGGTACTTAGGCACAATGGAATATCACTCAGCCATGAAATCAATGTCATAAGGCTAGTAGCAGCATGATGAGTGGATTTAGGGACGAGGATTCTAAGTGAAATAAGTCACACAGAGAAAGACACTTATCCTAAGATATCACTTATAGAGGGCATGTCAAAATCGCTACACTTGAAGTGAATTACAAAACAGAACAGAGTCACATATTTAGAAGACACACTATGGCTGCTTAACGGGAAAGGTGAGGTGGGGTGATGCATAAAACAAGGGTTTGAAATTAGCTCACATACCATTCCATAAGCCAAATATGTAACAGACAAGACCTCCTCCCTGCTCAGTGAACTGGACTCAACACCCCCTATTCACCGCACAAGAATATATCTGACTAGCAAGAATCTTAAAACCTATGTATTGATATCTCTCTGGAGTTGAATCAAGAAGGTGTAAAGCGGCATAAACACAGCAGGGAAAAGCAGCTCAACCCCATTATCAAAATAAATTACTTAAAATGAACGCCATAAAACAAAGACAGTGAAAGAGAGAGAAATTCTTACAAAATCCGTTCGGAGGCTCTGATGCAACCTGGATTGACCATATCTAGACCCACAGCTGGATGAGACATAAGGCTGGACACTCTTGGGGCTGAGAGGTTTGGTGAGGTTGGGTGAGGAAACGCAGACGCTTTAAAGTAATACCGCGGGGTACCCACCCCATGGGTCCCAAATCTCCAGGTTCAAGGGCATCTTCCTACATTGAAAACGTGCATGGGAAACCCAGAAGATGGTACAGCGTGTGATCGGGAAAGGTTTCTAAAACGCACCTCATTTCTCCTCTCCTTGTGCTCGGGTTCGCCATTCCAGCCGCTTTACTAACAATCTCCCTACTTGGAGAATCAGCACCTTGAATCTCCTGTTTCTTTCGTACAGGTTGCAATTTGTCCTGAGGATGAACGGGAAGAGGGGGAACCAACGAGAGACTAGCTCTAGGTGTTGGGACAGGCACAGGTCACTCTATTTCCCCATCAGGAAGAAGAATGAAGCACAGGCTCAGCCTGCCCCCCGGAACCAGAATAGGGCCTGAAGCAATCCTGCGCTTTTGCGGCCAGCTCCCAAAAAAGCGAGTTGACAAATGGAGCTCAGGGCCACTGCAATTCACAAACCTGCACAGTTATAAATGATAACTCTCGTCCACAAATATATTGAGGGAAGGCAACGAAGAGGATTTGAAAGCAAGGCAGAATTGCAGGAAACAGATTTCAGGAGGTAGATTCGACTCGCCTTTAAAGCACATGAAAAGCGGCAAAACGTTGACAATGATGCCCTTGGCCAAAAAGGGCGTATGCGTTTTTTCCTGAATATATTCAGGAAAAAACGCATACGCCCTTTTTGGCCAACCAAGCAAGCCGGAAGTGCAAATCAGCACTACAAAGAAGTCTCGCTTGCCATCGGTCAAAAGGGCCATGCTGCCAAAAGTGTAAAAACCAGAAATTCAGGACAGGCCATGGAGACATGGGAGCCTTGCTACGCTGATGGGCAGGATGCCAATTGCCAACAGCCACTCTGGAGAAGTGTACGGTGTGTCCTGAAACATGTAATAAACACAGCTTACAGAGCATAGGGCACTTCCACTCATGGGCGTATAAATTGGGAAAACTAAAAATCAACAAGACACAGGCACCCAAAAGTTTCGGGCTGCTCTGTGTACAAGAACCTCCACTTAGGTACACCTTAAACATGCCAGGAAAGAGAAAAATGGGTAAAGAAGTTGTGGTACTTAGGCACAATGGAATATCACTCAGCCATGAAATCAATGTCATAAGGCTAGTAGCAGCATGATGAGTGGATTTAGGGACGAGGATTCTAAGTGAAATAAGTCACACAGAGAAAGACACTTATCCTAAGATATCACTTATAGAGGGCATGTCAAAATCGCTACACTTGAAGTGAATTACAAAACAGAACAGAGTCACATATTTAGAAGACACACTATGGCTGCTTAACGGGAAAGGTGAGGTGGGCTGATGCATAAAACAAGGGTTTGAAATTAGCTCACATACCATTCCATAAGCCAAATATGTAACAGACAAGACCTCCTCCCTGCTCAGTGAACTGGACTCAACACCCCCTATTCACCGCACAAGAATATATCTGACTAGCAAGAATCTTAAAACCTATGTATTGATATCTCTCTGGAGTTGAATCAAGAGGGTGTAAAGCGGCATAAACACAGCAGGGAAAAGCAGCTCAACCCCATTATCAAAATAAATTACTTAAAATGAACCCCATAAAACAAAGACAGTGAAAGAGAGAGAAATTCTTACAAAATCCGTTCGGGGGCTCTTATGCAACCTGGATTGACCATATCTAGACCCACAGCTGGATGAGACAAAAGGCTGGACAATCTTGGGGCTGAGAGGATTGGTGAGGTTGGGTGAGCAAACGCAGACCGCTTAAAGTAATACCGTGTGGTACCCACCCCAAGGGTCCCAAATCTCCAGGTTCAAGGGCATCTTCCTACATTGAAAACGTGCATGGGAAACCCAGAAGATGGTACAGCGTGTGATCGGGAAAGGTTTCTAAAACGCACCTCATTTCTCCTCTCCTTGTGCTCGGGTTCGCCATTCCAGCCGCTTTACTAACAATCTCCCTACTTGGAGAATCAGCACCTTGAAGCTCCTGTTTCTTTCGTACAGGTTGCAATTTGTCCTGAGGATGAACGGGAAGAGGGGGAACCAACGAGAGACTAGCTCTAGGTGTTGGGACAGGCACAGGTCACTCTATTTCCCCATCAGGAAGAAGAATGAAGCACAGGCTCAGCCTGCCCCCCGGAACCAGAATAGGGCCTGAAGCAATCCTGCGCTTTTGCGGCCAGCTCCCAAAAAAGCGAGTTGACAAATGGAGCTCAGGGCCACTGCAATTCACAAACCTGCACAGTTATAAATGATAACTCTCGTCCACAAATATATTGAGGGAAGGCAACGAAGAGGATTTGAAAGCAAGGCAGAATTGCAGGAAACAGATTTCAGGAGGTAGATTCGACTCGCCTTTAAAGCACATGAAAAGCGGCAAAACGTTGACAATGATGCCCTTGGCCAAAAAGGGCGTATGCGTTTTTTCCTGAATATATTCAGGAAAAAACGCATACGCCCTTTTTGGCCAACCAAGCAAGCCGGAAGTGCAAATCAGCACTACAAAGAAGTCTCGCTTGCCATCGATCAAAAGGGCCACGCTGCAAAAAGAGTAAACACCAGAAACGCAGGACAGGCCATGGAGACATGGGAGCCTTGCTAGGCTGAGGGGTGGGATGTCAATTGCCAACAGCCACTCTGGAGAAGTGTACGCTGTGTCCTGTAACATGTAATAAACACAGCTTACAGAGCATAGGGCACTTCCACTCATGGGCGTATAAATTGGGAAAACTAAAAATCAACAAGACACAGGCACCCCAAAGTTTCGGGCTGCTCTGTGTACAAGAACCTCCACTTAGGTACACCTTATGTATCCCAGGAAAGAGAAAAATGGATAAAGAAGTTGTGGTACTTAGGCACAATGGAATATCACTCAGCCATGAAATCAATGTCATAAGGCTAGTAGCAGCATGATGAGTGGATTTAGGGACGAGGATTCTAAGTGAAATAAGTCACACAGAAAAAGACAGTTATCCTAAGATATCACTTATAGAGGGCATGTCAAAATCGCTACACTTGAACTGAATTACAAAACAGAACAGAGTCACACATTTAGAAGACACACTATGGCTGCTTAACGGGAAAGGTGAGGTGGGCTGATGCATAAAACAAGGGTTTGAAATTAGCTCACATACCATTCCATAAGCCAAATATGTAACAGACAAGACCTCCTCCCTGCTCAGTGAACTGGACTCAACACCCCCTATTCACCGCACAAGAATATATCTGACTAGCAAGAATCTTAAAACCTATGTATTGATATCTCTCTGGAGTTGAATCAAGAGGGTGTAAAGCGGCATAAACACAGCAGGGAAAAGCAGCTCAACCCCATTATCAAAATAAATTACTTAAAATGAACGCCATAAAACAAAGACAGTGAAAGAGAGAGAAATTCTTACAAAATCCGTTCGGGGGCTCTTATGCAACCTGGATTGACCATATCTAGACCCACAGCTGGATGAGACAAAAGGCTGGACACTCTTGGGGCTGAGAGGTTTGGTGAGGTTGGGTGAGGAAACGCAGACCCTTTAAAGTAATACCGCGGGGTACCCACACCATGGGTCCCAAATCTCCAGGTTCAAGGGCATCTTCCTACATTGAAAACTTGCATGGGAAACCCAGAAGATGGTACACCGTGTGATCGGGAAAGGTTTCTAAAACGCACCTCATTTCTCCTCTCCTTGTGCTCGGGTTCGCCATTCCAGCCGCTTTACTAACAATCTCCCTACTTGGAGAATCACCACCTGGAACCTCCTGTTTGTTTCGTACAGGTTGCAATTTGTCCTGAGGATGAACGGGAAGAGGGGGAACCAACGAGAGACTAGCTCTAGGTGTTGGGACAGGCACAGGTCACTCTATTTCCCCATCAGGAAGAAGAATGAAGCACAGGCTCAGCCTGCCCCCCGGAACCAGAATAGGGCCTGAAGCAATCCTGCGCTTTTGCGGCCAGCTCCCAAAAAAGCGAGTTGACAAATGGAGCTCAGGGCCACTGCAATTCACAAACCTGCAGAGTTATAAATGATAACTCTCGTCCACAAATATATTGAGGGAAGGCAACGAAGAGGATTTGAAAGCAAGGCAGAATTGCAGGAAACAGATTTCAGGAGGTAGATTCGACTCGCCTTTAAAGCACATGAAAAGCGGCAAGACGTTGACAATGATGCCCTTGGCCAAAAAGGGCGTATGCGTTTTTTCCTGAATATATTCAGGAAAAAACGCATACGCCCTTTTTGGCCAACCAAGCAAGCCGGAAGTGCAAATCAGCACTACAAAGAAGTCTCGCTTGCCATCGATCAAAAGGGCCACGCTGCAAAAAGAGTAAACACCAGAAACGCAGGACAGGCAATGGAGACATGGGAGCCTTGCTAGGCTGAGGGGTGGGATGTCAATTGCCAACAGCCACTCTGGAGAAGTGTACGCTGTGTCCTGAAACATGTAATAAACACAGCTTACAGAGCATAGGGCACTTCCACTCATGGGCGTATAAATTGGGAAAACTAAAAATCAACAAGACACAGGCACCCCAAAGTTTCGGGCTGCTCTGTGTACAAGAACCTCCACTTAGGTACACCTTATGTATCCCAGGAAAGAGAAAAATGGATAAAGAAGTTGTGGTACTTAGGCACAATGGAATATCACTCAGCCATGAAATCAATGTCATAAGGCTAGTAGCAGCATGATGAGTGGATTTAGGGACGAGGATTCTAAGTGAAATAAGTCACACAGAGAAAGACACTTATCCTAAGATATCACTTATAGAGGGCATGTCAAAATCGCTACACTTGAAGTGAATTACAAAACAGAACAGAGTCACATATTTAGAAGACACACTATGGCTGCTTAACGGGAAAGGTGAGGTGGGGTGATGCATAAAACAAGGGTTTGAAATTAGCTCACATACCATTCCATAAGCCAAATATGTAACAGACAAGACCTCCTCCCTGCTCAGTGAACTGGACTCAACACCCCCTATTCACCGCACAAGAATATATCTGACTAGCAAGAATCTTAAAACCTATGTATTGATATCTCTCTGGAGTTGAATCAAGAAGGTGTAAAGCGGCATAAACACAGCAGGGAAAAGCAGCTCAACCCCATTATCAAAATAAATTACTTAAAATGAACGCCATAAAACAAAGACAGTGAAAGAGAGAGAAATTCTTACAAAATCCGTTCGGAGGCTCTGATGCAACCTGGATTGACCATATCTAGACCCACAGCTGGATGAGACATAAGGCTGGACACTCTTGGGGCTGAGAGGTTTGGTGAGGTTGGGTGAGGAAACGCAGACGCTTTAAAGTAATACCGCGGGGTACCCACCCCATGGGTCCCAAATCTCCAGGTTCAAGGGCATCTTCCTACATTGAAAACGTGCATGGGAAACCCAGAAGATGGTACAGCGTGTGATCGGGAAAGGTTTCTAAAACGCACCTCATTTCTCCTCTCCTTGTGCTCGGGTTCGCCATTCCAGCCGCTTTACTAACAATCTCCCTACTTGGAGAATCAGCACCTTGAATCTCCTGTTTCTTTCGTACAGGTTGCAATTTGTCCTGAGGATGAACGGGAAGAGGGGGAACCAACGAGAGACTAGCTCTAGGTGTTGGGACAGGCACAGGTCACTCTATTTCCCCATCAGGAAGAAGAATGAAGCACAGGCTCAGCCTGCCCCCCGGAACCAGAATAGGGCCTGAAGCAATCCTGCGCTTTTGCGGCCAGCTCCCAAAAAAGCGAGTTGACAAATGGAGCTCAGGGCCACTGCAATTCACAAACCTGCACAGTTATAAATGATAACTCTCGTCCACAAATATATTGAGGGAAGGCAACGAAGAGGATTTGAAAGCAAGGCAGAATTGCAGGAAACAGATTTCAGGAGGTAGATTCGACTCGCCTTTAAAGCACATGAAAAGCGGCAAAACGTTGACAATGATGCCCTTGGCCAAAAAGGGCGTATGCGTTTTTTCCTGAATATATTCAGGAAAAAACGCATACGCCCTTTTTGGCCAACCAAGCAAGCCGGAAGTGCAAATCAGCACTACAAAGAAGTCTCGCTTGCCATCGGTCAAAAGGGCCATGCTGCCAAAAGTGTAAAAACCAGAAATTCAGGACAGGCCATGGAGACATGGGAGCCTTGCTACGCTGATGGGCAGGATGCCAATTGCCAACAGCCACTCTGGAGAAGTGTACGGTGTGTCCTGAAACATGTAATAAACACAGCTTACAGAGCATAGGGCACTTCCACTCATGGGCGTATAAATTGGGAAAACTAAAAATCAACAAGACACAGGCACCCAAAAGTTTCGGGCTGCTCTGTGTACAAGAACCTCCACTTAGGTACACCTTAAACATGCCAGGAAAGAGAAAAATGGGTAAAGAAGTTGTGGTACTTAGGCACAATGGAATATCACTCAGCCATGAAATCAATGTCATAAGGCTAGTAGCAGCATGATGAGTGGATTTAGGGACGAGGATTCTAAGTGAAATAAGTCACACAGAGAAAGACACTTATCCTAAGATATCACTTATAGAGGGCATGTCAAAATCGCTACACTTGAAGTGAATTACAAAACAGAACAGAGTCACATATTTAGAAGACACACTATGGCTGCTTAACGGGAAAGGTGAGGTGGGCTGATGCATAAAACAAGGGTTTGAAATTAGCTCACATACCATTCCATAAGCCAAATATGTAACAGACAAGACCTCCTCCCTGCTCAGTGAACTGGACTCAACACCCCCTATTCACCGCACAAGAATATATCTGACTAGCAAGAATCTTAAAACCTATGTATTGATATCTCTCTGGAGTTGAATCAAGAGGGTGTAAAGCGGCATAAACACAGCAGGGAAAAGCAGCTCAACCCCATTATCAAAATAAATTACTTAAAATGAACCCCATAAAACAAAGACAGTGAAAGAGAGAGAAATTCTTACAAAATCCGTTCGGGGGCTCTTATGCAACCTGGATTGACCATATCTAGACCCACAGCTGGATGAGACAAAAGGCTGGACAATCTTGGGGCTGAGAGGATTGGTGAGGTTGGGTGAGCAAACGCAGACCGCTTAAAGTAATACCGTGTGGTACCCACCCCAAGGGTCCCAAATCTCCAGGTTCAAGGGCATCTTCCTACATTGAAAACGTGCATGGGAAACCCAGAAGATGGTACAGCGTGTGATCGGGAAAGGTTTCTAAAACGCACCTCATTTCTCCTCTCCTTGTGCTCGGGTTCGCCATTCCAGCCGCTTTACTAACAATCTCCCTACTTGGAGAATCAGCACCTTGAAGCTCCTGTTTCTTTCGTACAGGTTGCAATTTGTCCTGAGGATGAACGGGAAGAGGGGGAACCAACGAGAGACTAGCTCTAGGTGTTGGGACAGGCACAGGTCACTCTATTTCCCCATCAGGAAGAAGAATGAAGCACAGGCTCAGCCTGCCCCCCGGAACCAGAATAGGGCCTGAAGCAATCCTGCGCTTTTGCGGCCAGCTCCCAAAAAAGCGAGTTGACAAATGGAGCTCAGGGCCACTGCAATTCACAAACCTGCACAGTTATAAATGATAACTCTCGTCCACAAATATATTGAGGGAAGGCAACGAAGAGGATTTGAAAGCAAGGCAGAATTGCAGGAAACAGATTTCAGGAGGTAGATTCGACTCGCCTTTAAAGCACATGAAAAGCGGCAAAACGTTGACAATGATGCCCTTGGCCAAAAAGGGCGTATGCGTTTTTTCCTGAATATATTCAGGAAAAAACGCATACGCCCTTTTTGGCCAACCAAGCAAGCCGGAAGTGCAAATCAGCACTACAAAGAAGTCTCGCTTGCCATCGATCAAAAGGGCCACGCTGCAAAAAGAGTAAACACCAGAAACGCAGGACAGGCCATGGAGACATGGGAGCCTTGCTAGGCTGAGGGGTGGGATGTCAATTGCCAACAGCCACTCTGGAGAAGTGTACGCTGTGTCCTGTAACATGTAATAAACACAGCTTACAGAGCATAGGGCACTTCCACTCATGGGCGTATAAATTGGGAAAACTAAAAATCAACAAGACACAGGCACCCCAAAGTTTCGGGCTGCTCTGTGTACAAGAACCTCCACTTAGGTACACCTTATGTATCCCAGGAAAGAGAAAAATGGATAAAGAAGTTGTGGTACTTAGGCACAATGGAATATCACTCAGCCATGAAATCAATGTCATAAGGCTAGTAGCAGCATGATGAGTGGATTTAGGGACGAGGATTCTAAGTGAAATAAGTCACACAGAAAAAGACACTTATCCTAAGATATCACTTATAGAGGGCATGTCAAAATCGCTACACTTGAACTGAATTACAAAACAGAACAGAGTCGCATATTTAGAAGACACACTATGGCTGCTTAACGGGAAAGGTGAGGTGGGCTGATGCATAAAACAAGGGTTTGAAATTAGCTCACATACCGTTCCATAAGCCAAATATGTAACAGACAAGACCTCCTCCCTGCTCAGTGAACTGGACTCAACACCCCCTATTCACCGAACAAGAATATATCTGACTAGCAAGAATCTTAAAACCTATGAATTGATAGCTCTCTGGAGTTGAATCAAGAGGGTGTAAAGCGGCATAAACACAGCAGGGAAAAGCAGCTCAACCCCATTATCAAAATAAATTACTTAAAATGAACGCCATAAAACAAAGACAGTGAAAGAGAGAGAAATCCTTACAAAATCCGTTCGGAGGCTCTGATGCAACCTGGATTGACCATATCTAGACCCACAGCTGGATGAGACATAAGGCTGGACACTCTTGGGGCTGAGAGGTTTGGTGAGGTTGGGTGAGGAAACGCAGACCCTTTAAAGTAATACCGCGGGGTACCCACCCCATGGGTCCCAAATCTCCAGGTTCAAGGGCATCTTCCTATATTGAAAACGTGCATGGGAAACCCAGAAGATGGTACACCGTGTGATCGGGAAAGGTTTCTAAAACGCACCTCATTTCTCCTCTCCTTGTGCTCGGGTTCGCCATTCCAGCCGCTTTACTAACAATCTCCCTTCTTGGAGAATCAGCACCTGGAACCTCCTGTTTGTTTCGTACAGGTTGCAATTTGTCCTGAGGATGAACGGGAAGAGGGGGAACCAATGAGACACTAGCTCTAGGTGTTGGGACAGGCACAGGTCACTCTATTTCCCCATCAGGAAGAAGAATGAAGCACAGGCTCAGCCTGCCCCCCGGAACCAAAATAGGGCCTGAAGCAATCCTGCGCTTTTGCGGCCAGCTCCCAAAAAAGCGAGTTGACAAATGGAGCTCAGGGCCACTGCAATTCACAAACCTGCAGAGTTATAAATGATAACTCTCGTCCACAAATATATTGAGGGAAGGCAACGAAGAGGATTTGAAAGCAAGGCAGAATTGCAGGAAACAGATTTCAGGAGGTAGATTCGACTCGCCTTTAAAGCACATGAAAAGCGGCAAAACGTTGACAATGATGCCCTTGGCCAAAAAGGGCGTATGCGTTTTTTCCTGAATATATTCAGGAAAAAACGCATACGCCCTTTTTGGCCAACCAAGCAAGCCGGAAGTGCAAATCAGCACTACAAAGAAGTCTCGCTTGCCATCGGTCAAAAGGGCCATGCTGCCAAAAGTGTAAAAACCAGAAATTCAGGACAGGCCATGGAGACATGGGAGCCTTGCTACGCTGATGGGCAGGATGCCAATTGCCAACAGCCACTCTGGAGAAGTGTACGGTGTGTCCTGAAACATGTAATAAACACAGCTTACAGAGCATAGGGCACTTCCACTCATGGGCGTATAAATTGGGAAAACTAAAAATCAACAAGACACAGGCACCCAAAAGTTTCGGGCTGCTCTGTGTACAAGAACCTCCACTTAGGTACACCTTAAACATGCCAGGAAAGAGAAAAATGGATAAAGAAGTTGTGGTACTTAGGCACAATGGAATATCACTCAGCCATGAAATCAATGTCATAAGGTTAGTAGCAGCATGATGAGTGGATTTAGGGACGAGGATTCTAAGTGAAATAAGTCACACAGAGAAAGACACTTATCCTAAGATATCACTTATAGAGGGCATGTCAAAATCGCTACACTTGAAGTGAATTACAAAACAGAACAGAGTCACATATTTAGAAGACACACTATGGCTGCTTAACGGGAAAGGTGAGGTGGGCTGATGCATAAAACAAGGGTTTGAAATTAGCTCACATACCGTTCCATAAGCCAAATATGTAACAGACAAGACCTCCTCCCTGCTCAGTGAACTGGACTCAACACCCCCTATTCACCGCACAAGAATATATCTGACTAGCAAGAATGTTAAAACCTATGTATTGATATCTCTCTGGAGTTGAATCAAGAGGGTGTAAAGCGGCATAAACACAGCAGGGAAAAGCAGCTCAACCCCATTATCAAAATAAATTACTTAAAATGAACCCCATAAAACAAAGACAGTGAAAGAGAGAGAAATTCTTACAAAATCCGTTCGGGGGCTCTTATGCAACCTGGATTGACCATATCTAGACCCACAGCTGGATGAGACAAAAGGCTGGACAATCTTGGGGCTGAGAGGATTGGTGAGGTTGGGTGAGCAAACGCAGACCGCTTAAAGTAATACCGTGTGGTACCCACCCCAAGGGTCCCAAATCTCCAGGTTCAAGGGCATCTTCCTACATCGAAAACATGCATGGGAAACCCAGAAGATGGTACACCGTGTGATCGGGAAAGGTTTCTAAAACGCACCTCATTTCTCCTCTCCTTGTGCTCGGGTTCGCCATTCCAGCCGCTTTACTAACAATCTCCCTACTTGGAGAATCAGCACCTGGAACCTCCTGTTTGTTTCGTACAGGTTGCAATTTGTCCTGAGGATGAACGGGAAGACGGGGAACCAATGAGAGACTAGCTCTAGGTGTTGGGACAGGCACAGGTCACTCTATTTCCCCATCAGGAAGAAGAATGAAGCACAGGCTCAGCCTGCCCCCCGGAACCAGAATAGGGCCTGAAGCAATCCTGCGCTTTTGCGGCCAGCTCCCAAAAAAGCGAGTTGACAAATGGAGCTCAGGGCCACTGCAATTCACAAACCTGCAGAGTTATAAATGATAACTCTCGTCCCCAAATATATTGAGGGAAGGCAACGAAGAGGATTTGAAAGCAAAGCAGAATTGCAGGAAACAGATTTCAGGAGGTAGATTCGACTCGCCTTTAAAGCACATGAAAAGCAGCAAAACGTTGACAATGATGCCCTTGGCCAAAAAGGGCGTATGCGTTTTTTCCTGAATATATTCAGGAAAAAACGCATACGCCCTTTTTGGCCAACCAAGCAAGCCGGAAGTGCAAATCAGCACTACAAAGAAGTCTCGCTTGCCATCGGTCAAAAGGGCCATGCTGCAAAAAGTGTAAAAACCAGAAATTCAGGACAGGCCATGGAGACATGGGAGCCTTGCTACGCTGATGGGCAGGATGCCAATTGCCAACAGCCACTCTGGAGAAGTGTACGGTGTGTCCTGAAACATGTAATAAACACAGCTTACAGAGCATAGGGCACTTCCACTCATGGGCGTATAAATTGGGAAAACTAAAAATCAACAAGACACAGGCACCCCAAAGTTTAGGGCTGCTCTGTGTACAAGAACCTCCACTTCAGTACACCTTAAACATGCCAGGAAAGAGAAAAATGGATAAAGAAGTTGTGGTACTTAGGCACAATGGAATATCACTCGGCCATGAAATCAATGTCATAAGGCTAGTAGCAGCATGATGAGTGGATTTAGGGACGAGGATTCTAAGTGAAATAAGTCACACAGAAAAAGACACTTATTCTAAGATATCACTTATAGAGGGCATGTCGAAATCGCTACACTTGAAGTGAATTACAAAACAGAACAGAGTCACATATTTAGAAGACACACTATGGCTGCTTAACGGGAAAGGTGAGGTGGGGTGATGCATAAAACAAGGGTTTGAAGTTAGCTCAAATACCGTTCCATAAGCCAAATATGTAACAGACAAGACCTCCTCCCTGCTCAGTGAACTGGACTCAACACCCCCTATTCACCGCACAAGAATATATCTGACTAGCAAGAATCTTAAAACCTATGTATTGATATCTCTCTGGAGTTGAATCAAGAGGGCGTAAAGCGGCATAAACACAGCAGGGAAAAGCAGCTCAACCCCATTATCAAAATAAATTACTTAAAATGAACGCCATAAAACAAAGACAGTGAAAGAGAGAGAAATTCTTACAAAATCCGTTCGGAGGCTCTGATGCAACCTGGATTGACCATATCTAGACCCACACCTGGATGAGACATAAGGCTGGACACTCTTGGGGCTGAGAGGTTTGGTGAGGTTGGGTGAGGAAACGCAGACCCTTTAAAGTAATACCGCGGGGTACCCACCCCATGGGTCCCAAATCTCCAGGTTCAAGGGCATCTTCCTACATTGAAAACGTGCATGGGAAACCCAGAAGATGGTACAGCGTGTGATCGGGAAAGGTTTCTAAAACGCACCTCATTTCTCCTCTCCTTGTGCTCGGGTTCGCCATTCCAGCCGCTTTACTACCAATCTCCCTACTTGGAGAATCAGCACCTTGAAGCTCCTGTTTCTTTCGTACAGGTTGCAATTTGTCCTGAGGATGAACGGGAAGAGGGGGAACCAACGAGAGACTAGCTCTAGGTGTTGGGACAGGCACAGGTCACTCTATTTCCCCATCAGGAAGAAGAATGAAGCACAGGCTCAGCCTGCCCCCCGGAACCAGAATAGGGCCTGAAGCAATCCTGCGCTTTTGCGGCCAGCTCCCAAAAAAGCGAGTTGACAAATGGAGCTCAGGGCCACTGCAATTCACAAACCTGCAGAGTTATAAATGATAACTCTCGTCCACAAATATATTGAGGGAAGGCAACGAAGAGGATTTGAAAGCAAGGTAGAATTGCAGGAAACAGATTTCAGGAGGTAGATTCGACTCGCCTTTAAAGCACATGAAAAGCGGCAAAACGTTGACAATGATGCCCTTGGCCAAAAAGGGCGTATGCGTTTTTTCCTGAATATATTTTCCTGAATATATTCAGGAAAAAACGCATACGCCCTTTTTGGCCAACCAAGCAAGCCGGAAGTGCAAATCAGCACTACAAAGAAGTCTCGCTTGCCATCGGTCAAAAGGGCCACGCTGCAAAAAGAGTAAACACCAGAAATGCAGGACAGGCCATGGAGACATGGGAGCCTTGCTAGGCTGAGGGGTGGGATGTCAATTGCCAACAGCCACTCTGGAGAAGTGTACGGTGTGTCCTGAAACATGTAATAAACACAGCTTACAGAGCATAGGGCACTTCCACTCATGGGCGTATAAATTGGGAAAACTAAAAATCAACAAGACACAGGCACCCCAAAGTTTCGGGCTGCTCTGTGTACAAGAATCTCCACTTAGCTACACCTTAAGTATCCCAGGAAAGAGAAAAATGGATAAAGAAGTTGTGGTACTTAGGCACAATGGAATATCACTCAGCCATGAAATCAATGTCATAAGGCTAGTAGCAGCATGATGAGTGGAATTAGGGACGAGGATTCTAAGTGAAATAAGTCACACAGAAAAAGACAGTTATCCTAAGATATCACTTATAGAGGGCATGTCAAAATCGCTACACTTGAACTGAATTACAAAACAGAACAGAGTCACACATTTAGAAGACACACTATGGCTGCTTAACGGGAAAGGTGAGGTGGGCTGATGCATAAAACAAGGGTTTGAAATTAGCTCACATACCATTCCATAAGCCAAATATGTAACAGACAAGACCTCCTCCCTGCTCAGTGAACTGGACTCAACACCCCCTATTCACCGCACAAGAATATATCTGACTAGCAAGAATCTTAAAACCTATGTATTGATATCTCTCTGGAGTTGAATCAAGAGGGTGTAAAGCGGCATAAACACAGCAGGGAAAAGCAGCTCAACCCCATTATCAAAATAAATTACTTAAAATGAACGCCATAAAACAAAGACAGTGAAAGAGAGAGAAATTCTTACAAAATCCGTTCGGAGGCTCTGATGCAACCTGGATTGACCATATCTAGACCCACAGCTGGATGAGACATAAGGCTGGACACTCTTGGGGCTGAGAGGTTTGGTGAGGTTGGGTGAGGAAACGCAGACCCTTTAAAGTAATACCGCGGGGTACCCACCCCATGGGTCCCAAATCTCCAGGTTCAAGGGCATCTTCCTACATTGAAAACGTGCCTGGGAAACCCAGAAGATGGTACAGCGTGTGATCGGGAAAGGTTTCTAAAACGCACCTCATTTCTCCTCTCCTTGTGCTCGGGTTCGCCATTCCAGCCGCTTTACTACCAATCTCCCTACTTGGAGAATCAGCACCTTGAAGCTCCTGTTTCTTTCGTACAGGTTGCAATTTGTCCTGAGGATGAACGGGAAGAGGGGGAACCAACGAGAGACTAGCTCTAGGTGTTGGGACAGGCACAGGTCACTCTATTTCCCCATCAGGAAGAAGAATGAAGCACAGGCTCAGCCTGCCCCCCGGAACCAGAATAGGGCCTGAAGCAATCCTGCGCTTTTGCGGCCAGCTCCCAAAAAAGCGAGTTGACAAATGGAGCTCAGGGCCACTGCAATTCACAAACCTGCAGAGTTATAAATGATAACTCTCGTCCACAAATATATTGAGGGAAGGCAACGAAGAGGATTTGAAAGCAAGGCAGAATTGCAGGAAACAGATTTCAGGAGGTAGATTCGACTCGCCTTTAAAGCACATGAAAAGCAGCAAAACGTTGACAATGATGCCCTTGGCCAAAAAGGGCGTATGCGTTTTTTCCTGAATATATTCAGGAAAAAACGCATACGCCCTTTTTGGCCAACCAAGCAAGCCGGAAGTGCAAATCAGCACTACAAAGAAGTCTCGCTTGCCATCGGTCAAAAGGGCCACGCTGCAAAAAGAGTAAACACCAGAAATGCAGGACAGGCCATGGAGACATGGGAGCCTTGCTAGGCTGAGGGGTGGGATGTCAATTGCCAACAGCCACTCTGGAGAAGTGTACGCTGTGTCCTGAAACATGTAATAAACACAGCTTACAGAGCATAGGGCACTTCCACTCATGGGCGTATAAATTGAGAAAACTAAAAATCAACAAGACACAGGCACCCAAAAGTTTCGGGCTGCTCTGTGTACAAGAATCTCCACTTAGCTACACCTTAAGTATCCCAGGAAAGAGAAAAATGGATAAAGAAGTTGTGGTACTTAGGCACAATGGAATATCACTCAGCCATGAAATCAATGTCATAAGGCTAGTAGCAGCATGATGAGTGGATTTAGGGACGAGGATTCTAAGTGAAATAAGTCACACAGAAAAAGACAGTTATCCTAAGATATCACTTATAGAGGGCATGTCAAAATCGCTACACTTGAACTGAATTACAAAACAGAACAGAGTCACACATTTAGAAGACACACTATGGCTGCTTAACGGGAAAGGTGAGGTGGGCTGATGCATAAAACAAGGGTTTGAAATTAGCTCGTATACCATTCCATAAGCCAAATATGTAACAGACAAGACCTCCTCCCTGCTCAGTGAACTGGACTCAACACCCCCTATTCACCGCACAAGAATATATCTGACTAGCAAGAATCTTAAAACCTATGTATTGATATCTCTCTGGAGTTGAATCAAGAGGGTGTAAAGCGGCATAAACACAGCAGGGAAAAGCAGCTCAACCCCATTATCAAAATAAATTACTTAAAATGAACCCCATAAAACAAAGACAGTGAAAGAGAGAGAAATTCTTACAAAATCCGTTCGGGGGCTCTTATGCAACCTGGATTGACCATATCTAGACCCACAGCTGGATGAGACATAAGGCTGGACACTTTTGGGGCTGAGAGGATTGGTGAGGTTGGGTGAGCAATCGCAGACCCTTTAAAGTAATACCGCGTGCTACCCACCCCATGGGTCCCAAATCTCCAGGTTCAAGGGCATCTTCCTACATCGAAAATATGCCTGGGAATCCCAGAAGATGGTACACCGTGTGATCGGGAAAGGTTTCTAAAACGCACCTCATTTCTCCTCTCCTTGTGCTCGGGTTCGCCATTCCAGCCGCTTTACTAACAATCTCCCTACTTGGAGAATCAGCACCTGGAACCTCCTGTTTGTTTCGTACAGGTTGCAATTTGTCCTGAGGATGAACGGGAAGACGGGGAACCAATGAGAGACTAGCTCTAGGTGTTGGGACAGGCACAGGTCACTCTATTTCCCCATCAGGAAGAAGAATGAAGCACAGGCTCAGCCTGCCCCCCGGAACCAGAATAGGGCCTGAAGCAATCCTGCGCTTTTGCGGCCAGCTCCCAAAAAAGCGAGTTGACAAATGGAGCTCAGGGCCACTACAATTCACAAACCTGCAGAGTTATAAATGATAACTCTCGTCCACAAATATATTGAGGGAAGGCAACGAAGAGGATTTGAAAGCAAAGCAGAATTGCAGGAAACAGATTTCAGGAGGTAGATTCGACTCGCCTTTAAAGCACATGAAAAGCAGCAAAACGTTGACAATGATGCCCTTGGCCAAAAAGGGCGTATGCGTTTTTTCCTGAATATATTCAGGAAAAAACGCATACGCCCTTTTTGGCCAACCAAGCAAGCCGGAAGTGCAAATCAGCACTACAAAGAAGTCTCGCTTGCCATCGGTCAAAAGGGTCATGCTGCCAAAAGTGTAAAAACCAGAAATTCAGGACAGGCCATGGAGACATGGGAGCCTTGCTACGCTGATGGGCAGGATGCCAATTGCCAACAGCCACTCTGGAGAAGTGTACGGTGTGTCCTGAAACATGTAATAAACACAGCTTACAGAGCATAGGGCACTTCCACTCATGGGCGTATAAATTGGGAAAACTAAAAATCAACAAGACACAGGCACCCCAAAGTTTCGGGCTGCTCTGTGTACAAGAACCTCCACTTAGGTACACCTTAAACATGCCAGGAAAGAGAAAAATGGATAAAGAAGTTGTGGTACTTAGGCACAATGGAATATCACTCAGCCATGAAATCAATGTCATAAGGCTAGTAGCAGCATGATGAGTGGATTTAGGGACGAGGATTCTAAGTGAAATAAGTCACACAGAAAAAGACACTTATCCTAAGATATCACTTATAGAGGGCATGTCGAAATCGCTACACTTGAAGTGAATTACAAAACAGAACAGAGTCACATATTTAGAATACACACTATGGCTGCTTAACGGGAAAGGTGAGGTGGGGTGATGCATAAAACAAGGGTTTGAAATTAGCTCACATACCGTTCCATAAGCCAAATATGTAACAGACAAGACCTCCTCCCTGCTCAGTGAACTGGACTCAACACCCCCTATTCACCGCACAAGAATATATCTGACTAGCAAGAATCTTAAAACCTATGTATTGATATCTCTCTGGAGTTGAATCAAGAGGGTGTAAAGCGGCATAAACACAGCAGGGAAAAGCAGCTCAACCCCATTATCAAAATAAATTACTTAAAATGAACGCCATAAAACAAAGACAGTGAAAGAGAGAGAAATTCTTACAAAATCCGTTCGGAGGCTCTGATGCAACCTGGATTGACCATATCTAGACCCACAGCTGGATGAGACATAAGGCTGGACACTCTTGGGGCTGAGAGGTTTGGTGAGGTTGGGTGAGGAAACGCAGACCCTTTAAAGTAATACCGCGGGGTACCCACCCCATGGGTCCCAAATCTCCAGGTTCAAGGGCATCTTCCTACATTGAAAACGTGCATGGGAAACCCAGAAGATGGTACAGCGTGTGATCGGGAAAGGTTTCTAAAACGCACCTCATTTCTCCTCTCCTTGTGCTCGGGTTCGCCATTCCAGCCGCTTTACTAACAATCTCCCTACTTGGAGAATCAGCACCTTGAAGCTCCTGTTTCTTTCGTACAGGTTGCAATTTGTCCTGAGGATGAACGGGAAGAGGGGGAACCAACGAGAGACTAGCTCTAGGTGTTGGGACAGGCACAGGTCACTCTATTTCCCCATCAGGAAGAAGAATGAAGCACAGGCTCAGCCTGCCCCCCGGAACCAGAATAGGGCCTGAAGCAATCCTGCGCTTTTGCGGCCAGCTCCCAAAAAAGCGAGTTGACAAATGGAGCTCAGGGCCACTGCAATTCACAAACCTGCAGAGTTATAAATGATAACTCTCGTCCACAAATATATTGAGGGAAGGCAACGAAGAGGATTTGAAAGCAAGGCAGAATTGCAGGAAACAGATTTCAGGAGGTAGATTCGACTCGCCTTTAAAGCACATGAAAAGCGGCAAAACGTTGACAATGATGCCCTTGGCCAAAAAGGGCGTATGCGTTTTTTCCTGAATATATTCAGGAAAAAACGCATACGCCCTTTTTGGCCAACCAAGCAAGCCGGAAGTGCAAATCAGCACTACAAAGAAGTCTCGCTTGCCATCAGTCAAAAGGGCCACGCTGCAAAAAGAGTAAACACCAGAAATGCAGGACAGGCCATGGAGACATGGGAGCCTTGCTAGGCTGAGGGGTGGGATGTCAATTGCCAACAGCCACTCTGGAGAAGTGTACGCTGTGTCCTGAAACATGTAATAAACACAGCTTACAGAGCATAGGGCACTTCCACTCATGGGCGTATAAATTGAGAAAACTAAAAATCAACAAGACACAGGCACCCCAAAGTTTAGGGCTTCTCTGTGTACAAGAACCTCCACTTAGGTACACCTTAAACATGCCAGGAAAGAGAAAAATGGATAAAGAAGTTGTGGTACTTAGGCACAATGGAATATCACTCAGCCATGAAATCAATGTCATAAGGCTAGTAGCAGCATGATGAGTGGATTTAGGGACGAGGATTCTAAGTGAAATAAGTCACACAGAAAAAGACTCTTATCCTAAGATATCACTTATAGAGGGCATGTCGAAATCGCTACACTTGAACTGAATTACAAAACAGAACAGAGTCACATATTTAGAAGACACACTATGGCTGCTTAACGGGAAAGGTGAGGTGGGGTGATGCATAAAACAAGGGTTTGAAATTAGCTCACATACCGTTCCATAAGCCAAATATGTAACAGACAAGACCTCCTCCCTGTTCAGTGAACTGGACTCAACACCCCCTATTCACCGCACAAGAATATATCTGACTAGCAAGAATCTTAAAACCTATGTATTGATATCTCTCTGGAGTTGAATCAAGAGGGTGTAAAGCGGCATAAACACAGCAGGGAAAAGCAGCTCAACCCCATTATCAACATAAATTACTTAAAATGAACGCCATAAAACAAAGACAGTGAAAGAGAGAGAAATTCTTACAAAATCCGTTCGGAGGGTCTGATGCAACCTGGATTGACCATATCTAGACCCACAGCTGGATGAGACATAAGGCTGGACACTCTTGGGGCTGAGAGATTTGGTGAGGTTGGGTGAGGAAACGCAGACCCTTTAAAGTAATACCGCGGGGTACCCACACCATGGGTCCCAAATCTCCAGGTTCAAGGGCATCTTCCTACATTGAAAACGTGCATGGGAAACCCAGAAGATGGTACACCGTGTGATCGGGAAAGGTTTCTAAAACGCACCTCATTTCTCCTCTCCTTATGCTCGGGTTCGCCATTCCAGCCGCTTTACTAACAATCTCCCTACTTGGAGAATCAGCACCTGGAACCTCCTGTTTGTTTCGTACAGGTTGCAATTTGTCCTGAGGATGAACGGGAAGAGGGGAAACCAACGAGAGACTAGCTCTAGGTGTTGGGACAGGCACAGGTCACTCTATTTCCCCATCAGGAAGAAGAATGAAGCACAGGCTCAGCCTGCCCCCTGGAACCAGAATAGGGCCTGAAGCAATCCTGCACTTTTGCGGCCAGCTCCCCAAAAAGCGAGTTGACAAATGGAGCTCAGGGCCACTGCAATTCACAAACCTGCAGAGTTATAAATGATAACTCTCGTCCACAAATATATTGAGGGAAGGCAACGAAGAGGATTTGAAAGCAAGGCAGAATTGCAGGAAACAGATTTCAGGAGGTAGATTCGACTCGTCTTTAAAGCACATGAAAAGCGGCAAAACGTCGACAATGATGCCCTTGGCCAAAAAGGGCGTATGCGTTTTTTCCTGAATATATTCAGGAAAAAACGCATACGCCCTTTTTGGCCAACCAAGCAAGCCGGAAGTGCAAATCAGCACTACAAAGAAGTCTCGCTTGCCATCGGTCAAAAGGGCCACGCTGCAAAAAGAGTAAACACCAGAAACGCAGGACAGGCCATGGAGACATGGGAGCCTTGCTAGGCTGAGGGGTGGGATGTCAATTGCCAACAGCCACTCTGGAGAAGTGTACGCTGTGTCCTGAAACATGTAATAAACACAGCTTACAGAGCATAGGGCATTTCCACTCATGGGCGTATAAATTGGGAAAACTAAAAATCAACAAGACACAGGCACCCCAAAGTTTAGGGCTTCTCTGTGTACAAGAACCTCCACTTAGCTACACCTTAAACATGCCAGGAAAGAGAAAAATGGATAAAGAAGTTGTGGTACTTAGGCACAATGGAATATCACTCAGCCATGAAATCAATGTCATAAGGCTAGTAGCAGCATGATGAGTGGATTTAGGGACGAGGATTCTAAGTGAAATAAGTCACACAGAAAAAGACTCTTATCCTAAGATATCACTTATAGAGGGCATGTCGAAATCGCTACACTTGAACTGAATTACAAAACAGAACAGAGTCACATATTTAGAAGACACACTATGGCTGCTTAACGGGAAAGGTGAGGTGGGGTGATGCATAAAACAAGGGTTTGAAATTAGCTCACATACCGTTCCATAAGCCAAATATGTAACAGACAAGACCTCCTCCCTGCTCAGTGAACTGGACTCAACACCCCCTATTCACCGCACAAGAATATATCTGACTAGCAAGAATCTTAAAACCTATGTATTGATATCTCTCTGGAGTTGAATCAAGAGGGTGTAAAGCGGCATAAACACAGCAGGGAAAAGCAGCTCAACCCCATTATCAACATAAATTACTTAAAATGAACGCCATAAAACAAAGACAGTGAAAGAGAGAGAAATTCTTACAAAATCCGTTCGGAGGGTCTGATGCAACCTGGATTGACCATATCTAGACCCACAGCTGGATGAGACATAAGGCTGGACACTCTTGGGGCTGAGAGATTTGGTGAGGTTGGGTGAGCAAACGCAGACCGCTTAAAGTAATACCGCGTGGTACCCACCCCAAGGGTCCCAAATCTCCAGGTTCAAGGGCATCTTCCTACATCGAAAACATGCCTGGGAAACCCAGAAGATGGTACACCGTGTGACCGGGAAAGGTTTCTAAAACGCACCTCATTTCTCCTCTCCTTGTGCTCGGGTTCGCCATTCCAGCCGCTTTACTAACAATCTCCCTACTTGGAGAATCAGCACCTGGAACCTCCTGTTTGTTTCGTACAGGTTGCAATTTGTCCTGAGGATGAACGGGAAGACGGGGAACCAATGAGAGACTAGCTCTAGGTGTTGGGACAGGCACAGGTCACTCTATTTCCCCATCAGGAAGAAGAATGAAGCACAGGCTCAGCCTGCCCCCCGGAACCAGAATAGGGCCTGAAGCAATCCTGCGCTTTTGCGGCCAGCTCCCAAAAAAGCGAGTTGACAAATGGAGCTCAGGGCCACTACAATTCACAAACCTGCAGAGTTATAAATGATAACTCTCGTCCACAAATATATTGAGGGAAGGCAACGAAGAGGATTTGAAAGCAAAGCAGAATTGCAGGAAACAGATTTCAGGAGGTAGATTCGACTCGCCTTTAAAGCACATGAAAAGCAGCAAAACGTTGACAATGATGCCCTTGGCCAAAAAGGGCGTATGCGTTTTTTCCTGAATATATTCAGGAAAAAACGCATACGCCCTTTTTGGCCAACCAAGCAAGCCGGAAGTGCAAATCAGCACTACAAAGAAGTCTCGCTTGCCATCGGTCAAAAGGGCCATGCTGCAAAAAGTGTAAAAACCAGAAATGCAGGACAGGCCATGGAGACATGGGAGCCTTGCTACGCTGATGGGCAGGATGCCAATTGCCAACAGCCACTCTGGAGAAGTGTACGGTGTGTCCTGAAACATGTAATAAACACAGCTTACAGAGCATAGGGCACTTCCACTCATGGGCGTATAAATTGGGAAAACTAAAAATCAACAAGACACAGGCACCCCAAAGTTTCGGGCTGCTCTGTGTACAAGAATCTCCACTTAGCTACACCTTAAGTATCCCAGGAAAGAGAAAAATGGATAAAGAAGTTGTGGTACTTAGGCACAATGGAATATCACTCAGCCATGAAATCAATGTCATAAGGCTAGTAGCAGCATGATGAGTGGATTTAGGGACGAGGATTCTAAGTGAAATAAGTCACACAGAAAAAGACAGTTATCCTAAGATATCACTTATAGAGGGCATGTCAAAATCGCTACACTTGAACTGAATTACAAAACAGAACAGAGTCACACATTTAGAAGACACACTATGGCTGCTTAACGGGAAAGGTGAGGTGGGCTGATGCATAAAACAAGGGTTTGAAATTAGCTCATATACCATTCCATAAGCCAAATATGTAACAGACAAGACCTCCTCCCTGCTCAGTGAACTGGACTCAACACCCCCTATTCACCGCACAAGAATATATCTGACTAGCAAGAATCTTAAAACCTATGTATTGATATCTCTCTGGAGTTGAATCAAGAGGGTGTAAAGCGGCATAAACACAGCAGGGAAAAGCAGCTCAACCCCATTATCAAAATAAATTACTTAAAATGAACGCCATAAAACAAAGACAGTGAAAGAGAGAGAAATTCTTACAAAATCCGTTCGGAGGCTCTGATGCAACCTGGATTGACCATATCTACACCCACAGCTGGATGAGACATAAGGCTGGACACTCTTGGGGCTGAGAGGTTTGGTGAGGTTGGGTGAGGAAACGCAGACCCTTTAAAGTAATACCGCGGGGTACCCACCCCATGGGTCCCAAATCTCCAGGTTCAAGGGCATCTTCCTACATTGAAAACGTGCATGGGAAACCCAGAAGATGGTACAGCGTGTGATCGGGAAAGGTTTCTAAAACGCACCTCATTTCTCCTCTCCTTGTGCTCGGGTTCGCCATTCCAGCCGCTTTACTACCAATCTCCCTACTTGGAGAATCAGCACCTTGAAGCTCCTGTTTCTTTCGTACAGGTTGCAATTTGTCCTGAGGATGAACGGGAAGAGGGGGAACCAACGAGAGACTAGCTCTAGGTGTTGGGACAGGCACAGGTCACTCTATTTCCCCATCAGGAAGAAGAATGAAGCACAGGCTCAGCCTGCCCCCTGGATCCAGAATAGGGCCTGAAGCAATCCTGCGCTTTTGCGGCCAGCTCCCAAAAAAGCGAGTTGACAAATGGAGCTCAGGGCCACTGCAATTCACAAACCTGCAGAGTTATAAATGATAACTCTCGTCCACAAATATATTGAGGGAAGGCAACGAAGAGGATTTGAAAGCAAGGCAGAATTGCAGGAAACAGATTTCAGGAGGTAGATTCGACTCGCCTTTAAAGCACATGAAAAGCAGCAAAACGTTGACAATGATGCCCTTGGCCAAAAAGGGCGTATGCGTTTTTTCCTGAATATTTCAGGAAAAAACGCATACGCCCTTTTTGGCCAACCAAGCAAGCCGGAAGTGCAAATCAGCACTACAAAGAAGTCTCGCTTGCCATCGGTCAAAAGGGCCATGCTGCCAAAAGTGTAAAAACCAGAAATTCAGGACAGGCCATGGAGACATGGGAGCCTTGCTACGCTGATGGGCAGGATGCCAATTGCCAACAGCCACTCTGGAGAAGTGTACGGTGTGTCCTGAAACATGTAATAAACACAGCTTACAGAGCATAGGGCACTTCCACTCATGGGCGTATAAATTGGGAAAACTAAAAATCAACAAGACACAGGCACCCCAAAGTTTCGGGCTGCTCTGTGTACAAGAATCTCCACTTAGCTACACCTTAAGTATCCCAGGAAAGAGAAAAATGGATAAAGAAGTTGTGGTACTTAGGCACAATGGAATATCACTCAGCCATGAAATCAATGTCATAAGGCTAGTAGCAGCATGATGAGTGGATTTAGGGACGAGGATTCTAAGTGAAATAAGTCACACAGAAAAAGACAGTTATCCTAAGATATCACTTATAGAGGGCATGTCAAAATCGCTACACTTGAACTGAATTACAAAACAGAACAGAGTCACACATTTAGAAGACACACTATGGCTGCTTAACGGGAAAGGTGAGGTGGGCTGATGCATAAAACAAGGGTTTGAAATTAGCTCACATACCATTCCATAAGCCAAATATGTAACAGACAAGACCTCCTCCCTGCTCAGTGAACTGGACTCAACACCCCCTATTCACCGCACAAGAATATATCTGACTAGCAAGAATCTTAAAACCTATGTATTGATATCTCTCTGGAGTTGAATCAAGAGGGTGTAAAGCGGCATAAACACAGCAGGGAAAAGCAGCTCAACCCCATTATCAAAATAAATTACTTAAAATGAACCCCATAAAACAAAGACAGTGAAAGAGAGAGAAATTCTTACAAAATCCGTTCGGGGGCTCTTATGCAACCTGTATTGACCATATCTAGACCCACAGCTGGATGAGACAAAAGGCTGGACAATCTTGGGGCTGAGAGGATTGGTGAGGTTGGGTGAGCAAACGCAGACCGCTTAAAGTATACCGCGTGGTACCCACCCCATGGGAACCAAATCTCCAGGTTCAAGGGCATCTTCCTACATCGAAAACATGCCTGGGAATCCCAGAAGATGGTACACCGTGTGATCGGGAAAGGTTTCTAAAACGCACCTCATTTCTCCTCTCCTTGTGCTCGGGTTCGCCATTCCAGCCGCTTTACTAACAATCTCCCTACTTGGAGAATCAGCACCTGGAACCTCCTGTTTGTTTCGTACAGGTTGCAATTTGTCCTGAGGATGAACGGGAAGACGGGGAACCAATGAGAGACTAGCTCTAGGTGTTGGGACAGGCACAGGTCACTGTATTTCCCCATCAGGAAGAAGAATGAAGCACAGGCTCAGCCTGGCCCCCGGAAACAGAATAGGGCCTGAAGCAATCCTGCGCTTTTGCGGCCAGCTCCCAAAAAAGCGAGTTGACAAATGGAGCTCAGGGCCACTGCAATTCACAAACCTGCAGAGTTATAAATGATAACTCTCGTCCACAAATATATTGAGGGAAGGCAACGAAGAGGATTTGAAAGCAAAGCAGAATTGCAGGAAACAGATTTCAGGAGGTAGATTCGACTCGCCTTTAAAGCACATGAAAAGCGGCAAAACGTTGACAATGATGCCCTTGGCCAAAAAGGGCGTATGCGTTTTTTCCTGAATATATTCAGGAAAAAACGCATACGCCCTTTTTGGCCAACCAAGCAAGCCGGAAGTGCAAATCAGCACTACAAAGAAGTCTCGCTTGCCATCGGTCAAAAGGGCCACGCTGCAAAAAGAGTAAACACCAGAAATGCAGGACAGGCCATGGAGACATGGGAGCCTTGCTAGGCTGAGGGGTGGGATGTCAATTGCCAACAGCCACTCTGGAGAAGTGTACGGTGTGTCCTGAAACATGTAATAAACACAGCTTACAGAGCATAGGGCACTTCCACTCATGGGCGTATAAATTGGGAAAACTAAAAATCAACAAGACACAGGCACCCCAAAGTTTCGGGCTGCTCTGTGTACAAGAATCTCCACTTAGCTACACCTTAAGTATCCCAGGAAAGAGAAAAATGGATAAAGAAGTTGTGGTACTTAGGCACAATGGAATATCACTCAGCCATGAAATCAATGTCATAAGGCTAGTAGCAGCATGATGAGTGGATTTAGGGACGAGGATTCTAAGTGAAATAAGTCACACAGAAAAAGACAGTTATCCTAAGATATCACTTATAGAGGGCATGTCAAAATCGCTACACTTGAACTGAATTACAAAACAGAACAGAGTCACACATTTAGAAGACACACTGTGGCTGCTTAACGGGAAAGGTGAGGTGGGCTGATGCATAAAACAAGGGTTTGAAATTAGCTCACATACCATTCCATAAGCCAAATATGTAACAGACAAGACCTCCTCCCTGCTCAGTGAACTGGACTCAACACCCCCTATTCACCGCACAAGAATATATCTGACTAGCAAGAATCTTAAAACCTATGTATTGATATCTCTCTGGAGTTGAATCAAGAGGGTGTAAAGCGGCATAAACACAGCAGGGAAAAGCAGCTCAACCCTATTATCAAAATAAATTACTTAAAATGAACCCCATAAAACAAAGACAGTGAAAGAGAGAGAAATTCTTACAAAATCCGTTCGGGGGCTCTTATGCAACCTGGATTGACCATATCTAGACCCACAGCTGGATGAGACAAAAGGTTGGACACTCTTGGGGCTGAGAGGTTGTGTGAGGTTGGGTGAGGAAACGCAGACCCTTTAAAGTAATACCGCGGGGTACCCACCCCATGGGTCCCAAATCTCCAGGTTCAAGGGCATCTTCCTACATTGAAAACGTGCATGGGAAACCCAGAAGATGGTACACCGTGTGATCGGGAAAGGTTTCTAAAACGCACCTCATTTCTCCTCTCCTTGTGCTCGGGTTAGCCATTCCAGACGCTTTACTAACAATCTCCCTACTTGGAGAATCAGCACCTTGAAGCTCCTGTTTCTTTCGTACAGGTTGCAATTTGTCCTGAGGATGAACGGGAAGAGGGGAAACCAACGAGAGACTAGCTCTAGGTGTTGGGACAGGCACAGGTCACTCTATTTCCCCATCAGGAAGAAGAATGAAGCACAGGCTCAGCCTGCCCCCCGGAACCAGAATAGGGCCTGAAGCAATCCTGCGCTTTTGCGGCCAGCTCCCCAAAAAGCGAGTTGACAAATGGAGCTCAGGGCCACTGCAATTCACAAACCTGCAGAGTTATCAATGATAACTCTCGTCCACAAATATATTGAGGGAAGGCAACGAAGAGGATTTGAAAGCAAGGCAGAATTGCAGGAAACAGATTTCAGGAGGTAGATTCGACTCGTCTTTAAAGCACATGAAAAGCGGCAAAACGTTGACAATGATGCCCTTGGCCAAAAAGGGCGTATGCGTTTTTTCCTGAATATATTCAGGAAAAAACGCATACGCCCTTTTTGGCCAACCAAGCAAGCCGGAAGTGCAAATCAGCACTACAAAGAAGTCTCGCTTGCCATCGGTCAAAAGGGCCACGCTGCAAAAAGAGTAAACACCAGAAACGCAGGACAGGCCATGGAGACATGGGAGCCTTGCTAGGCTGAGGGGTGGGATGTCAATTGCCAACAGCCACTCTGGAGAAGTGTACGCTGTGTCCTGAAACATGTAATAATCACAGCTTACAGAGCATAGGGCACTTCCACTCATGGGCGTATAAATTGGGAAAACTAAAAATCAACAAGACACAGGCACCCCAAAGTTTAGGGCTTCTCTGTGTACAAGAACCTCCACTTAGGTACACCTTAAACATGCCAGGAAAGAGAAAAATGGATAAAGAAGTTGTGGTACTTAGGCACAATGGAATATCACTCAGCCATGAAATCAATGTCATAAGGCTAGTAGCAGCATGATGAGTGGATTTAGGGACGAGGATTCTAAGTGAAATAAGTCACACAGAAAAAGACTCTTATCCTAAGATATCACTTATAGAGGGCATGTCGAAATCGCTACACTTGAACTGAATTACAAAACAGAACAGAGTCACATATTTAGAAGACACACTATGGCTGCTTAACGGGAAAGGTGAGGTGGGGTGATGCATAAAACAAGGGTTTGAAATTAGCTCACATACCGTTCCATAAGCCAAATATGTAACAGACAAGACCTCCTCCCTGTTCAGTGAACTGGACTCAACACCCCCTATTCACCGCACAAGAATATATCTGACTAGCAAGAATCTTAAAACCTATGTATTGATATCTCTCTGGAGTTGAATCAAGAGGGTGTAAAGCGGCATAAACACAGCAGGGAAAAGCAGCTCAACCCCATTATCAACATAAATTACTTAAAATGAACGCCATAAAACAAAGACAGTGAAAGAGAGAGAAATTCTTACAAAATCCGTTCGGAGGGTCTGATGCAACCTGGATTGACCATATCTAGACCCACAGCTGGATGAGACATAAGGCTGGACACTCTTGGGGCTGAGAGATTTGGTGAGGTTGGGTGAGGAAACGCAGACCCTTTAAAGTAATACCGCGGGGTACCCACACCATGGGTCCCAAATCTCCAGGTTCAAGGGCATCTTCCTACATTGAAAACGTGCATGGGAAACCCAGAAGATGGTACACCGTGTGATCGGGAAAGGTTTCTAAAACGCACCTCATTTCTCCTCTCCTTATGCTCGGGTTCGCCATTCCAGCCGCTTTACTAACAATCTCCCTACTTGGAGAATCAGCACCTGGAACCTCCTGTTTGTTTCGTACAGGTTGCAATTTGTCCTGAGGATGAACGGGAAGAGGGGAAACCAACGAGAGACTAGCTCTAGGTGTTGGGACAGGCACAGGTCACTCTATTTCCCCATCAGGAAGAAGAATGAAGCACAGGCTCAGCCTGCCCCCTGGAACCAGAATAGGGCCTGAAGCAATCCTGCACTTTTGCGGCCAGCTCCCCAAAAAGCGAGTTGACAAATGGAGCTCAGGGCCACTGCAATTCACAAACCTGCAGAGTTATAAATGATAACTCTCGTCCACAAATATATTGAGGGAAGGCAACGAAGAGGATTTGAAAGCAAGGCAGAATTGCAGGAAACAGATTTCAGGAGGTAGATTCGACTCGTCTTTAAAGCACATGAAAAGCGGCAAAACGTCGACAATGATGCCCTTGGCCAAAAAGGGCGTATGCGTTTTTTCCTGAATATATTCAGGAAAAAACGCATACGCCCTTTTTGGCCAACCAAGCAAGCCGGAAGTGCAAATCAGCACTACAAAGAAGTCTCGCTTGCCATCGGTCAAAAGGGCCACGCTGCAAAAAGAGTAAACACCAGAAACGCAGGACAGGCCATGGAGACATGGGAGCCTTGCTAGGCTGAGGGGTGGGATGTCAATTGCCAACAGCCACTCTGGAGAAGTGTACGCTGTGTCCTGAAACATGTAATAAACACAGCTTACAGAGCATAGGGCATTTCCACTCATGGGCGTATAAATTGGGAAAACTAAAAATCAACAAGACACAGGCACCCCAAAGTTTAGGGCTTCTCTGTGTACAAGAACCTCCACTTAGCTACACCTTAAACATGCCAGGAAAGAGAAAAATGGATAAAGAAGTTGTGGTACTTAGGCACAATGGAATATCACTCAGCCATGAAATCAATGTCATAAGGCTAGTAGCAGCATGATGAGTGGATTTAGGGACGAGGATTCTAAGTGAAATAAGTCACACAGAAAAAGACTCTTATCCTAAGATATCACTTATAGAGGGCATGTCGAAATCGCTACACTTGAACTGAATTACAAAACAGAACAGAGTCACATATTTAGAAGACACACTATGGCTGCTTAACGGGAAAGGTGAGGTGGGGTGATGCATAAAACAAGGGTTTGAAATTAGCTCACATACCGTTCCATAAGCCAAATATGTAACAGACAAGACCTCCTCCCTGCTCAGTGAACTGGACTCAACACCCCCTATTCACCGCACAAGAATATATCTGACTAGCAAGAATCTTAAAACCTATGTATTGATATCTCTCTGGAGTTGAATCAAGAGGGTGTAAAGCGGCATAAACACAGCAGGGAAAAGCAGCTCAACCCCATTATCAACATAAATTACTTAAAATGAACGCCATAAAACAAAGACAGTGAAAGAGAGAGAAATTCTTACAAAATCCGTTCGGAGGGTCTGATGCAACCTGGATTGACCATATCTAGACCCACAGCTGGATGAGACATAAGGCTGGACACTCTTGGGGCTGAGAGATTTGGTGAGGTTGGGTGAGCAAACGCAGACCGCTTAAAGTAATACCGCGTGGTACCCACCCCAAGGGTCCCAAATCTCCAGGTTCAAGGGCATCTTCCTACATCGAAAACATGCCTGGGAAACCCAGAAGATGGTACACCGTGTGACCGGGAAAGGTTTCTAAAACGCACCTCATTTCTCCTCTCCTTGTGCTCGGGTTCGCCATTCCAGCCGCTTTACTAACAATCTCCCTACTTGGAGAATCAGCACCTGGAACCTCCTGTTTGTTTCGTACAGGTTGCAATTTGTCCTGAGGATGAACGGGAAGACGGGGAACCAATGAGAGACTAGCTCTAGGTGTTGGGACAGGCACAGGTCACTCTATTTCCCCATCAGGAAGAAGAATGAAGCACAGGCTCAGCCTGCCCCCCGGAACCAGAATAGGGCCTGAAGCAATCCTGCGCTTTTGCGGCCAGCTCCCAAAAAAGCGAGTTGACAAATGGAGCTCAGGGCCACTACAATTCACAAACCTGCAGAGTTATAAATGATAACTCTCGTCCACAAATATATTGAGGGAAGGCAACGAAGAGGATTTGAAAGCAAAGCAGAATTGCAGGAAACAGATTTCAGGAGGTAGATTCGACTCGCCTTTAAAGCACATGAAAAGCAGCAAAACGTTGACAATGATGCCCTTGGCCAAAAAGGGCGTATGCGTTTTTTCCTGAATATATTCAGGAAAAAACGCATACGCCCTTTTTGGCCAACCAAGCAAGCCGGAAGTGCAAATCAGCACTACAAAGAAGTCTCGCTTGCCATCGGTCAAAAGGGCCATGCTGCAAAAAGTGTAAAAACCAGAAATGCAGGACAGGCCATGGAGACATGGGAGCCTTGCTACGCTGATGGGCAGGATGCCAATTGCCAACAGCCACTCTGGAGAAGTGTACGGTGTGTCCTGAAACATGTAATAAACACAGCTTACAGAGCATAGGGCACTTCCACTCATGGGCGTATAAATTGGGAAAACTAAAAATCAACAAGACACAGGCACCCCAAAGTTTCGGGCTGCTCTGTGTACAAGAATCTCCACTTAGCTACACCTTAAGTATCCCAGGAAAGAGAAAAATGGATAAAGAAGTTGTGGTACTTAGGCACAATGGAATATCACTCAGCCATGAAATCAATGTCATAAGGCTAGTAGCAGCATGATGAGTGGATTTAGGGACGAGGATTCTAAGTGAAATAAGTCACACAGAAAAAGACAGTTATCCTAAGATATCACTTATAGAGGGCATGTCAAAATCGCTACACTTGAACTGAATTACAAAACAGAACAGAGTCACACATTTAGAAGACACACTATGGCTGCTTAACGGGAAAGGTGAGGTGGGCTGATGCATAAAACAAGGGTTTGAAATTAGCTCATATACCATTCCATAAGCCAAATATGTAACAGACAAGACCTCCTCCCTGCTCAGTGAACTGGACTCAACACCCCCTATTCACCGCACAAGAATATATCTGACTAGCAAGAATCTTAAAACCTATGTATTGATATCTCTCTGGAGTTGAATCAAGAGGGTGTAAAGCGGCATAAACACAGCAGGGAAAAGCAGCTCAACCCCATTATCAAAATAAATTACTTAAAATGAACGCCATAAAACAAAGACAGTGAAAGAGAGAGAAATTCTTACAAAATCCGTTCGGAGGCTCTGATGCAACCTGGATTGACCATATCTAGACCCACAGCTGGATGAGACATAAGGCTGGACACTCTTGGGGCTGAGAGGTTTGGTGAGGTTGGGTGAGGAAACGCAGACCCTTTAAAGTAATACCGCGGGGTACCCACCCCATGGGTCCCAAATCTCCAGGTTCAAGGGCATCTTCCTACATTGAAAACGTGCATGGGAAACCCAGAAGATGGTACAGCGTGTGATCGGGAAAGGTTTCTAAAACGCACCTCATTTCTCCTCTCCTTGTGCTCGGGTTCGCCATTCCAGCCGCTTTACTACCAATCTCCCTACTTGGAGAATCAGCACCTTGAAGCTCCTGTTTCTTTCGTACAGGTTGCAATTTGTCCTGAGGATGAACGGGAAGAGGGGGAACCAACGAGAGACTAGCTCTAGGTGTTGGGACAGGCACAGGTCACTCTATTTCCCCATCAGGAAGAAGAATGAAGCACAGGCTCAGCCTGCCCCCTGGATCCAGAATAGGGCCTGAAGCAATCCTGCGCTTTTGCGGCCAGCTCCCAAAAAAGCGAGTTGACAAATGGAGCTCAGGGCCACTGCAATTCACAAACCTGCAGAGTTATAAATGATAACTCTCGTCCACAAATATATTGAGGGAAGGCAACGAAGAGGATTTGAAAGCAAGGCAGAATTGCAGGAAACAGATTTCAGGAGGTAGATTCGACTCGCCTTTAAAGCACATGAAAAGCAGCAAAACGTTGACAATGATGCCCTTGGCCAAAAAGGGCGTATGCGTTTTTTCCTGAATATTTCAGGAAAAAACGCATACGCCCTTTTTGGCCAACCAAGCAAGCCGGAAGTGCAAATCAGCACTACAAAGAAGTCTCGCTTGCCATCGGTCAAAAGGGCCATGCTGCCAAAAGTGTAAAAACCAGAAATTCAGGACAGGCCATGGAGACATGGGAGCCTTGCTACGCTGATGGGCAGGATGCCAATTGCCAACAGCCACTCTGGAGAAGTGTACGGTGTGTCCTGAAACATGTAATAAACACAGCTTACAGAGCATAGGGCACTTCCACTCATGGGCGTATAAATTGGGAAAACTAAAAATCAACAAGACACAGGCACCCCAAAGTTTCGGGCTGCTCTGTGTACAAGAATCTCCACTTAGCTACACCTTAAGTATCCCAGGAAAGAGAAAAATGGATAAAGAAGTTGTGGTACTTAGGCACAATGGAATATCACTCAGCCATGAAATCAATGTCATAAGGCTAGTAGCAGCATGATGAGTGGATTTAGGGACGAGGATTCTAAGTGAAATAAGTCACACAGAAAAAGACAGTTATCCTAAGATATCACTTATAGAGGGCATGTCAAAATCGCTACACTTGAACTGAATTACAAAACAGAACAGAGTCACACATTTAGAAGACACACTATGGCTGCTTAACGGGAAAGGTGAGGTGGGCTGATGCATAAAACAAGGGTTTGAAATTAGCTCACATACCATTCCATAAGCCAAATATGTAACAGACAAGACCTCCTCCCTGCTCAGTGAACTGGACTCAACACCCCCTATTCACCGCACAAGAATATATCTGACTAGCAAGAATCTTAAAACCTATGTATTGATATCTCTCTGGAGTTGAATCAAGAGGGTGTAAAGCGGCATAAACACAGCAGGGAAAAGCAGCTCAACCCCATTATCAAAATAAATTACTTAAAATGAACCCCATAAAACAAAGACAGTGAAAGAGAGAGAAATTCTTACAAAATCCGTTCGGGGGCTCTTATGCAACCTGTATTGACCATATCTAGACCCACAGCTGGATGAGACAAAAGGCTGGACAATCTTGGGGCTGAGAGGATTGGTGAGGTTGGGTGAGCAAACGCAGACCGCTTAAAGTATACCGCGTGGTACCCACCCCATGGGAACCAAATCTCCAGGTTCAAGGGCATCTTCCTACATCGAAAACATGCCTGGGAATCCCAGAAGATGGTACACCGTGTGATCGGGAAAGGTTTCTAAAACGCACCTCATTTCTCCTCTCCTTGTGCTCGGGTTCGCCATTCCAGCCGCTTTACTAACAATCTCCCTACTTGGAGAATCAGCACCTGGAACCTCCTGTTTGTTTCGTACAGGTTGCAATTTGTCCTGAGGATGAACGGGAAGACGGGGAACCAATGAGAGACTAGCTCTAGGTGTTGGGACAGGCACAGGTCACTGTATTTCCCCATCAGGAAGAAGAATGAAGCACAGGCTCAGCCTGGCCCCCGGAAACAGAATAGGGCCTGAAGCAATCCTGCGCTTTTGCGGCCAGCTCCCAAAAAAGCGAGTTGACAAATGGAGCTCAGGGCCACTGCAATTCACAAACCTGCAGAGTTATAAATGATAACTCTCGTCCACAAATATATTGAGGGAAGGCAACGAAGAGGATTTGAAAGCAAAGCAGAATTGCAGGAAACAGATTTCAGGAGGTAGATTCGACTCGCCTTTAAAGCACATGAAAAGCAGCAAAACGTTGACAATGATGCCCTTGGCCAAAAAGGGCGTATGCGTTTTTTCCTGAATATATTCAGGAAAAAACGCATATGCCCTTTTTGGCCAACCAAGCAAGCTGGAAGTGCAAATCAGCACTACAAAGAAGTCTCGCTTGCCATCGGTCAAAAGGGCCATGCTGCAAAAAGTGTAAAAACCAGAAATGCAGGACAGGCCATGGAGACATGGGAGCCTTGCTAGGCTGAGGGGTGGGATGTCAATTGCCAACAGCCACTCTGGAGAAGTGTACGCTGTGTCCTGAAACATGTAATAAACACAGCTTACAGAGCATAGGGCACTTCCACTCATGGGCGTATAAATTGGGAAAACTAAAAATCAACAAGACACAGGCACCCCAAAGTTTCGGGCTTCTCTGTGTACAAGAACCTCCACTTAGGTAAACCTTAAACATGCCAGGAAAGAGAAAAATGGATAAAGAAGTTGTGGTACTTAGGCACAATGGAATATCACTCAGCCATGAAATCAATGTCATAAGGCTAGTAGCAGCATGATGAGTGGATTTAGGGACGAGGATTCTAAGTGAAATAAGTCACACAGAAAAAGAATCTTATCCTAAGATATCACTTATAGAGGGCATGTCGAAATCGCTACACTTGAACTGAATTACAAAACAGAATAGAGTCACATATTTAGAAGACACACTATGGCTGCTTAACGGGAAAGGTGAGGTGGGCTGATGCATAAAACAAGGGTTTGAAATTAGCTCACATACCGTTCCATAAGCCAAATATGTAACAGACAAGACCTCCTCCCTGCTCAGTGAACTGGACTCAACACCCCCTATTCACCGCACAAAATATATCTGACTAGCAAGAATCTTAAAACCTATGTATTGATATCTCTCTGGAGTTGAATCAAGAGGGTGTAAAGCGGCATAAACACAGCAGGGAAAAGCAGCTCAACCCCATTATCAAAATAAATTACTTAAAATGAACGCCATAAAACAAAGACAGTGAAAGAGAGAGAAATTCTTACAAAATCCGTTCGGAGGGTCTGATGCAACCTGGATTGACCATATCTAGACCCACAGCTGGATGAGACATAAGGCTGGACACTCTTGGGGCTGAGAGATTTGGTGAGGTTGGGTGAGGAAACGCAGACCCTTTAAAGTAATACCGTGGGGTACCCACCCCATGGGTCCCAAATCTCCAGGTTCAAGGGCATCTTCCTACATTGAAAACGTGCATGGGAAACCCAGAAGATGGTACACCGTGTGATCGGGAAAGGTTTCTAAAACGCACCTCATTTCTCCTCTCCTTATGCTCGGGTTCGCCATTCCAGCCGCTTTACTAACAATCTCCCTACTTGGAGAATCAGCACCTTGAAGCTCCTGTTTCTTTCGTACAGGTTGCAATTTGTCCTGAGGATGAACGGGAAGAGGGGGAACCAACGAGAGACTAGCTCTAGGTGTTGGGACAGGCACAGGTCACTCTATTTCCCCATCAGGAAGAAGAATGAAGCACAGGCTCAGCCTGCCCCCCGGAACCAGAATAGGGCCTGAAGCAATCCTGCGCTTTTGCGGCCAGCTCCCAAAAAAGCGAGTTGACAAATGGAGCTCAGGGCCACTGCAATTCACAAACCTGCAGAGTTATAAATGATAACTCTCGTCCACAAATATATTGAGGGAAGGCAACGAAGAGGATTTGAAAGCAAGGCAGAATTGCAGGAAACAGATTTCAGGAGGTAGATTCGACTCGCCTTTAAAGCACATGAAAAGCGGCAAAACGTTGACAATGATGCCCTTGGCCAAAAAGGGCGTATGCGTTTTTTCCTGAATATATTCAGGAAAAAACGCATACGCCCTTTTTGGCCAACCAAGCAAGCCGGAAGTGCAAATCAGCACTACAAAGAAGTCTCGCTTGCCATCGGTCAAAAGGGCCACGCTGCAAAAAGAGTAAACACCAGAAATGCAGGACAGGCCATGGAGACATGGGAGCCTTGCTAGGCTGAGGGGTGGGATGTCAATTGCCAACAGCCACTCTGGAGAAGTGTACGCTGTGTCCTGAAACATGTAATAAACACAGCTTACAGAGCATAGGGCACTTCCACTCATGGGCGTATAAATTGAGAAAACTAAAAATCAACAAGACACAGGCACCCCAAAGTTTCGGGCTGCTCTGTGTACAAGAATCTCCACTTAGCTACACCTTAAGTATCCCAGGAAAGAGAAAAATGGATAAAGAAGTTGTGGTACTTAGGCACAATGGAATATCACTCAGCCATGAAATCAATGTCATAAGGCTAGTAGCAGCATGATGAGTGGATTTAGGGACGAGGATTCTAAGTGAAATAAGTCACACAGAAAAAGACACTTATCCTAAGATATCACTTATAGAGGGCATGTCAAAATCGCTACACTTGAACTGAATTACAAAACAGAACAGAGTCACACATTTAGAAGACACACTATGGCTGCTTAACGGGAAAGGTGAGGTGGGCTGATGCATAAAACAAGGGTTTGAAATTAGCTCATATACCATTCCATAAGCCAAATATGTAACAGACAAGACCTCCTCCCTGCTCAGTGAACTGGACTCAACACCCCCTATTCACCGCACAAGAATATATCTGACTAGCAAGAATCTTAAAACCTATGTATTGATATCTCTCTGGAGTTGAATCAAGAGGGTGTAAAGCGGCATAAACACAGCAGGGAAAAGCAGCTCAACCCCATTATCAAAATAAATTACTTAAAATGAACCCCATAAAACAAAGACAGTGAAAGAGAGAGAAATTCTTACAAAATCCGTTCGGGGGCTCTTATGCAACCTGGATTGACCATATCTAGACCCACAGCTGGATGAGACAAAAGGCTGGACAATCTTGGGGCTGAGAGGATTGGTGAGGTTGGGTGAGCAAACGCAGACCGCTTAAAGTAATACCGCGTGGTACCCACCCCAAGGGTCCCAAATCTCCAGGTTCAAGGGCATCTTCCTACATCGAAAACATGCCTGGGAAACCCAGAAGATGGTACACCGTGTGATCGGGAAAGGTTTCTAAAACGCACCTCATTTCTCCTCTCCTTGTGCTCGGGTTCGCCATTCCAGCCGCTTTACTAACAATCTCCCTACTTGGAGAATCAGCACCTGGAACCTCCTGTTTGTTTCGTACAGGTTGCAATTTGTCCTGAGGATGAACGGGAAGACGGGGAACCAATGAGAGACTAGCTCTAGGTGTTGGGACAGGCACAGGTCACTCTATTTCCCCATCAGGAAGAAGAATGAAGCACAGGCTCAGCCTGCCCCCCGGAACCAGAATAGGGCCTGAAGCAATCCTGCGCTTTTGCGGCCAGCTCCCAAAAAAGCGAGTTGACAAATGGAGCTCAGGGCCACTACAATTCACAAACCTGCAGAGTTATAAATGATAACTCTCGTCCACAAATATATTGAGGGAAGGCAACGAAGAGGATTTGAAAGCAAAGCAGAATTGCAGGAAACAGATTTCAGGAGGTAGATTCGACTCGCCTTTAAAGCACATGAAAAGCAGCAAAACGTTGACAATGATGCCCTTGGCCAAAAAGGGCGTATGCGTTTTTTCCTGAATATATTCAGGAAAAAACGCATACGCCCTTTTTGGCCAACCAAGCAAGCCGGAAGTGCAAATCAGCACTACAAAGAAGTCTCGCTTGCCATCGGTCAAAAGGGCCATGCTGCAAAAAGTGTAAAAACCAGAAATGCAGGACAGGCCATGGAGACATGGGAGCCTTGCTACGCTGATGGGCAGGATGCCAATTGCCAACAGCCACTCTGGAGAAGTGTACGGTGTGTCCTGAAACATGTAATAAACACAGCTTACAGAGCATAGGGCACTTCCACTCATGGGCGTATAAATTGGGAAAACTAAAAATCAACAAGACACAGGCACCCCAAAGTTTCGGGCTGCTCTGTGTACAAGAATCTCCACTTAGCTACACCTTAAGTATCCCAGGAAAGAGAAAAATGGATAAAGAAGTTGTGGTACTTAGGCACAATGGAATATCACTCAGCCATGAAATCAATGTCATAAGGCTAGTAGCAGCATGATGAGTGGATTTAGGGACGAGGATTCTAAGTGAAATAAGTCACACAGAAAAAGACAGTTATCCTAAGATATCACTTATAGAGGGCATGTCAAAATCGCTACACTTGAACTGAATTACAAAACAGAACAGAGTCACACATTTAGAAGACACACTATGGCTGCTTAACGGGAAAGGTGAGGTGGGCTGATGCATAAAACAAGGGTTTGAAATTAGCTCATATACCATTCCATAAGCCAAATATGTAACAGACAAGACCTCCTCCCTGCTCAGTGAACTGGACTCAACACCCCCTATTCACCGCACAAGAATATATCTGACTAGCAAGAATCTTAAAACCTATGTATTGATATCTCTCTGGAGTTGAATCAAGAGGGTGTAAAGCGGCATAAACACAGCAGGGAAAAGCAGCTCAACCCCATTATCAAAATAAATTACTTAAAATGAACGCCATAAAACAAAGACAGTGAAAGAGAGAGAAATTCTTACAAAATCCGTTCGGAGGCTCTGATGCAACCTGGATTGACCATATCTACACCCACAGCTGGATGAGACATAAGGCTGGACACTCTTGGGGCTGAGAGGTTTGGTGAGGTTGGGTGAGGAAACGCAGACCCTTTAAAGTAATACCGCGGGGTACCCACCCCATGGGTCCCAAATCTCCAGGTTCAAGGGCATCTTCCTACATTGAAAACGTGCATGGGAAACCCAGAAGATGGTACAGCGTGTGATCGGGAAAGGTTTCTAAAACGCACCTCATTTCTCCTCTCCTTGTGCTCGGGTTCGCCATTCCAGCCGCTTTACTACCAATCTCCCTACTTGGAGAATCAGCACCTTGAAGCTCCTGTTTCTTTCGTACAGGTTGCAATTTGTCCTGAGGATGAACGGGAAGAGGGGGAACCAACGAGAGACTAGCTCTAGGTGTTGGGACAGGCACAGGTCACTCTATTTCCCCATCAGGAAGAAGAATGAAGCACAGGCTCAGCCTGCCCCCTGGATCCAGAATAGGGCCTGAAGCAATCCTGCGCTTTTGCGGCCAGCTCCCAAAAAAGCGAGTTGACAAATGGAGCTCAGGGCCACTGCAATTCACAAACCTGCAGAGTTATAAATGATAACTCTCGTCCACAAATATATTGAGGGAAGGCAACGAAGAGGATTTGAAAGCAAGGCAGAATTGCAGGAAACAGATTTCAGGAGGTAGATTCGACTCGCCTTTAAAGCACATGAAAAGCAGCAAAACGTTGACAATGATGCCCTTGGCCAAAAAGGGCGTATGCGTTTTTTCCTGAATATTTCAGGAAAAAACGCATACGCCCTTTTTGGCCAACCAAGCAAGCCGGAAGTGCAAATCAGCACTACAAAGAAGTCTCGCTTGCCATCGGTCAAAAGGGCCATGCTGCCAAAAGTGTAAAAACCAGAAATTCAGGACAGGCCATGGAGACATGGGAGCCTTGCTACGCTGATGGGCAGGATGCCAATTGCCAACAGCCACTCTGGAGAAGTGTACGGTGTGTCCTGAAACATGTAATAAACACAGCTTACAGAGCATAGGGCACTTCCACTCATGGGCGTATAAATTGGGAAAACTAAAAATCAACAAGACACAGGCACCCCAAAGTTTCGGGCTGCTCTGTGTACAAGAACCTCCACTTAGGTACACCTTAAACATGCCAGGAAAGAGAAAAATGGATAAAGAAGTTGTGGTACTTAGGCACAATGGAATATCACTCAGCCATGAAATCAATGTCATAAGGCTAGTAGCAGCATGATGAGTGGATTTAGGGACGAGGATTCTAAGTGAAATAAGTCACACAGAAAAAGACACTTATCCTAAGATATCACTTATAGAGGGCATGTCGAAATCGCTACACTTGAAGTGAATTACAAAACAGAACAGAGTCACATATTTAGAAGACACACTATGGCTGATTAACGGGAAAGGTGAGGTGGGGTGATGCATAAAACAAGGGTTTGAAATTAGCTCACATACCGTTCCATAAGCCAAATATGTAACAGACAAGACCTCCTCCCTGCTCAGTGAACTGGACTCAACACCCCCTATTCACCGCACAAGAATATATCTGACTAGCAAGAATCTTAAAACCTATGTATTGATATCTCTCTGGAGTTGAATCAAGAGGGTGTAAAGCGGCATAAACACAGCAGGGAAAAGCAGCTCAACCCCATTATCAAAATAAATTACTTAAAATGAACGCCATAAAACAAAGAGAGTGAAAGAGAGAGAAATTCTTACAAAATCCGTTCGGAGGCTCTGATGCAACCTGGATTGACCATATCTAGACCCACAGCTGGATGAGACATGAGGCTGGACACTCTTGGGGCTGAGAGGTTTGGTGAGGTTGGGTGAGGAAACGCAGACCCTTTAAAGTAATACCGCGGGGTACCCACACCATGGGTCCCAAATCTCCAGGTTCAAGGGCATCTTCCTACATTGAAAACGAGCATGGGAAACCCAGAAGATGGTACACCGTGTGATCGGGAACGGTTTCTAAAACGCACCTCATTTCTCCTCTCCTTGTGCTCGGGTTCGCCATTCCAGCCGCTTTACTAACAATCTCCCTACTTGGAGAATCAGCACCTTGAAGCTCCTGTTTCTTTCGTACAGGTTGCAATTTGTCCTGAGGATGAACGGGAAGAGGGGGAACCAATGAGAGACTAGCTCTAGGTGTTGGGACAGGCACAGGTCACTCTATTTCCCCATCAGGAAGAAGAATGAAGCACAGGCTCAGCCTGCCCCCCGGAACCAGAATAGGGCCTGAAGCAATCCTGCGCTTTTGCGGCCAGCTCCCAAAAAGCGAGTTGACAAATGGAGCTCAGGGCCACTGCAATTCACAAACCTGCAGAGTTATAAATGATAACTCTCGTCCACAAATATATTGAGGGAAGGCAACGAAGAGGATTTGAAAGCAAGGCAGAATTGCAGGAAACAGATTTCAGGAGGTAGATTCGACTCGCCTTTAAAGCACATGAAAAGCGGCAAAACGTTGACAATGATGCCCTTGGCCAAAAAGGGCGTATGCGTTTTTTCCTGAATATATTCAGGAAAAAACGCATACGCCCTTTTTGGCCAACCAAGCAAGCCGGAAGTGCAAATCAGCACTACAAAGAAGTCTCGCTTGCCATCGGTCAAAAGGGCCACGCTGCAAAAAGAGTAAACACCAGAAATGCAGGACAGGCCATGGAGACATGGGAGCCTTGCTAGGCTGAGGGGTGGGATGTCAATTGCCAACAGCCACTCTGGAGAAGTGTACGGTGTGTCCTGAAACATGTAATAAACACAGCTTACAGAGCATAGGGCACTTCCACTCATGGGCGTATAAATTGGGAAAACTAAAAATCAACAAGACACAGGCACCCCAAAGTTTCGGGCTGCTCTGTGTACAAGAATCTCCACTTAGCTACACCTTAAGTATCCCAGGAAAGAGAAAAATGGATAAAGAAGTTGTGGTACTTAGGCACAATGGAATATCACTCAGCCATGAAATCAATGTCATAAGGCTAGTAGCAGCATGATGAGTGGATTTAGGGACGAGGATTCTAAGTGAAATAAGTCACACAGAAAAAGACAGTTATCCTAAGATATCACTTATAGAGGGCATGTCAAAATCGCTACACTTGAACTGAATTACAAAACAGAACAGAGTCACACATTTAGAAGACACACTATGGCTGCTTAACGGGAAAGGTGAGGTGGGCTGATGCATAAAACAAGGGTTTGAAATTAGCTCACATACCATTCCATAAGCCAAATATGTAACAGACAAGACCTCCTCCCTGCTCAGTGAACTGGACTCAACACCCCCTATTCACCGCACAAGAATATATCTGACTAGCAAGAATCTTAAAACCTATGTATTGATATCTCTCTGGAGTTGAATCAAGAGGGTGTAAAGCGGCATAAACACAGCAGGGAAAAGCAGCTCAACCCCATTATCAAAATAAATTACTTAAAATGAACCCCATAAAACAAAGACAGTGAAAGAGAGAGAAATTCTTACAAAATCCGTTCGGGGGCTCTTATGCAACCTGTATTGACCATATCTAGACCCACAGCTGGATGAGACAAAAGGCTGGACAATCTTGGGGCTGAGAGGATTGGTGAGGTTGGGTGAGCAAACGCAGACCGCTTAAAGTATACCGCGTGGTACCCACCCCATGGGAACCAAATCTCCAGGTTCAAGGGCATCTTCCTACATCGAAAACATGCCTGGGAATCCCAGAAGATGGTACACCGTGTGATCGGGAAAGGTTTCTAAAACGCACCTCATTTCTCCTCTCCTTGTGCTCGGGTTCGCCATTCCAGCCGCTTTACTAACAATCTCCCTACTTGGAGAATCAGCACCTGGAACCTCCTGTTTGTTTCGTACAGGTTGCAATTTGTCCTGAGGATGAACGGGAAGACGGGGAACCAATGAGAGACTAGCTCTAGGTGTTGGGACAGGCACAGGTCACTGTATTTCCCCATCAGGAAGAAGAATGAAGCACAGGCTCAGCCTGCCCCCCGGAACCAGAATAGGGCCTGAAGCAATCCTGCGCTTTTGCGGCCAGCTCCCAAAAAAGCGAGTTGACAAATGGAGCTCAGGGCCACTGCAATTCACAAACCTGCAGAGTTATAAATGATAACTCTCGTCCACAAATATATTGAGGGAAGGCAACGAAGAGGATTTGAAAGCAAAGCAGAATTGCAGGAAACAGATTTCAGGAGGTAGATTCGACTCGCCTTTAAAGCACATGAAAAGCAGCAAAACGTTGACAATGATGCCCTTGGCCAAAAAGGGCGTATGCGTTTTTTCCTGAATATATTCAGGAAAAAACGCATACGCCCTTTTTGGCCAACCAAGCAAGCTGGAAGTGCAAATCAGCACTACAAAGAAGTCTCGCTTGCCATCGGTCAAAAGGGCCATGCTGCAAAAAGTGTAAAAACCAGAAATGCAGGACAGGCCATGGAGACATGGGAGCCTTGCTAGGCTGAGGGGTGGGATGTCAATTGCCAACAGCCACTCTGGAGAAGTGTACGCTGTGTCCTGAAACATGTAATAAACACAGCTTACAGAGCATAGGGCACTTCCACTCATGGGTGTATAAATTGGGAAAACTAAAAATCAACAAGACACAGGCACCCCAAAGTTTCGGGCTTCTCTGTGTACAAGAACCTCCACTTAGGTAAACCTTAAACATGCCAGGAAAGAGAAAAATGGATAAAGAAGTTGTGGTACTTAGGCACAATGGAATATCACTCAGCCATGAAATCAATGTCATAAGGCTAGTAGCAGCATGATGAGTGGATTTAGGGACGAGGATTCTAAGTGAAATAAGTCACACAGAAAAAGACTCTTATCCTAAGATATCACTTATAGAGGGCATGTCGAAATCGCTACACTTGAACTGAATTACAAAACAGAATAGAGTCACATATTTAGAAGACACACTATGGCTGCTTAACGGGAAAGGTGAGGTGGGGTGATGCATAAAACAAGGGTTTGAAATTAGCTCACATACCGTTCCATAAGCCAAATATGTAACAGACAAGACCTCCTCCCTGCTCAGTGAACTGGACTCAACACCCCCTATTCACCGCACAAAATATATCTGACTAGCAAGAATCTTAAAACCTATGTATTGATATCTCTCTGGAGTTGAATCAAGAGGGTGTAAAGCGGCATAAACACAGCAGGGAAAAGCAGCTCAACCCCATTATCAAAATAAATTACTTAAAATGAACGCCATAAAACAAAGACAGTGAAAGAGAGAGAAATTCTTACAAAATCCGTTCGGAGGGTCTGATGCAACCTGGATTGACCATATCTAGACCCACAGCTGGATGAGACATAAGGCTGGACACTCTTGGGGCTGAGAGATTTGGTGAGGTTGGGTGAGGAAACGCAGACCCTTTAAAGTAATACCGTGGGGTACCCACCCCATGGGTCCCAAATCTCCAGGTTCAAGGGCATCTTCCTACATTGAAAACGTGCATGGGAAACCCAGAAGGTGGTACACCGTGTGATCGGGAAAGGTTTCTAAAACGCACCTCATTTCTCCTCTCCTTATGCTCGGGTTCGCCATTCCAGCCGCTTTACTAACAATCTCCCTACTTGGAGAATCAGCACCTGGAACCTCCTGTTTGTTTCGTACAGGTTGCAATTTGTCCTGAGGATGAACGGGAAGAGGGGGAACCAATGAGAGACTAGCTCTAGGTGTTGTGACAGGCACAGGTCACTCTATTTCCCCATCAGGAAGAAGAATGAAGCACAGGCTCAGCCTGCCCCCCGGAACCAGAATAGGGCCTGAAGCAATCCTGCGCTTTTGCGGCCAGCTCCCAAAAAAGCGAGTTGACAAATGGAGCTCAGGGCCACTGCAATTCACAAACCTGCAGAGTTATAAATGATAACTCTCGTCCACAAATATATTGAGGGAAGGCAACGAAGAGGATTTGAAAGCAAGGCAGAATTGCAGGAAACAGATTTCAGGAGGTAGATTCGACTCGTCTTTAAAGCACATGAAAAGCGGCAAGACGTTGACAATGATGCCCTTGGCCAAAAAGGGCGTATGCGTTTTTTCCTGAATATATTCAGGAAAAAACGCATACGCCCTTTTTGGCCAACCAAGCAAGCCGGAAGTGCAAATCAGCACTACAAAGAAGTCTCGCTTGCCATCGGTCAAAAGGGCCACGCTGCAAAAAGAGTAAACACCAGAAACGCAGGACAGGCCATGGAGACATGGGAGCCTTGCTAGGCTGAGGGGTGGGATGTCAATTGCCAACAGCCACTCTGGAGAAGTGTACGCTGTGTCCTGAAACATGTAATAAACACAGCTTACAGAGCATAGGGCACTTCCACTCATGGGCGTATAAATTGGGAAAACTAAAAATCAACAAGACACAGGCACCCCAAAGTTTCGGGCTGCTCTGTGTACAAGAACCTCCACTTAGGTACACCTTATGTATCCCAGCAAAGAGAAAAATGGATAAAGAAGTTGTGGTACTTAGGCACAATGGAATATCACTCAGCCATGAAATCAATGTCATAAGGCTAGTAGCAGCATGATGAGTGGATTTAGGGACGAGGATTCTAAGTGAAATAAGTCACACAGAAAAAGACACTTATCCTAAGATATCACTTATAGAGGGCATGTCAAAATCCCTACACTTGAACTGAATTACAAAACAGAACAGAGTCACATATTTAGAAGACACACTATGGCTGCTTAACGGGAAAGGTGAGGTGGGGTGATGCATAAAACAAGGGTTTGAAGTTAGCTCAAATACCGTTCCATAAGCCAAATATGTAACAGACAAGACCTCCTCCCTGCTCAGTGAACTGGACTCAACACCCCCTATTCACCGCACAAGAATATATCTGACTAGCAAGAATCTTAAAACCTATGTATTCATATCTCTCTGGAGTTGAATCAAGAGGGCGTAAAGCGGCATAAACACAGCAGGGAAAAGCAGCTCAACCCCATTATCAAAATAAATTACTTAAAATGAACGCCATAAAACAAAGACAGTGAAAGAGAGAGAAATTCTTACAAAATCCGTTCGGAGGCTCTGATGCAACCTGGATTGACCATATCTAGACCCACAGCTGGATGAGACATAAGGCTGGACACTCTTGGGGCTGAGAGGTTTGGTGAGGTTGGGTGAGGAAACGCAGACCCTTTAAAGTAATACCGCGGGGTACCCACCCCATGGGTCCCAAATCTCCAGGTTCAAGGGCATCTTCCTACATTGAAAACGTGCATGGGAAACCCAGAAGATGGTACACCGTGTGATCGGGAAAGGTTTCTAAAACGCACCTCATTTCTCCTCTCCTTGTGCTCGGGTTCGCCATTCCAGCCGCTTTACTACCAATCTCCCTACTTGGAGAATCAGCACCTTGAAGCTCCTGTTTCTTTCGTACAGGTTGCAATTTGTCCTGAGGATGAACGGGAAGAGGGGGAACCAACGAGAGACTAGCTCTAGGTGTTGGGACAGGCACAGGTCACTCTATTTCCCCATCAGGAAGAAGAATGAAGCACAGGCTCAGCCTGCCCCCCGGAACCAGAATAGGGCCTGAAGCAATCCTGCGCTTTTGCGGCCAGCTCCCAAAAAGCGAGTTGACAAATGGAGCTCAGGGCCACTGCAATTCACAAACCTGCAGAGTTATAAATGATAACTCTCGTCCACAAATATATTGAGGGAAGGCAACGAAGAGGATTTGAAAGCAAGGCAGAATTGCAGGAAACAGATTTCAGGAGGTAGATTCGACTCGCCTTTAAAGCACATGAAAAGCGGCAAAACGTTGACAATGATGCCCTTGGCCAAAAAGGGCGTATGCGTTTTTTCCTGAATATATTCAGGAAAAAACGCATACGCCCTTTTTGGCCAACCAAGCAAGCCGGAAGTGCAAATCAGCACTACAAAGAAGTCTCGCTTGCCATCGGTCAAAAGGGCCACGCTGCAAAAAGAGTAAACACCAGAAATGCAGGACAGGCCATGGAGACATGGGAGCCTTGCTAGGCTGAGGGGTGGGATGTCAATTGCCAACAGCCACTCTGGAGAAGTGTACGGTGTGTCCTGAAACATGTAATAAACACAGCTTACAGAGCATAGGGCACTTCCACTCATGGGCGTATAAATTGGGAAAACTAAAAATCAACAAGACACAGGCACCCCAAAGTTTCGGGCTGCTCTGTGTACAAGAATCTCCACTTAGCTACACCTTAAGTATCCCAGGAAAGAGAAAAATGGATAAAGAAGTTGTGGTACTTAGGCACAATGGAATATCACTCAGCCATGAAATCAATGTCATAAGGCTAGTAGCAGCATGATGAGTGGATTTAGGGACGAGGATTCTAAGTGAAATAAGTCACACAGAAAAAGACAGTTATCCTAAGATATCACTTATAGAGGGCATGTCAAAATCGCTACACTTGAACTGAATTACAAAACAGAACAGAGTCACACATTTAGAAGACACACTATGGCTGCTTAACGGGAAAGGTGAGGTGGGCTGATGCATAAAACAAGGGTTTGAAATTAGCTCACATACCATTCCATAAGCCAAATATGTAACAGACAAGACCTCCTCCCTGCTCAGTGAACTGGACTCAACACCCCCTATTCACCGCACAAGAATATATCTGACTAGCAAGAATCTTAAAACCTATGTATTGATATCTCTCTGGAGTTGAATCAAGAGGGTGTAAAGCGGCATAAACACAGCAGGGAAAAGCAGCTCAACCCCATTATCAAAATAAATTACTTAAAATGAACCCCATAAAACAAAGACAGTGAAAGAGAGAGAAATTCTTACAAAATCCGTTCGGGGGCTCTTATGCAACCTGTATTGACCATATCTAGACCCACAGCTGGATGAGACAAAAGGCTGGACAATCTTGGGGCTGAGAGGATTGGTGAGGTTGGGTGAGCAAACGCAGACCGCTTAAAGTATACCGCGTGGTACCCACCCCATGGGAACCAAATCTCCAGGTTCAAGGGCATCTTCCTACATCGAAAACATGCCTGGGAATCCCAGAAGATGGTACACCGTGTGATCGGGAAAGGTTTCTAAAACGCACCTCATTTCTCCTCTCCTTGTGCTCGGGTTCGCCATTCCAGCCGCTTTACTAACAATCTCCCTACTTGGAGAATCAGCACCTGGAACCTCCTGTTTGTTTCGTACAGGTTGCAATTTGTCCTGAGGATGAACGGGAAGACGGGGAACCAATGAGAGACTAGCTCTAGGTGTTGGGACAGGCACAGGTCACTGTATTTCCCCATCAGGAAGAAGAATGAAGCACAGGCTCAGCCTGCCCCCCGGAACCAGAATAGGGCCTGAAGCAATCCTGCGCTTTTGCGGCCAGCTCCCAAAAAAGCGAGTTGACAAATGGAGCTCAGGGCCACTGCAATTCACAAACCTGCAGAGTTATAAATGATAACTCTCGTCCACAAATATATTGAGGGAAGGCAACGAAGAGGATTTGAAAGCAAAGCAGAATTGCAGGAAACAGATTTCAGGAGGTAGATTCGACTCGCCTTTAAAGCACATGAAAAGCAGCAAAACGTTGACAATGATGCCCTTGGCCAAAAACGGCGTATGCGTTTTTTCCTGAATATATTCAGGAAAAAACGCATACGCCCTTTTTGGCCAACCAAGCAAGCTGGAAGTGCAAATCAGCACTACGAAGAAGTCTCGCTTGCCATCGGTCAAAAGGGCCATGCTGCAAAAAGTGTAAAAACCAGAAATGCAGGACAGGCCATGGAGACATGGGAGCCTTGCTAGGCTGAGGGGTGGGATGTCAATTGCCAACAGCCACTCTGGAGAAGTGTACGCTGTGTCCTGAAACATGTAATAAACACAGCTTACAGAGCATAGGGCACTTCCACTCATGGGCGTATAAATTGGGAAAACTAAAAATCAACAAGACACAGGCACCCCAAAGTTTCGGGCTTCTCTGTGTACAAGAACCTCCACTTAGGTAAACCTTAAACATGCCAGGAAAGAGAAAAATGGATAAAGAAGTTGTGGTACTTAGGCACAATGGAATATCACTCAGCCATGAAATCAATGTCATAAGGCTAGTAGCAGCATGATGAGTGGATTTAGGGACGAGGATTCTAAGTGAAATAAGTCACACAGAAAAAGACTCTTATCCTAAGATATCACTTATAGAGGGCATGTCGAAATCGCTACACTTGAACTGAATTACAAAACAGAATAGAGTCACATATTTAGAAGACACACTATGGCTGCTTAACGGGAAAGGTGAGGTGGGGTGATGCATAAAACAAGGGTTTGAAATTAGCTCACATACCGTTCCATAAGCCAAATATGTAACAGACAAGACCTCCTCCCTGCTCAGTGAACTGGACTCAACACCCCCTATTCACCGCACAAAATATATCTGACTAGCAAGAATCTTAAAACCTATGTATTGATATCTCTCTGGAGTTGAATCAAGAGGGTGTAAAGCGGCATAAACACAGCAGGGAAAAGCAGCTCAACCCCATTATCAAAATAAATTACTTAAAATGAACGCCATAAAACAAAGACAGTGAAAGAGAGAGAAATTCTTACAAAATCCGTTCGGAGGGTCTGATGCAACCTGGATTGACCATATCTAGACCCACAGCTGGATGAGACATAAGGCTGGACACTCTTGGGGCTGAGAGATTTGGTGAGGTTGGGTGAGGAAACGCAGACCCTTTAAAGTAATACCGTGGGGTACCCACCCCATGGGTCCCAAATCTCCAGGTTCAAGGGCATCTTCCTACATTGAAAACGTGCATGGGAAACCCAGAAGGTGGTACACCGTGTGATCGGGAAAGGTTTCTAAAACGCACCTCATTTCTCCTCTCCTTATGCTCGGGTTCGCCATTCCAGCCGCTTTACTAACAATCTCCCTACTTGGAGAATCAGCACCTGGAACCTCCTGTTTGTTTCGTACAGGTTGCAATTTGTCCTGAGGATGAACGGGAAGAGGGGGAACCAATGAGAGACTAGCTCTAGGTGTTGTGACAGGCACAGGTCACTCTATTTCCCCATCAGGAAGAAGAATGAAGCACAGGCTCAGCCTGCCCCCCGGAACCAGAATAGGGCCTGAAGCAATCCTGCGCTTTTGCGGCCAGCTCCCAAAAAAGCGAGTTGACAAATGGAGCTCAGGGCCACTGCAATTCACAAACCTGCAGAGTTATAAATGATAACTCTCGTCCACAAATATATTGAGGGAAGGCAACGAAGAGGATTTGAAAGCAAGGCAGAATTGCAGGAAACAGATTTCAGGAGGTAGATTCGACTCGTCTTTAAAGCACATGAAAAGCGGCAAGACGTTGACAATGATGCCCTTGGCCAAAAAGGGCGTATGCGTTTTTTCCTGAATATATTCAGGAAAAAACGCATACGCCCTTTTTGGCCAACCAAGCAAGCCGGAAGTGCAAATCAGCACTACAAAGAAGTCTCGCTTGCCATCGGTCAAAAGGGCCACGCTGCAAAAAGAGTAAACACCAGAAACGCAGGACAGGCCATGGAGACATGGGAGCCTTGCTAGGCTGAGGGGTGGGATGTCAATTGCCAACAGCCACTCTGGAGAAGTGTACGCTGTGTCCTGAAACATGTAATAAACACAGCTTACAGAGCATAGGGCACTTCCACTCATGGGCGTATAAATTGGGAAAACTAAAAATCAACAAGACACAGGCACCCCAAAGTTTCGGGCTGCTCTGTGTACAAGAACCTCCACTTAGGTACACCTTATGTATCCCAGCAAAGAGAAAAATGGATAAAGAAGTTGTGGTACTTAGGCACAATGGAATATCACTCAGCCATGAAATCAATGTCATAAGGCTAGTAGCAGCATGATGAGTGGATTTAGGGACGAGGATTCTAAGTGAAATAAGTCACACAGAAAAAGACACTTATCCTAAGATATCACTTATAGAGGGCATGTCAAAATCCCTACACTTGAACTGAATTACAAAACAGAACAGAGTCACATATTTAGAAGACACACTATGGCTGCTTAACGGGAAAGGTGAGGTGGGGTGATGCATAAAACAAGGGTTTGAAGTTAGCTCAAATACCGTTCCATAAGCCAAATATGTAACAGACAAGACCTCCTCCCTGCTCAGTGAACTGGACTCAACACCCCCTATTCACCGCACAAGAATATATCTGACTAGCAAGAATCTTAAAACCTATGTATTCATATCTCTCTGGAGTTGAATCAAGAGGGCGTAAAGCGGCATAAACACAGCAGGGAAAAGCAGCTCAACCCCATTATCAAAATAAATTACTTAAAATGAACGCCATAAAACAAAGACAGTGAAAGAGAGAGAAATTCTTACAAAATCCGTTCGGAGGCTCTGATGCAACCTGGATTGACCATATCTAGACCCACAGCTGGATGAGACATAAGGCTGGACACTCTTGGGGCTGAGAGGTTTGGTGAGGTTGGGTGAGGAAACGCAGACCCTTTAAAGTAATACCGCGGGGTACCCACCCCATGGGTCCCAAATCTCCAGGTTCAAGGGCATCTTCCTACATTGAAAACGTGCATGGGAAACCCAGAAGATGGTACACCGTGTGATCGGGAAAGGTTTCTAAAACGCACCTCATTTCTCCTCTCCTTGTGCTCGGGTTCGCCATTCCAGCCGCTTTACTACCAATCTCCCTACTTGGAGAATCAGCACCTTGAAGCTCCTGTTTCTTTCGTACAGGTTGCAATTTGTCCTGAGGATGAACGGGAAGAGGGGGAACCAACGAGAGACTAGCTCTAGGTGTTGGGACAGGCACAGGTCACTCTATTTCCCCATCAGGAAGAAGAATGAAGCACAGGCTCAGCCTGCCCCCCGGAACCAGAATAGGGCCTGAAGCAATCCTGCGCTTTTGCGGCCAGCTCCCCAAAAAGCGAGTTGACAAATGGAGCTCAGGGCCACTGCAATTCACAAACCTGCAGAGTTATCAATGATAACTCTCGTCCACAAATATATTGAGGGAAGGCAACGAAGAGGATTTGAAAGCAAGGCAGAATTGCAGGAAACAGATTTCAGGAGGTAGATTCGACTCGTCTTTAAAGCACATGAAAAGCGGCAAAACGTTGACAATGATGCCCTTGGCCAAAAAGGGCGTATGCGTTTTTTCCTGAATATATTCAGGAAAAAACGCATACGCCCTTTTTGGCCAACCAAGCAAGCCGGAAGTGCAAATCAGCACTACAAAGAAGTCTCGCTTGCCATCGGTCAAAAGGGCCACGCTGCAAAAAGAGTAAACACCAGAAACGCAGGACAGGCCATGGAGACATGGGAGCCTTGCTAGGCTGAGGGGTGGGATGTCAATTGCCAACAGCCACTCTGGAGAAGTGTACGCTGTGTCCTGAAACATGTAATATACACAGCTTACAGAGCATAGGGCACTTCCACTCATGGGCGTATAAATTGGGAAAACTAAAAATCAACAAGACACAGGCACCCCAAAGTTTAGGGCTTCTCTGTGTACAAGAACCTCCACTTAGGTACACCTTAAACATGCCAGGAAAGAGAAAAATGGATAAAGAAGTTGTGGTACTTAGGCACAATGGAATATCACTCAGCCATGAAATCAATGTCATAAGGCTAGTAGCAGCATGATGAGTGGATTTAGGGACGAGGATTCTAAGTGAAATAAGTCACACAGAAAAAGACTCTTATCCTAAGATATCACTTATAGAGGGCATGTCGAAATCGCTACACTTGAACTGAATTACAAAACAGAACAGAGTCACATATTTAGAAGACACACTATGGCTGCTTAACGGGAAAGGTGAGGTGGGGTGATGCATAAAACAAGGGTTTGAAATTAGCTCACATACCGTTCCATAAGCCAAATATGTAACAGACAAGACCTCCTCCCTGCTCAGTGAACTGGACTCAACACCCCCTATTCACCGCACAAGAATATATCTGACTAGCAAGAATCTTAAAACCTATGTATTGATATCTCTCTGGAGTTGAATCAAGAGGGTGTAAAGCGGCATAAACACAGCAGGGAAAAGCAGCTCAACCCCATTATCAAAATAAATTACTTAAAAAAAACCTCATAAAACAAAGACAGTGAAAGAGAGAGAAATTCTTATAAAATCTGTTTGGGGGCTCTGATGCAACCTGCATTGACCATATCTACACCCACAGCTGGATGAGACATAAGGCTGGACACTCTTGGGGCTGAGAGGTTTGGTGAGGTTGGGTGAGGAAACGCAGACCCTTTAAAGTAATACCGCGGGGTACCCACCCCATGGGTCCCAAATCTCCAGGTTCAAGGGCATCTTCCTACATTGAAAACGTGCATGGGAATCCCAGAAGATGGTACAGCGTGTGATCGGGAAAGGTTTCTAAAACGCACCTCATTTCTCCTCTCCTTGTGCTCGGGTTCGCCATTCCAGCCGCTTTACTACCAATCTCCCTACTTGGAGAATCAGCACCTTGAAGCTCCTGTTTCTTTCGTACAGGTTGCAATTTGTCCTGAGGATGAACGGGAAGAGGGGGAACCAACGAGAGACTAGCTCTAGGTGTTGGGACAGGCACAGGTCACTCTATTTCCCCATCAGGAAGAAGAATGAAGCACAGGCTCAGCCTGCCCCCTGGATCCAGAATAGGGCCTGAAGCAATCCTGCGCTTTTGCGGCCAGCTCCCAAAAAAGCGAGTTGACAAATGGAGCTCAGGGCCACTGCAATTCACAAACCTGCAGAGTTATAAATGATAACTCTCGTCCACAAATATATTGAGGGAAGGCAACGAAGAGGATTTGAAAGCAAGGCAGAATTGCAGGAAACAGATTTCAGGAGGTAGATTCGACTCGCCTTTAAAGCACATGAAAAGCAGCAAAACGTTGACAATGATGCCCTTGGCCAAAAAGGGCGTATGCGTTTTTTCCTGAATATTTCAGGAAAAAACGCATACGCCCTTTTTGGCCAACCAAGCAAGCCGGAAGTGCAAATCAGCACTACAAAGAAGTCTCGCTTGCCATCGGTCAAAAGGGCCATGCTGCCAAAAGTGTAAAAACCAGAAATTCAGGACAGGCCATGGAGACATGGGAGCCTTGCTACGCTGATGGGCAGGATGCCAATTGCCAACAGCCACTCTGGAGAAGTGTACGGTGTGTCCTGAAACATGTAATAAACACAGCTTACAGAGCATAGGGCACTTCCACTCATGGGCGTATAAATTGGGAAAACTAAAAATCAACAAGACACAGGCACCCCAAAGTTTCGGGCTGCTCTGTGTACAAGAACCTCCACTTAGGTACACCTTAAACATGCCAGGAAAGAGAAAAATGGATAAAGAAGTTGTGGTACTTAGGCACAATGGAATATCACTCAGCCATGAAATCAATGTCATAAGGCTAGTAGCAGCATGATGAGTGGATTTAGGGACGAGGATTCTAAGTGAAATAAGTCACACAGAAAAAGACACTTATCCTAAGATATCACTTATAGAGGGCATGTCGAAATCGCTACACTTGAAGTGAATTACAAAACAGAACAGAGTCACATATTTAGAAGACACACTATGGCTGATTAACGGGAAAGGTGAGGTGGGGTGATGCATAAAACAAGGGTTTGAAATTAGCTCACATACCGTTCCATAAGCCAAATATGTAACAGACAAGACCTCCTCCCTGCTCAGTGAACTGGACTCAACACCCCCTATTCACCGCACAAGAATATATCTGACTAGCAAGAATCTTAAAACCTATGTATTGATATCTCTCTGGAGTTGAATCAAGAGGGTGTAAAGCGGCATAAACACAGCAGGGAAAAGCAGCTCAACCCCATTATCAAAATAAATTACTTAAAATGAACGCCATAAAACAAAGAGAGTGAAAGAGAGAGAAATTCTTACAAAATCCGTTCGGAGGCTCTGATGCAACCTGGATTGACCATATCTAGACCCACAGCTGGATGAGACATGAGGCTGGACACTCTTGGGGCTGAGAGGTTTGGTGAGGTTGGGTGAGGAAACGCAGACCCTTTAAAGTAATACCGCGGGGTACCCACACCATGGGTCCCAAATCTCCAGGTTCAAGGGCATCTTCCTACATTGAAAACGAGCATGGGAAACCCAGAAGATGGTACACCGTGTGATCGGGAACGGTTTCTAAAACGCACCTCATTTCTCCTCTCCTTGTGCTCGGGTTCGCCATTCCAGCCGCTTTACTAACAATCTCCCTACTTGGAGAATCAGCACCTTGAAGCTCCTGTTTCTTTCGTACAGGTTGCAATTTGTCCTGAGGATGAACGGGAAGAGGGGGAACCAATGAGAGACTAGCTCTAGGTGTTGGGACAGGCACAGGTCACTCTATTTCCCCATCAGGAAGAAGAATGAAGCACAGGCTCAGCCTGCCCCCCGGAACCAGAATAGGGCCTGAAGCAATCCTGCGCTTTTGCGGCCAGCTCCCAAAAAAGCGAGTTGACAAATGGAGCTCAGGGCCACTGCAATTCACAAACCTGCAGAGTTATAAATGATAACTCTCGTCCACAAATATATTGAGGGAAGGCAACGAAGAGGATTTGAAAGCAAGGCAGAATTGCAGGAAACAGATTTCAGGAGGTAGATTCGACTCGCCTTTAAAGCACATGAAAAGCGGCAAAACGTTGACAATGATGCCCTTGGCCAAAAAGGGCGTATGCGTTTTTTCCTGAATATATTCAGGAAAAAACGCATACGCCCTTTTTGGCCAACCAAGCAAGCCGGAAGTGCAAATCAGCACTACAAAGAAGTCTCGCTTGCCATCGGTCAAAAGGGCCACGCTGCAAAAAGAGTAAACACCAGAAATGCAGGACAGGCCATGGAGACATGGGAGCCTTGCTAGGCTGAGGGGTGGGATGTCAATTGCCAACAGCCACTCTGGAGAAGTGTACGGTGTGTCCTGAAACATGTAATAAACACAGCTTACAGAGCATAGGGCACTTCCACTCATGGGCGTATAAATTGGGAAAACTAAAAATCAACAAGACACAGGCACCCCAAAGTTTCGGGCTGCTCTGTGTACAAGAATCTCCACTTAGCTACACCTTAAGTATCCCAGGAAAGAGAAAAATGGATAAAGAAGTTGTGGTACTTAGGCACAATGGAATATCACTCAGCCATGAAATCAATGTCATAAGGCTAGTAGCAGCATGATGAGTGGATTTAGGGACGAGGATTCTAAGTGAAATAAGTCACACAGAAAAAGACAGTTATCCTAAGATATCACTTATAGAGGGCATGTCAAAATCGCTACACTTGAACTGAATTACAAAACAGAACAGAGTCACACATTTAGAAGACACACTATGGCTGCTTAACGGGAAAGGTGAGGTGGGCTGATGCATAAAACAAGGGTTTGAAATTAGCTCACATACCATTCCATAAGCCAAATATGTAACAGACAAGACCTCCTCCCTGCTCAGTGAACTGGACTCAACACCCCCTATTCACCGCACAAGAATATATCTGACTAGCAAGAATCTTAAAACCTATGTATTGATATCTCTCTGGAGTTGAATCAAGAGGGTGTAAAGCGGCATAAACACAGCAGGGAAAAGCAGCTCAACCCCATTATCAAAATAAATTACTTAAAATGAACCCCATAAAACAAAGACAGTGAAAGAGAGAGAAATTCTTACAAAATCCGTTCGGGGGCTCTTATGCAACCTGTATTGACCATATCTAGACCCACAGCTGGATGAGACAAAAGGCTGGACAATCTTGGGGCTGAGAGGATTGGTGAGGTTGGGTGAGGAAACGCAGACCCTTTAAAGTAATACCGCGTGGTACCCACCCCATGGGAACCAAATCTCCAGGTTCAAGGGCATCTTCCTACATCGAAAACATGCCTGGGAATCCCAGAAGATGGTACACCGTGTGATCGGGAAAGGTTTCTAAAACGCACCTCATTTCTCCTCTCCTTGTGCTCGGGTTCGCCATTCCAGCCGCTTTACTAACAATCTCCCTACTTGGAGAATCAGCACCTGGAACCTCCTGTTTGTTTCGTACAGGTTGCAATTTGTCCTGAGGATGAACGGGAAGACGGGGAACCAATGAGAGACTAGCTCTAGGTGTTGGGACAGGCACAGGTCACTGTATTTCCCCATCAGGAAGAAGAATGAAGCACAGGCTCAGCCTGCCCCCCGGAACCAGAATAGGGCCTGAAGCAATCCTGCGCTTTTGCGGCCAGCTCCCAAAAAAGCGAGTTGACAAATGGAGCTCAGGGCCACTGCAATTCACAAACCTGCAGAGTTATCAATGATAACTCTCGTCCACAAATATATTGAGGGAAGGCAACGAAGAGGATTTGAAAGCAAAGCAGAATTGCAGGAAACAGATTTCAGGAGGTAGATTCGACTCGCCTTTAAAGCACATGAAAAGCAGCAAAACGTTGACAATGATGCCCTTGGCCAAAAAGGGCGTATGCGTTTTTTCCTGAATATATTCAGGAAAAAACGCATACGCCCTTTTTGGCCAACCAAGCAAGCTGGAAGTGCAAATCAGCACTACAAAGAAGTCTCGCTTGCCATCGGTCAAAAGGGCCATGCTGCAAAAAGTGTAAAAACCAGAAATGCAGGACAGGCCATGGAGACATGGGAGCCTTGCTAGGCTGAGGGGTGGGATGTCAATTGCCAACAGCCACTCTGGAGAAGTGTACGCTGTGTCCTGAAACATGTAATAAACACAGCTTACAGAGCATAGGGCACTTCCACTCATGGGCGTATAAATTGGGAAAACTAAAAATCAACAAGACACAGGCACCCCAAAGTTTCGGGCTTCTCTGTGTACAAGAACCTCCACTTAGGTAAACCTTAAACATGCCAGGAAAGAGAAAAATGGATAAAGAAGTTGTGGTACTTAGGCACAATGGAATATCACTCAGCCATGAAATCAATGTCATAAGGCTAGTAGCAGCATGATGAGTGGATTTAGGGACGAGGATTCTAAGTGAAATAAGTCACACAGAAAAAGACTCTTATCCTAAGATATCACTTATAGAGGGCATGTCGAAATCGCTACACTTGAACTGAATTACAAAACAGAATAGAGTCACATATTTAGAAGACACACTATGGCTGCTTAACGGGAAAGGTGAGGTGGGGTGATGCATAAAACAAGGGTTTGAAATTAGCTCACATACCGTTCCATAAGCCAAGTATGTAACAGACAAGACCTCCTCCCTGCTCAGTGAACTGGACTCAACACCCCCTATTCACCGCACAAAATATATCTGACTAGCAAGAATCTTAAAACCTATGTATTGATATCTCTCTGGAGTTGAATCAAGAGGGTGTAAAGCGGCATAAACACAGCAGGGAAAAGCAGCTCAACCCCATTATCAAAATAAATTACTTAAAATGAACGCCATAAAACAAAGACAGTGAAAGAGAGAGAAATTATTACAAAATCCGTTCGGAGGGTCTGATGCAACCTGGATTGACCATATCTAGACCCACAGCTGGATGAGACATAAGGCTGGACACTCTTGGGGCTGAGAGATTTGGTGAGGTTGGGTGAGGAAACGCAGACCCTTTAAAGTAATACCGTGGGGTACCCACCCCATGGGTCCCAAATCTCCAGGTTCAAGGGCATCTTCCTACATTGAAAACGTGCATGGGAAACCCAGAAGGTGGTACACCGTGTGATCGGGAAAGGTTTCTAAAACGCACCTCATTTCTCCTCTCCTTATGCTCGGGTTCGCCATTCCAGCCGCTTTACTAACAATCTCCCTACTTGGAGAATCAGCACCTGGAACCTCCTGTTTGTTTCGTACAGGTTGCAATTTGTCCTGAGGATGAACGGGAAGAGGGGGAACCAATGAGAGACTAGCTCTAGGTGTTGTGACAGGCACAGGTCACTCTATTTCCCCATCAGGAAGAAGAATGAAGCACAGGCTCAGCCTGCCCCCCGGAACCAGAATAGGGCCTGAAGCAATCCTGCGCTTTTGCGGCCAGCTCCCAAAAAAGCGAGTTGACAAATGGAGCTCAGGGCCACTGCAATTCACAAACCTGCAGAGTTATAAATGATAACTCTCGTCCACAAATATATTGAGGGAAGGCAACGAAGAGGATTTGAAAGCAAGGCAGAATTGCAGGAAACAGATTTCAGGAGGTAGATTCGACTCGTCTTTAAAGCACATGAAAAGCGGCAAGACGTTGACAATGATGCCCTTGGCCAAAAAGGGCGTATGCGTTTTTTCCTGAATATATTCAGGAAAAAACGCATACGCCCTTTTTGGCCAACCAAGCAAGCCGGAAGTGCAAATCAGCACTACAAAGAAGTCTCGCTTGCCATCGGTCAAAAGGGCCACGCTGCAAAAAGAGTAAACACCAGAAACGCAGGACAGGCCATGGAGACATGGGAGCCTTGCTAGGCTGAGGGGTGGGATGTCAATTGCCAACAGCCACTCTGGAGAAGTGTACGCTGTGTCCTGAAACATGTAATAAACACAGCTTACAGAGCATAGGGCACTTCCACTCATGGGCGTATAAATTGGGAAAACTAAAAATCAACAAGACACAGGCACCCCAAAGTTTCGGGCTGCTCTGTGTACAAGAACCTCCACTTAGGTACACCTTATGTATCCCAGCAAAGAGAAAAATGGATAAAGAAGTTGTGGTACTTAGGCACAATGGAATATCACTCAGCCATGAAATCAATGTCATAAGGCTAGTAGCAGCATGATGAGTGGATTTAGGGACGAGGATTCTAAGTGAAATAAGTCACACAGAAAAAGACACTTATCCTAAGATATCACTTATAGAGGGCATGTCAAAATCCCTACACTTGAACTGAATTACAAAACAGAACAGAGTCACATATTTAGAAGACACACTATGGCTGCTTAACGGGAAAGGTGAGGTGGGGTGATGCATAAAACAAGGGTTTGAAGTTAGCTCAAATACCGTTCCATAAGCCAAATATGTAACAGACAAGACCTCCTCCCTGCTCAGTGAACTGGACTCAACACCCCCTATTCACCGCACAAGAATATATCTGACTAGCAAGAATCTTAAAACCTATGTATTGATATCTCTCTGGAGTTGAATCAAGAGGGCGTAAAGCGGCATAAACACAGCAGGGAAAAGCAGCTCAACCCCATTATCAAAATAAATTACTTAAAATGAACGCCATAAAACAAAGACAGTGAAAGAGAGAGAAATTCTTACAAAATCCGTTCGGAGGCTCTGATGCAACCTGGATTGACCATATCTAGACCCACAGCTGGATGAGACATAAGGCTGGACACTCTTGGGGCTGAGAGGTTTGGTGAGGTTGGGTGAGGAAACGCAGACCCTTTAAAGTAATACCGCGGGGTACCCACCCCATGGGTCCCAAATCTCCAGGTTCAAGGGCATCTTCCTACATTGAAAACGTGCATGGGAAACCCAGAAGATGGTACACCGTGTGATCGGGAAAGGTTTCTAAAACGCACCTCATTTCTCCTCTCCTTGTGCTCGGGTTCGCCATTCCAGCCGCTTTACTACCAATCTCCCTACTTGGAGAATCAGCACCTTGAAGCTCCTGTTTCTTTCGTACAGGTTGCAATTTGTCCTGAGGATGAACGGGAAGAGGGGGAACCAACGAGAGACTAGCTCTAGGTGTTGGGACAGGCACAGGTCACTCTATTTCCCCATCAGGAAGAAGAATGAAGCACAGGCTCAGCCTGCCCCCCGGAACCAGAATAGGGCCTGAAGCAATCCTGCGCTTTTGCGGCCAGCTCCCCAAAAAGCGAGTTGACAAATGGAGCTCAGGGCCACTGCAATTCACAAACCTGCAGATTTATCAATGATAACTCTCGTCCACAAATATATTGAGGGAAGGCAACGAAGAGGATTTGAAAGCAAGGCAGAATTGCAGGAAACAGATTTCAGTAGGTAGATTCGACTCGTCTTTAAAGCACATGAAAAGCGGCAAAACGTTGACAATGATGCCCTTGGCCAAAAAGGGCGTATGCGTTTTTTCCTGAATATATTCAGGAAAAAACGCATACGCCCTTTTTGGCCAACCAAGCAAGCCGGAAGTGCAAATCAGCACTACAAAGAAGTCTCGCTTGCCATCGGTCAAAAGGGCCACGCTGCAAAAAGAGTAAACACCAGAAACGCAGGACAGGCCATGGAGACATGGGAGCCTTGCTAGGCTGAGGGGTGGGATGTCAATTGCCAACAGCCACTCTGGAGAAGTGTACGCTGTGTCCTGAAACATGTAATAAACACAGCTTACAGAGCATAGGGCACTTCCACTCATGGGCGTATAAATTGGGAAAACTAAAAATCAACAAGACACAGGCACCCCAAAGTTTAGGGCTTCTCTGTGTACAAGAACCTCCACTTAGGTACACCTTAAACATGCCAGGAAAGAGAAAAATGGATAAAGAAGTTGTGGTACTTAGGCACAATGGAATATCACTCAGCCATGAAATCAATGTCATAAGGCTAGTAGCAGCATGATGAGTGGATTTAGGGACGAGGATTCTAAGTGAAATAAGTCACACAGAAAAAGACTCTTATCCTAAGATATCACTTATAGAGGGCATGTCGAAATCGCTACACTTGAACTGAATTACAAAACAGAACAGAGTCACATATTTAGAAGACACACTATGGCTGCTTAACGGGAAAGGTGAGGTGGGGTGATGCATAAAACAAGGGTTTGAAATTAGCTCACATACCGTTCCATAAGCCAAATATGTAACAGACAAGACCTCCTCCCTGCTCAGTGAACTGGACTCAACACCCCCTATTCACCGCACAAGAATATATCTGACTAGCAAGAATCTTAAAACCTATGTATTGATATCTCTCTGGAGTTGAATCAAGAGGGTGTAAAGCGGCATAAACACAGCAGGGAAAAGCAGCTCAACCCCATTATCAACATAAATTACTTAAAATGAACGCCATAAAACAAAGACAGTGAAAGAGAGAGAAATTCTTACAAAATCCGTTCGGAGGGTCTGATGCAACCTGGATTGACCATATCTAGACCCACAGCTGGATGAGACATAAGGCTGGACACTCTTGTGGCTGAGAGATTTGGTGAGGTTGGGTGAGGAAACGCAGACCCTTTAAAGTAATACCGTGGGGTACCCACCCCATGGGTCCAAAATCTCCAGGTTCAAGGGCATCTTCCTACATTGAAAACGTGCATGGGAAACCCAGAAGATGGTACACCGTGTGATCGGGAAAGGTTTCTAAAACGCACCTCATTTCTCCTCTCCTTATGCTCGGGTTCGCCATTCCAGCCGCTTTACTAACAATCACCCTACTTGGAGAATCAGCACCTGGAACCTCCTGTTTGTTTTGTACAGGTTGCAATTTGTCCTGAGGATGAACGGGAAGAGGGGAAACCAACGAGAGACTAGCTCTAGGTGTTGGGACAGGCACAGGTCACTCTATTTCCCCATCAGGAAGAAGAATGAAGCACAGGCTCAGCCTGCCCCCTGGAACCAGAATAGGGCCTGAAGCAATCCTGCACTTTTGCGGCCAGCTCCCCAAAAAGCGGGTTGACAAATGGAGCTCAGGGCCACTGCAATTCACAAACCTGCAGAGTTATAAATGATAACTCTCGTCCACAAATATATTGAGGGAAGGCAACGAAGAGGATTTGAAAGCAAGGCAGAATTGCAGGAAACAGATTTCAGGAGGTAGATTCGACTCGTCTTTAAGCACATGAAAAGCGGCAAAACGTCGACAATGATGCCCTTGGCCAAAAAGGGCGTATGCGTTTTTTCCTGAATATATTCAGGAAAAAACGCATACGCCCTTTTTGGCCAACCAAGCAAGCCGGAAGTGCAAATCAGCACTACAAAGAAGTCTCGCTTGCCATCGGTCAAAAGGGCCACGCTGCAAAAAGAGTAAACACCAGAAACGCAGGACAGGCCATGGAGACATGGGAGCCTTGCTAGGCTGAGGGGTGGGATGTCAATTGCCAACAGCCACTCTGGAGAAGTGTACGCTGTGTCCTGAAACATGTAATAAACACAGCTTACAGAGCATAGGGCACTTCCACTCATGGGCGTATAAATTGGGAAAACTAAAAATCAACAAGACACAGGCACCCCAAAGTTTCGGGCTGCTCTGTGTACAAGAATCTCCACTTAGCTACACCTTAAGTATCCCAGGAAAGAGAAAAATGGATAAAGAAGTTGTGGTACTTAGGCACAATGGAATATCACTCAGCCATGAAATCAATGTCATAAGGCTAGTAGCAGCATGATGAGTGGATTTAGGGACGAGGATTCTAAGTGAAATAAGTCACACAGAAAAAGACTCTTATCCTAAGATATCACTTATAGAGGGCATGTCAAAATCGCTACACTTGAACTGAATTACAAAACAGAACAGAGTCACACATTTAGAAGACACACTGTGGCTGCTTAACGGGAAAGGTGAGGTGGGCTGATGCATAAAACAAGGGTTTGAAATTAGCTCACATACCATTCCATAAGCCAAATATGTAACAGACAAGACCTCCTCCCTGCTCAGTGAACTGGACTCAACACCCCCTATTCACCGCACAAGAATATATCTGACTAGCAAGAATCTTAAAACCTATGTATTGATATCTCTCTGGAGTTGAATCAAGAGGGTGTAAAGCGGCATAAACACAGCAGGGAAAAGCAGCTCAACCCTATTATCAAAATAAATTACTTAAAATGAACCCCATAAAACAAAGACAGTGAAAGAGAGAGAAATTCTTACAAAATCCGTTCGGGGGCTCTTATGCAACCTGTATTGACCATATCTAGACCCACAGCTGGATGAGACAAAAGGCTGGACACTCTTGGGGCTGAGAGGTTGTGTGAGGTTGGGTGAGGAAACGCAGACCCTTTAAAGTAATACCGCGGGGTACCCACCCCATGGGTCCCAAATCTCCAGGTTCAAGGGCATCTTCCTACATTGAAAACGTGCATGGGAAACCCAGAAGATGGTACACCGTGTGATCGGGAAAGGTTTCTAAAACGCACCTCATTTCTCCTCTCCTTGTGCTCGGGTTCGCCATTCCAGCCGCTTTACTAACAATCACCCTACTTGGAGAATCAGCACCTGGAACCTCCTGTTTGTTTTGTACAGGTTGCAATTTGTCCTGAGGATGAACGGGAAGAGGGGAAACCAACGAGAGACTAGCTCTAGGTGTTGGGACAGGCACAGGTCACTCTATTTCCCCATCAGGAAGAAGAATGAAGCACAGGCTCAGCCTGCCCCCCGGAACCAGAATAGGGCCTGAAGCAATCCTGCGCTTTTGCGGCCAGCTCCCCAAAAAGCGAGTTGACAAATGGAGCTCAGGGCCACTGCAATTCACAAACCTGCAGAGTTATCAATGATAACTCTCGTCCACAAATATATTGAGGGAAGGCAACGAAGAGGATTTGAAAGCAAGGCAGAATTGCAGGAAACAGATTTCAGGAGGTAGATTCGACTCGTCTTTAAAGCACATGAAAAGCGGCAAAACGTTGACAATGATGCCCTTGGCCAAAAAGGGCGTATGCGTTTTTTCCTGAATATATTCAGGAAAAAACGCATACGCCCTTTTTGGCCAACCAAGCAAGCCGGAAGTGCAAATCAGCACTACAAAGAAGTCTCGCTTGCCATCGGTCAAAAGGGCCACGCTGCAAAAAGAGTAAACACCAGAAACGCAGGACAGGCCATGGAGACATGGGAGCCTTGCTAGGCTGAGGGGTGGGATGTCAATTGCCAACAGCCACTCTGGAGAAGTGTACGGTGTGTCCTGAAACATGTAATAAACACAGCTTACAGAGCATAGGGCACTTCCACTCATGGGCGTATAAATTGGGAAAACTAAAAATCAACAAGACACAGGCACCCCAAAGTTTAGGGCTTCTCTGTGTACAAGAACCTCCACTTAGGTACACCTTAAACATGCCAGGAAAGAGAAAAATGGATAAAGAAGTTGTGGTACTTAGGCACAATGGAATATCACTCAGCCATGAAATCAATGTCATAAGGCTAGTAGCAGCATGATGAGTGGATTTAGGGACGAGGATTCTAAGTGAAATAAGTCACACAGAAAAAGACAATTATCCTAAGATATCACTTATAGAGGGCATGTCGAAATCGCTACACTTGAACTGAATTACAAAACAGAACAGAGTCACACATTTAGAAGAAACACTATGGCTGCTTAACGGGAAAGGTGAGGTGGGCTGATGCATAAAACAAGGGTTTGAAATTAGCTCACATACCGTTCCATAAGCCAAATATGTAACAGACAAGACCTCCTCCCTGCTCAGTGAACTGGACTCAACACCCCCTATTCACCGCACAAGAATATATCTGACTAGCAAGAATCTTAAAACCTATGTATTGATATCTCTCTGGAGTTGAATCAAGAGGGTGTAAAGCGGCATAAACACAGCAGGGAAAAGCAGCTCAACCCCATTATCAAAATAAATTACTTAAAATGAACGCCATAAAACAAAGACAGTGAAAGAGAGAGAAATTCTTACAAAATCCGTTCGGAGGCTCTGATGCAACCTGGATTGACCATATCTAGACCCACAGCTGGATGAGACAAAAGGCTGGACAATCTTGGGGCTGAGAGGATTGGTGAGGTTGGGTGAGCAAACGCAGACCGTTTAAAGTAATACCGCGTGGTACCCACCCCAAGGGTCCCAAATCTCCAGGTTCAAGGGCATCTTCCTACATCGAAAACATGCCTGGGAAACCCAGAAGATGGTACAGCGTGTGATCGGGAAAGGTTTCTAAAACGCACCTCATTTCTCCTCTCCTTGTGCTCGGGTTCGCCATTCCAGCCGCTTTACTAACAATCTCCCTACTTGGAGAATCAGCACCTGGAACCTCCTGTTTGTTTCGTACAGGTTGCAATTTGTCCTTAGGATGAACGGGAAGATGGGGAACCAATGGGAGACTAGCTCTAGGTGTTGAGACAGGCACAGGTCACTCTATTTCCCCATCAGGAAGAAGAATGAAGCACAGGCTCAGCCTGCCCCCCGGAACCAGAATAGGGCCTGAAGCAATCCTGCGCTTTTGTGGCCAGCTCCCAAAAAAGCGAGTTGACAAATGGAGCTCAGGGCCACTGCAATTCACAAACCTGCAGAGTTATAAATGACAACTCTCGTCCACAAATATATTGAGGGAAGGCAACGAAGAGGATTTGAAAGCAAGGCAGAATTGCAGGAAACAGATTTCAGGAGGTAGATTCGACTCGCCTTTAAAGCACATGAAAAGCGGCAAGACGTTGACAATGATGCCCTTGGCCAAAAAGGGCGTATGCTTTTTTTCCTGAATATATTCAGGAAAAAAAGCATACGCCCTTTTTGGCCAACCAAGCAAGCCGGAAGTGCAAATCAGCACTACAAAGAAGTCTCGCTTGCCATCGGTCAAAAGGGCCATGCTGCAAAAAGAGTAAACACCAGAAACGCAGGACAGGCCATGGAGACATGGGAGCCTTGCTAGGCTGAGGGGTGGGATGTCAATTGCCAACAGCCACTCTGGAGAAGTGTACGCTGTGTCCTGAAACATGTAATAAACACAGCTTACAGAGCATAGGGCACTTCCACTCATGGGCGTATAAATTGGGAAAACTAAAAATCAACAAGACACAGGCACCCCAAAGTTTCGGGCTGCTCTGTGTACAAGAACCTCCACTTAGGTACACCTTATGTATCCCAGCAAAGAGAAAAATGGATAAAGAAGTTGTGGTACTTAGGCACAATGGAATATCACTCAGCCATGAAATCAATGTCATAAGGCTAGTAGCAGCATGATGAGTGGATTTAGGGACGAGGATTCTAAGTGAAATAAGTCACACAGAAAAAGACACTTATCCTAAGATATCACTTATAGAGGGCATGTCAAAATCCCTACACTTGAACTGAATTACAAAACAGAACAGAGTCACATATTTAGAAGACACACTATGGCTGCTTAACGGGAAAGGTGAGGTGGGGTGATGCATAAAACAAGGGTTTGAAGTTAGCTCAAATACCGTTCCATAAGCCAAATATGTAACAGACAAGACCTCCTCCCTGCTCAGTGAACTGGACTCAACACCCCCTATTCACCGCACAAGAATATATCTGACTAGCAAGAATCTTAAAACCTATGTATTGATATCTCTCTGGAGTTGAATCAAGAGGGCGTAAAGCGGCATAAACACAGCAGGGAAAAGCAGCTCAACCCCATTATCAAAATAAATTACTTAAAATGAACGCCATAAAACAAAGACAGTGAAAGAGAGAGAAATTCTTACAAAATCCGTTCGGAGGCTCTGATGCAACCTGGATTGACCATATCTAGACCCACAGCTGGATGAGACATAAGGCTGGACACTCTTGGGGCTGAGAGGTTTGGTGAGGTTGGGTGAGGAAACGCAGACCCTTTAAAGTAATACCGCGGGGTACCCACCCCATGGGTCCCAAATCTCCAGGTTCAAGGGCATCTTCCTACATTGAAAACGTGCATGGGAAACCCAGAAGATGGTACACCGTGTGATCGGGAAAGGTTTCTAAAACGCACCTCATTTCTCCTCTCCTTGTGCTCGGGTTCGCCATTCCAGCCGCTTTACTACCAATCTCCCTACTTGGAGAATCAGCACCTTGAAGCTCCTGTTTCTTTCGTACAGGTTGCAATTTGTCCTGAGGATGAACGGGAAGAGGGGGAACCAACGAGAGACTAGCTCTAGGTGTTGGGACAGGCACAGGTCACTCTATTTCCCCATCAGGAAGAAGAATGAAGCACAGGCTCAGCCTGCCCCCCGGAACCAGAATAGGGCCTGAAGCAATCCTGCGCTTTTGCGGCCAGCTCCCCAAAAAGCGAGTTGACAAATGGAGCTCAGGGCCACTGCAATTCACAAACCTGCAGAGTTATAAATGATAACTCTCGTCCACAAATATATTGAGGGAAGGCAACGAAGAGGATTTGAAAGCAAGGCAGAATTGCAGGAAACAGATTTCAGGAGGTAGATTCGACTCGTCTTTAAAGCACATGAAAAGCGGCAAAACGTTGACAATGATGCCCTTGGCCAAAAAGGGCGTATGCGTTTTTTCCTGAATATATTCAGGAAAAAACGCATACGCCCTTTTTGGCCAACCAAGCAAGCCGGAAGTGCAAATCAGCACTACAAAGAAGTCTCGCTTGCCATCGGTCAAAAGGGCCACGCTGCAAAAAGAGTAAACACCAGAAACGCAGGACAGGCCATGGAGACATGGGAGCCTTGCTAGGCTGAGGGGTGGGATGTCAATTGCCAACAGCCACTCTGGAGAAGTGTACGCTGTGTCCTGAAACATGTAATAAACACAGCTTACAGAGCATAGGGCACTTCCACTCATGGGCGTATAAATTGGGAAAACTAAAAATCAACAAGACACAGGCACCCCAAAGTTTAGGGCTTCTCTGTGTACAAGAACCTCCACTTAGGTACACCTTAAACATGCCAGGAAAGAGAAAAATGGATAAAGAAGTTGTGGTACTTAGGCACAATGGAATATCACTCAGCCATGAAATCAATGTCATAAGGCTAGTAGCAGCATGATGAGTGGATTTAGGGACGAGGATTCTAAGTGAAATAAGTCACACAGAAAAAGACTCTTATCCTAAGATATCACTTATAGAGGGCATGTCGAAATCGCTACACTTGAACTGAATTACAAAACAGAACAGAGTCACATATTTAGAAGACACACTATGGCTGCTTAACGGGAAAGGTGAGGTGGGGTGATGCATAAAACAAGGGTTTGAAATTAGCTCACATACCGTTCCATAAGCCAAATATGTAACAGACAAGACCTCCTCCCTGCTCAGTGAACTGGACTCAACACCCCCTATTCACCGCACAAGAATATATCTGACTAGCAAGAATCTTAAAACCTATGTATTGATATCTCTCTGGAGTTGAATCAAGAGGGTGTAAAGCGGCATAAACACAGCAGGGAAAAGCAGCTCAACCCCATTATCAACATAAATTACTTAAAATGAACGCCATAAAACAAAGACAGTGAAAGAGAGAGAAATTCTTACAAAATCCGTTCGGAGGGTCTGATGCAACCTGGATTGACCATATCTAGACCCACAGCTGGATGAGACATAAGGCTGGACACTCTTGTGGCTGAGAGATTTGGTGAGGTTGGGTGAGGAAACGCAGACCCTTTAAAGTAATACCGTGGGGTACCCACCCCATGGGTCCCAAATCTCCAGGTTCAAGGGCATCTTCCTACATTGAAAACGTGCATGGGAAACCCAGAAGATGGTACACCGTGTGATCGGGAAAGGTTTCTAAAACGCACCTCATTTCTCCTCTCCTTATGCTCGGGTTCGCCATTCCAGCCGCTTTACTAACAATCACCCTACTTGGAGAATCAGCACCTGGAACCTCCTGTTTGTTTCGTACAGGTTGCAATTTGTCCTGAGGATGAACGGGAAGAGGGGAAACCAACGAGAGACTAGCTCTAGGTGTTGGGACAGGCACAGGTCACTCTATTTCCCCATCAGGAAGAAGAATGAAGCACAGGCTCAGCCTGCCCCCTGGAACCAGAATAGGGCCTGAAGCAATCCTGCACTTTTGCGGCCAGCTCCCCAAAAAGCGAGTTGACAAATGGAGCTCAGGGCCACTGCAATTCACAAACCTGCAGAGTTATAAATGATAACTCTCGTCCACAAATATATTGAGGGAAGGCAACGAAGAGGATTTGAAAGCAAGGCAGAATTGCAGGAAACAGATTTCAGGAGGTAGATTCGACTCGTCTTTAAGCACATGAAAAGCGGCAAAACGTCGACAATGATGCCCTTGGCCAAAAAGGGCGTATGCGTTTTTTCCTGAATATATTCAGGAAAAAACGCATACGCCCTTTTTGGCCAACCAAGCAAGCCGGAAGTGCAAATCAGCACTACAAAGAAGTCTCGCTTGCCATCGGTCAAAAGGGCCACGCTGCAAAAAGAGTAAACACCAGAAACACAGGACAGGCCATGGAGACATGGGAGCCTTGCTAGGCTGAGGGGTGGGATGTCAATTGCCAACAGCCACTCTGGAGAAGTGTACGCTGTGTCCTGAAACATGTAATAAACACAGCTTACAGAGCATAGGGCACTTCCACTCATGGGCGTATAAATTGGGAAAACTAAAAATCAACAAGACACAGGCACCCCAAAGTTTCGGGCTGCTCTGTGTACAAGAATCTCCACTTAGCTACACCTTAAGTATCCCAGGAAAGAGAAAAATGGATAAAGAAGTTGTGGTACTTAGGCACAATGGAATATCACTCAGCCATGAAATCAATGTCATAAGGCTAGTAGCAGCATGATGAGTGGATTTAGGGACGAGGATTCTAAGTGAAATAAGTCACACAGAAAAAGACTCTTATCCTAAGATATCACTTATAGAGGGCATGTCAAAATCGCTACACTTGAACTGAATTACAAAACAGAACAGAGTCACACATTTAGAAGACACACTGTGGCTGCTTAACGGGAAAGGTGAGGTGGGCTGATGCATAAAACAAGGGTTTGAAATTAGCTCACATACCATTCCATAAGCCAAATATGTAACAGACAAGACCTCCTCCCTGCTCAGTGAACTGGACTCAACACCCCCTATTCACCGCACAAGAATATATCTGACTAGCAAGAATCTTAAAACCTATGTATTGATATCTCTCTGGAGTTGAATCAAGAGGGTGTAAAGCGGCATAAACACAGCAGGGAAAAGCAGCTCAACCCTATTATCAAAATAAATTACTTAAAATGAACCCCATAAAACAAAGACAGTGAAAGAGAGAGAAATTCTTACAAAATCCGTTCGGGGGCTCTTATGCAACCTGTATTGACCATATCTAGACCCACAGCTGGATGAGACAAAAGGCTGGACACTCTTGGGGCTGAGAGGTTGTGTGAGGTTGGGTGAGGAAACGCAGACCCTTTAAAGTAATACCGCGGGGTACCCACCCCATGGGTCCCAAATCTCCAGGTTCAAGGGCATCTTCCTACATTGAAAACGTGCATGGGAAACCCAGAAGATGGTACACCGTGTGATCGGGAAAGGTTTCTAAAACGCACCTCATTTCTCCTCTCCTTGTGCTCGGGTTAGCCATTCCAGACGCTTTACTAACAATCTCCCTACTTGGAGAATCAGCACCTTGAAGCTCCTGTTTCTTTCGTACAGGTTGCAATTTGTCCTGAGGATGAACGGGAAGAGGGGAAACCAACGAGAGACTAGCTCTAGGTGTTGGGACAGGCACAGGTCACTCTATTTCCCCATCAGGAAGAAGAATGAAGCACAGGCTCAGCCTGCCCCCCGGAACCAGAATAGGGCCTGAAGCAATCCTGCGCTTTTGCGGCCAGCTCCCCAAAAAGCGAGTTGACAAATGGAGCTCAGGGCCACTGCAATTCACAAACCTGCAGAGTTATCAATGATAACTCTCGTCCACAAATATATTGAGGGAAGGCAACGAAGAGGATTTGAAAGCAAGGCAGAATTGCAGGAAACAGATTTCAGGAGGTAGATTCGACTCGTCTTTAAAGCACATGAAAAGCGGCAAAACGTTGACAATGATGCCCTTGGCCAAAAAGGGCGTATGCGTTTTTTCCTGAATATATTCAGGAAAAAACGCATACGCCCTTTTTGGCCAACCAAGCAAGCCGGAAGTGCAAATCAGCACTACAAAGAAGTCTCGCTTGCCATCGGTCAAAAGGGCCACGCTGCAAAAAGAGTAAACACCAGAAATGCAGGACAGGCCATGGAGACATGGGAGCCTTGCTAGGCTGAGGGGTGGGATGTCAATTGCCAACAGCCACTCTGGAGAAGTGTACGCTGTGTCCTGAAACATGTAATAAACACAGCTTACAGAGCATAGGGCACTTCCACTCATGGGCGTATAAATTGGGAAAACTAAAAATCAACAAGACACAGGCACCCCAAAGTTTCGGGCTGCTCTGTGTACAAGAACCTCCACTTAGGTACACCTTATGTATCCCAGGAAAGAGAAAAATGGATAAAGAAGTTGTGGTACTTAGGCACAATGGAATATCACTCAGCCATGAAATCAATGTCATAAGGCTAGTAGCAGCATGATGAGTGGATTTAGGGACGAGGATTCTAAGTGAAATAAGTCACACAGAAAAAGACAGTTATCCTAAGATATCACTTATAGAGGGCATGTCAAAATCGCTACACTTGAACTGAATTACAAAACAGAACAGAGTCACATATTTAGAAGACACACTATGGCTGCTTAACGGGAAAGGTGAGGTGGGGTGATGCATAAAACAAGGGTTTGAAATTAGCTCACATACCGTTCCATAAGCCAAATATGTAACAGACAAGACCTCCTCCCTGCTCAGTGAACTGGACTCAACACCCCCTATTCACCGCACAAGAATATATCTGACTAGCAAGAATCTTAAAACCTATGTATTGATATCTCTCTGGAGTTGAATCAAGAGGGTGTAAAGCGGCATAAACACAGCAGGGAAAAGCAGCTCAACCCCATTATCAAAATAAATTACTTAACATGAACGCCATAAAACAAAGACAGTGAAAGAGAGAGAAATTCTTACAAAATCCGTTCGGAGGCTCTGATGCAACCTGGATTGACCATATCTAGACCCACAGCTGGATGAGACATAAGGCTGGACACTCTTGGGGCTGAGAGGTTTGGTGAGGTTGGGTGAGGAAACGCAGACCCTTTAAAGTAATACCGCGGGGTACCCACCCCATGGGTCCCAAATCTCCAGGTTCAAGGGCATCTTCCTACATTGAAAACGTGCATGGGAAACCCAGAAGATGGTACAGCGTGTGATCGGGAAAGGTTTCTAAAACGCACCTCATTTCTCCTCTCCTTGTGCTCGGGTTCGCCATTCCAGCCGCTTTACTAACAATCTCCCTACTTGGAGAATCAGCACCTTGAAGCTCCTGTTTCTTTCGTACAGGTTGCAATTTGTCCTGAGGATGAACGGGAAGAGGGGGAACCAACGAGAGACTAGCTCTAGGTGTTGGGACAGGCACAGGTCACTCTATTTCCCCATCAGGAAGAAGAATGAAGCACAGGCTCAGCCTGCCCCCCGGAACCAGAATAGGGCCTGAAGCAATCCTGCGCTTTTGCGGCCAGCTCCCAAAAAAGCGAGTTGACAAATGGAGCTCAGGGCCACTGCAATTCACAAACCTGCAGAGTTATAAATGATAACTCTCGTCCACAAATATATTGAGGGAAGGCAACGAAGAGGATTTGAAAGCAAGGCAGAATTGCAGGAAACAGATTTCAGGAGGTAGATTCGACTCGCCTTTAAAGCACATGAAAAGCGGCAAAACGTTGACAATGATGCCCTTGGCCAAAAAGGGCGTATGCGTTTTTTCCTGAATATATTCAGGAAAAAACGCATACGCCCTTTTTGGCCAACCAAGCAAGCCGGAAGTGCAAATCAGCACTACAAAGAAGTCTCGCTTGCCATCGGTCAAAAGGGCCACGCTGCAAAAAGAGTAAACACCAGAAATGCAGGACAGGCCATGGAGACATGGGAGCCTTGCTAGGCTGAGGGGTGGGATGTCAATTGCCAACAGCCACTCTGGAGAAGTGTACGCTCTGTCCTGAAACATGTAATAAACACAGCTTACAGAGCATAGGGCACTTCCACTCATGGGCGTATAAATTGGGAAAACTAAAAATCAACAAGACACAGGCACCCCAAAGTTTCGGGCTGCTCTGTGTACAAGAATCTCCACTTAGCTACACCTTAAGTATCCCAGGAATGAGAAAAATGGATAAAGAAGTTGTGGTACTTAGGCACAATGGAATATCACTCAGCCATGAAATCAATGTCATAAGGCTAGTAGCAGCATGATGAGTGGATTTAGGGACGAGGATTCTAAGTGAAATAAGTCACACAGAAAAAGACAGTTATCCTAAGATATCACTTATAGAGGGCATGTCAAAATCGCTACACTTGAACTGAATTACAAAACAGAACAGAGTCACACATTTAGAAGACACACTATGGCTGCTTAACGGGAAAGGTGAGGTGGGCTGATGCATAAAACAAGGGTTTGAAATTAGCTCACATACCATTCCATGAGCCAAATATGTAACAGACAAGACCTCCTCCCTGCTCAGTGAACTGGACTCAACACCCCCTATTCACCGCACAAGAATATATCTGACTAACAAGAATCTTAAAACCTATGTATTGATATCTCTCTGGAGTTGAATCAAGAGGGTGTAAAGCGGCATAAACACAGCAGGGAAAAGCAGCTCAACCCCATTATCAAAATAAATTACTTAAAATGAACCCCATAAAACAAAGACAGTGAAAGAGAGAGAAATTCTTACAAAATCCGTTCGGGGGCTCTTATGCAACCTGGATTGACCATATCTAGACCCACAGCTGGATGAGACAAAAGGCTGGACAATCTTGGGGCTGAGAGGATTGGTGAGGTTGGGTGAGCAAACGCAGACCGCTTAAAGTAATACCGCGTGGTACCCACCCCAAGGGTCCCAAATCTCCAGGTTCAAGGGCATCTTCCTACATCGAAAACATGCCTGGGAAACCCAGAAGATGGTACACCGTGTGATCGGGAAAGGTTTCTAAAACGCACCTCATTTCTCCTCTCCTTGTGCTCGGGTTCGCCATTCCAGCCGCTTTACTAACAATCTCCCTACTTGGAGAATCAGCACCTGGAACCTCCTGTTTGTTTCGTACAGGTTGCAATTTGTCCTGAGGATGAACGGGAAGACGGGGAACCAATGAGAGACTAGCTCTAGGTGTTGGGACAGGCACAGGTCACTCTATTTCCCCATCAGGAAGAAGAATGAAGCACAGGCTCAGCCTGCCCCCCGGAACCAGAATAGGGCCTGAAGCAATCCTGCGCTTTTGCGGCCAGCTCCCAAAAAAGCGAGTTGACAAATGGAGCTCAGGGCCACTGCAATTCACAAACCTGCAGAGTTATAAATGATAACTCTCGTCCACAAATATATTGAGGGAAGGCAACGAAGAGGATTTGAAAGCAAAGCAGAATTGCAGGAAACAGATTTCAGGAGGTAGATTCGACTCGCCTTTAAAGCACATGAAAAGCAGCAAAACATTGACAATGATGCCCTTGGCCAAAAAGGGCGTATGCGTTTTTTCCTGAATATATTCAGGAAAAAACGCATACGCCCTTTTTGGCCAACCAAGCAAGCCGGAAGTGCAAATCAGCACTACAAAGAAGTCTCGCTTGCCATCGGTCAAAAGGGCCACGCTGCAAAAAGAGTAAACACCAGAAATGCAGGACAGGCCATGGAGACATGGGAGCCTTGCTAGGCTGAGGGGTGGGATGTCAATTGCCAACAGCCACTCTGGAGAAGTGTACGGTGTGTCCTGAAACATGTAATAAACACAGCTTACAGAGCATAGGGCACTTCCACTCATGGGCGTATAAATTGGGAAAACTAAAAATCAACAAGACACAGGCACCCCAAAGTTTCGGGCTGCTCTGTGTACAAGAATCTCCACTTAGCTACACCTTAAGTATCCCAGGAAAGAGAAAAATGGATAAAGAAGTTGTGGTACTTAGGCACAATGGAATATCACTCAGCCATGAAATCAATGTCATAAGGCTAGTAGCAGCATGATGAGTGGATTTAGGGACGAGGATTCTAAGTGAAATAAGTCACACAGAAAAAGACAGTTATCCTAAGATATCACTTATAGAGGGCATGTCAAAATCGCTACACTTGAACTGAATTACAAAACAGAACAGAGTCACACATTTAGAAGACACACTATGGCTGCTTAACGGGAAAGGTGAGGTGGGCTGATGCATAAAACAAGGGTTTGAAATTAGCTCACATACCATTCCATAAGCCAAATATGTAACAGACAAGACCTCCTCCCTGCTCAGTGAACTGGACTCAACACCCCCTATTCACCGCACAAGAATATATCTGACTAGCAAGAATCTTAAAACCTATGTATTGATATCTCTCTGGAGTTGAATCAAGAGGGTGTAAAGCGGCATAAACACAGCAGGGAAAAGCAGCTCAACCCCATTATCAAAATAAATTACTTAAAATGAACGCCATAAAACAAAGACAGTGAAAGAGAGAGAAATTCTTACAAAATCCGTTCGGAGGCTCTGATGCAACCTGGATTGACCATATCTAGACCCACAGCTGGATGAGACATAAGGCTGGACACTCTTGGGGCTGAGAGGTTTGGTGAGGTTGGGTGAGGAAACGCAGACCCTTTAAAGTAATACCGCGGGGTACCCACCCCATGGGTCCCAAATCTCCAGGTTCAAGGGCATCTTCCTACATTGAAAACGTGCCTGGGAAACCCAGAAGATGGTACAGCGTGTGATCGGGAAAGGTTTCTAAAACGCACCTCATTTCTCCTCTCCTTGTGCTCGGGTTCGCCATTCCAGCCGCTTTACTACCAATCTCCCTACTTGGAGAATCAGCACCTTGAAGCTCCTGTTTCTTTCGTACAGGTTGCAATTTGTCCTGAGGATGAACGGGAAGAGGGGGAACCAACGAGAGACTAGCTCTAGGTGTTGGGACAGGCACAGGTCACTCTATTTCCCCATCAGGAAGAAGAATGAAGCACAGGCTCAGCCTGCCCCCCGGAACCAGAATAGGGCCTGAAGCAATCCTGCGCTTTTGCGGCCAGCTCCCAAAAAAGCGAGTTGACAAATGGAGCTCAGGGCCACTGCAATTCACAAACCTGCAGAGTTATAAATGATAACTCTCGTCCACAAATATATTGAGGGAAGGCAACGAAGAGGATTTGAAAGCAAGGCAGAATTGCAGGAAACAGATTTCAGGAGGTAGATTCGACTCGCCTTTAAAGCACATGAAAAGCAGCAAAACGTTGACAATGATGCCCTTGGCCAAAAAGGGCGTATGCGTTTTTTCCTGAATATATTCAGGAAAAAACGCATACGCCCTTTTTGGCCAACCAAGCAAGCCGGAAGTGCAAATCAGCACTACAAAGAAGTCTCGCTTGCCATCGGTCAAAAGGGCCATGCTGCCAAAAGTGTAAAAACCAGAAATTCAGGACAGGCCATGGAGACATGGGAGCCTTGCTACGCTGATGGGCAGGATGCCAATTGCCAACAGCCACTCTGGAGAAGTGTACGGTGTGTCCTGAAACATGTAATAAACACAGCTTACAGAGCATAGGGCACTTCCACTCATGGGCGTATAAATTGGGAAAACTAAAAATCAACAAGACACAGGCACCCCAAAGTTTCGGGCTGCTCTGTGTACAAGAACCTCCACTTAGGTACACCTTAAACATGCCAGGAAAGAGAAAAATGGATAAAGAAGTTGTGGTACTTAGGCACAATGGAATATCACTCAGCCATGAAATCAATGTCATAAGGCTAGTAGCAGCATGATGAGTGGATTTAGGGACGAGGATTCTAAGTGAAATAAGTCACACAGAAAAAGACAGTTATCCTAAGATATCACTTATAGAGGGCATGTCAAAATCGCTACACTTGAACTGAATTACAAAACAGAACAGAGTCACACATTTAGAAGACACACTATGGCTGCTTAACGGGAAAGGTGAGGTGGGCTGATGCATAAAACAAGGGTTTGAAATTAGCTCACATACCATTCCATGAGCCAAATATGTAACAGACAAGACCTCCTCCCTGCTCAGTGAACTGGACTCAACACCCCCTATTCACCGCACAAGAATATATCTGACTAACAAGAATCTTAAAACCTATGTATTGATATCTCTCTGGAGTTGAATCAAGAGGGTGTAAAGCGGCATAAACACAGCAGGGAAAAGCAGCTCAACCCCATTATCAAAATAAATTACTTAAAATGAACCCCATAAAACAAAGACAGTGAAAGAGAGAGAAATTCTTACAAAATCCGTTCGGGGGCTCTTATGCAACCTGGATTGACCATATCTAGACCCACAGCTGGATGAGACAAAAGGCTGGACAATCTTGGGGCTGAGAGGATTGGTGAGGTTGGGTGAGCAAACGCAGACCGCTTAAAGTAATACCGCGTGGTACCCACCCCAAGGGTCCCAAATCTCCAGGTTCAAGGGCATCTTCCTACATCGAAAACATGCCTGGGAAACCCAGAAGATGGTACACCGTGTGATCGGGAAAGGTTTCTAAAACGCACCTCATTTCTCCTCTCCTTGTGCTCGGGTTCGCCATTCCAGCCGCTTTACTAACAATCTCCCTACTTGGAGAATCAGCACCTGGAACCTCCTGTTTGTTTCGTACAGGTTGCAATTTGTCCTGAGGATGAACGGGAAGACGGGGAACCAATGAGAGACTAGCTCTAGGTGTTGGGACAGGCACAGGTCACTCTATTTCCCCATCAGGAAGAAGAATGAAGCACAGGCTCAGCCTGCCCCCCGGAACCAGAATAGGGCCTGAAGCAATCCTGCGCTTTTGCGGCCAGCTCCCAAAAAAGCGAGTTGACAAATGGAGCTCAGGGCCACTGCAATTCACAAACCTGCAGAGTTATAAATGATAACTCTCGTCCACAAATATATTGAGGGAAGGCAACGAAGAGGATTTGAAAGCAAAGCAGAATTGCAGAAAACAGATTTCAGGAGGTAGATTCGACTCGCCTTTAAAGCACATGAAAAGCAGCAAAACATTGACAATGATGCCCTTGGCCAAAAAGGGCGTATGCGTTTTTTCCTGAATATATTCAGGAAAAAACGCATACGCCCTTTTTGGCCAACCAAGCAAGCCGGAAGTGCAAATCAGCACTACAAAGAAGTCTCGCTTGCCATCGGTCAAAAGGGCCACGCTGCAAAAAGAGTAAACACCAGAAATGCAGGACAGGCCATGGAGACATGGGAGCCTTGCTAGGCTGAGGGGTGGGATGTCAATTGCCAACAGCCACTCTGGAGAAGTGTACGCTGTGTCCTGAAACATGTAATAAACACAGCTTACAGAGCATAGGGCACTTCCACTCATGGGCGTATAAATTGGGAAAACTAAAAATCAACAAGACACAGGCACCCCAAAGTTTCGGGCTGCTCTGTGTACAAGAACCTCCACTTAGGTACACCTTATGTATCCCAGGAAAGAGAAAAATGGATAAAGAAGTTGTGGTACTTAGGCACAATGGAATATCACTCAGCCATGAAATCAATGTCATAAGGCTAGTAGCAGCATGATGAGTGGATTTAGGGACGAGGATTCTAAGTGAAATAAGTCACACAGAAAAAGACAGTTATCCTAAGATATCACTTATAGAGGGCATGTCAAAATCGCTACACTTGAACTGAATTACAAAACAGAACAGAGTCACATATTTAGAAGACACACTATGGCTGCTTAACGGGAAAGGTGAGGTGGGGTGATGCATAAAACAAGGGTTTGAAATTAGCTCACATACCGTTCCATAAGCCAAATATGTAACAGACAAGACCTCCTCCCTGCTCAGTGAACTGGACTCAACACCCCCTATTCACCGCACAAGAATATATCTGACTAGCAAGAATCTTAAAACCTATGTATTGATATCTCTCTGGAGTTGAATCAAGAGGGTGTAAAGCGGCATAAACACAGCAGGGAAAAGCAGCTCAACCCCATTATCAAAATAAATTACTTAACATGAACGCCATAAAACAAAGACAGTGAAAGAGAGAGAAATTCTTACAAAATCCGTTCGGAGGCTCTGATGCAACCTGGATTGACCATATCTAGACCCACAGCTGGATGAGACATAAGGCTGGACACTCTTGGGGCTGAGAGGTTTGGTGAGGTTGGGTGAGGAAACGCAGACCCTTTAAAGTAATACCGCGGGGTACCCACCCCATGGGTCCCAAATCTCCAGGTTCAAGGGCATCTTCCTACATTGAAAACGTGCATGGGAAACCCAGAAGATGGTACAGCGTGTGATCGGGAAAGGTTTCTAAAACGCACCTCATTTCTCCTCTCCTTGTGCTCGGGTTCGCCATTCCAGCCGCTTTACTAACAATCTCCCTACTTGGAGAATCAGCACCTTGAAGCTCCTGTTTCTTTCGTACAGGTTGCAATTTGTCCTGAGGATGAACGGGAAGAGGGGGAACCAACGAGAGACTAGCTCTAGGTGTTGGGACAGGCACAGGTCACTCTATTTCCCCATCAGGAAGAAGAATGAAGCACAGGCTCAGCCTGCCCCCCGGAACCAGAATAGGGCCTGAAGCAATCCTGCGCTTTTGCGGCCAGCTCCCAAAAAAGCGAGTTGACAAATGGAGCTCAGGGCCACTGCAATTCACAAACCTGCAGAGTTATAAATGATAACTCTCGTCCACAAATATATTGAGGGAAGGCAACGAAGAGGATTTGAAAGCAAGGCAGAATTGCAGGAAACAGATTTCAGGAGGTAGATTCGACTCGCCTTTAAAGCACATGAAAAGCGGCAAAACGTTGACAATGATGCCCTTGGCCAAAAAGGGCGTATGCGTTTTTTCCTGAATATATTCAGGAAAAAACGCATACGCCCTTTTTGGCCAACCAAGCAAGCCGGAAGTGCAAATCAGCACTACAAAGAAGTCTCGCTTGCCATCGGTCAAAAGGGCCACGCTGCAAAAAGAGTAAACACCAGAAATGCAGGACAGGCCATGGAGACATGGGAGCCTTGCTAGGCTGAGGGGTGGGATGTCAATTGCCAACAGCCACTCTGGAGAAGTGTACGCTCTGTCCTGAAACATGTAATAAACACAGCTTACAGAGCATAGGGCACTTCCACTCATGGGCGTATAAATTGGGAAAACTAAAAATCAACAAGACACAGGCACCCCAAAGTTTCGGGCTGCTCTGTGTACAAGAATCTCCACTTAGCTACACCTTAAGTATCCCAGGAATGAGAAAAATGGATAAAGAAGTTGTGGTACTTAGGCACAATGGAATATCACTCAGCCATGAAATCAATGTCATAAGGCTAGTAGCAGCATGATGAGTGGATTTAGGGACGAGGATTCTAAGTGAAATAAGTCACACAGAAAAAGACAGTTATCCTAAGATATCACTTATAGAGGGCATGTCAAAATCGCTACACTTGAACTGAATTACAAAACAGAACAGAGTCACACATTTAGAAGACACACTATGGCTGCTTAACGGGAAAGGTGAGGTGGGCTGATGCATAAAACAAGGGTTTGAAATTAGCTCACATACCATTCCATGAGCCAAATATGTAACAGACAAGACCTCCTCCCTGCTCAGTGAACTGGACTCAACACCCCCTATTCACCGCACAAGAATATATCTGACTAACAAGAATCTTAAAACCTATGTATTGATATCTCTCTGGAGTTGAATCAAGAGGGTGTAAAGCGGCATAAACACAGCAGGGAAAAGCAGCTCAACCCCATTATCAAAATAAATTACTTAAAATGAACCCCATAAAACAAAGACAGTGAAAGAGAGAGAAATTCTTACAAAATCCGTTCGGGGGCTCTTATGCAACCTGGATTGACCATATCTAGACCCACAGCTGGATGAGACAAAAGGCTGGACAATCTTGGGGCTGAGAGGATTGGTGAGGTTGGGTGAGCAAACGCAGACCGCTTAAAGTAATACCGCGTGGTACCCACCCCAAGGGTCCCAAATCTCCAGGTTCAAGGGCATCTTCCTACATCGAAAACATGCCTGGGAAACCCAGAAGATGGTACACCGTGTGATCGGGAAAGGTTTCTAAAACGCACCTCATTTCTCCTCTCCTTGTGCTCGGGTTCGCCATTCCAGCCGCTTTACTAACAATCTCCCTACTTGGAGAATCAGCACCTGGAACCTCCTGTTTGTTTCGTACAGGTTGCAATTTGTCCTGAGGATGAACGGGAAGACGGGGAACCAATGAGAGACTAGCTCTAGGTGTTGGGACAGGCACAGGTCACTCTATTTCCCCATCAGGAAGAAGAATGAAGCACAGGCTCAGCCTGCCCCCCGGAACCAGAATAGGGCCTGAAGCAATCCTGCGCTTTTGCGGCCAGCTCCCAAAAAAGCGAGTTGACAAATGGAGCTCAGGGCCACTGCAATTCACAAACCTGCAGAGTTATAAATGATAACTCTCGTCCACAAATATATTGAGGGAAGGCAACGAAGAGGATTTGAAAGCAAAGCAGAATTGCAGGAAACAGATTTCAGGAGGTAGATTCGACTCGCCTTTAAAGCACATGAAAAGCAGCAAAACATTGACAATGATGCCCTTGGCCAAAAAGGGCGTATGCGTTTTTTCCTGAATATATTCAGGAAAAAACGCATACGCCCTTTTTGGCCAACCAAGCAAGCCGGAAGTGCAAATCAGCACTACAAAGAAGTCTCGCTTGCCATCGGTCAAAAGGGCCACGCTGCAAAAAGAGTAAACACCAGAAATGCAGGACAGGCCATGGAGACATGGGAGCCTTGCTAGGCTGAGGGGTGGGATGTCAATTGCCAACAGCCACTCTGGAGAAGTGTACGGTGTGTCCTGAAACATGTAATAAACACAGCTTACAGAGCATAGGGCACTTCCACTCATGGGCGTATAAATTGGGAAAACTAAAAATCAACAAGACACAGGCACCCCAAAGTTTCGGGCTGCTCTGTGTACAAGAATCTCCACTTAGCTACACCTTAAGTATCCCAGGAAAGAGAAAAATGGATAAAGAAGTTGTGGTACTTAGGCACAATGGAATATCACTCAGCCATGAAATCAATGTCATAAGGCTAGTAGCAGCATGATGAGTGGATTTAGGGACGAGGATTCTAAGTGAAATAAGTCACACAGAAAAAGACAGTTATCCTAAGATATCACTTATAGAGGGCATGTCAAAATCGCTACACTTGAACTGAATTACAAAACAGAACAGAGTCACACATTTAGAAGACACACTATGGCTGCTTAACGGGAAAGGTGAGGTGGGCTGATGCATAAAACAAGGGTTTGAAATTAGCTCACATACCATTCCATAAGCCAAATATGTAACAGACAAGACCTCCTCCCTGCTCAGTGAACTGGACTCAACACCCCCTATTCACCGCACAAGAATATATCTGACTAGCAAGAATCTTAAAACCTATGTATTGATATCTCTCTGGAGTTGAATCAAGAGGGTGTAAAGCGGCATAAACACAGCAGGGAAAAGCAGCTCAACCCCATTATCAAAATAAATTACTTAAAATGAACGCCATAAAACAAAGACAGTGAAAGAGAGAGAAATTCTTACAAAATCCGTTCGGAGGCTCTGATGCAACCTGGATTGACCATATCTAGACCCACAGCTGGATGAGACATAAGGCTGGACACTCTTGGGGCTGAGAGGTTTGGTGAGGTTGGGTGAGGAAACGCAGACCCTTTAAAGTAATACCGCGGGGTACCCACCCCATGGGTCCCAAATCTCCAGGTTCAAGGGCATCTTCCTACATTGAAAACGTGCCTGGGAAACCCAGAAGATGGTACAGCGTGTGATCGGGAAAGGTTTCTAAAACGCACCTCATTTCTCCTCTCCTTGTGCTCGGGTTCGCCATTCCAGCCGCTTTACTACCAATCTCCCTACTTGGAGAATCAGCACCTTGAAGCTCCTGTTTCTTTCGTACAGGTTGCAATTTGTCCTGAGGATGAACGGGAAGAGGGGGAACCAACGAGAGACTAGCTCTAGGTGTTGGGACAGGCACAGGTCACTCTATTTCCCCATCAGGAAGAAGAATGAAGCACAGGCTCAGCCTGCCCCCCGGAACCAGAATAGGGCCTGAAGCAATCCTGCGCTTTTGCGGCCAGCTCCCAAAAAAGCGAGTTGACAAATGGAGCTCAGGGCCACTGCAATTCACAAACCTGCAGAGTTATAAATGATAACTCTCGTCCACAAATATATTGAGGGAAGGCAACGAAGAGGATTTGAAAGCAAGGCAGAATTGCAGGAAACAGATTTCAGGAGGTAGATTCGACTCGCCTTTAAAGCACATAAAAAGCAGCAAAACGTTGACAATGATGCCCTTGGCCAAAAAGGGCGTATGCGTTTTTTCCTGAATATATTCAGGAAAAAACGCATACGCCCTTTTTGGCCAACCAAGCAAGCCGGAAGTGCAAATCAGCACTACAAAGAAGTCTCGCTTGCCATCGGTCAAAAGGGCCATGCTGCCAAAAGTGTAAAAACCAGAAATTCAGGACAGGCCATGGAGACATGGGAGCCTTGCTACGCTGATGGGCAGGATGCCAATTGCCAACAGCCACTCTGGAGAAGTGTACGGTGTGTCCTGAAACATGTAATAAACACAGCTTACAGAGCATAGGGCACTTCCACTCATGGGCGTATAAATTGGGAAAACTAAAAATCAACAAGACACAGGCACCCCAAAGTTTCGGGCTGCTCTGTGTACAAGAACCTCCACTTAGGTACACCTTAAACATGCCAGGAAAGAGAAAAATGGATAAAGAAGTTGTGGTACTTAGGCACAATGGAATATCACTCAGCCATGAAATCAATGTCATAAGGCTAGTAGCAGCATGATGAGTGGATTTAGGGACGAGGATTCTAAGTGAAATAAGTCACACAGAAAAAGACACTTATCCTAAGATATCACTTATAGAGGGCATGTCGAAATCGCTACACTTGAAGTGAATTACAAAACAGAACAGAGTCACATATTTAGAATACACACTATGGCTGCTTAACGGGAAAGGTGAGGTGGGGTGATGCATAAAACAAGGGTTTGAAATTAGCTCACATACCGTTCCATAAGCCAAATATGTAACAGACAAGACCTCCTCCCTGCTCAGTGAACTGGACTCAACACCCCCTATTCACCGCACAAGAATATATCTGACTAGCAAGAATCTTAAAACCTATGTATTGATATCTCTCTGGAGTTGAATCAAGAGGGTGTAAAGCGGCATAAACACAGCAGGGAAAAGCAGCTCAACCCCATTATCAAAATAAATTACTTAAAATGAACGCCATAAAACAAAGACAGTGAAAGAGAGAGAAATTCTTACAAAATCCGTTCGGAGGCTCTGATGCAACCTGGATTGACCATATCTAGACCCACAGCTGGATGAGACATAAGGCTGGACACTCTTGGGGCTGAGAGGTTTGGTGAGGTTGGGTGAGGAAACGCAGACCCTTTAAAGTAATACCGCGGGGTACCCACCCCATGGGTCCCAAATCTCCAGGTTCAAGGGCATCTTCCTACATTGAAAACGTGCCTGGGAAACCCAGAAGATGGTACAGCGTGTGATCGGGAAAGGTTTCTAAAACGCACCTCATTTCTCCTCTCCTTGTGCTCGGGTTCGCCATTCCAGCCGCTTTACTACCAATCTCCCTACTTGGAGAATCAGCACCTTGAAGCTCCTGTTTCTTTCGTACAGGTTGCAATTTGTCCTGAGGATGAACGGGAAGAGGGGGAACCAACGAGAGACTAGCTCTAGGTGTTGGGACAGGCACAGGTCACTCTATTTCCCCATCAGGAAGAAGAATGAAGCACAGGCTCAGCCTGCCCCCCGGAACCAGAATAGGGCCTGAAGCAATCCTGCGCTTTTGCGGCCAGCTCCCAAAAAAGCGAGTTGACAAATGGAGCTCAGGGCCACTGCAATACACAAACCTGCAGAGTTATAAATGATAACTCTCGTCCACAAATATATTGAGGGAAGGCAACGAAGAGGATTTGAAAGCAAGGCAGAATTGCAGGAAACAGATTTCAGGAGGTAGATTCGACTCGCCTTTAAAGCACATGAAAAGCAGCAAAACGTTGACAATGATGCCCTTGGCCAAAAAGGGCGTATGCGTTTTTTCCTGAATATATTCAGGAAAAAACGCATACGCCCTTTTTGGCCAACCAAGCAAGCCGGAAGTGCAAATCAGCACTACAAAGAAGTCTCGCTTGCCATCGGTCAAAAGGGCCACGCTGCAAAAAGAGTAAACACCAGAAATGCAGGACAGGCCATGGAGACATGGGAGCCTTGCTAGGCTGAGGGGTGGGATGTCAATTGCCAACAGCCACTCTGGAGAAGTGTACGGTGTGTCCTGAAACATGTAATAAACACAGCTTACAGAGCATAGGGCACTTCCACTCATGGGCGTATAAATTGGGAAAACTAAAAATCAACAAGACACAGGCACCCCAAAGTTTCGGGCTGCTCTGTGTACAAGAATCTCCACTTAGCTACACCTTAAATATCCCAGGAAAGAGAAAAATGGATAAAGAAGTTGTGGTACTTAGGCACAATGGAATATCACTCAGCCATGAAATCAATGTCATAAGGCTAGTAGCAGCATGATGAGTGGATTTAGGGACGAGGATTCTAAGTGAAATAAGTCACACAGAAAAAGACAGTTATCCTAAGATATCACTTATAGAGGGCATGTCAAAATCGCTACACTTGAACTGAATTACAAAACAGAACAGAGTCACACATTTAGAAGACACACTATGGCTGCTTAACGGGAAAGGTGAGGTGGGCTGATGCATAAAACAAGGGTTTGAAATTAGCTCACATACCATTCCATAAGCCAAATATGTAACAGACAAGACCTCCTCCCTGCTCAGTGAACTGGACTCAACACCCCCTATTCACCGCACAAGAATATATCTGACTAGCAAGAATCTTAAAACCTATGTATTGATATCTCTCTGGAGTTGAATCAAGAGGGTGTAAAGCGGCATAAACACAGCAGGGAAAAGCAGCTCAACCCCATTATCAAAATAAATTACTTAAAATGAACGCCATAAAACAAAGACAGTGAAAGAGAGAGAAATTCTTACAAAATCCGTTCGGAGGCTCTGATGCAACCTGGATTGACCATATCTAGACCCACAGCTGGATGAGACATAAGGCTGGACACTCTTGGGGCTGAGAGGTTGTGTGAGGTTGGGTGAGGAAACGCAGACCCTTTAAAGTAATACCGCGGGGTACCCACCCCATGGGTCCCAAATCTCCAGGTTCAAGGGCATCTTCCTACATTGAAAACGTGCCTGGGAAACCCAGAAGATGGTACAGCGTGTGATCGGGAAAGGTTTCTAAAACGCACCTCATTTCTCCTCTCCTTGTGCTCGGGTTCGCCATTCCAGCCGCTTTACTACCAATCTCCCTACTTGGAGAATCAGCACCTTGAAGCTCCTGTTTCTTTCGTACAGGTTGCAATTTGTCCTGAGGATGAACGGGAAGAGGGGGAACCAACGAGAGACTAGCTCTAGGTGTTGGGACAGGCACAGGTCACTCTATTTCCCCATCAGGAAGAAGAATGAAGCACAGGCTCAGCCTGCCCCCCGGAACCAGAATAGGGCCTGAAGCAATCCTGCGCTTTTGCGGCCAGCTCCCAAAAAAGCGAGTTGACAAATGGAGCTCAGGGCCACTGCAATTCACAAACCTGCAGAGTTATAAATGATAACTCTCGTCCACAAATATATTGAGGGAAGGCAACGAAGAGGATTTGAAAGCAAGGCAGAATTGCAGGAAACAGATTTCAGGAGGTAGATTCGACTCGCCTTTAAAGCACATGAAAAGCAGCAAAACGTTGACAATGATGCCCTTGGCCAAAAAGGGCGTATGCGTTTTTTCCTGAATATATTCAGGAAAAAACGCATACGCCCTTTTTGGCCAACCAAGCAAGCCGGAAGTGCAAATCAGCACTACAAAGAAGTCTCGCTTGCCATCGGTCAAAAGGGCCATGCTGCCAAAAGTGTAAAAACCAGAAATTCAGGACAGGCCATGGAGACATGGGAGCCTTGCTACGCTGATGGGCAGGATGCCAATTGCCAACAGCCACTCTGGAGAAGTGTACGGTGTGTCCTGAAACATGTAATAAACACAGCTTACAGAGCATAGGGCACTTCCACTCATGGGCGTATAAATTGGGAAAACTAAAAATCAACAAGACACAGGCACCCCAAAGTTTCGGGCTGCTCTGTGTACAAGAACCTCCACTTAGGTACACCTTAAACATGCCAGGAAAGAGAAAAATGGATAAAGAAGTTGTGGTACTTAGGCACAATGGAATATCACTCAGCCATGAAATCAATGTCATAAGGCTAGTAGCAGCATGATGAGTGGATTTAGGGACGAGGATTCTAAGTGAAATAAGTCACACAGAAAAAGACACTTATCCTAAGATATCACTTATAGAGGGCATGTCGAAATCGCTACACTTGAAGTGAATTACAAAACAGAACAGAGTCACATATTTAGAATACACACTATGGCTGCTTAACGGGAAAGGTGAGGTGGGGTGATGCATAAAACAAGGGTTTGAAATTAGCTCACATACCGTTCCATAAGCCAAATATGTAACAGACAAGACCTCCTCCCTGCTCAGTGAACTGGACTCAACACCCCCTATTCACCGCACAAGAATATATCTGACTAGCAAGAATCTTAAAACCTATGTATTGATATCTCTCTGGAGTTGAATCAAGAGGGTGTAAAGCGGCATAAACACAGCAGGGAAAAGCAGCTCAACCCCATTATCAAAATAAATTACTTAACATGAACGCCATAAAACAAAGACAGTGAAAGAGAGAGAAATTCTTACAAAATCCGTTCGGAGGCTCTGATGCAACCTGGATTGACCATATCTAGACCCACAGCTGGATGAGACATAAGGCTGGACACTCTTGGGGCTGAGAGGTTTGGTGAGGTTGGGTGAGGAAACGCAGACCCTTTAAAGTAATACCGCGGGGTACCCACCCCATGGGTCCCAAATCTCCAGGTTCAAGGGCATCTTCCTACATTGAAAACGTGCATGGGAAACCCAGAAGATGGTACAGCGTGTGATAGGGAAAGGTTTCTAAAACGCACCTCATTTCTCCTCTCCTTGTGCTCGGGTTCGCCATTCCAGCCGCTTTACTACCAATCTCCCTACTTGGAGAATCAGCACCTTGAAGCTCCTGTTTCTTTCGTACAGGTTGCAATTTGTCCTGAGGATGAACGGGAAGAGGGGGAACCAACGAGAGACTAGCTCTAGGTGTTGGGACAGGCACAGGTCACTCTATTTCCCCATCAGGAAGAAGAATGAAGCACAGGCTCAGCCTGCCCCCCGGAACCAGAATAGGGCCTGAAGCAATCCTGCGCTTTTGCGGCCAGCTCCCAAAAAAGCGAGTTGACAAATGGAGCTCAGGGCCACTGCAATTCACAAACCTGCAGAGTTATAAATGATAACTCTCGTCCACAAATATATTGAGGGAAGGCAACGAAGAGGATTTGAAAGCAAGGCAGAATTGCAGGAAACAGATTTCAGGAGGTAGATTCGACTCGCCTTTAAAGCACATGAAAAGCGGCAAAACATTGACAATGATGCCCTTGGCCAAAAAGGGCGTATGCGTTTTTTCCTGAATATATTCAGGAAAAAACGCATACGCCCTTTTTGGCCAACCAAGCAAGCCGGAAGTGCAAATCAGCACTACAAAGAAGTCTCGCTTGCCATCGGTCAAAAGGGCCACGCTGCAAAAAGAGTAAACACCAGAAATGCAGGACAGGCCATGGAGACATGGGAGCCTTGCTAGGCTGAGGGGTGGGATGTCAATTGCCAACAGCCACTCTGGAGAAGTGTACGCTGTGTCCTGAAACATGTAATAAACACAGCTTACAGAGCATAGGGCACTTCCACTCATGGGCGTATAAATTGAGAAAACTAAAAATCAACAAGACACAGGCACCCCAAAGTTTCGGGCTGCTCTGTGTACAAGAATCTCCACTTAGCTACACCTTAAGTATCCCAGGAAAGAGAAAAATGGATAAAGAAGTTGTGGTACTTAGGCACAATGGAATATCACTCAGCCATGAAATCAATGTCATAAGGCTAGTAGCAGCATGATGAGTGGATTTAGGGACGAGGATTCTAAGTGAAATAAGTCACACAGAAAAAGACACTTATCCTAAGATATCACTTATAGAGGGCATGTCAAAATCCCTACACTTGAACTGAATTACAAAACAGAACAGAGTCACATATTTAGAAGACACACTATGGCTGCTTAACGGGAAAGGTGATGTGGGGTGATGCATAAAACAAGGGTTTGAAGTTAGCTCAAATACCGTTCCATAAGCCAAATATGTAACAGACAAGACCTCCTCCCTGCTCAGTGAACTGGACTCAACACCCCCTATTCACCGCACAAGAATATATCTGACTAGCAAGAATCTTAAAACCTATGTATTGATATCTCTCTGGAGTTGAATCAAGAGGGCGTAAAGCGGCATAAACACAGCAGGGAAAAGCAGCTCAACCCCATTATCAAAATAAATTACTTAAAATGAACGCCATAAAACAAAGACAGTGAAAGAGAGAGAAATTCTTACAAAATCCGTTCGGAGGCTCTGATGCAACCTGGATTGACCATATCTAGACCCACACCTGGATGAGACATAAGGCTGGACACTCTTGGGGCTGAGAGGTTTGGTGAGGTTGGGTGAGGAAACGCAGACCCTTTAAAGTAATACCGCGTGGTACCCACCCCATGGGTCCCAAATCTCCAGGTTCAAGGGCATCTTCCTACATTGAAAACGTGCATGGGAAACCCAGAAGATGGTACAGCGTGTGATCGGGAAAGGTTTCTAAAACGCACCTCATTTCTCCTCTCCTTGTGCTCGGGTTCGCCATTCCAGCCGCTTTACTACCAATCTCCCTACTTGGAGAATCAGCACCTTGAAGCTCCTGTTTCTTTCGTACAGGTTGCAATTTGTCCTGAGGATGAACGGGAAGAGGGGGAACCAACGAGAGACTAGCTCTAGGTGTTGGGACAGGCACAGGTCACTCTATTTCCCCATCAGGAAGAAGAATGAAGCACAGGCTCAGCCTGCCCCCCGGAACCAGAATAGGGCCTGAAGCAATCCTGCGCTTTTGCGGCCAGCTCCCAAAAAAGCGAGTTGACAAATGGAGCTCAGGGCCACTGCAATTCACAAACCTGCAGAGTTATAAATGATAACTCTCGTCCACAAATATATTGAGGGAAGGCAACGAAGAGGATTTGAAAGCAAGGTAGAATTGCAGGAAACAGATTTCAGGAGGTAGATTCGACTCGCCTTTAAAGCACATGAAAAGCGGCAAAACGTTGACAATGATGCCCTTGGCCAAAAAGGGCGTATGCGTTTTTTCCTGAATATATTTTCCTGAATATATTCAGGAAAAAACGCATACGCCCTTTTTGGCCAACCAAGCAAGCCGGAAGTGCAAATCAGCACTACAAAGAAGTCTCGCTTGCCATCGGTCAAAAGGGCCACGCTGCAAAAAGAGTAAACACCAGAAATGCAGGACAGGCCATGGAGACATGGGAGCCTTGCTAGGCTGAGGGGTGGGATGTCAATTGCCAACAGCCACTCTGGAGAAGTGTACGGTGTGTCCTGAAACATGTAATAAACACAGCTTACAGAGCATAGGGCACTTCCACTCATGGGCGTATAAATTGGGAAAACTAAAAATCAACAAGACACAGGCACCCCAAAGTTTCGGGCTGCTCTGTGTACAAGAATCTCCACTTAGCTACACCTTAAGTATCCCAGGAAAGAGAAAAATGGATAAAGAAGTTGTGGTACTTAGGCACAATGGAATATCACTCAGCCATGAAATCAATGTCATAAGGCTAGTAGCAGCATGATGAGTGGAATTAGGGACGAGGATTCTAAGTGAAATAAGTCACACAGAAAAAGACAGTTATCCTAAGATATCACTTATAGAGGGCATGTCAAAATCGCTACACTTGAACTGAATTACAAAACAGAACAGAGTCACACATTTAGAAGACACACTATGGCTGCTTAACGGGAAAGGTGAGGTGGGCTGATGCATAAAACAAGGGTTTGAAATTAGCTCACATACCATTCCATAAGCCAAATATGTAACAGACAAGACCTCCTCCCTGCTCAGTGAACTGGACTCAACACCCCCTATTCACCGCACAAGAATATATCTGACTAGCAAGAATCTTAAAACCTATGTATTGATATCTCTCTGGAGTTGAATCAAGAGGGTGTAAAGCGGCATAAACACAGCAGGGAAAAGCAGCTCAACCCCATTATCAAAATAAATTACTTAAAATGAACGCCATAAAACAAAGACAGTGAAAGAGAGAGAAATTCTTACAAAATCCGTTCGGAGGCTCTGATGCAACCTGGATTGACCATATCTAGACCCACAGCTGGATGAGACATAAGGCTGGACACTCTTGGGGCTGAGAGGTTTGGTGAGGTTGGGTGAGGAAACGCAGACCCTTTAAAGTAATACCGCGGGGTACCCACCCCATGGGTCCCAAATCTCCAGGTTCAAGGGCATCTTCCTACATTGAAAACGTGCCTGGGAAACCCAGAAGATGGTACAGCGTGTGATCGGGAAAGGTTTCTAAAACGCACCTCATTTCTCCTCTCCTTGTGCTCGGGTTCGCCATTCCAGCCGCTTTACTACCAATCTCCCTACTTGGAGAATCAGCACCTTGAAGCTCCTGTTTCTTTCGTACAGGTTGCAATTTGTCCTGAGGATGAACGGGAAGAGGGGGAACCAACGAGAGACTAGCTCTAGGTGTTGGGACAGGCACAGGTCACTCTATTTCCCCATCAGGAAGAAGAATGAAGCACAGGCTCAGCCTGCCCCCCGGAACCAGAATAGGGCCTGAAGCAATCCTGCGCTTTTGCGGCCAGCTCCCAAAAAAGCGAGTTGACAAATGGAGCTCAGGGCCACTGCAATTCACAAACCTGCAGAGTTATAAATGATAACTCTCGTCCACAAATATATTGAGGGAAGGCAACGAAGAGGATTTGAAAGCAAGGCAGAATTGCAGGAAACAGATTTCAGGAGGTAGATTCGACTCGCCTTTAAAGCACATGAAAAGCAGCAAAACGTTGACAATGATGCCCTTGGCCAAAAAGGGCGTATGCGTTTTTTCCTGAATATATTCAGGAAAAAACGCATACGCCCTTTTTGGCCAACCAAGCAAGCCGGAAGTGCAAATCAGCACTACAAAGAAGTCTCGCTTGCCATCGGTCAAAAGGGCCACGCTGCAAAAAGAGTAAACACCAGAAATGCAGGACAGGCCATGGAGACATGGGAGCCTTGCTAGGCTGAGGGGTGGGATGTCAATTGCCAACAGCCACTCTGGAGAAGTGTACGCTGTGTCCTGAAACATGTAATAAACACAGCTTACAGAGCATAGGGCACTTCCACTCATGGGCGTATAAATTGAGAAAACTAAAAATCAACAAGACACAGGCACCCAAAAGTTTCGGGCTGCTCTGTGTACAAGAATCTCCACTTAGCTACACCTTAAGTATCCCAGGAAAGAGAAAAATGGATAAAGAAGTTGTGGTACTTAGGCACAATGGAATATCACTCAGCCATGAAATCAATGTCATAAGGCTAGTAGCAGCATGATGAGTGGATTTAGGGACGAGGATTCTAAGTGAAATAAGTCACACAGAAAAAGACAGTTATCCTAAGATATCACTTATAGAGGGCATGTCAAAATCGCTACACTTGAACTGAATTACAAAACAGAACAGAGTCACACATTTAGAAGACACACTATGGCTGCTTAACGGGAAAGGTGAGGTGGGCTGATGCATAAAACAAGGGTTTGAAATTAGCTCGTATACCATTCCATAAGCCAAATATGTAACAGACAAGACCTCCTCCCTGCTCAGTGAACTGGACTCAACACCCCCTATTCACCGCACAAGAATATATCTGACTAGCAAGAATCTTAAAACCTATGTATTGATATCTCTCTGGAGTTGAATCAAGAGGGTGTAAAGCGGCATAAACACAGCAGGGAAAAGCAGCTCAACCCCATTATCAAAATAAATTACTTAAAATGAACCCCATAAAAGAAAGACAGTGAAAGAGAGAGAAATTCTTACAAAATCCGTTCGGGGGCTCTTATGCAACCTGGATTGACCATATCTAGACCCACAGCTGGATGAGACATAAGGCTGGACACTTTTGGGGCTGAGAGGATTGGTGAGGTTGGGTGAGCAATCGCAGACCCTTTAAAGTAATACCGCGTGCTACCCACCCCATGGGTCCCAAATCTCCAGGTTCAAGGGCATCTTCCTACATCGAAAATATGCCTGGGAAACCCAGAAGATGGTACACCGTGTGATCGGGAAAGGTTTCTAAAACGCACCTCATTTCTCCTCTCCTTGTGCTCGGGTTCGCCATTCCAGCCGCTTTACTAACAATCTCCCTACTTGGAGAATCAGCACCTGGAACCTCCTGTTTGTTTCGTACAGGTTGCAATTTGTCCTGAGGATGAACGGGAAGACGGGGAACCAATGAGAGACTAGCTCTAGGTGTTGGGACAGGCACAGGTCACTCTATTTCCCCATCAGGAAGAAGAATGAAGCACAGGCTCAGCCTGCCCCCCGGAACCAGAATAGGGCCTGAAGCAATCCTGCGCTTTTGCGGCCAGCTCCCAAAAAAGCGAGTTGACAAATGGAGCTCAGGGCCACTACAATTCACAAACCTGCAGAGTTATAAATGATAACTCTCGTCCACAAATATATTGAGGGAAGGCAACGAAGAGGATTTGAAAGCAAAGCAGAATTGCAGGAAACAGATTTCAGGAGGTAGATTCGACTCGCCTTTAAAGCACATGAAAAGCAGCAAAACGTTGACAATGATGCCCTTGGCCAAAAAGGGCGTATGCGTTTTTTCCTGAATATATTCAGGAAAAAACGCATACGCCCTTTTTGGCCAACCAAGCAAGCCGGAAGTGCAAATCAGCACTACAAAGAAGTCTCGCTTGCCATCGGTCAAAAGGGTCATGCTGCCAAAAGTGTAAAAACCAGAAATTCAGGACAGGCCATGGAGACATGGGAGCCTTGCTACGCTGATGGGCAGGATGCCAATTGCCAACAGCCACTCTGGAGAAGTGTACGGTGTGTCCTGAAACATGTAATAAACACAGCTTACAGAGCATAGGGCACTTCCACTCATGGGCGTATAAATTGGGAAAACTAAAAATCAACAAGACACAGGCACCCCAAAGTTTCGGGCTGCTCTGTGTACAAGAACCTCCACTTAGGTACACCTTAAACATGCCAGGAAAGAGAAAAATGGATAAAGAAGTTGTGGTACTTAGGCACAATGGAATATCACTCAGCCATGAAATCAATGTCATAAGGCTAGTAGCAGCATGATGAGTGGATTTAGGGACGAGGATTCTAAGTGAAATAAGTCACACAGAAAAAGACACTTATCCTAAGATATCACTTATAGAGGGCATGTCGAAATCGCTACACTTGAAGTGAATTACAAAACAGAACAGAGTCACATATTTAGAATACACACTATGGCTGCTTAACGGGAAAGGTGAGGTGGGGTGATGCATAAAACAAGGGTTTGAAATTAGCTCACATACCGTTCCATAAGCCAAATATGTAACAGACAAGACCTCCTCCCTGCTCAGTGAACTGGACTCAACACCCCCTATTCACCGCACAAGAATATATCTGACTAGCAAGAATCTTAAAACCTATGTATTGATATCTCTCTGGAGTTGAATCAAGAGGGTGTAAAGCGGCATAAACACAGCAGGGAAAAGCAGCTCAACCCCATTATCAAAATAAATTACTTAAAATGAACGCCATAAAACAAAGACAGTGAAAGAGAGAGAAATTCTTACAAAATCCGTTCGGAGGCTCTGATGCAACCTGGATTGACCATATCTAGACCCACAGCTGGATGAGACATAAGGCTGGACACTCTTGGGGCTGAGAGGTTTGGTGAGGTTGGGTGAGGAAACGCAGACCCTTTAAAGTAATACCGCGGGGTACCCACCCCATGGGTCCCAAATCTCCAGGTTCAAGGGCATCTTCCTACATTGAAAACGTGCATGGGAAACCCAGAAGATGGTACAGCGTGTGATCGGGAAAGGTTTCTAAAACGCACCTCATTTCTCCTCTCCTTGTGCTCGGGTTCGCCATTCCAGCCGCTTTACTAACAATCTCCCTACTTGGAGAATCAGCACCTTGAAGCTCCTGTTTCTTTCGTACAGGTTGCAATTTGTCCTGAGGATGAACGGGAAGAGGGGGAACCAACGAGAGACTAGCTCTAGGTGTTGGGACAGGCACAGGTCACTCTATTTCCCCATCAGGAAGAAGAATGAAGCACAGGCTCAGCCTGCCCCCCGGAACCAGAATAGGGCCTGAAGCAATCCTGCGCTTTTGCGGCCAGCTCCCAAAAAAGCGAGTTGACAAATGGAGCTCAGGGCCACTGCAATTCACAAACCTGCAGAGTTATAAATGATAACTCTCGTCCACAAATATATTGAGGGAAGGCAACGAAGAGGATTTGAAAGCAAGGCAGAATTGCAGGAAACAGATTTCAGGAGGTAGATTCGACTCGCCTTTAAAGCACATGAAAAGCGGCAAAACGTTGACAATGATGCCCTTGGCCAAAAAGGGCGTATGCGTTTTTTCCTGAATATATTCAGGAAAAAACGCATACGCCCTTTTTGGCCAACCAAGCAAGCCGGAAGTGCAAATCAGCACTACAAAGAAGTCTCGCTTGCCATCAGTCAAAAGGGCCACGCTGCAAAAAGAGTAAACACCAGAAATGCAGGACAGGCCATGGAGACATGGGAGCCTTGCTAGGCTGAGGGGTGGGATGTCAATTGCCAACAGCCACTCTGGAGAAGTGTACGCTGTGTCCTGAAACATGTAATAAACACAGCTTACAGAGCATAGGGCACTTCCACTCATGGGCGTATAAATTGAGAAAACTAAAAATCAACAAGACACAGGCACCCCAAAGTTTCGGGCTGCTCTGTGTACAAGAATCTCCACTTAGCTACACCTTAAGTATCCCAGGAAAGAGAAAAATGGATAAAGAAGTTGTGGTACTTAGGCACAATGGAATATCACTCAGCCATGAAATCAATGTCATAAGGCTAGTAGCAGCATGATGAGTGGATTTAGGGACGAGGATTCTAAGTGAAATAAGTCACACAGAAAAAGACACTTATCCTAAGATATCACTTATAGAGGGCATGTCAAAATCCCTACACTTGAACTGAATTACAAAACAGAACAGAGTCACATATTTAGAAGACACACTATGGCTGCTTAACGGGAAAGGTGAGGTGGGGTGATGCATAAAACAAGGGTTTGAAGTTAGCTCAAATACCGTTCCATAAGCCAAATATGTAACAGACAAGACCTCCTCCCTGCTCAGTGAACTGGACTCAACACCCCCTATTCACCGCACAAGAATATATCTGACTAGCAAGAATCTTAAAACCTATGTATTGATATCTCTCTGGAGTTGAATCAAGAGGGCGTAAAGCGGCATAAACACAGCACGGAAAAGCAGCTCAACCCCATTATCAAAATAAATTACTTAAAATGAACGCCATAAAACAAAGACAGTGAAAGAGAGAGAAATTCTTACAAAATCCGTTCGGAGGCTCTGATGCAACCTGGATTGACCATATCTAGACCCACACCTGGATGAGACATAAGGCTGGACACTCTTGGGGCTGAGAGGTTTGGTGAGGTTGGGTGAGGAAACGCAGACCCTTTAAAGTAATACCGCGGGGTACCCACCCCATGGGTCCCAAATCTCCAGGTTCAAGGGCATCTTCCTACATTGAAAACGTGCATGGGAAACCCAGAAGATGGTACACCGTGTGATCGGGAAAGGTTTCTAAAACGCACCTCATTTCTCCTCTCCTTGTGCTCGGGTTCGCCATTCCAGCCGCTTTACTACCAATCTCCCTACTTGGAGAATCAGCACCTTGAAGCTCCTGTTTCTTTCGTACAGGTTGCAATTTGTCCTGAGGATGAACGGGAAGAGGGGGAACCAACGAGAGACTAGCTCTAGGTGTTGGGACAGGCACAGGTCACTCTATTTCCCCATCAGGAAGAAGAATGAAGCACAGGCTCAGCCTGCCCCCCGGAACCAGAATAGGGCCTGAAGCAATCCTGCGCTTTTGCGGCCAGCTCCCAAAAAAGCGAGTTGACAAATGGAGCTCAGGGCCACTGCAATTCACAAACCTGCAGAGTTATAAATGATAACTCTCGTCCACAAATATATTGAGGGAAGGCAACGAAGAGGATTTGAAAGCAAGGCAGAATTGCAGGAAACAGATTTCAGGAGGTAGATTCGACTCGCCTTTAAAGCACATGAAAAGCGGCAAAACGTTGACAATGATGCCCTTGGCCAAAAAGGGCGTATGCGTTTTTTCCTGAATATATTCAGGAAAAAACGCATACGCCCTTTTTGGCCAACCAAGCAAGCCGGAAGTGCAAATCAGCACTACAAAGAAGTCTCGCTTGCCATCGGTCAAAAGGGCCACGCTGCAAAAAGAGTAAACACCAGAAATGCAGGACAGGCCATGGAGACATGGGAGCCTTGCTAGGCTGAGGGGTGGGATGTCAATTGCCAACAGCCACTCTGGAGAAGTGTACGGTGTGTCCTGAAACATGTAATAAACACAGCTTACAGAGCATAGGGCACTTCCACTCATGGGCGTATAAATTGGGAAAACTAAAAATCAACAAGACACAGGCACCCCAAAGTTTCGGGCTGCTCTGTGTACAAGAATCTCCACTTAGCTACACCTTAAGTATCCCAGGAAAGAGAAAAATGGATAAAGAAGTTGTGGTACTTAGGCACAATGGAATATCACTCAGCCATGAAATCAATGTCATAAGGCTAGTAGCAGCATGATGAGTGGATTTAGGGACGAGGATTCTAAGTGAAATAAGTCACACAGAAAAAGACAGTTATCCTAAGATATCACTTATAGAGGGCATGTCAAAATCGCTACACTTGAACTGAATTACAAAACAGAACAGAGTCACACATTTAGAAGACACACTGTGGCTGCTTAACGGGAAAGGTGAGGTGGGCTGATGCATAAAACAAGGGTTTGAAATTAGCTCACATACCATTCCATAAGCCAAATATGTAACAGACAAGACCTCCTCCCTGCTCAGTGAACTGGACTCAACACCCCCTATTCACCGCACAAGAATATATCTGACTAGCAAGAATCTTAAAACCTATGTATTGATATCTCTCTGGAGTTGAATCAAGAGGGTGTAAAGCGGCATAAACACAGCAGGGAAAAGCAGCTCAACCCTATTATCAAAATAAATTACTTAAAATGAACCCCATAAAACAAAGACAGTGAAAGAGAGAGAAATTCTTACAAAATCCGTTCGGGGGCTCTTATGCAACCTGGATTGACCATATCTAGACCCACAGCTGGATGAGACAAAAGGCTGGACACTCTTGGGGCTGAGAGGTTGTGTGAGGTTGGGTGAGGAAACGCAGACCCTTTAAAGTAATACCGCGGGGTACCCACCCCATGGGTCCCAAATCTCCAGGTTCAAGGGCATCTTCCTACATTGAAAACGTGCATGGGAAACCCAGAAGATGGTACACCGTGTGATCGGGAAAGGTTTCTAAAACGCACCTCATTTCTCCTCTCCTTGTGCTCGGGTTAGCCATTCCAGACGCTTTACTAACAATCTCCCTACTTGGAGAATCAGCACCTTGAAGCTCCTGTTTCTTTCGTACAGGTTGCAATTTGTCCTGAGGATGAACGGGAAGAGGGGAAACCAACGAGAGACTAGCTCTAGGTGTTGGGACAGGCACAGGTCACTCTATTTCCCCATCAGGAAGAAGAATGAAGCACAGGCTCAGCCTGCCCCCCGGAACCAGAATAGGGCCTGAAGCAATCCTGCGCTTTTGCGGCCAGCTCCCCAAAAAGCGAGTTGACAAATGGAGCTCAGGGCCACTGCAATTCACAAACCTGCAGAGTTATCAATGATAACTCTCGTCCACAAATATATTGAGGGAAGGCAACGAAGAGGATTTGAAAGCAAGGCAGAATTGCAGGAAACAGATTTCAGGAGGTAGATTCGACTCGTCTTTAAAGCACATGAAAAGCGGCAAAACGTTGACAATGATGCCCTTGGCCAAAAAGGGCGTATGCGTTTTTTCCTGAATATATTCAGGAAAAAACGCATACGCCCTTTTTGGCCAACCAAGCAAGCCGGAAGTGCAAATCAGCACTACAAAGAAGTCTCGCTTGCCATCGGTCAAAAGGGCCACGCTGCAAAAAGAGTAAACACCAGAAACGCAGGACAGGCCATGGAGACATGGGAGCCTTGCTAGGCTGAGGGGTGGGATGTCAATTGCCAACAGCCACTCTGGAGAAGTGTACGCTGTGTCCTGAAACATGTAATAATCACAGCTTACAGAGCATAGGGCACTTCCACTCATGGGCGTATAAATTGGGAAAACTAAAAATCAACAAGACACAGGCACCCCAAAGTTTAGGGCTTCTCTGTGTACAAGAACCTCCACTTAGGTACACCTTAAACATGCCAGGAAAGAGAAAAATGGATAAAGAAGTTGTGGTACTTAGGCACAATGGAATATCACTCAGCCATGAAATCAATGTCATAAGGCTAGTAGCAGCATGATGAGTGGATTTAGGGACGAGGATTCTAAGTGAAATAAGTCACACAGAAAAAGACTCTTATCCTAAGATATCACTTATAGAGGGCATGTCGAAATCGCTACACTTGAACTGAATTACAAAACAGAACAGAGTCACATATTTAGAAGACACACTATGGCTGCTTAACGGGAAAGTTGAGGTGGGGTGATGCATAAAACAAGGGTTTGAAATTAGCTCACATACCGTTCCATAAGCCAAATATGTAACAGACAAGACCTCCTCCCTGTTCAGTGAACTGGACTCAACACCCCCTATTCACCGCACAAGAATATATCTGACTAGCAAGAATCTTAAAACCTATGTATTGATATCTCTCTGGAGTTGAAGCAAGAGGGTGTAAAGCGGCATAAACACAGCAGGGAAAAGCAGCTCAACCCCATTATCAACATAAATTACTTAAAATGAACGCCATAAAACAAAGACAGTGAAAGAGAGAGAAATTCTTACAAAATCCGTTCGGAGGGTCTGATGCAACCTGGATTGACCATATCTAGACCCACAGCTGGATGAGACATAAGGCTGGACACTCTTGGGGCTGAGAGATTTGGTGAGGTTGGGTGAGGAAACGCAGACCCTTTAAAGTAATACCGCGGGGTACCCACACCATGGGTCCCAAATCTCCAGGTTCAAGGGCATCTTCCTACATTGAAAACGTGCATGGGAAACCCAGAAGATGGTACACCGTGTGATCGGGAAAGGTTTCTAAAACGCACCTCATTTCTCCTCTCCTTATGCTCGGGTTCGCCATTCCAGCCGCTTTACTAACAATCTCCCTACTTGGAGAATCAGCACCTGGAACCTCCTGTTTGTTTCGTACAGGTTGCAATTTGTCCTGAGGATGAACGGGAAGAGGGGAAACCAACGAGAGACTAGCTCTAGGTGTTGGGACAGGCACAGGTCACTCTATTTCCCCATCAGGAAGAAGAATGAAGCACAGGCTCAGCCTGCCCCCTGGAACCAGAATAGGGCCTGAAGCAATCCTGCACTTTTGCGGCCAGCTCCCCAAAAAGCGAGTTGACAAATGGAGCTCAGGGCCACTGCAATTCACAAACCTGCAGAGTTATAAATGATAACTCTCGTCCACAAATATATTGAGGGAAGGCAACGAAGAGGATTTGAAAGCAAGGCAGAATTGCAGGAAACAGATTTCAGGAGGTAGATTCGACTCGTCTTTAAAGCACATGAAAAGCGGCAAAACGTCGACAATGATGCCCTTGGCCAAAAAGGGCGTATGCGTTTTTTCCTGAATATATTCAGGAAAAAACGCATACGCCCTTTTTGGCCAACCAAGCAAGCCGGAAGTGCAAATCAGCACTACAAAGAAGTCTCGCTTGCCATCGGTCAAAAGGGCCACGCTGCAAAAAGAGTAAACACCAGAAACGCAGGACAGGCCATGGAGACATGGGAGCCTTGCTAGGCTGAGGGGTGGGATGTCAATTGCCAACAGCCACTCTGGAGAAGTGTACGCTGTGTCCTGAAACATGTAATAAACACAGCTTACAGAGCATAGGGCATTTCCACTCATGGGCGTATAAATTGGGAAAACTAAAAATCAACAAGACACAGGCACCCCAAAGTTTCGGGCTGCTCTGTGTACAAGAATCTCCACTTAGCTACACCTTAAGTATCCCAGGAAAGAGAAAAATGGATAAAGAAGTTGTGGTACTTAGGCACAATGGAATATCACTCAGCCATGAAATCAATGTCATAAGGCTAGTAGCAGCATGATGAGTGGATTTAGGGACGAGGATTCTAAGTGAAATAAGTCACACAGAAAAAGACAGTTATCCTAAGATATCACTTATAGAGGGCATGTCAAAATCGCTACACTTGAACTGAATTACAAAACAGAACAGAGTCACACATTTAGAAGACACACTATGGCTGCTTAACGGGAAAGGTGAGGTGGGCTGATGCATAAAACAAGGGTTTGAAATTAGCTCATATACCATTCCATAAGCCAAATATGTAACAGACAAGACCTCCTCCCTGCTCAGTGAACTGGACTCAACACCCCCTATTCACCGCACAAGAATATATCTGACTAGCAAGAATCTTAAAACCTATGTATTGATATCTCTCTGGAGTTGAATCAAGAGGGTGTAAAGCGGCATAAACACAGCAGGGAAAAGCAGCTCAACCCCATTATCAAAATAAATTACTTAAAATGAACGCCATAAAACAAAGACAGTGAAAGAGAGAGAAATTCTTACAAAATCCGTTCGGAGGCTCTGATGCAACCTGGATTGACCATATCTACACCCACAGCTGGATGAGACATAAGGCTGGACACTCTTGGGGCTGAGAGGTTTGGTGAGGTTGGGTGAGGAAACGCAGACCCTTTAAAGTAATACCGCGGGGTACCCACCCCATGGGTCCCAAATCTCCAGGTTCAAGGGCATCTTCCTACATTGAAAACGTGCATGGGAAACCCAGAAGATGGTACAGCGTGTGATCGGGAAAGGTTTCTAAAACGCACCTCATTTCTCCTCTCCTTGTGCTCGGGTTCGCCATTCCAGCCGCTTTACTACCAATCTCCCTACTTGGAGAATCAGCACCTTGAAGCTCCTGTTTCTTTCGTACAGGTTGCAATTTGTCCTGAGGATGAACGGGAAGAGGGGGAACCAACGAGAGACTAGCTCTAGGTGTTGGGACAGGCACAGGTCACTCTATTTCCCCATCAGGAAGAAGAATGAAGCACAGGCTCAGCCTGCCCCCTGGATCCAGAATAGGGCCTGAAGCAATCCTGCGCTTTTGCGGCCAGCTCCCAAAAAAGCGAGTTGACAAATGGAGCTCAGGGCCACTGCAATTCACAAACCTGCAGAGTTATAAATGATAACTCTCGTCCACAAATATATTGAGGGAAGGCAACGAAGAGGATTTGAAAGCAAGGCAGAATTGCAGGAAACAGATTTCAGGAGGTAGATTCGACTCGCCTTTAAAGCACATGAAAAGCAGCAAAACGTTGACAATGATGCCCTTGGCCAAAAAGGGCGTATGCGTTTTTTCCTGAATATTTCAGGAAAAAACGCATACGCCCTTTTTGGCCAACCAAGCAAGCCGGAAGTGCAAATCAGCACTACAAAGAAGTCTCGCTTGCCATCGGTCAAAAGGGCCATGCTGCCAAAAGTGTAAAAACCAGAAATTCAGGACAGGCCATGGAGACATGGGAGCCTTGCTACGCTGATGGGCAGGATGCCAATTGCCAACAGCCACTCTGGAGAAGTGTACGGTGTGTCCTGAAACATGTAATAAACACAGCTTACAGAGCATAGGGCACTTCCACTCATGGGCGTATAAATTGGGAAAACTAAAAATCAACAAGACACAGGCACCCCAAAGTTTCGGGCTGCTCTGTGTACAAGAATCTCCACTTAGCTACACCTTAAGTATCCCAGGAAAGAGAAAAATGGATAAAGAAGTTGTGGTACTTAGGCACAATGGAATATCACTCAGCCATGAAATCAATGTCATAAGGCTAGTAGCAGCATGATGAGTGGATTTAGGGACGAGGATTCTAAGTGAAATAAGTCACACAGAAAAAGACAGTTATCCTAAGATATCACTTATAGAGGGCATGTCAAAATCGCTACACTTGAACTGAATTACAAAACAGAACAGAGTCACACATTTAGAAGACACACTATGGCTGCTTAACGGGAAAGGTGAGGTGGGCTGATGCATAAAACAAGGGTTTGAAATTAGCTCACATACCATTCCATAAGCCAAATATGTAACAGACAAGACCTCCTCCCTGCTCAGTGAACTGGACTCAACACCCCCTATTCACCGCACAAGAATATATCTGACTAGCAAGAATCTTAAAACCTATGTATTGATATCTCTCTGGAGTTGAATCAAGAGGGTGTAAAGCGGCATAAACACAGCAGGGAAAAGCAGCTCAACCCCATTATCAAAATAAATTACTTAAAATGAACCCCATAAAACAAAGACAGTGAAAGAGAGAGAAATTCTTACAAAATCCGTTCGGGGGCTCTTATGCAACCTGTATTGACCATATCTAGACCCACAGCTGGATGAGACAAAAGGCTGGACAATCTTGGGGCTGAGAGGATTGGTGAGGTTGGGTGAGCAAACGCAGACCGCTTAAAGTATACCGCGTGGTACCCACCCCATGGGAACCAAATCTCCAGGTTCAAGGGCATCTTCCTACATCGAAAACATGCCTGGGAATCCCAGAAGATGGTACACCGTGTGATCGGGAAAGGTTTCTAAAACGCACCTCATTTCTCCTCTCCTTGTGCTCGGGTTCGCCATTCCAGCCGCTTTACTAACAATCTCCCTACTTGGAGAATCAGCACCTGGAACCTCCTGTTTGTTTCGTACAGGTTGCAATTTGTCCTGAGGATGAACGGGAAGACGGGGAACCAATGAGAGACTAGCTCTAGGTGTTGGGACAGGCACAGGTCACTGTATTTCCCCATCAGGAAGAAGAATGAAGCACAGGCTCAGCCTGGCCCCCGGAAACAGAATAGGGCCTGAAGCAATCCTGCGCTTTTGCGGCCAGCTCCCAAAAAAGCGAGTTGACAAATGGAGCTCAGGGCCACTGCAATTCACAAACCTGCAGAGTTATAAATGATAACTCTCGTCCACAAATATATTGAGGGAAGGCAACGAAGAGGATTTGAAAGCAAAGCAGAATTGCAGGAAACAGATTTCAGGAGGTAGATTCGACTCGCCTTTAAAGCACATGAAAAGCAGCAAAACGTTGACAATGATGCCCTTGGCCAAAAAGGGCGTATGCGTTTTTTCCTGAATATATTCAGGAAAAAACGCATACGCCCTTTTTGGCCAACCAAGCAAGCTGGAAGTGCAAATCAGCACTACAAAGAAGTCTCGCTTGCCATCGGTCAAAAGGGCCATGCTGCAAAAAGTGTAAAAACCAGAAATGCAGGACAGGCCATGGAGACATGGGAGCCTTGCTAGGCTGAGGGGTGGGATGTCAATTGCCAACAGCCACTCTGGAGAAGTGTACGCTGTGTCCTGAAACATGTAATAAACACAGCTTACAGAGCATAGGGCACTTCCACTCATGGGCGTATAAATTGGGAAAACTAAAAATCAACAAGACACAGGCACCCCAAAGTTTCGGGCTTCTCTGTGTACAAGAACCTCCACTTAGGTAAACCTTAAACATGCCAGGAAAGAGAAAAATGGATAAAGAAGTTGTGGTACTTAGGCACAATGGAATATCACTCAGCCATGAAATCAATGTCATAAGGCTAGTAGCAGCATGATGAGTGGATTTAGGGACGAGGATTCTAAGTGAAATAAGTCACACAGAAAAAGAATCTTATCCTAAGATATCACTTATAGAGGGCATGTCGAAATCGCTACACTTGAACTGAATTACAAAACAGAATAGAGTCACATATTTAGAAGACACACTATGGCTGCTTAACGGGAAAGGTGAGTTGGGGTGATGCATAAAACAAGGGTTTGAAATTAGCTCACATACCGTTCCATAAGCCAAATATGTAACAGACAAGACCTCCTCCCTGCTCAGTGAACTGGACTCAACACCCCCTATTCACCGCACAAAATATATCTGACTAGCAAGAATCTTAAAACCTATGTATTGATATCTCTCTGGAGTTGAATCAAGAGGGTGTAAAGGGGCATAAACACAGCAGGGAAAAGCAGCTCAACCCCATTATCAAAATAAATTACTTAAAATGAACGCCATAAAACAAAGACAGTGAAAGAGAGAGAAATTCTTACAAAATCCGTTCGGAGGGTCTGATGCAACCTGGATTGACCATATCTAGACCCACAGCTGGATGAGACATAAGGCTGGACACTCTTGGGGCTGAGAGATTTGGTGAGGTTGGGTGAGGAAACGCAGACCCTTTAAAGTAATACCGTGGGGTACCCACCCCATGGGTCCCAAATCTCCAGGTTCAAGGGCATCTTCCTACATTGAAAACGTGCATGGGAAACCCAGAAGATGGTACACCGTGTGATCGGGAAAGGTTTCTAAAACGCACCTCATTTCTCCTCTCCTTATGCTCGGGTTCGCCATTCCAGCCGCTTTACTAACAATCTCCCTACTTGGAGAATCAGCACCTTGAAGCTCCTGTTTCTTTCGTACAGGTTGCAATTTGTCCTGAGGATGAACGGGAAGAGGGGGAACCAACGAGAGACTAGCTCTAGGTGTTGGGACAGGCACAGGTCACTCTATTTCCCCATCAGGAAGAAGAATGAAGCACAGGCTCAGCCTGCCCCCCGGAACCAGAATAGGGCCTGAAGCAATCCTGCGCTTTTGCGGCCAGCTCCCAAAAAAGCGAGTTGACAAATGGAGCTCAGGGCCACTGCAATTCACAAACCTGCAGAGTTATAAATGATAACTCTCGTCCACAAATATATTGAGGGAAGGCAACGAAGAGGATTTGAAAGCAAGGCAGAATTGCAGGAAACAGATTTCAGGAGGTAGATTCGACTCGCCTTTAAAGCACATGAAAAGCGGCAAAACGTTGACAATGATGCCCTTGGCCAAAAAGGGCGTATGCGTTTTTTCCTGAATATATTCAGGAAAAAACGCATACGCCCTTTTTGGCCAACCAAGCAAGCCGGAAGTGCAAATCAGCACTACAAAGAAGTCTCGCTTGCCATCGGTCAAAAGGGCCACGCTGCAAAAAGAGTAAACACCAGAAATGCAGGACAGGCCATGGAGACATGGGAGCCTTGCTAGGCTGAGGGGTGGGATGTCAATTGCCAACAGCCACTCTGGAGAAGTGTACGCTGTGTCCTGAAACATGTAATAAACACAGCTTACAGAGCATAGGGCACTTCCACTCATGGGCGTATAAATTGAGAAAACTAAAAATCAACAAGACACAGGCACCCCAAAGTTTCGGGCTGCTCTGTGTACAAGAATCTCCACTTAGCTACACCTTAAGTATCCCAGGAAAGAGAAAAATGGATAAAGAAGTTGTGGTACTTAGGCACAATGGAATATCACTCAGCCATGAAATCAATGTCATAAGGCTAGTAGCAGCATGATGAGTGGATTTAGGGACGAGGATTCTAAGTGAAATAAGTCACACAGAAAAAGACACTTATCCTAAGATATCACTTATAGAGGGCATGTCAAAATCGCTACACTTGAACTGAATTACAAAACAGAACAGAGTCACACATTTAGAAGACACACTATGGCTGCTTAACGGGAAAGGTGAGGTGGGCTGATGCATAAAACAAGGGTTTGAAATTAGCTCATATACCATTCCATAAGCCAAATATGTAACAGACAAGACCTCCTCCCTGCTCAGTGAACTGGACTCAACACCCCCTATTCACCGCACAAGAATATATCTGACTAGCAAGAATCTTAAAACCTATGTATTGATATCTCTCTGGAGTTGAATCAAGAGGGTGTAAAGCGGCATAAACACAGCAGGGAAAAGCAGCTCAACCCCATTATCAAAATAAATTACTTAAAATGAACCCCATAAAACAAAGACAGTGAAAGAGAGAGAAATTCTTACAAAATCCGTTCGGGGGCTCTTATGCAACCTGGATTGACCATATCTAGACCCACAGCTGGATGAGACAAAAGGCTGGACAATCTTGGGGCTGAGAGGATTGGTGAGGTTGGGTGAGCAAACGCAGACCGCTTAAAGTAATACCGCGTGGTACCCACCCCAAGGGTCCCAAATCTCCAGGTTCAAGGGCATCTTCCTACATCGAAAACATGCCTGGGAAACCCAGAAGATGGTACACCGTGTGATCGGGAAAGGTTTCTAAAACGCACCTCATTTCTCCTCTCCTTGTGCTCGGGTTCGCCATTCCAGCCGCTTTACTAACAATCTCCCTACTTGGAGAATCAGCACCTGGAACCTCCTGTTTGTTTCGTACAGGTTGCAATTTGTCCTGAGGATGAACGGGAAGACGGGGAACCAATGAGAGACTAGCTCTAGGTGTTGGGACAGGCACAGGTCACTCTATTTCCCCATCAGGAAGAAGAATGAAGCACAGGCTCAGCCTGCCCCCCGGAACCAGAATAGGGCCTGAAGCAATCCTGCGCTTTTGCGGCCAGCTCCCAAAAAAGCGAGTTGACAAATGGAGCTCAGGGCCACTACAATTCACAAACCTGCAGAGTTATAAATGATAACTCTCGTCCACAAATATATTGAGGGAAGGCAACGAAGAGGATTTGAAAGCAAAGCAGAATTGCAGGAAACAGATTTCAGGAGGTAGATTCGACTCGCCTTTAAAGCACATGAAAAGCAGCAAAACGTTGACAATGATGCCCTTGGCCAAAAAGGGCGTATGCGTTTTTTCCTGAATATATTCAGGAAAAAACGCATACGCCCTTTTTGGCCAACCAAGCAAGCCGGAAGTGCAAATCAGCACTACAAAGAAGTCTCGCTTGCCATCGGTCAAAAGGGCCATGCTGCAAAAAGTGTAAAAACCAGAAATGCAGGACAGGCCATGGAGACATGGGAGCCTTGCTACGCTGATGGGCAGGATGCCAATTGCCAACAGCCACTCTGGAGAAGTGTACGGTGTGTCCTGAAACATGTAATAAACACAGCTTACAGAGCATAGGGCACTTCCACTCATGGGCGTATAAATTGGGAAAACTAAAAATCAACAAGACACAGGCACCCCAAAGTTTCGGGCTGCTCTGTGTACAAGAATCTCCACTTAGCTACACCTTAAGTATCCCAGGAAAGAGAAAAATGGATAAAGAAGTTGTGGTACTTAGGCACAATGGAATATCACTCAGCCATGAAATCAATGTCATAAGGCTAGTAGCAGCATGATGAGTGGATTTAGGGACGAGGATTCTAAGTGAAATAAGTCACACAGAAAAAGACAGTTATCCTAAGATATCACTTATAGAGGGCATGTCAAAATCGCTACACTTGAACTGAATTACAAAACAGAACAGAGTCACACATTTAGAAGACACACTATGGCTGCTTAACGGGAAAGGTGAGGTGGGCTGATGCATAAAACAAGGGTTTGAAATTAGCTCATATACCATTCCATAAGCCAAATATGTAACAGACAAGACCTCCTCCCTGCTCAGTGAACTGGACTCAACACCCCCTATTCACCGCACAAGAATATATCTGACTAGCAAGAATCTTAAAACCTATGTATTGATATCTCTCTGGAGTTGAATCAAGAGGGTGTAAAGCGGCATAAACACAGCAGGGAAAAGCAGCTCAACCCCATTATCAAAATAAATTACTTAAAATGAACGCCATAAAACAAAGACAGTGAAAGAGAGAGAAATTCTTACAAAATCCGTTCGGAGGCTCTGATGCAACCTGGATTGACCATATCTACACCCACAGCTGGATGAGACATAAGGCTGGACACTCTTGGGGCTGAGAGGTTTGGTGAGGTTGGGTGAGGAAACGCAGACCCTTTAAAGTAATACCGCGGGGTACCCACCCCATGGGTCCCAAATCTCCAGGTTCAAGGGCATCTTCCTACATTGAAAACGTGCATGGGAAACCCAGAAGATGGTACAGCGTGTGATCGGGAAAGGTTTCTAAAACGCACCTCATTTCTCCTCTCCTTGTGCTCGGGTTCGCCATTCCAGCCGCTTTACTACCAATCTCCCTACTTGGAGAATCAGCACCTTGAAGCTCCTGTTTCTTTCGTACAGGTTGCAATTTGTCCTGAGGATGAACGGGAAGAGGGGGAACCAACGAGAGACTAGCTCTAGGTGTTGGGACAGGCACAGGTCACTCTATTTCCCCATCAGGAAGAAGAATGAAGCACAGGCTCAGCCTGCCCCCTGGATCCAGAATAGGGCCTGAAGCAATCCTGCGCTTTTGCGGCCAGCTCCCAAAAAAGCGAGTTGACAAATGGAGCTCAGGGCCACTGCAATTCACAAACCTGCAGAGTTATAAATGATAACTCTCGTCCACAAATATATTGAGGGAAGGCAACGAAGAGGATTTGAAAGCAAGGCAGAATTGCAGGAAACAGATTTCAGGAGGTAGATTCGACTCGCCTTTAAAGCACATGAAAAGCAGCAAAACGTTGACAATGATGCCCTTGGCCAAAAAGGGCGTATGCGTTTTTTCCTGAATATTTCAGGAAAAAACGCATACGCCATTTTTGGCCAACCAAGCAAGCCGGAAGTGCAAATCAGCACTACAAAGAAGTCTCGCTTGCCATCGGTCAAAAGGGCCATGCTGCCAAAAGTGTAAAAACCAGAAATTCAGGACAGGCCATGGAGACATGGGAGCCTTGCTACGCTGATGGGCAGGATGCCAATTGCCAACAGCCACTCTGGAGAAGTGTACGGTGTGTCCTGAAACATGTAATAAACACAGCTTACAGAGCATAGGGCACTTCCACTCATGGGCGTATAAATTGGGAAAACTAAAAATCAACAAGACACAGGCACCCCAAAGTTTCGGGCTGCTCTGTGTACAAGAACCTCCACTTAGGTACACCTTAAACATGCCAGGAAAGAGAAAAATGGATAAAGAAGTTGTGGTACTTAGGCACAATGGAATATCACTCAGCCATGAAATCAATGTCATAAGGCTAGTAGCAGCATGATGAGTGGATTTAGGGACGAGGATTCTAAGTGAAATAAGTCACACAGAAAAAGACACTTATCCTAAGATATCACTTATAGAGGGCATGTCGAAATCGCTACACTTGAAGTGAATTACAAAACAGAACAGAGTCACATATTTAGAAGACACACTATGGCTGATTAACGGGAAAGGTGAGGTGGGGTGATGCATAAAACAAGGGTTTGAAATTAGCTCACATACCGTTCCATAAGCCAAATATGTAACAGACAAGACCTCCTCCCTGCTCAGTGAACTGGACTCAACACCCCCTATTCACCGCACAAGAATATATCTGACTAGCAAGAATCTTAAAACCTATGTATTGATATCTCTCTGGAGTTGAATCAAGAGGGTGTAAAGCGGCATAAACACAGCAGGGAAAAGCAGCTCAACCCCATTATCAAAATAAATTACTTAAAATGAACGCCATAAAACAAAGAGAGTGAAAGAGAGAGAAATTCTTACAAAATCCGTTCGGAGGCTCTGATGCAACCTGGATTGACCATATCTAGACCCACAGCTGGATGAGACATGAGGCTGGACACTCTTGGGGCTGAGAGGTTTGGTGAGGTTGGGTGAGGAAACGCAGACCCTTTAAAGTAATACCGCGGGGTACCCACACCATGGGTCCCAAATCTCCAGGTTCAAGGGCATCTTCCTACATTGAAAACGAGCATGGGAAACCCAGAAGATGGTACACCGTGTGATCGGGAACGGTTTCTAAAACGCACCTCATTTCTCCTCTCCTTGTGCTCGGGTTCGCCATTCCAGCCGCTTTACTAACAATCTCCCTACTTGGAGAATCAGCACCTTGAAGCTCCTGTTTCTTTCGTACAGGTTGCAATTTGTCCTGAGGATGAACGGGAAGAGGGGGAACCAATGAGAGACTAGCTCTAGGTGTTGGGACAGGCACAGGTCACTCTATTTCCCCATCAGGAAGAAGAATGAAGCACAGGCTCAGCCTGCCCCCCGGAACCAGAATAGGGCCTGAAGCAATCCTGCGCTTTTGCGGCCAGCTCCCAAAAAGCGAGTTGACAAATGGAGCTCAGGGCCACTGCAATTCACAAACCTGCAGAGTTATAAATGATAACTCTCGTCCACAAATATATTGAGGGAAGGCAACGAAGAGGATTTGAAAGCAAGGCAGAATTGCAGGAAACAGATTTCAGGAGGTAGATTCGACTCGCCTTTAAAGCACATGAAAAGCGGCAAAACGTTGACAATGATGCCCTTGGCCAAAAAGGGCGTATGCGTTTTTTCCTGAATATATTCAGGAAAAAACGCATACGCCCTTTTTGGCCAACCAAGCAAGCCGGAAGTGCAAATCAGCACTACAAAGAAGTCTCGCTTGCCATCGGTCAAAAGGGCCACGCTGCAAAAAGAGTAAACACCAGAAATGCAGGACAGGCCATGGAGACATGGGAGCCTTGCTAGGCTGAGGGGTGGGATGTCAATTGCCAACAGCCACTCTGGAGAAGTGTACGGTGTGTCCTGAAACATGTAATAAACACAGCTTACAGAGCATAGGGCACTTCCACTCATGGGCGTATAAATTGGGAAAACTAAAAATCAACAAGACACAGGCACCCCAAAGTTTCGGGCTGCTCTGTGTACAAGAATCTCCACTTAGCTACACCTTAAGTATCCCAGGAAAGAGAAAAATGGATAAAGAAGTTGTGGTACTTAGGCACAATGGAATATCACTCAGCCATGAAATCAATGTCATAAGGCTAGTAGCAGCATGATGAGTGGATTTAGGGACGAGGATTCTAAGTGAAATAAGTCACACAGAAAAAGACAGTTATCCTAAGATATCACTTATAGAGGGCATGTCAAAATCGCTACACTTGAACTGAATTACAAAACAGAACAGAGTCACACATTTAGAAGACACACTATGGCTGCTTAACGGGAAAGGTGAGGTGGGCTGATGCATAAAACAAGGGTTTGAAATTAGCTCACATACCATTCCATAAGCCAAATATGTAACAGACAAGACCTCCTCCCTGCTCAGTGAACTGGACTCAACACCCCCTATTCACCGCACAAGAATATATCTGACTAGCAAGAATCTTAAAACCTATGTATTGATATCTCTCTGGAGTTGAATCAAGAGGGTGTAAAGCGGCATAAACACAGCAGGGAAAAGCAGCTCAACCCCATTATCAAAATAAATTACTTAAAATGAACCCCATAAAACAAAGACAGTGAAAGAGAGAGAAATTCTTACAAAATCCGTTCGGGGGCTCTTATGCAACCTGTATTGACCATATCTAGACCCACAGCTGGATGAGACAAAAGGCTGGACAATCTTGGGGCTGAGAGGATTGGTGAGGTTGGGTGAGCAAACGCAGACCGCTTAAAGTATACCGCGTGGTACCCACCCCATGGGAACCAAATCTCCAGGTTCAAGGGCATCTTCCTACATCGAAAACATGCCTGGGAATCCCAGAAGATGGTACACCGTGTGATCGGGAAAGGTTTCTAAAACGCACCTCATTTCTCCTCTCCTTGTGCTCGGGTTCGCCATTCCAGCCGCTTTACTAACAATCTCCCTACTTGGAGAATCAGCACCTGGAACCTCCTGTTTGTTTCGTACAGGTTGCAATTTGTCCTGAGGATGAACGGGAAGACGGGGAACCAATGAGAGACTAGCTCTAGGTGTTGGGACAGGCACAGGTCACTGTATTTCCCCATCAGGAAGAAGAATGAAGCACAGGCTCAGCCTGCCCCCCGGAACCAGAATAGGGCCTGAAGCAATCCTGCGCTTTTGCGGCCAGCTCCCAAAAAAGCGAGTTGACAAATGGAGCTCAGGGCCACTGCAATTCACAAACCTGCAGAGTTATAAATGATAACTCTCGTCCACAAATATATTGAGGGAAGGCAACGAAGAGGATTTGAAAGCAAAGCAGAATTGCAGGAAACAGATTTCAGGAGGTAGATTCGACTCGCCTTTAAAGCACATGAAAAGCAGCAAAACGTTGACAATGATGCCCTTGGCCAAAAAGGGCGTATGCGTTTTTTCCTGAATATATTCAGGAAAAAACGCATACGCCCTTTTTGGCCAACCAAGCAAGCTGGAAGTGCAAATCAGCACTACAAAGAAGTCTCGCTTGCCATCGGTCAAAAGGGCCATGCTGCAAAAAGTGTAAAAACCAGAAATGCAGGTCAGGCCATGGAGACATGGGAGCCTTGCTAGGCTGAGGGGTGGGATGTCAATTGCCAACAGCCACTCTGGAGAAGTGTACGCTGTGTCCTGAAACATGTAATAAACACAGCTTACAGAGCATAGGGCACTTCCACTCATGGGCGTATAAATTGGGAAAACTAAAAATCAACAAGACACAGGCACCCCAAAGTTTCGGGCTTCTCTGTGTACAAGAACCTCCACTTAGGTAAACCTTAAACATGCCAGGAAAGAGAAAAATGGATAAAGAAGTTGTGGTACTTAGGCACAATGGAATATCACTCAGCCATGAAATCAATGTCATAAGGCTAGTAGCAGCATGATGAGTGGATTTAGGGACGAGGATTCTAAGTGAAATAAGTCACACAGAAAAAGACTCTTATCCTAAGATATCACTTATAGAGGGCATGTCGAAATCGCTACACTTGAACTGAATTACAAAACAGAATAGAGTCACATATTTAGAAGACACACTATGGCTGCTTAACGGGAAAGGTGAGGTGGGGTGATGCATAAAACAAGGGTTTGAAATTAGCTCACATACCGTTCCATAAGCCAAATATGTAACAGACAAGACCTCCTCCCTGCTCAGTGAACTGGACTCAACACCCCCTATTCACCGCACAAAATATATCTGACTAGCAAGAATCTTAAAACCTATGTATTGATATCTCTCTGGAGTTGAATCAAGAGGGTGTAAAGCGGCATAAACACAGCAGGGAAAAGCAGCTCAACCCCATTATCAAAATAAATTACTTAAAATGAACGCCATAAAACAAAGACAGTGAAAGAGAGAGAAATTCTTACAAAATCCGTTCGGAGGGTCTGATGCAACCTGGATTGACCATATCTAGACCCACAGCTGGATGAGACATAAGGCTGGACACTCTTGGGGCTGAGAGATTTGGTGAGGTTGGGTGAGGAAACGCAGACCCTTTAAAGTAATACCGTGGGGTACCCACCCCATGGGTCCCAAATCTCCAGGTTCAAGGGCATCTTCCTACATTGAAAACGTGCATGGGAAACCCAGAAGGTGGTACACCGTGTGATCGGGAAAGGTTTCTAAAACGCACCTCATTTCTCCTCTCCTTATGCTCGGGTTCGCCATTCCAGCCGCTTTACTAACAATCTCCCTACTTGGAGAATCAGCACCTGGAACCTCCTGTTTGTTTCGTACAGGTTGCAATTTGTCCTGAGGATGAACGGGAAGAGGGGGAACCAATGAGAGACTAGCTCTAGGTGTTGTGACAGGCACAGGTCACTCTATTTCCCCATCAGGAAGAAGAATGAAGCACAGGCTCAGCCTGCCCCCCGGAACCAGAATAGGGCCTGAAGCAATCCTGCGCTTTTGCGGCCAGCTCCCAAAAAAGCGAGTTGACAAATGGAGCTCAGGGCCACTGCAATTCACAAACCTGCAGAGTTATAAATGATAACTCTCGTCCACAAATATATTGAGGGAAGGCAACGAAGAGGATTTGAAAGCAAGGCAGAATTGCAGGAAACAGATTTCAGGAGGTAGATTCGACTCGTCTTTAAAGCACATGAAAAGCGGCAAGACGTTGACAATGATGCCCTTGGCCAAAAAGGGCGTATGCGTTTTTTCCTGAATATATTCAGGAAAAAACGCATACGCCCTTTTTGGCCAACCAAGCAAGCCGGAAGTGCAAATCAGCACTACAAAGAAGTCTCGCTTGCCATCGGTCAAAAGGGCCACGCTGCAAAAAGAGTAAACACCAGAAACGCAGGACAGGCCATGGAGACATGGGAGCCTTGCTAGGCTGAGGGGTGGGATGTCAATTGCCAACAGCCACTCTGGAGAAGTGTACGCTGTGTCCTGAAACATGTAATAAACACAGCTTACAGAGCATAGGGCACTTCCACTCATGGGCGTATAAATTGGGAAAACTAAAAATCAACAAGACACAGGCACCCCAAAGTTTCGGGCTGCTCTGTGTACAAGAACCTCCACTTAGGTACACCTTATGTATCCCAGCAAAGAGAAAAATGGATAAAGAAGTTGTGGTACTTAGGCACAATGGAATATCACTCAGCCATGAAATCAATGTCATAAGGCTAGTAGCAGCATGATGAGTGGATTTAGGGACGAGGATTCTAAGTGAAATAAGTCACACAGAAAAAGACACTTATCCTAAGATATCACTTATAGAGGGCATGTCAAAATCCCTACACTTGAACTGAATTACAAAACAGAACAGAGTCACATATTTAGAAGACACACTATGGCTGCTTAACGGGAAAGGTGAGGTGGGGTGATGCATAAAACAAGGGTTTGAAGTTAGCTCAAATACCGTTCCATAAGCCAAATATGTAACAGACAAGACCTCCTCCCTGCTCAGTGAACTGGACTCAACACCCCCTATTCACCGCACAAGAATATATCTGACTAGCAAGAATCTTAAAACCTATGTATTCATATCTCTCTGGAGTTGAATCAAGAGGGCGTAAAGCGGCATAAACACAGCAGGGAAAAGCAGCTCAACCCCATTATCAAAATAAATTACTTAAAATGAACGCCATAAAACAAAGACAGTGAAAGAGAGAGAAATTCTTACAAAATCCGTTCGGAGGCTCTGATGCAACCTGGATTGACCATATCTAGACCCACAGCTGGATGAGACATAAGGCTGGACACTCTTGGGGCTGAGAGGTTTGGTGAGGTTGGGTGAGGAAACGCAGACCCTTTAAAGTAATACCGCGGGGTACCCACCCCATGGGTCCCAAATCTCCAGGTTCAAGGGCATCTTCCTACATTGAAAACGTGCATGGGAAACCCAGAAGATGGTACACCGTGTGATCGGGAAAGGTTTCTAAAACGCACCTCATTTCTCCTCTCCTTGTGCTCGGGTTCGCCATTCCAGCCGCTTTACTACCAATCTCCCTACTTGGAGAATCAGCACCTTGAAGCTCCTGTTTCTTTCGTACAGGTTGCAATTTGTCCTGAGGATGAACGGGAAGAGGGGGAACCAACGAGAGACTAGCTCTAGGTGTTGGGACAGGCACAGGTCACTCTATTTCCCCATCAGGAAGAAGAATGAAGCACAGGCTCAGCCTGCCCCCCGGAACCAGAATAGGGCCTGAAGCAATCCTGCGCTTTTGCGGCCAGCTCCCAAAAAGCGAGTTGACAAATGGAGCTCAGGGCCACTGCAATTCACAAACCTGCAGAGTTATAAATGATAACTCTCGTCCACAAATATATTGAGGGAAGGCAACGAAGAGGATTTGAAAGCAAGGCAGAATTGCAGGAAACAGATTTCAGGAGGTAGATTCGACTCGCCTTTAAAGCACATGAAAAGCGGCAAAACGTTGACAATGATGCCCTTGGCCAAAAAGGGCGTATGCGTTTTTTCCTGAATATATTCAGGAAAAAACGCATACGCCCTTTTTGGCCAACCAAGCAAGCCGGAAGTGCAAATCAGCACTACAAAGAAGTCTCGCTTGCCATCGGTCAAAAGGGCCACGCTGCAAAAAGAGTAAACACCAGAAATGCAGGACAGGCCATGGAGACATGGGAGCCTTGCTAGGCTGAGGGGTGGGATGTCAATTGCCAACAGCCACTCTGGAGAAGTGTACGGTGTGTCCTGAAACATGTAATAAACACAGCTTACAGAGCATAGGGCACTTCCACTCATGGGCGTATAAATTGGGAAAACTAAAAATCAACAAGACACAGGCACCCCAAAGTTTCGGGCTGCTCTGTGTACAAGAATCTCCACTTAGCTACACCTTAAGTATCCCAGGAAAGAGAAAAATGGATAAAGAAGTTGTGGTACTTAGGCACAATGGAATATCACTCAGCCATGAAATCAATGTCATAAGGCTAGTAGCAGCATGATGAGTGGATTTAGGGACGAGGATTCTAAGTGAAATAAGTCACACAGAAAAAGACAGTTATCCTAAGATATCACTTATAGAGGGCATGTCAAAATCGCTACACTTGAACTGAATTACAAAACAGAACAGAGTCACACATTTAGAAGACACACTATGGCTGCTTAACGGGAAAGGTGAGGTGGGCTGATGCATAAAACAAGGGTTTGAAATTAGCTCACATACCATTCCATAAGCCAAATATGTAACAGACAAGACCTCCTCCCTGCTCAGTGAACTGGACTCAACACCCCCTATTCACCGCACAAGAATATATCTGACTAGCAAGAATCTTAAAACCTATGTATTGATATCTCTCTGGAGTTGAATCAAGAGGGTGTAAAGCGGCATAAACACAGCAGGGAAAAGCAGCTCAACCCCATTATCAAAATAAATTACTTAAAATGAACCCCATAAAACAAAGACAGTGAAAGAGAGAGAAATTCTTACAAAATCCGTTCGGGGGCTCTTATGCAACCTGTATTGACCATATCTAGACCCACAGCTGGATGAGACAAAAGGCTGGACAATCTTGGGGCTGAGAGGATTGGTGAGGTTGGGTGAGCAAACGCAGACCGCTTAAAGTATACCGCGTGGTACCCACCCCATGGGAACCAAATCTCCAGGTTCAAGGGCATCTTCCTACATCGAAAACATGCCTGGGAATCCCAGAAGATGGTACACCGTGTGATCGGGAAAGGTTTCTAAAACGCACCTCATTTCTCCTCTCCTTGTGCTCGGGTTCGCCATTCCAGCCGCTTTACTAACAATCTCCCTACTTGGAGAATCAGCACCTGGAACCTCCTGTTTGTTTCGTACAGGTTGCAATTTGTCCTGAGGATGAACGGGAAGACGGGGAACCAATGAGAGACTAGCTCTAGGTGTTGGGACAGGCACAGGTCACTGTATTTCCCCATCAGGAAGAAGAATGAAGCACAGGCTCAGCCTGCCCCCCGGAACCAGAATAGGGCCTGAAGCAATCCTGCGCTTTTGCGGCCAGCTCCCAAAAAAGCGAGTTGACAAATGGAGCTCAGGGCCACTGCAATTCACAAACCTGCAGAGTTATAAATGATAACTCTCGTCCACAAATATATTGAGGGAAGGCAACGAAGAGGATTTGAAAGCAAAGCAGAATTGCAGGAAACAGATTTCAGGAGGTAGATTCGACTCGCCTTTAAAGCACATGAAAAGCAGCAAAACGTTGACAATGATGCCCTTGGCCAAAAAGGGCGTATGCGTTTTTTCCTGAATATATTCAGGAAAAAACGCATACGCCCTTTTTGGCCAACCAAGCAAGCTGGAAGTGCAAATCAGCACTACAAAGAAGTCTCGCTTGCCATCGGTCAAAAGGGCCATGCTGCAAAAAGTGTAAAAACCAGAAATGCAGGACAGGCCATGGAGACATGGGAGCCTTGCTAGGCTGAGGGGTGGGATGTCAATTGCCAACAGCCACTCTGGAGAAGTGTACGCTGTGTCCTGAAACATGTAATAAACACAGCTTACAGAGCATAGGGCACTTCCACTCATGGGCGTATAAATTGGGAAAACTAAAAATCAACAAGACACAGGCACCCCAAAGTTTCGGGCTTCTCTGTGTACAAGAACCTCCACTTAGGTAAACCTTAAACATGCCAGGAAAGAGAAAAATGGATAAAGAAGTTGTGGTACTTAGGCACAATGGAATATCACTCAGCCATGAAATCAATGTCATAAGGCTAGTAGCAGCATGATGAGTGGATTTAGGGACGAGGATTCTAAGTGAAATAAGTCACACAGAAAAAGACTCTTATCCTAAGATATCACTTATAGAGGGCATGTCGAAATCGCTACACTTGAACTGAATTACAAAACAGAATAGAGTCACATATTTAGAAGACACACTATGGCTGCTTAACGGGAAAGGTGAGGTGGGGTGATGCATAAAACAAGGGTTTGAAATTAGCTCACATACCGTTCCATAAGCCAAATATGTAACAGACAAGACCTCCTCCCTGCTCAGTGAACTGGACTCAACACCCCCTATTCACCGCACAAAATATATCTGACTAGCAAGAATCTTAAAACCTATGTATTGATATCTCTCTGGAGTTGAATCAAGAGGGTGTAAAGCGGCATAAACACAGCAGGGAAAAGCAGCTCAACCCCATTATCAAAATAAATTACTTAAAATGAACGCCATAAAACAAAGACAGTGAAAGAGAGAGAAATTCTTACAAAATCCGTTCGGAGGGTCTGATGCAACCTGGATTGACCATATCTAGACCCACAGCTGGATGAGACATAAGGCTGGACACTCTTGGGGCTGAGAGATTTGGTGAGGTTGGGTGAGGAAACGCAGACCCTTTAAAGTAATACCGTGGGGTACCCACCCCATGGGTCCCAAATCTCCAGGTTCAAGGGCATCTTCCTACATTGAAAACGTGCATGGGAAACCCAGAAGGTGGTACACCGTGTGATCGGGAAAGGTTTCTAAAACGCACCTCATTTCTCCTCTCCTTATGCTCGGGTTCGCCATTCCAGCCGCTTTACTAACAATCTCCCTACTTGGAGAATCAGCACCTGGAACCTCCTGTTTGTTTCGTACAGGTTGCAATTTGTCCTGAGGATGAACGGGAAGAGGGGGAACCAATGAGAGACTAGCTCTAGGTGTTGTGACAGGCACAGGTCACTCTATTTCCCCATCAGGAAGAAGAATGAAGCACAGGCTCAGCCTGCCCCCCGGAACCAGAATAGGGCCTGAAGCAATCCTGCGCTTTTGCGGCCAGCTCCCAAAAAAGCGAGTTGACAAATGGAGCTCAGGGCCACTGCAATTCACAAACCTGCAGAGTTATAAATGATAACTCTCGTCCACAAATATATTGAGGGAAGGCAACGAAGAGGATTTGAAAGCAAGGCAGAATTGCAGGAAACAGATTTCAGGAGGTAGATTCGACTCGTCTTTAAAGCACATGAAAAGCGGCAAGACGTTGACAATGATGCCCTTGGCCAAAAAGGGCGTATGCGTTTTTTCCTGAATATATTCAGGAAAAAACGCATACGCCCTTTTTGGCCAACCAAGCAAGCCGGAAGTGCAAATCAGCACTACAAAGAAGTCTCGCTTGCCATCGGTCAAAAGGGCCACGCTGCAAAAAGAGTAAACACCAGAAACGCAGGACAGGCCATGGAGACATGGGAGCCTTGCTAGGCTGAGGGGTGGGATGTCAATTGCCAACAGCCACTCTGGAGAAGTGTACGCTGTGTCCTGAAACATGTAATAAACACAGCTTACAGAGCATAGGGCACTTCCACTCATGGGCGTATAAATTGGGAAAACTAAAAATCAACAAGACACAGGCACCCCAAAGTTTCGGGCTGCTCTGTGTACAAGAACCTCCACTTAGGTACACCTTATGTATCCCAGCAAAGAGAAAAATGGATAAAGAAGTTGTGGTACTTAGGCACAATGGAATATCACTCAGCCATGAAATCAATGTCATAAGGCTAGTAGCAGCATGATGAGTGGATTTAGGGACGAGGATTCTAAGTGAAATAAGTCACACAGAAAAAGACACTTATCCTAAGATATCACTTATAGAGGGCATGTCAAAATCCCTACACTTGAACTGAATTACAAAACAGAACAGAGTCACATATTTAGAAGACACACTATGGCTGCTTAACGGGAAAGGTGAGGTGGGGTGATGCATAAAACAAGGGTTTGAAGTTAGCTCAAATACCGTTCCATAAGCCAAATATGTAACAGACAAGACCTCCTCCCTGCTCAGTGAACTGGACTCAACACCCCCTATTCACCGCACAAGAATATATCTGACTAGCAAGAATCTTAAAACCTATGTATTCATATCTCTCTGGAGTTGAATCAAGAGGGCGTAAAGCGGCATAAACACAGCAGGGAAAAGCAGCTCAACCCCATTATCAAAATAAATTACTTAAAATGAACGCCATAAAACAAAGACAGTGAAAGAGAGAGAAATTCTTACAAAATCCGTTCGGAGGCTCTGATGCAACCTGGATTGACCATATCTAGACCCACAGCTGGATGAGACATAAGGCTGGACACTCTTGGGGCTGAGAGGTTTGGTGAGGTTGGGTGAGGAAACGCAGACCCTTTAAAGTAATACCGCGGGGTACCCACCCCATGGGTCCCAAATCTCCAGGTTCAAGGGCATCTTCCTACATTGAAAACGTGCATGGGAAACCCAGAAGATGGTACACCGTGTGATCGGGAAAGGTTTCTAAAACGCACCTCATTTCTCCTCTCCTTGTGCTCGGGTTCGCCATTCCAGCCGCTTTACTACCAATCTCCCTACTTGGAGAATCAGCACCTTGAAGCTCCTGTTTCTTTCGTACAGGTTGCAATTTGTCCTGAGGATGAACGGGAAGAGGGGGAACCAACGAGAGACTAGCTCTAGGTGTTGGGACAGGCACAGGTCACTCTATTTCCCCATCAGGAAGAAGAATGAAGCACAGGCTCAGCCTGCCCCCCGGAACCAGAATAGGGCCTGAAGCAATCCTGCGCTTTTGCGGCCAGCTCCCCAAAAAGCGAGTTGACAAATGGAGCTCAGGGCCACTGCAATTCACAAACCTGCAGAGTTATCAATGATAACTCTCGTCCACAAATATATTGAGGGAAGGCAACGAAGAGGATTTGAAAGCAAGGCAGAATTGCAGGAAACAGATTTCAGGAGGTAGATTCGACTCGTCTTTAAAGCACATGAAAAGCGGCAAAACGTTGACAATGATGCCCTTGGCCAAAAAGGGCGTATGCGTTTTTTCCTGAATATATTCAGGAAAAAACGCATACGCCCTTTTTGGCCAACCAAGCAAGCCGGAAGTGCAAATCAGCACTACAAAGAAGTCTCGCTTGCCATCGGTCAAAAGGGCCACGCTGCAAAAAGAGTAAACACCAGAAACGCAGGACAGGCCATGGAGACATGGGAGCCTTGCTAGGCTGAGGGGTGGGATGTCAATTGCCAACAGCCACTCTGGAGAAGTGTACGCTGTGTCCTGAAACATGTAATATACACAGCTTACAGAGCATAGGGCACTTCCACTCATGGGCGTATAAATTGGGAAAACTAAAAATCAACAAGACACAGGCACCCCAAAGTTTAGGGCTTCTCTGTGTACAAGAACCTCCACTTAGGTACACCTTAAACATGCCAGGAAAGAGAAAAATGGATAAAGAAGTTGTGGTACTTAGGCACAATGGAATATCACTCAGCCATGAAATCAATGTCATAAGGCTAGTAGCAGCATGATGAGTGGATTTAGGGACGAGGATTCTAAGTGAAATAAGTCACACAGAAAAAGACTCTTATCCTAAGATATCACTTATAGAGGGCATGTCGAAATCGCTACACTTGAACTGAATTACAAAACAGAACAGAGTCACATATTTAGAAGACACACTATGGCTGCTTAACGGGAAAGGTGAGGTGGGGTGATGCATAAAACAAGGGTTTGAAATTAGCTCACATACCGTTCCATAAGCCAAATATGTAACAGACAAGACCTCCTCCCTGCTCAGTGAACTGGACTCAACACCCCCTATTCACCGCACAAGAATATATCTGACTAGCAAGAATCTTAAAACCTATGTATTGATATCTCTCTGGAGTTGAATCAAGAGGGTGTAAAGCGGCATAAACACAGCAGGGAAAAGCAGCTCAACCCCATTATCAAAATAAATTACTTAAAAAAAACCTCATAAAACAAAGACAGTGAAAGAGAGAGAAATTCTTATAAAATCTGTTTGGGGGCTCTGATGCAACCTGCATTGACCATATCTACACCCACAGCTGGATGAGACATAAGGCTGGACACTCTTGGGGCTGAGAGGTTTGGTGAGGTTGGGTGAGGAAACGCAGACCCTTTAAAGTAATACCGCGGGGTACCCACCCCATGGGTCCCAAATCTCCAGGTTCAAGGGCATCTTCCTACATTGAAAACGTGCATGGGAATCCCAGAAGATGGTACAGCGTGTGATCGGGAAAGGTTTCTAAAACGCACCTCATTTCTCCTCTCCTTGTGCTCGGGTTCGCCATTCCAGCCGCTTTACTACCAATCTCCCTACTTGGAGAATCAGCACCTTGAAGCTCCTGTTTCTTTCGTACAGGTTGCAATTTGTCCTGAGGATGAACGGGAAGAGGGGGAACCAACGAGAGACTAGCTCTAGGTGTTGGGACAGGCACAGGTCACTCTATTTCCCCATCAGGAAGAAGAATGAAGCACAGGCTCAGCCTGCCCCCTGGATCCAGAATAGGGCCTGAAGCAATCCTGCGCTTTTGCGGCCAGCTCCCAAAAAAGCGAGTTGACAAATGGAGCTCAGGGCCACTGCAATTCACAAACCTGCAGAGTTATAAATGATAACTCTCGTCCACAAATATATTGAGGGAAGGCAACGAAGAGGATTTGAAAGCAAGGCAGAATTGCAGGAAACAGATTTCAGGAGGTAGATTCGACTCGCCTTTAAAGCACATGAAAAGCAGCAAAACGTTGACAATGATGCCCTTGGCCAAAAAGGGCGTATGCGTTTTTTCCTGAATATTTCAGGAAAAAACGCATACGCCCTTTTTGGCCAACCAAGCAAGCCGGAAGTGCAAATCAGCACTACAAAGAAGTCTCGCTTGCCATCGGTCAAAAGGGCCATGCTGCCAAAAGTGTAAAAAGCAGAAATTCAGGACAGGCCATGGAGACATGGGAGCCTTGCTACGCTGATGGGCAGGATGCCAATTGCCAACAGCCACTCTGGAGAAGTGTACGGTGTGTCCTGAAACATGTAATAAACACAGCTTACAGAGCATAGGGCACTTCCACTCATGGGCGTATAAATTGGGAAAACTAAAAATCAACAAGACACAGGCACCCCAAAGTTTCGGGCTGCTCTGTGTACAAGAACCTCCACTTAGGTACACCTTAAACATGCCAGGAAAGAGAAAAATGGATAAAGAAGTTGTGGTACTTAGGCACAATGGAATATCACTCAGCCATGAAATCAATGTCATAAGGCTAGTAGCAGCATGATGAGTGGATTTAGGGACGAGGATTCTAAGTGAAATAAGTCACACAGAAAAAGACACTTATCCTAAGATATCACTTATAGAGGGCATGTCGAAATCGCTACACTTGAAGTGAATTACAAAACAGAACAGAGTCACATATTTAGAAGACACACTATGGCTGATTAACGGGAAAGGTGAGGTGGGGTGATGCATAAAACAAGGGTTTGAAATTAGCTCACATACCGTTCCATAAGCCAAATATGTAACAGACAAGACCTCCTCCCTGCTCAGTGAACTGGACTCAACACCCCCTATTCACCGCACAAGAATATATCTGACTAGCAAGAATCTTAAAACCTATGTATTGATATCTCTCTGGAGTTGAATCAAGAGGGTGTAAAGCGGCATAAACACAGCAGGGAAAAGCAGCTCAACCCCATTATCAAAATAAATTACTTAAAATGAACGCCATAAAACAAAGAGAGTGAAAGAGAGAGAAATTCTTACAAAATCCGTTCGGAGGCTCTGATGCAACCTGGATTGACCATATCTAGACCCACAGCTGGATGAGACATGAGGCTGGACACTCTTGGGGCTGAGAGGTTTGGTGAGGTTGGGTGAGGAAACGCAGACCCTTTAAAGTAATACCGCGGGGTACCCACACCATGGGTCCCAAATCTCCAGGTTCAAGGGCATCTTCCTACATTGAAAACGAGCATGGGAAACCCAGAAGATGGTACACCGTGTGATCGGGAACGGTTTCTAAAACGCACCTCATTTCTCCTCTCCTTGTGCTCGGGTTCGCCATTCCAGCCGCTTTACTAACAATCTCCCTACTTGGAGAATCAGCACCTTGAAGCTCCTGTTTCTTTCGTACAGGTTGCAATTTGTCCTGAGGATGAACGGGAAGAGGGGGAACCAATGAGAGACTAGCTCTAGGTGTTGGGACAGGCACAGGTCACTCTATTTCCCCATCAGGAAGAAGAATGAAGCACAGGCTCAGCCTGCCCCCCGGAACCAGAATAGGGCCTGAAGCAATCCTGCGCTTTTGCGGCCAGCTCCCAAAAAAGCGAGTTGACAAATGGAGCTCAGGGCCACTGCAATTCACAAACCTGCAGAGTTATAAATGATAACTCTCGTCCACAAATATATTGAGGGAAGGCAACGAAGAGGATTTGAAAGCAAGGCAGAATTGCAGGAAACAGATTTCAGGAGGTAGATTCGACTCGCCTTTAAAGCACATGAAAAGCAGCAAAACGTTGACAATGATGCCCTTGGCCAAAAAGGGCGTATGCGTTTTTTCCTGAATATTTCAGGAAAAAACGCATACGCCCTTTTTGGCCAACCAAGCAAGCCGGAAGTGCAAATCAGCACTACAAAGAAGTCTCGCTTGCCATCGGTCAAAAGGGCCATGCTGCCAAAAGTGTAAAAACCAGAAATTCAGGACAGGCCATGGAGACATGGGAGCCTTGCTACGCTGATGGGCAGGATGCCAATTGCCAACAGCCACTCTGGAGAAGTGTACGGTGTGTCCTGAAACATGTAATAAACACAGCTTACAGAGCATAGGGCACTTCCACTCATGGGCGTATAAATTGGGAAAACTAAAAATCAACAAGACACAGGCACCCCAAAGTTTCGGGCTGCTCTGTGTACAAGAACCTCCACTTAGGTACACCTTAAACATGCCAGGAAAGAGAAAAATGGATAAAGAAGTTGTGGTACTTAGGCACAATGGAATATCACTCAGCCATGAAATCAATGTCATAAGGCTAGTAGCAGCATGATGAGTGGATTTAGGGACGAGGATTCTAAGTGAAATAAGTCACACAGAAAAAGACACTTATCCTAAGATATCACTTATAGAGGGCATGTCGAAATCGCTACACTTGAAGTGAATTACAAAACAGAACAGAGTCACATATTTAGAAGACACACTATGGCTGATTAACGGGAAAGGTGAGGTGGGGTGATGCATAAAACAAGGGTTTGAAATTAGCTCACATACCGTTCCATAAGCCAAATATGTAACAGACAAGACCTCCTCCCTGCTCAGTGAACTGGACTCAACACCCCCTATTCACCGCACAAGAATATATCTGACTAGCAAGAATCTTAAAACCTATGTATTGATATCTCTCTGGAGTTGAATCAAGAGGGTGTAAAGCGGCATAAACACAGCAGGGAAAAGCAGCTCAACCCCATTATCAAAATAAATTACTTAAAATGAACGCCATAAAACAAAGAGAGTGAAAGAGAGAGAAATTCTTACAAAATCCGTTCGGAGGCTCTGATGCAACCTGGATTGACCATATCTAGACCCACAGCTGGATGAGACATGAGGCTGGACACTCTTGGGGCTGAGAGGTTTGGTGAGGTTGGGTGAGGAAACGCAGACCCTTTAAAGTAATACCGCGGGGTACCCACACCATGGGTCCCAAATCTCCAGGTTCAAGGGCATCTTCCTACATTGAAAACGAGCATGGGAAACCCAGAAGATGGTACACCGTGTGATCGGGAACGGTTTCTAAAACGCACCTCATTTCTCCTCTCCTTGTGCTCGGGTTCGCCATTCCAGCCGCTTTACTAACAATCTCCCTACTTGGAGAATCAGCACCTTGAAGCTCCTGTTTCTTTCGTACAGGTTGCAATTTGTCCTGAGGATGAACGGGAAGAGGGGGAACCAATGAGAGACTAGCTCTAGGTGTTGGGACAGGCACAGGTCACTCTATTTCCCCATCAGGAAGAAGAATGAAGCACAGGCTCAGCCTGCCCCCCGGAACCAGAATAGGGCCTGAAGCAATCCTGCGCTTTTGCGGCCAGCTCCCAAAAAAGCGAGTTGACAAATGGAGCTCAGGGCCACTGCAATTCACAAACCTGCAGAGTTATAAATGATAACTCTCGTCCACAAATATATTGAGGGAAGGCAACGAAGAGGATTTGAAAGCAAGGCAGAATTGCAGGAAACAGATTTCAGGAGGTAGATTCGACTCGCCTTTAAAGCACATGAAAAGCGGCAAAACGTTGACAATGATGCCCTTGGCCAAAAAGGGCGTATGCGTTTTTTCCTGAATATATTCAGGAAAAAACGCATACGCCCTTTTTGGCCAACCAAGCAAGCCGGAAGTGCAAATCAGCACTACAAAGAAGTCTCGCTTGCCATCGGTCAAAAGGGCCACGCTGCAAAAAGAGTAAACACCAGAAATGCAGGACAGGCCATGGAGACATGGGAGCCTTGCTAGGCTGAGGGGTGGGATGTCAATTGCCAACAGCCACTCTGGAGAAGTGTACGGTGTGTCCTGAAACATGTAATAAACACAGCTTACAGAGCATAGGGCACTTCCACTCATGGGCGTATAAATTGGGAAAACTAAAAATCAACAAGACACAGGCACCCCAAAGTTTCGGGCTGCTCTGTGTACAAGAATCTCCACTTAGCTACACCTTAAGTATCCCAGGAAAGAGAAAAATGGATAAAGAAGTTGTGGTACTTAGGCACAATGGAATATCACTCAGCCATGAAATCAATGTCATAAGGCTAGTAGCAGCATGATGAGTGGATTTAGGGACGAGGATTCTAAGTGAAATAAGTCACACAGAAAAAGACAGTTATCCTAAGATATCACTTATAGAGGGCATGTCAAAATCGCTACACTTGAACTGAATTACAAAACAGAACAGAGTCACACATTTAGAAGACACACTATGGCTGCTTAACGGGAAAGGTGAGGTGGGCTGATGCATAAAACAAGGGTTTGAAATTAGCTCACATACCATTCCATAAGCCAAATATGTAACAGACAAGACCTCCTCCCTGCTCAGTGAACTGGACTCAACACCCCCTATTCACCGCACAAGAATATATCTGACTAGCAAGAATCTTAAAACCTATGTATTGATATCTCTCTGGAGTTGAATCAAGAGGGTGTAAAGCGGCATAAACACAGCAGGGAAAAGCAGCTCAACCCCATTATCAAAATAAATTACTTAAAATGAACCCCATAAAACAAAGACAGTGAAAGAGAGAGAAATTCTTACAAAATCCGTTCGGGGGCTCTTATGCAACCTGTATTGACCATATCTAGACCCACAGCTGGATGAGACAAAAGGCTGGACAATCTTGGGGCTGAGAGGATTGGTGAGGTTGGGTGAGCAAACGCAGACCGCTTAAAGTATACCGCGTGGTACCCACCCCATGGGAACCAAATCTCCAGGTTCAAGGGCATCTTCCTACATCGAAAACATGCCTGGGAATCCCAGAAGATGGTACACCGTGTGATCGGGAAAGGTTTCTAAAACGCACCTCATTTCTCCTCTCCTTGTGCTCGGGTTCGCCATTCCAGCCGCTTTACTAACAATCTCCCTACTTGGAGAATCAGCACCTGGAACCTCCTGTTTGTTTCGTACAGGTTGCAATTTGTCCTGAGGATGAACGGGAAGACGGGGAACCAATGAGAGACTAGCTCTAGGTGTTGGGACAGGCACAGGTCACTGTATTTCCCCATCAGGAAGAAGAATGAAGCACAGGCTCAGCCTGCCCCCCGGAACCAGAATAGGGCCTGAAGCAATCCTGCGCTTTTGCGGCCAGCTCCCAAAAAAGCGAGTTGACAAATGGAGCTCAGGGCCACTGCAATTCACAAACCTGCAGAGTTATCAATGATAACTCTCGTCCACAAATATATTGAGGGAAGGCAACGAAGAGGATTTGAAAGCAAAGCAGAATTGCAGGAAACAGATTTCAGGAGGTAGATTCGACTCGCCTTTAAAGCACATGAAAAGCAGCAAAACGTTGACAATGATGCCCTTGGCCAAAAAGGGCGTATGCGTTTTTTCCTGAATATATTCAGGAAAAAACGCATACGCCCTTTTTGGCCAACCAAGCAAGCTGGAAGTGCAAATCAGCACTACAAAGAAGTCTCGCTTGCCATCGGTCAAAAGGGCCATGCTGCAAAAAGTGTAAAAAGCAGAAATTCAGGACAGGCCATGGAGACATGGGAGCCTTGCTACGCTGATGGGCAGGATGCCAATTGCCAACAGCCACTCTGGAGAAGTGTACGGTGTGTCCTGAAACATGTAATAAACACAGCTTACAGAGCATAGGGCACTTCCACTCATGGGCGTATAAATTGGGAAAACTAAAAATCAACAAGACACAGGCACCCCAAAGTTTCGGGCTTCTCTGTGTACAAGAACCTCCACTTAGGTAAACCTTAAACATGCCAGGAAAGAGAAAAATGGATAAAGAAGTTGTGGTACTTAGGCACAATGGAATATCACTCAGCCATGAAATCAATGTCATAAGGCTAGTAGCAGCATGATGAGTGGATTTAGGGACGAGGATTCTAAGTGAAATAAGTCACACAGAAAAAGACTCTTATCCTAAGATATCACTTATAGAGGGCATGTCGAAATCGCTACACTTGAACTGAATTACAAAACAGAATAGAGTCACATATTTAGAAGACACACTATGGCTGCTTAACGGGAAAGGTGAGGTGGGGTGATGCATAAAACAAGGGTTTGAAATTAGCTCACATACCGTTCCATAAGCCAAGTATGTAACAGACAAGACCTCCTCCCTGCTCAGTGAACTGGACTCAACACCCCCTATTCACCGCACAAAATATATCTGACTAGCAAGAATCTTAAAACCTATGTATTGATATCTCTCTGGAGTTGAATCAAGAGGGTGTAAAGCGGCATAAACACAGCAGGGAAAAGCAGCTCAACCCCATTATCAAAATAAATTACTTAAAATGAACGCCATAAAACAAAGACAGTGAAAGAGAGAGAAATTATTACAAAATCCGTTCGGAGGGTCTGATGCAACCTGGATTGACCATATCTAGACCCACAGCTGGATGAGACATAAGGCTGGACACTCTTGGGGCTGAGAGATTTGGTGAGGTTGGGTGAGGAAACGCAGACCCTTTAAAGTAATACCGTGGGGTACCCACCCCATGGGTCCCAAATCTCCAGGTTCAAGGGCATCTTCCTACATTGAAAACGTGCATGGGAAACCCAGAAGGTGGTACACCGTGTGATCGGGAAAGGTTTCTAAAACGCACCTCATTTCTCCTCTCCTTATGCTCGGGTTCGCCATTCCAGCCGCTTTACTAACAATCTCCCTACTTGGAGAATCAGCACCTGGAACATCCTGTTTGTTTCGTACAGGTTGCAATTTGTCCTGAGGATGAACGGGAAGAGGGGGAACCAATGAGAGACTAGCTCTAGGTGTTGTGACAGGCACAGGTCACTCTATTTCCCCATCAGGAAGAAGAATGAAGCACAGGCTCAGCCTGCCCCCCGGAACCAGAATAGGGCCTGAAGCAATCCTGCGCTTTTGCGGCCAGCTCCCAAAAAAGCGAGTTGACAAATGGAGCTCAGGGCCACTGCAATTCACAAACCTGCAGAGTTATAAATGATAACTCTCGTCCACAAATATATTGAGGGAAGGCAACGAAGAGGATTTGAAAGCAAGGCAGAATTGCAGGAAACAGATTTCAGGAGGTAGATTCGACTCGTCTTTAAAGCACATGAAAAGCGGCAAGACGTTGACAATGATGCCCTTGGCCAAAAAGGGCGTATGCGTTTTTTCCTGAATATATTCAGGAAAAAACGCATACGCCCTTTTTGGCCAACCAAGCAAGCCGGAAGTGCAAATCAGCACTACAAAGAAGTCTCGCTTGCCATCGGTCAAAAGGGCCACGCTGCAAAAAGAGTAAACACCAGAAACGCAGGACAGGCCATGGAGACATGGGAGCCTTGCTAGGCTGAGGGGTGGGATGTCAATTGCCAACAGCCACTCTGGAGAAGTGTACGCTGTGTCCTGAAACATGTAATAAACACAGCTTACAGAGCATAGGGCACTTCCACTCATGGGCGTATAAATTGGGAAAACTAAAAATCAACAAGACACAGGCACCCCAAAGTTTCGGGCTGCTCTGTGTACAAGAACCTCCACTTAGGTACACCTTATGTATCCCAGCAAAGAGAAAAATGGATAAAGAAGTTGTGGTACTTAGGCACAATGGAATATCACTCAGCCATGAAATCAATGTCATAAGGCTAGTAGCAGCATGATGAGTGGATTTAGGGACGAGGATTCTAAGTGAAATAAGTCACACAGAAAAAGACACTTATCCTAAGATATCACTTATAGAGGGCATGTCAAAATCCCTACACTTGAACTGAATTACAAAACAGAACAGAGTCACATATTTAGAAGACACACTATGGCTGCTTAACGGGAAAGGTGAGGTGGGGTGATGCATAAAACAAGGGTTTGAAGTTAGCTCAAATACCGTTCCATAAGCCAAATATGTAACAGACAAGACCTCCTCCCTGCTCAGTGAACTGGACTCAACACCCCCTATTCACCGCACAAGAATATATCTGACTAGCAAGAATCTTAAAACCTATGTATTGATATCTCTCTGGAGTTGAATCAAGAGGGCGTAAAGCGGCATAAACACAGCAGGGAAAAGCAGCTCAACCCCATTATCAAAATAAATTACTTAAAATGAACGCCATAAAACAAAGACAGTGAAAGAGAGAGAAATTCTTACAAAATCCGTTCGGAGGCTCTGATGCAACCTGGATTGACCATATCTAGACCCACAGCTGGATGAGACATAAGGCTGGACACTCTTGGGGCTGAGAGGTTTGGTGAGGTTGGGTGAGGAAACGCAGACCCTTTAAAGTAATACCGCGGGGTACCCACCCCATGGGTCCCAAATCTCCAGGTTCAAGGGCATCTTCCTACATTGAAAACGTGCATGGGAAACCCAGAAGATGGTACACCGTGTGATCGGGAAAGGTTTCTAAAACGCACCTCATTTCTCCTCTCCTTGTGCTCGGGTTCGCCATTCCAGCCGCTTTACTACCAATCTCCCTACTTGGAGAATCAGCACCTTGAAGCTCCTGTTTCTTTCGTACAGGTTGCAATTTGTCCTGAGGATGAACGGGAAGAGGGGGAACCAACGAGAGACTAGCTCTAGGTGTTGGGACAGGCACAGGTCACTCTATTTCCCCATCAGGAAGAAGAATGAAGCACAGGCTCAGCCTGCCCCCCGGAACCAGAATAGGGCCTGAAGCAATCCTGCGCTTTTGCGGCCAGCTCCCCAAAAAGCGAGTTGACAAATGGAGCTCAGGGCCACTGCAATTCACAAACCTGCAGATTTATCAATGATAACTCTCGTCCACAAATATATTGAGGGAAGGCAACGAAGAGGATTTGAAAGCAAGGCAGAATTGCAGGAAACAGATTTCAGTAGGTAGATTCGACTCGTCTTTAAAGCACATGAAAAGCGGCAAAACGTTGACAATGATGCCCTTGGCCAAAAAGGGCGTATGCGTTTTTTCCTGAATATATTCAGGAAAAAACGCATACGCCCTTTTTGGCCAACCAAGCAAGCCGGAAGTGCAAATCAGCACTACAAAGAAGTCTCGCTTGCCATCGGTCAAAAGGGCCACGCTGCAAAAAGAGTAAACACCAGAAACGCAGGACAGGCCATGGAGACATGGGAGCCTTGCTAGGCTGAGGGGTGGGATGTCAATTGCCAACAGCCACTCTGGAGAAGTGTACGCTGTGTCCTGAAACATGTAATAAACACAGCTTACAGAGCATAGGGCACTTCCACTCATGGGCGTATAAATTGGGAAAACTAAAAATCAACAAGACACAGGCACCCCAAAGTTTAGGGCTTCTCTGTGTACAAGAACCTCCACTTAGGTACACCTTAAGCATGCCAGGAAAGAGAAAAATGGATAAAGAAGTTGTGGTACTTAGGCACAATGGAATATCACTCAGCCATGAAATCAATGTCATAAGGCTAGTAGCAGCATGATGAGTGGATTTAGGGACGAGGATTCTAAGTGAAATAAGTCACACAGAAAAAGACTCTTATCCTAAGATATCACTTATAGAGGGCATGTCGAAATCGCTACACTTGAACTGAATTACAAAACAGAACAGAGTCACATATTTAGAAGACACACTATGGCTGCTTAACGGGAAAGGTGAGGTGGGGTGATGCATAAAACAAGGGTTTGAAATTAGCTCACATACCGTTCCATAAGCCAAATATGTAACAGACAAGACCTCCTCCCTGCTCAGTGAACTGGACTCAACACCCCCTATTCACCGCACAAGAATATATCTGACTAGCAAGAATCTTAAAACCTATGTATTGATATCTCTCTGGAGTTGAATCAAGAGGGTGTAAAGCGGCATAAACACAGCAGGGAAAAGCAGCTCAACCCCATTATCAACATAAATTACTTAAAATGAACGCCATAAAACAAAGACAGTGAAAGAGAGAGAAATTCTTACAAAATCCGTTCGGAGGGTCTGATGCAACCTGGATTGACCATATCTAGACCCACAGCTGGATGAGACATAAGGCTGGACACTCTTGTGGCTGAGAGATTTGGTGAGGTTGGGTGAGGAAACGCAGACCCTTTAAAGTAATACCGTGGGGTACCCACCCCATGGGTCCAAAATCTCCAGGTTCAAGGGCATCTTCCTACATTGAAAACGTGCATGGGAAACCCAGAAGATGGTACACCGTGTGATCGGGAAAGGTTTCTAAAACGCACCTCATTTCTCCTCTCCTTATGCTCGGGTTCGCCATTCCAGCCGCTTTACTAACAATCACCCTACTTGGAGAATCAGCACCTGGAACCTCCTGTTTGTTTTGTACAGGTTGCAATTTGTCCTGAGGATGAACGGGAAGAGGGGAAACCAACGAGAGACTAGCTCTAGGTGTTGGGACAGGCACAGGTCACTCTATTTCCCCATCAGGAAGAAGAATGAAGCACAGGCTCAGCCTGCCCCCTGGAACCAGAATAGGGCCTGAAGCAATCCTGCACTTTTGCGGCCAGCTCCCCAAAAAGCGGGTTGACAAATGGAGCTCAGGGCCACTGCAATTCACAAACCTGCAGAGTTATAAATGATAACTCTCGTCCACAAATATATTGAGGGAAGGCAACGAAGAGGATTTGAAAGCAAGGCAGAATTGCAGGAAACAGATTTCAGGAGGTAGATTCGACTCGTCTTTAAGCACATGAAAAGGGGCAAAACGTCGACAATGATGCCCTTGGCCAAAAAGGGCGTATGCGTTTTTTCCTGAATATATTCAGGAAAAAACGCATACGCCCTTTTTGGCCAACCAAGCAAGCCGGAAGTGCAAATCAGCACTACAAAGAAGTCTCGCTTGCCATCGGTCAAAAGGGCCACGCTGCAAAAAGAGTAAACACCAGAAACGCAGGACAGGCCATGGAGACATGGGAGCCTTGCTAGGCTGAGGGGTGGGATGTCAATTGCCAACAGCCACTCTGGAGAAGTGTACGCTGTGTCCTGAAACATGTAATAAACACAGCTTACAGAGCATAGGGCACTTCCACTCATGGGCGTATAAATTGGGAAAACTAAAAATCAACAAGACACAGGCACCCCAAAGTTTCGGGCTGCTCTGTGTACAAGAATCTCCACTTAGCTACACCTTAAGTATCCCAGGAAAGAGAAAAATGGATAAAGAAGTTGTGGTACTTAGGCACAATGGAATATCACTCAGCCATGAAATCAATGTCATAAGGCTAGTAGCAGCATGATGAGTGGATTTAGGGACGAGGATTCTAAGTGAAATAAGTCACACAGAAAAAGACACTTATCCTAAGATATCACTTATAGAGGGCATGTCAAAATCGCTACACTTGAACTGAATTACAAAACAGAACAGAGTCACACATTTAGAAGACACACTGTGGCTGCTTAACGGGAAAGGTGAGGTGGGCTGATGCATAAAACAAGGGTTTGAAATTAGCTCACATACCATTCCATAAGCCAAATATGTAACACACAAGACCTCCTCCCTGCTCAGTGAACTGGACTCAACACCCCCTATTCACCGCACAAGAATATATCTGACTAGCAAGAATCTTAAAACCTATGTATTGATATCTCTCTGGAGTTGAATCAAGAGGGTGTAAAGCGGCATAAACACAGCAGGGAAAAGCAGCTCAACCCTATTATCAAAATAAATTACTTAAAATGAACCCCATAAAACAAAGACAGTGAAAGAGAGAGAAATTCTTACAAAATCCGTTCGGGGGCTCTTATGCAACCTGTATTGACCATATCTAGACCCACAGCTGGATGAGACAAAAGGCTGGACACTCTTGGGGCTGAGAGGTTGTGTGAGGTTGGGTGAGGAAACGCAGACCCTTTAAAGTAATACCGCGGGGTACCCACCCCATGGGTCCCAAATCTCCAGGTTCAAGGGCATCTTCCTACATTGAAAACGTGCATGGGAAACCCAGAAGATGGTACACCGTGTGATCGGGAAAGGTTTCTAAAACGCACCTCATTTCTCCTCTCCTTGTGCTCGGGTTCGCCATTCCAGCCGCTTTACTAACAATCACCCTACTTGGAGAATCAGCACCTGGAACCTCCTGTTTGTTTTGTACAGGTTGCAATTTGTCCTGAGGATGAACGGGAAGAGGGGAAACCAACGAGAGACTAGCTCTAGGTGTTGGGACAGGCACAGGTCACTCTATTTCCCCATCAGGAAGAAGAATGAAGCACAGGCTCAGCCTGCCCCCCGGAACCAGAATAGGGCCTGAAGCAATCCTGCGCTTTTGCGGCCAGCTCCCCAAAAAGCGAGTTGACAAATGGAGCTCAGGGCCACTGCAATTCACAAACCTGCAGAGTTATCAATGATAACTCTCGTCCACAAATATATTGAGGGAAGGCAACGAAGAGGATTTGAAAGCAAGGCAGAATTGCAGGAAACAGATTTCAGGAGGTAGATTCGACTCGTCTTTAAAGCACATGAAAAGCGGCAAAACGTTGACAATGATGCCCTTGGCCAAAAAGGGCGTATGCGTTTTTTCCTGAATATATTCAGGAAAAAACGCATACGCCCTTTTTGGCCAACCAAGCAAGCCGGAAGTGCAAATCAGCACTACAAAGAAGTCTCGCTTGCCATCGGTCAAAAGGGCCACGCTGCAAAAAGAGTAAACACCAGAAACGCAGGACAGGCCATGGAGACATGGGAGCCTTGCTAGGCTGAGGGGTGGGATGTCAATTGCCAACAGCCACTCTGGAGAAGTGTACGGTGTGTCCTGAAACATGTAATAAACACAGCTTACAGAGCATAGGGCACTTCCACTCATGGGCGTATAAATTGGGAAAACTAAAAATCAACAAGACACAGGCACCCCAAAGTTTAGGGCTTCTCTGTGTACAAGAACCTCCACTTAGGTACACCTTAAACATGCCAGGAAAGAGAAAAATGGATAAAGAAGTTGTGGTACTTAGGCACAATGGAATATCACTCAGCCATGAAATCAATGTCATAAGGCTAGTAGCAGCATGATGAGTGGATTTAGGGACGAGGATTCTAAGTGAAATAAGTCACACAGAAAAAGACAATTATCCTAAGATATCACTTATAGAGGGCATGTCGAAATCGCTACACTTGAACTGAATTACAAAACAGAACAGAGTCACACATTTAGAAGAAACACTATGGCTGCTTAACGGGAAAGGTGAGGTGGGCTGATGCATAAAACAAGGGTTTGAAATTAGCTCACATACCGTTCCATAAGCCAAATATGTAACAGACAAGACCTCCTCCCTGCTCAGTGAACTGGACTCAACACCCCCTATTCACCGCACAAGAATATATCTGACTAGCAAGAATCTTAAAACCTATGTATTGATATCTCTCTGGAGTTGAATCAAGAGGGTGTAAAGCGGCATAAACACAGCAGGGAAAAGCAGCTCAACCCCATTATCAAAATAAATTACTTAAAATGAACGCCATAAAACAAAGACAGTGAAAGAGAGAGAAATTCTTACAAAATCCGTTCGGAGGCTCTGATGCAACCTGGATTGACCATATCTAGACCCACAGCTGGATGAGACATAAGGCTGGACACTCTTGGGGCTGAGAGGTTTGGTGAGGTTGGGTGAGGAAACGCAGACCCTTTAAAGTAATACCGCGGGGTACCCACCCCATGGGTCCCAAATCTCCAGGTTCAAGGGCATCTTCCTACATTGAAAACGTGCATGGGAAACCCAGAAGATGGTACACCGTGTGATCGGGAAAGGTTTCTAAAACGCACCTCATTTCTCCTCTCCTTGTGCTCGGGTTCGCCATTCCAGCCGCTTTACTACCAATCTCCCTACTTGGAGAATCAGCACCTTGAAGCTCCTGTTTCTTTCGTACAGGTTGCAATTTGTCCTGAGGATGAACGGGAAGAGGGGGAACCAACGAGAGACTAGCTCTAGGTGTTGGGACAGGCACAGGTCACTCTATTTCCCCATCAGGAAGAAGAATGAAGCACAGGCTCAGCCTGCCCCCCGGAACCAGAATAGGGCCTGAAGCAATCCTGCGCTTTTGCGGCCAGCTCCCCAAAAAGCGAGTTGACAAATGGAGCTCAGGGCCACTGCAATTCACAAACCTGCAGATTTATCAATGATAACTCTCGTCCACAAATATATTGAGGGAAGGCAACGAAGAGGATTTGAAAGCAAGGCAGAATTGCAGGAAACAGATTTCAGTAGGTAGATTCGACTCGTCTTTAAAGCACATGAAAAGCGGCAAAACGTTGACAATGATGCCCTTGGCCAAAAAGGGCGTATGCGTTTTTTCCTGAATATATTCAGGAAAAAACGCATACGCCCTTTTTGGCCAACCAAGCAAGCCGGAAGTGCAAATCAGCACTACAAAGAAGTCTCGCTTGCCATCGGTCAAAAGGGCCACGCTGCAAAAAGAGTAAACACCAGAAACGCAGGACAGGCCATGGAGACATGGGAGCCTTGCTAGGCTGAGGGGTGGGATGTCAATTGCCAACAGCCACTCTGGAGAAGTGTACGCTGTGTCCTGAAACATGTAATAAACACAGCTTACAGAGCATAGGGCACTTCCACTCATGGGCGTATAAATTGGGAAAACTAAAAATCAACAAGACACAGGCACCCCAAAGTTTAGGGCTTCTCTGTGTACAAGAACCTCCACTTAGGTACACCTTAAACATGCCAGGAAAGAGAAAAATGGATAAAGAAGTTGTGGTACTTAGGCACAATGGAATATCACTCAGCCATGAAATCAATGTCATAAGGCTAGTAGCAGCATGATGAGTGGATTTAGGGACGAGGATTCTAAGTGAAATAAGTCACACAGAAAAAGACTCTTATCCTAAGATATCACTTATAGAGGGCATGTCGAAATCGCTACACTTGAACTGAATTACAAAACAGAACAGAGTCACATATTTAGAAGACACACTATGGCTGCTTAACGGGAAAGGTGAGGTGGGGTGATGCATAAAACAAGGGTTTGAAATTAGCTCACATACCGTTCCATAAGCCAAATATGTAACAGACAAGACCTCCTCCCTGCTCAGTGAACTGGACTCAACACCCCCTATTCACCGCACAAGAATATATCTGACTAGCAAGAATCTTAAAACCTATGTATTGATATCTCTCTGGAGTTGAATCAAGAGGGTGTAAAGCGGCATAAACACAGCAGGGAAAAGCAGCTCAACCCCATTATCAACATAAATTACTTAAAATGAACGCCATAAAACAAAGACAGTGAAAGAGAGAGAAATTCTTACAAAATCCGTTCGGAGGGTCTGATGCAACCTGGATTGACCATATCTAGACCCACAGCTGGATGAGACATAAGGCTGGACACTCTTGTGGCTGAGAGATTTGGTGAGGTTGGGTGAGGAAACGCAGACCCTTTAAAGTAATACCGTGGGGTACCCACCCCATGGGTCCAAAATCTCCAGGTTCAAGGGCATCTTCCTACATTGAAAACGTGCATGGGAAACCCAGAAGATGGTACACCGTGTGATCGGGAAAGGTTTCTAAAACGCACCTCATTTCTCCTCTCCTTATGCTCGGGTTCGCCATTCCAGCCGCTTTACTAACAATCACCCTACTTGGAGAATCAGCACCTGGAACCTCCTGTTTGTTTTGTACAGGTTGCAATTTGTCCTGAGGATGAACGGGAAGAGGGGAAACCAACGAGAGACTAGCTCTAGGTGTTGGGACAGGCACAGGTCACTCTATTTCCCCATCAGGAAGAAGAATGAAGCACAGGCTCAGCCTGCCCCCTGGAACCAGAATAGGGCCTGAAGCAATCCTGCACTTTTGCGGCCAGCTCCCCAAAAAGCGGGTTGACAAATGGAGCTCAGGGCCACTGCAATTCACAAACCTGCAGAGTTATAAATGATAACTCTCGTCCACAAATATATTGAGGGAAGGCAACGAAGAGGATTTGAAAGCAAGGCAGAATTGCAGGAAACAGATTTCAGGAGGTAGATTCGACTCGTCTTTAAGCACATGAAAAGGGGCAAAACGTCGACAATGATGCCCTTGGCCAAAAAGGGCGTATGCGTTTTTTCCTGAATATATTCAGGAAAAAACGCATACGCCCTTTTTGGCCAACCAAGCAAGCCGGAAGTGCAAATCAGCACTACAAAGAAGTCTCGCTTGCCATCGGTCAAAAGGGCCACGCTGCAAAAAGAGTAAACACCAGAAACGCAGGACAGGCCATGGAGACATGGGAGCCTTGCTAGGCTGAGGGGTGGGATGTCAATTGCCAACAGCCACTCTGGAGAAGTGTACGCTGTGTCCTGAAACATGTAATAAACACAGCTTACAGAGCATAGGGCACTTCCACTCATGGGCGTATAAATTGGGAAAACTAAAAATCAACAAGACACAGGCACCCCAAAGTTTCGGGCTGCTCTGTGTACAAGAATCTCCACTTAGCTACACCTTAAGTATCCCAGGAAAGAGAAAAATGGATAAAGAAGTTGTGGTACTTAGGCACAATGGAATATCACTCAGCCATGAAATCAATGTCATAAGGCTAGTAGCAGCATGATGAGTGGATTTAGGGACGAGGATTCTAAGTGAAATAAGTCACACAGAAAAAGACACTTATCCTAAGATATCACTTATAGAGGGCATGTCAAAATCGCTACACTTGAACTGAATTACAAAACAGAACAGAGTCACACATTTAGAAGACACACTGTGGCTGCTTAACGGGAAAGGTGAGGTGGGCTGATGCATAAAACAAGGGTTTGAAATTAGCTCACATACCATTCCATAAGCCAAATATGTAACACACAAGACCTCCTCCCTGCTCAGTGAACTGGACTCAACACCCCCTATTCACCGCACAAGAATATATCTGACTAGCAAGAATCTTAAAACCTATGTATTGATATCTCTCTGGAGTTGAATCAAGAGGGTGTAAAGCGGCATAAACACAGCAGGGAAAAGCAGCTCAACCCTATTATCAAAATAAATTACTTAAAATGAACCCCATAAAACAAAGACAGTGAAAGAGAGAGAAATTCTTACAAAATCCGTTCGGGGGCTCTTATGCAACCTGTATTGACCATATCTAGACCCACAGCTGGATGAGACAAAAGGCTGGACACTCTTGGGGCTGAGAGGTTGTGTGAGGTTGGGTGAGGAAACGCAGACCCTTTAAAGTAATACCGCGGGGTACCCACCCCATGGGTCCCAAATCTCCAGGTTCAAGGGCATCTTCCTACATTGAAAACGTGCATGGGAAACCCAGAAGATGGTACACCGTGTGATCGGGAAAGGTTTCTAAAACGCACCTCATTTCTCCTCTCCTTGTGCTCGGGTTCGCCATTCCAGCCGCTTTACTAACAATCACCCTACTTGGAGAATCAGCACCTGGAACCTCCTGTTTGTTTTGTACAGGTTGCAATTTGTCCTGAGGATGAACGGGAAGAGGGGAAACCAACGAGAGACTAGCTCTAGGTGTTGGGACAGGCACAGGTCACTCTATTTCCCCATCAGGAAGAAGAATGAAGCACAGGCTCAGCCTGCCCCCCGGAACCAGAATAGGGCCTGAAGCAATCCTGCGCTTTTGCGGCCAGCTCCCCAAAAAGCGAGTTGACAAATGGAGCTCAGGGCCACTGCAATTCACAAACCTGCAGAGTTATCAATGATAACTCTCGTCCACAAATATATTGAGGGAAGGCAACGAAGAGGATTTGAAAGCAAGGCAGAATTGCAGGAAACAGATTTCAGGAGGTAGATTCGACTCGTCTTTAAAGCACATGAAAAGCGGCAAAACGTTGACAATGATGCCCTTGGCCAAAAAGGGCGTATGCGTTTTTTCCTGAATATATTCAGGAAAAAACGCATACGCCCTTTTTGGCCAACCAAGCAAGCCGGAAGTGCAAATCAGCACTACAAAGAAGTCTCGCTTGCCATCGGTCAAAAGGGCCACGCTGCAAAAAGAGTAAACACCAGAAACGCAGGACAGGCCATGGAGACATGGGAGCCTTGCTAGGCTGAGGGGTGGGATGTCAATTGCCAACAGCCACTCTGGAGAAGTGTACGGTGTGTCCTGAAACATGTAATAAACACAGCTTACAGAGCATAGGGCACTTCCACTCATGGGCGTATAAATTGGGAAAACTAAAAATCAACAAGACACAGGCACCCCAAAGTTTAGGGCTTCTCTGTGTACAAGAACCTCCACTTAGGTACACCTTAAACATGCCAGGAAAGAGAAAAATGGATAAAGAAGTTGTGGTACTTAGGCACAATGGAATATCACTCAGCCATGAAATCAATGTCATAAGGCTAGTAGCAGCATGATGAGTGGATTTAGGGACGAGGATTCTAAGTGAAATAAGTCACACAGAAAAAGACAATTATCCTAAGATATCACTTATAGAGGGCATGTCGAAATCGCTACACTTGAACTGAATTACAAAACAGAACAGAGTCACACATTTAGAAGAAACACTATGGCTGCTTAACGGGAAAGGTGAGGTGGGCTGATGCATAAAACAAGGGTTTGAAATTAGCTCACATACCGTTCCATAAGCCAAATATGTAACAGACAAGACCTCCTCCCTGCTCAGTGAACTGGACTCAACACCCCCTATTCACCGCACAAGAATATATCTGACTAGCAAGAATCTTAAAACCTATGTATTGATATCTCTCTGGAGTTGAATCAAGAGGGTGTAAAGCGGCATAAACACAGCAGGGAAAAGCAGCTCAACCCCATTATCAAAATAAATTACTTAAAATGAACGCCATAAAACAAAGACAGTGAAAGAGAGAGAAATTCTTACAAAATCCGTTCGGAGGCTCTGATGCAACCTGGATTGACCATATCTAGACCCACAGCTGGATGAGACAAAAGGCTGGACAATCTTGGGGCTGAGAGGATTGGTGAGGTTGGGTGAGCAAACGCAGACCGTTTAAAGTAATACCGCGTGGTACCCTCCCCAAGGGTCCCAAATCTCCAGGTTCAAGGGCATCTTCCTACATCGAAAACATGCCTGGGAAACCCAGAAGATGGTACAGCGTGTGATCGGGAAAGGTTTCTAAAACGCACCTCATTTCTCCTCTCCTTGTGCTCGGGTTCGCCATTCCAGCCGCTTTACTAACAATCTCCCTACTTGGAGAATCAGCACCTGGAACCTCCTGTTTGTTTCGTACAGGTTGCAATTTGTCCTTAGGATGAACGGGAAGATGGGGAACCAATGGGAGACTAGCTCTAGGTGTTGAGACAGGCACAGGTCACTCTATTTCCCCATCAGGAAGAAGAATGAAGCACAGGCTCAGCCTGCCCCCCGGAACCAGAATAGGGCCTGAAGCAATCCTGCGCTTTTGTGGCCAGCTCCCAAAAAAGCGAGTTGACAAATGGAGCTCAGGGCCACTGCAATTCACAAACCTGCAGAGTTATAAATGACAACTCTCGTCCACAAATATATTGAGGGAAGGCAACGAAGAGGATTTGAAAGCAAGGCAGAATTGCAGGAAACAGATTTCAGGAGGTAGATTCGACTCGCCTTTAAAGCACATGAAAAGCGGCAAGACGTTGACAATGATGCCCTTGGCCAAAAAGGGCGTATGCTTTTTTTCCTGAATATATTCAGGAAAAAAAGCATACGCCCTTTTTGGCCAACCAAGCAAGCCGGAAGTGCAAATCAGCACTACAAAGAAGTCTCGCTTGCCATCGGTCAAAAGGGCCATGCTGCAAAAAGAGTAAACACCAGAAACGCAGGACAGGCCATGGAGACATGGGAGCCTTGCTAGGCTGAGGGGTGGGATGTCAATTGCCAACAGCCACTCTGGAGAAGTGTACGCTGTGTCCTGAAACATGTAATAAACACAGCTTACAGAGCATAGGGCACTTCCACTCATGGGCGTATAAATTGGGAAAACTAAAAATCAACAAGACACAGGCACCCCAAAGTTTCGGGCTGCTCTGTGTACAAGAACCTCCACTTAGGTACACCTTATGTATCCCAGCAAAGAGAAAAATGGATAAAGAAGTTGTGGTACTTAGGCACAATGGAATATCACTCAGCCATGAAATCAATGTCATAAGGCTAGTAGCAGCATGATGAGTGGATTTAGGGACGAGGATTCTAAGTGAAATAAGTCACACAGAAAAAGACACTTATCCTAAGATATCACTTATAGAGGGCATGTCAAAATCCCTACACTTGAACTGAATTACAAAACAGAACAGAGTCACATATTTAGAAGACACACTATGGCTGCTTAACGGGAAAGGTGAGGTGGGGTGATGCATAAAACAAGGGTTTGAAGTTAGCTCAAATACCGTTCCATAAGCCAAATATGTAACAGACAAGACCTCCTCCCTGCTCAGTGAACTGGACTCAACACCCCCTATTCACCGCACAAGAATATATCTGACTAGCAAGAATCTTAAAACCTATGTATTGATATCTCTCTGGAGTTGAATCAAGAGGGCGTAAAGCGGCATAAACACAGCAGGGAAAAGCAGCTCAACCCCATTATCAAAATAAATTACTTAAAATGAACGCCATAAAACAAAGACAGTGAAAGAGAGAGAAATTCTTACAAAATCCGTTCGGAGGCTCTGATGCAACCTGGATTGACCATATCTAGACCCACAGCTGGATGAGACATAAGGCTGGACACTCTTGGGGCTGAGAGGTTTGGTGAGGTTGGGTGAGGAAACGCAGACCCTTTAAAGTAATACCGCGGGGTACCCACCCCATGGGTCCCAAATCTCCAGGTTCAAGGGCATCTTCCTACATTGAAAACGTGCATGGGAAACCCAGAAGATGGTACACCGTGTGATCGGGAAAGGTTTCTAAAACGCACCTCATTTCTCCTCTCCTTGTGCTCGGGTTCGCCATTCCAGCCGCTTTACTACCAATCTCCCTACTTGGAGAATCAGCACCTTGAAGCTCCTGTTTCTTTCGTACAGGTTGCAATTTGTCCTGAGGATGAACGGGAAGAGGGGGAACCAACGAGAGACTAGCTCTAGGTGTTGGGACAGGCACAGGTCACTCTATTTCCCCATCAGGAAGAAGAATGAAGCACAGGCTCAGCCTGCCCCCCGGAACCAGAATAGGGCCTGAAGCAATCCTGCGCTTTTGCGGCCAGCTCCCCAAAAAGCGAGTTGACAAATGGAGCTCAGGGCCACTGCAATTCACAAACCTGCAGAGTTATAAATGATAACTCTCGTCCACAAATATATTGAGGGAAGGCAACGAAGAGGATTTGAAAGCAAGGCAGAATTGCAGGAAACAGATTTCAGGAGGTAGATTCGACTCGTCTTTAAAGCACATGAAAAGCGGCAAAACGTTGACAATGATGCCCTTGGCCAAAAAGGGCGTATGCGTTTTTTCCTGAATATATTCAGGAAAAAACGCATACGCCCTTTTTGGCCAACCAAGCAAGCCGGAAGTGCAAATCAGCACTACAAAGAAGTCTCGCTTGCCATCGGTCAAAAGGGCCACGCTGCAAAAAGAGTAAACACCAGAAACGCAGGACAGGCCATGGAGACATGGGAGCCTTGCTAGGCTGAGGGGTGGGATGTCAATTGCCAACAGCCACTCTGGAGAAGTGTACGGTGTGTCCTGAAACATGTAATAAACACAGCTTACAGAGCATAGGGCACTTCCACTCATGGGCGTATAAATTGGGAAAACTAAAAATCAACAAGACACAGGCACCCCAAAGTTTAGGGCTTCTCTGTGTACAAGAACCTCCACTTAGGTACACCTTAAACATGCCAGGAAAGAGAAAAATGGATAAAGAAGTTGTGGTACTTAGGCACAATGGAATATCACTCAGCCATGAAATCAATGTCATAAGGCTAGTAGCAGCATGATGAGTGGATTTAGGGACGAGGATTCTAAGTGAAATAAGTCACACAGAAAAAGACTCTTATCCTAAGATATCACTTATAGAGGGCATGTCGAAATCGCTACACTTGAACTGAATTACAAAACAGAACAGAGTCACATATTTAGAAGACACACTATGGCTGCTTAACGGGAAAGGTGAGGTGGGGTGATGCATAAAACAAGGGTTTGAAATTAGCTCACATACCGTTCCATAAGCCAAATATGTAACAGACAAGACCTCCTCCCTGCTCAGTGAACTGGACTCAACACCCCCTATTCACCGCACAAGAATATATCTGACTAGCAAGAATCTTAAAACCTATGTATTGATATCTCTCTGGAGTTGAATCAAGAGGGTGTAAAGCGGCATAAACACAGCAGGGAAAAGCAGCTCAACCCCATTATCAACATAAATTACTTAAAATGAACGCCATAAAACAAAGACAGTGAAAGAGAGAGAAATTCTTACAAAATCCGTTCGGAGGGTCTGATGCAACCTGGATTGACCATATCTAGACCCACAGCTGGATGAGACATAAGGCTGGACACTCTTGTGGCTGAGAGATTTGGTGAGGTTGGGTGAGGAAACGCAGACCCTTTAAAGTAATACCGTGGGGTACCCACCCCATGGGTCCCAAATCTCCAGGTTCAAGGGCATCTTCCTACATTGAAAACGTGCATGGGAAACCCAGAAGATGGTACACCGTGTGATCGGGAAAGGTTTCTAAAACGCACCTCATTTCTCCTCTCCTTATGCTCGGGTTCGCCATTCCAGCCGCTTTACTAACAATCACCCTACTTGGAGAATCAGCACCTGGAACCTCCTGTTTGTTTCGTACAGGTTGCAATTTGTCCTGAGGATGAACGGGAAGAGGGGAAACCAACGAGAGACTAGCTCTAGGTGTTGGGACAGGCACAGGTCACTCTATTTCCCCATCAGGAAGAAGAATGAAGCACAGGCTCAGCCTGCCCCCTGGAACCAGAATAGGGCCTGAAGCAATCCTGCACTTTTGCGGCCAGCTCCCCAAAAAGCGAGTTGACAAATGGAGCTCAGGGCCACTGCAATTCACAAACCTGCAGAGTTATAAATGATAACTCTCGTCCACAAATATATTGAGGGAAGGCAACGAAGAGGATTTGAAAGCAAGGCAGAATTGCAGGAAACAGATTTCAGGAGGTAGATTCGACTCGTCTTTAAGCACATGAAAAGCGGCAAAACGTCGACAATGATGCCCTTGGCCAAAAAGGGCGTATGCGTTTTTTCCTGAATATATTCAGGAAAAAACGCATACGCCCTTTTTGGCCAACCAAGCAAGCCGGAAGTGCAAATCAGCACTACAAAGAAGTCTCGCTTGCCATCGGTCAAAAGGGCCACGCTGCAAAAAGAGTAAACACCAGAAACGCAGGACAGGCCATGGAGACATGGGAGCCTTGCTAGGCTGAGGGGTGGGATGTCAATTGCCAACAGCCACTCTGGAGAAGTGTACGCTGTGTCCTGAAACATGTAATAAACACAGCTTACAGAGCATAGGGCACTTCCACTCATGGGCGTATAAATTGGGAAAACTAAAAATCAACAAGACACAGGCACCCCAAAGTTTCGGGCTGCTCTGTGTACAAGAATCTCCACTTAGCTACACCTTAAGTATCCCAGGAAAGAGAAAAATGGATAAAGAAGTTGTGGTACTTAGGCACAATGGAATATCACTCAGCCATGAAATCAATGTCATAAGGCTAGTAGCAGCATGATGAGTGGATTTAGGGACGAGGATTCTAAGTGAAATAAGTCACACAGAAAAAGACTCTTATCCTAAGATATCACTTATAGAGGGCATGTCAAAATCGCTACACTTGAACTGAATTACAAAACAGAACAGAGTCACACATTTAGAAGACACACTGTGGCTGCTTAACGGGAAAGGTGAGGTGGGCTGATGCATAAAACAAGGGTTTGAAATTAGCTCACATACCATTCCATAAGCCAAATATGTAACAGACAAGACCTCCTCCCTGCTCAGTGAACTGGACTCAACACCCCCTATTCACCGCACAAGAATATATCTGACTAGCAAGAATCTTAAAACCTATGTATTGATATCTCTCTGGAGTTGAATCAAGAGGGTGTAAAGCGGCATAAACACAGCAGGGAAAAGCAGCTCAACCCTATTATCAAAATAAATTACTTAAAATGAACCCCATAAAACAAAGACAGTGAAAGAGAGAGAAATTCTTACAAAATCCGTTCGGGGGCTCTTATGCAACCTGTATTGACCATATCTAGACCCACAGCTGGATGAGACAAAAGGCTGGACACTCTTGGGGCTGAGAGGTTGTGTGAGGTTGGGTGAGGAAACGCAGACCCTTTAAAGTAATACCGCGGGGTACCCACCCCATGGGTCCCAAATCTCCAGGTTCAAGGGCATCTTCCTACATTGAAAACGTGCATGGGAAACCCAGAAGATGGTACACCGTGTGATCGGGAAAGGTTTCTAAAACGCACCTCATTTCTCCTCTCCTTGTGCTCGGGTTAGCCATTCCAGACGCTTTACTAACAATCTCCCTACTTGGAGAATCAGCACCTTGAAGCTCCTGTTTCTTTCGTACAGGTTGCAATTTGTCCTGAGGATGAACGGGAAGAGGGGAAACCAACGAGAGACTAGCTCTAGGTGTTGGGACAGGCACAGGTCACTCTATTTCCCCATCAGGAAGAAGAATGAAGCACAGGCTCAGCCTGCCCCCCGGAACCAGAATAGGGCCTGAAGCAATCCTGCGCTTTTGCGGCCAGCTCCCCAAAAAGCGAGTTGACAAATGGAGCTCAGGGCCACTGCAATTCACAAACCTGCAGAGTTATCAATGATAACTCTCGTCCACAAATATATTGAGGGAAGGCAACGAAGAGGATTTGAAAGCAAGGCAGAATTGCAGGAAACAGATTTCAGGAGGTAGATTCGACTCGTCTTTAAAGCACATGAAAAGCGGCAAAACGTTGACAATGATGCCCTTGGCCAAAAAGGGCGTATGCGTTTTTTCCTGAATATATTCAGGAAAAAACGCATACGCCCTTTTTGGCCAACCAAGCAAGCCGGAAGTGCAAATCAGCACTACAAAGAAGTCTCGCTTGCCATCGGTCAAAAGGGCCACGCTGCAAAAAGAGTAAACACCAGAAACGCAGGACAGGCCATGGAGACATGGGAGCCTTGCTAGGCTGAGGGGTGGGATGTCAATTGCCAACAGCCACTCTGGAGAAGTGTACGGTGTGTCCTGAAACATGTAATAAACACAGCTTACAGAGCATAGGGCACTTCCACTCATGGGCGTATAAATTGGGAAAACTAAAAATCAACAAGACACAGGCACCCCAAAGTTTAGGGCTTCTCTGTGTACAAGAACCTCCACTTAGGTACACCTTAAACATGCCAGGAAAGAGAAAAATGGATAAAGAAGTTGTGGTACTTAGGCACAATGGAATATCACTCAGCCATGAAATCAATGTCATAAGGCTAGTAGCAGCATGATGAGTGGATTTAGGGACGAGGATTCTAAGTGAAATAAGTCACACAGAAAAAGACAATTATCCTAAGATATCACTTATAGAGGGCATGTCGAAATCGCTACACTTGAACTGAATTACAAAACAGAACAGAGTCACACATTTAGAAGAAACACTATGGCTGCTTAACGGGAAAGGTGAGGTGGGCTGATGCATAAAACAAGGGTTTGAAATTAGCTCACATACCGTTCCATAAGCCAAATATGTAACAGACAAGACCTCCTCCCTGCTCAGTGAACTGGACTCAACACCCCCTATTCACCGCACAAGAATATATCTGACTAGCAAGAATCTTAAAACCTATGTATTGATATCTCTCTGGAGTTGAATCAAGAGGGTGTAAAGCGGCATAAACACAGCAGGGAAAAGCAGCTCAACCCCATTATCAAAATAAATTACTTAAAATGAACGCCATAAAACAAAGACAGTGAAAGAGAGAGAAATTCTTACAAAATCCGTTCGGAGGCTCTGATGCAACCTGGATTGACCATATCTAGACCCACAGCTGGATGAGACAAAAGGCTGGACAATCTTGGGGCTGAGAGGATTGGTGAGGTTGGGTGAGCAAACGCAGACCGTTTAAAGTAATACCGCGTGGTACCCACCCCAAGGGTCCCAAATCTCCAGGTTCAAGGGCATCTTCCTACATCGAAAACATGCCTGGGAAACCCAGAAGATGGTACAGCGTGTGATCGGGAAAGGTTTCTAAAACGCACCTCATTTCTCCTCTCCTTGTGCTCGGGTTCGCCATTCCAGCCGCTTTACTAACAATCTCCCTACTTGGAGAATCAGCACCTGGAACCTCCTGTTTGTTTCGTACAGGTTGCAATTTGTCCTTAGGATGAACGGGAAGATGGGGAACCAATGGGAGACTAGCTCTAGGTGTTGAGACAGGCACAGGTCACTCTATTTCCCCATCAGGAAGAAGAATGAAGCACAGGCTCAGCCTGCCCCCCGGAACCAGAATAGGGCCTGAAGCAATCCTGCGCTTTTGTGGCCAGCTCCCAAAAAAGCGAGTTGACAAATGGAGCTCAGGGCCACTGCAATTCACAAACCTGCAGAGTTATAAATGACAACTCTCGTCCACAAATATATTGAGGGAAGGCAACGAAGAGGATTTGAAAGCAAGGCAGAATTGCAGGAAACAGATTTCAGGAGGTAGATTCGACTCGCCTTTAAAGCACATGAAAAGCGGCAAGACGTTGACAATGATGCCCTTGGCCAAAAAGGGCGTATGCTTTTTTTCCTGAATATATTCAGGAAAAAAAGCATACGCCCTTTTTGGCCAACCAAGCAAGCCGGAAGTGCAAATCAGCACTACAAAGAAGTCTCGCTTGCCATCGGTCAAAAGGGCCATGCTGCAAAAAGAGTAAACACCAGAAACGCAGGACAGGCCATGGAGACATGGGAGCCTTGCTAGGCTGAGGGGTGGGATGTCAATTGCCAACAGCCACTCTGGAGAAGTGTACGCTGTGTCCTGAAACATGTAATAAACACAGCTTACAGAGCATAGGGCACTTCCACTCATGGGCGTATAAATTGGGAAAACTAAAAATCAACAAGACACAGGCACCCCAAAGTTTAGGGCTGCTCTGTGTACAAGAACCTCCACTTAGGTACACCTTATGTATCCCAGGAAAGAGAAAAATGGATAAAGAAGTTGTGGTACTTAGGCACAATGGAATATCACTCAGTCATGAAATCAATGTCATAAGGCTAGTAGCAGCATGATGAGTGGATTTAGGGACGAGGATTCTAAGTGAAATAAGTCACACAGAAAAAGACACTTATCCTAAGATATCACTTATAGAGGGCATGTCAAAATCTCTACACTTGAACTGAATTACAAAACAGAACAGAGTCACATATTTAGAAGACACACTATGGCTGCTTAACGGGAAAGGTGAGGTGGGGTGATGCATAAAACAAGGGTTTGAAATTAGCTCACATACCGTTCCATAAGCCAAATATGTAACAGACAAGACCTCCTCCCTGCTCAGTGAACTGGAATCAACACCCCCTATTCACCGCACAAGAATATATCTGACTAGCAAGAATCTTAAAACCTATGTATTGATATCTCTCTGGAGTTGAATCAAGAGGGCGTAAAGCGGCATAAACACAGCACGGAAAAGCAGCTCAACCCCATTATCAAAATAAATTACTTAAAATGAACGCCATAAAACAAAGACAGTGAAAGAGAGAGAAATTCTTACAAAATCCGTTCGGAGGCTCTGATGCAACCTGGATTGACCATATCTAGACCCACAGCTGGATGAGACATAAGGCTGGACACTCTTGGGGCTGAGAGGTTTGGTGAGGTTGGGTGAGGAAACGCAGACCCTTTAAAGTAATACCGCGGGGTACCCACCCCATGGGTCCCAAATCTCCAGGTTCAAGGGCATCTTCCTACATTGAAAACGTGCATGGGAAACCCAGAAGATGGTACACCGTGTGATCGGGAAAGGTTTCTAAAACGCACCTCATTTCTCCTCTCCTTGTGCTCGGGTTAGCCATTCCAGACGCTTTACTAACAATCTCCCTACTTGGAGAATCAGCACCTTGAAGCTCCTGTTTCTTTCGTACAGGTTGCAATTTGTCCTGAGGATGAACGGGAAGAGGGGGAACCAACGAGAGACTAGCTCTAGGTGTTGGGACAGGCACAGGTCACTCTATTTCCCCATCAGGAAGAAGAATGAAGCACAGGCTCAGCCTGCCCCCTGGAACCAGAATAGGGCCTGAAGCAATCCTGCGCTTTTGCGGCCAGCTCCCCAAAAAGCGAGTTGACAAATGGAGCTCAGGGCCACTGCAATTCACAAACCTGCAGAGTTATAAATGATAACTCTCGTCCACAAATATATTGAGGGAAGGCAACGAAGAGGATTTGAAAGCAAGGCAGAATTGCAGGAAACAGATTTCAGGAGGTAGATTCGACTCGTCTTTAAAGCACATGAAAAGCGGCAAAACGTCGACAATGATGCCCTTGGCCAAAAAGGGCGTATGCGTTTTTTCCTGAATATATTCAGGAAAAAACGCATACGCCCTTTTTGGCCAACCAAGCAAGCCGGAAGTGCAAATCAGCACTACAAAGAAGTCTCGCTTGCCATCGGTCAAAAGGGCCACGCTGCAAAAAGAGTAAACACCAGAAACGCAGGACAGGCCATGGAGACATGGGAGCCTTGCTAGGCTGAGGGGTGGGATGTCAATTGCCAACAGCCACTCTGGAGAAGTGTACGCTGTGTCCTGAAACATGTAATAAACACAGCTTACAGAGCATAGGGCACTTCCACTCATGGGCGTATAAATTGGGAAAACTAAAAATCAACAAGACACAGGCACCCCAAAGTTTAGGGCTGCTCTGTGTACAAGAACCTCCACTTAGGTACACCTTATGTATCCCAGGAAAGAGAAAAATGGGTAAAGAAGTTGTGGTACTTAGGCACAATGGAATATCACTCAGCCATGAAATCAATGTCATAAGGCTAGTAGCAGCATGATGAGTGGATTTAGCGACGAGGATTCTAAGTGAAATAAGTCACACAGAAAAAGACAATTATCCTAAGATATCACTTATAGAGGGCATGTCGAAATCGCTACACTTGAACTGAATTACAAAACAGAACAGAGTCACACATTTCGAAGAAACACTATGGCTGCTTAACGGGAAAGGTGAGGTGGGCTGATGCATAAAACAAGGGTTTGAAATTAGCTCACATACCGTTCCATAAGCCAAATATGTAACAGACAAGACCTCCTCCCTGCTCAGTGAACTGGACTCAACACCCCCTATTCACCGCACAAGAATATATCTGACTAGCAAGAATCTTAAAACCTATGTATTGATATCTCTCTGGAGTTGAATCAAGAGGGTGTAAAGCGGCATAAACACAGCAGGGAAAAGCAGCTCAACCCCATTATCAAAATAAATTACTTAAAATGAACGCCATAAAACAAAGACAGTGAAAGAGAGAGAAATTCTTACAAAATCCGTTCGGAGGCTCTGATGCAACCTGGATTGACCATATCTAGACCCACAGCTGGATGAGACATAAGGCTGGACACTCTTGGGGCTGAGAGGTTTGGTGAGGTTGGGTGAGGAAACGCAGACCCTTTAAAGTAATACCGCGGGGTACCCACCCCATGGGTCCCAAATCTCCAGGTTCAAGGGCATCTTCCTACATTGAAAACGTGCATGGGAAACCCAGAAGATGGTACACCGTGTGATCGGGAAAGGTTTCTAAAACGCACCTCATTTCTCCTCTCCTTGTGCTCGGGTTCGCCATTCCAGCCGCTTTACTAACAATCTCCCTACTTGGAGAATCAACACCTTGAAGCTCCTGTTTCTTTCGTACAGGTTGCAATTTGTCCTGAGGATGAACGGGAAGAGGGGGAACAAACGAGAGACTAGCTCTAGGTGTTGGGACAGGCACAGGTCACTCTATTTCCCCATCAGGAAGAAGAATGAAGCACAGGCTCAGCCTGCCCCCTGGAACCAGAATAGGGCCTGAAGCAATCCTGCGCTTTTGCGGCCAGCTCCCCAAAAAGCGAGTTGACAAATGGAGCTCAGGGCCACTGCAATTCACAAACCTGCAGAGTTATAAATGATAACTCTCGTCCACAAATATATTGAGGGAAGGCAACGAAGAGGATTTGAAAGCAAGGCAGAATTGCAGGAAACAGATTTCAGGAGGTAGATTCGACTCGTCTTTAAAGCACATGAAAAGCGGCAAAACGTCGACAATGATGCCCTTGGCCAAAAAGGGCGTATGCGTTTTTTCCTGAATATATTCAGGAAAAAACGCATACGCCCTTTTTGGCCAACCAAGCAAGCCGGAAGTGCAAATCAGCACTACAAAGAAGTCTCGCTTGCCATCGGTCAAAAGGGCCACGCAGCAAAAAGTGTAAACACCAGAAACGCAGGACAGGCCATGGAGACATGGGAGCCTTGCTAGGCTGAGGGGTGGGATGTCAATTGCCAACAGCCACTCTGGAGAAGTGTACGCTGTGTCCTGAAACATGTAATAAGCACAGCTTACAGAGCATAGGGCACTTCCACTCATGGGCGTATAAATTGGGAAAACTAAAAATCAACAAGACACAGGCACCCCAAAGTTTAGGGCTGCTCTGTGTACAAGAACCTCCACTTAGGTACACCTTATGTATCCCAGGAAAGAGAAAAATGGATAAAGAAATTGTGGTACTTAGGCACAATGGAATATCACTCAGCCATGAAATCAATGTCATAAGGCTAGTAGCAGCATGATGTGTGGATTTAGGGACGAGGATTCTAAGTGAAATAAGTCACACAGAAAAAGACAGTTATCCTAAGATATCACTTATAGAGGGCATGTCAAAATCGCTACACTTGAACTGAATTACAAAACAGAACAGAGTCACACATTTAGAAGACACACTATGGCTGCTTAACGGGAAAGGTGAGGTGGGCTGATGCATAAAACAAGGGTTTGAAATTAGCTCACATACCATTCCATAAGCCAAATATGTAACAGACAAGACCTCCTCCCTGCTCAGTGAACTGGACTCAACACCCCCTATTCACCGCACAAGAATATATCTGACTAGCAAGAATCTTAAAACCTATGTATTGATATCTCTCTGGAGTTGAATCAAGAGGGTGTAAAGCGGCATAAACACAGCAGGGAAAAGCAGCTCAACCCCATTATCAAAATAAATTACTTAAAATGAACCCCATAAAACAAAGACAGTGAAAGAGAGAGAAATTCTTACAAAATCCGTTCGGGGGCTCTTATGCAACCTGGATTGACCATATCTAGACCCACAGCTGGATGAGACAAAAGGCTGGACAATCTTGGGGCTGAGAGGATTGGTGAGGTTGGGTGAGCAAACGCAGACCGCTTAAAGTAATACCGCGTGGTACCCACCCCATGGGTCCCAAATCTCCAGGTTCAAGGGCATCTTCCTACATCGAAAACATGCCTGGGAAACCCAGAAGATGGTACACCGTGTGATCAGGAAAGGTTTCTAAAACGCACCTCATTTCTCCTCTCCTTGTGCTCGGGTTCGCCATTCCAGCTGCTTTACTAACAATCTCCCTACTTGGAGAATCAGCACCTGGAACCTCCTGTTTGTTTCGTACAGGTTGCCATTTGTCCTGAGGATGAACGGGAAGACGGGGAACCAATGAGAGACTAGCTCTAGGTGTTGGGACAGGCACAGGTCACTGTATTTCCCCATCAGGAAGAAGAATGAAGCACAGGCTCAGCCTGCCCCCCGGAACCAGAATAGGGCCTGAAGCAATCCTGCGCTTTTGCGGCCAGCTCCCCAAAAAGCGAGTTGACAAATGGAGCTCAGGGCCACTGCAATTCACAAACCTGCAGAGTTATAAATGATAACTCTCGTCCACAAATATATTGAGGGAAGGCAACGAAGAGGATTTGAAAGCAAAGCAGAATTGCAGGAAACAGATTTCAGGAGGTAGATTCGACTCGCCTTTAAAGCACATGAAAAGCAGCAAAACGTTGACAATGATGCCCTTGGCCAAAAAGGGCGTATGCGTTTTTTCCTGAATATATTCAGGAAAAAACGCATACGCCCTTTTTGGCCAACCAAGCAAGCCGGAAGTGCAAATCAGCACTACAAAGAAGTCTCGCTTGCCATCGGTCAAAAGGGCCATGCTGCAAAAAGTGTAAAAACCAGAAATGCAGGACAGGCCATGGAGACATGGGAGCCTTGCTACGCTGATGGGCAGGATGCCAATTGCCAACAGCCACTCTGGAGAAGTGTACGGTGTGTCCTGAAACATGTAATAAACACAGCTTACAGAGCATAGGGCACTTCCACTCATGGGCGTATAAATTGGGAAAACTAAAAATCAACAAGACACAGGCACCCAAAAGTTTCGGGCTGCTCTGTGTACAAGAACCTCCACTTAGGTACACCTTAAACATGCCAGGAAAGAGAAAAATGGATAAAGAAGTTGTGGTACTTAGGCACAATGGAATATCACTCAGCCATGAAATCAATGTCATAAGGCTAGTAGCAGCATGATGAGTGGATTTAGGGACGAGGATTCTAAGTGAAATAAGTCACACAGAAAAAGACACTTATCCTAAGATATCACTTATAGAGGGCATGTCGAAATCGCTACACTTGAAGTGAATTACAAAACAGAACAGAGTCACATATTTAGAAGACACACTATGGCTGCTTAACGGGAAAGGTGAGGTGGGGTGATGCATAAAACAAGGGTTTGAAATTAGCTCACATACCGTTCCATAAGCCAAATATGTAACAGACAAGACCTCCTCCCTGCTCAGTGAACTGGACTCAACACCCCTTATTCACCGCACAAGAATATATCTGACTAGCAAGAATCTTAAAACCTATGTATTGATATCTCTCTGGAGTTGAATCAAGAGGGTGTAAAGCGGCATAAACACAGCAGGGAAAAGCAGCTCAACCCCATTATCAAAATAAATTACTTAACATGAACGCCATAAAACAAAGACAGTGAAAGAGAGAGAAATTCTTACAAAATCCGTTCGGAGGCTCTGATGCAACCTGGATTGACCGTATCTAGACCCACAGCTGGATGAGACATAAGGCTGGACACTCTTGGGGCTGAGAGGTTTGGTGAGGTTGGGTGAGGAAACGCAGACCCTTTAAAGTAATACCGCGGGGTACCCACCCCATGGGTCCCAAATCTCCAGGTTCAAGGGCATCTTCCTACATTGAAAACGTGCATGGGAAACCCAGAAGATGGTACAGCGTGTGATTGGGAAAGGTTTCTAAAACGCAACTCATTTCTCCTCTCCTTGTGCTCGGGTTCGCCATTCCAGCCGCTTTACTAACAATCTCCCTACTTGGAGAATCAGCACCTTGAAGCTCCTGTTTCTTTCGTACAGGTTGCAATTTGTCCTGAGGATGAACGGGAAGAGGGGGAACCAACGAGAGACTAGCTCTAGGTGTTGGGACAGGCACAGGTCACTCTATTTCCCCATCAGGAAGAAGAATGAAGCACAGGCTCAGCCTGCCCCCCGGAACTAGAATAGGGCCTGAAGCAATCCTGCGCTTTTGCGGCCAGCTCCCAAAAAAGCGAGTTGACAAATGGAGCTCAGGGCCACTGCAATTCACAAACCTGCAGAGTTATAAATGATAACTCTCGTCCACAAATATATTGAGGGAAGGCAACGAAGAGGATTTGAAAGCAAGGCAGAATTGCAGGAAACAGATTTCAGGAGGTAGATTCGACTCGCCTTTAAAGCACATGAAAAGCGGCAAAACGTTGACAATGATGCCCTTGGCCAAAAAGGGCGTATGCGTTTTTTCCTGAATATATTTTCCTGAATATATTCAGGAAAAAACGCATACGCCCTTTTTGGCCAACCAAGCAAGCCGGAAGTGCAAATCAGCACTACAAAGAAGTCTCGCTTGCCATCGGTCAAAAGGGCCACGCTGCAAAAAGAGTAAACACCAGAAACGCAGGACAGGCCATGGAGACATGGGAGCCTTGCTAGGCTGAGGGGTGGGATGTCAATTGCCAACAGCCACTCTGGAGAAGTGTACGGTGTGTCCTGAAACATGTAATAAACACAGCTTACAGAGCATAGGGCACTTCCACTCATGGGCGTATAAATTGGGAAAACTAAAAATCAACAAGACACAGGCACCCCAAACTTTCGGGCTGCTCTGTGTACAAGAACCTCTACTTAGGTACACCTTAAGCATGCCAGGAAAGAGAAAAATGGATAAAGAAGTTGTGGTACTTAGGCACAATGGAATATCACTCAGCCATGAAATCAATGTCATAAGGCTAGTAGCAGCATGATGAGTGGATTTAGGGACGAGGATTCTAAGTGAAATAAGTCACACAGAAAAAGACACTTACCCTAAGATATCACTTATAGAGGGCATGTCAAAATCGCTACACTTGAAGTGAATTACAAAACAGAACAGAGTCACATATTTAGAAGACACACTATGGCTGCTTAACGGGAAAGGTGAGGTGGGGTGATGCATAAAACAAGGGTTTGAAATTAGCTCACATACCGTTCCATAAGCCAAATATGTAACAGACAAGACCTCCTCCCTGCTCAGTGAACTGGACTCAACACCTCCTATTCACCGCACAAGAATATATCTGACTAGCAAGAATCTTAAACCTATGTATTGATATCTCTCTGGAGTTGAATCAAGAGGGTGTAAAGCGGCATAAACACAGCAGGGAAAAGCAGCTCAACCCCATTATCAAAATAAATTACTTAAAATGAACGCCATAAAACAAAGACAGTGAAAGAGAGAGAAATTCTTCAAAATCCGTTCGGAGGCTCTGATGCAACCTGGATTGACCATATCTAGACCCACAGCTGGATGAGACATAAGGCTGGACACTCTTGGGGCTGAGAGGTTTGGTGAGGTTGGGTGAGGAAACGCAGACCCTTTAAAGTAATACCGCGGGGTACCCACCCCATGGGTCCCAAATCTCCAGGTTCAAGGGCATCTTCCTACATTGGAAACGTGCATGGGAAACCCAGAAGATGGTACAGCGTGTGATCGGGAAAGGTTTCTAAAACGCACCTCATTTCTCCTCTCCTTGTGCTCGGGTTCGCCATTCCAGCCGCTTTACTAACAATCTCCCTACTTGGAGAATCAGCACCTTGAAGCTCCTGTTTCTTTCGTACAGGTTGCAATTTGTCCTGAGGATGAACGGGAAGAGGGGGAACCAACGAGAGACTAGCTCTAGGTGTTGGGACAGGCACAGGTCACTCTATTTCCCCATCAGGAAGAAGAATGAAGCACAGGCTCAGCCTGCCCCCCGGAACCAGAATAGGGCCTGAAGCAATCCTGCGCTTTTGCGGCCAGCTCCCAAAAAAGCGAGTTGACAAATGGAGCTCAGGGCCACTGCAATTCACAAACCTGCAGAGTTATAAATGATAACTCTCGTCCACAAATATATTGAAGGAAGGAAACGAAGAGGATTTGAAAGCAAGGCAGAATTGCAGGAAACAGATTTCAGGAGGTAGATTCGACTCGCCTTTAAAGCACATGAAAAGCGGCAAAACGTTGACAATGATGCCCTTGGCCAAAAAGGGCGTATGCGTTTTTTCCTGAATATATTCAGGAAAAAACGCATACGCCCTTTTTGGCCAACCAAGCAAGCCGGAAGTGCAAATCAGCACTACAAAGAAGTCTCGCTTGCCATCGGTCAAAAGGGCCACGCTGCAAAAAGAGTAAACACCAGAAATGCAGGACAGGCCATGGAGACATGGGAGCCTTGCTAGGATGAGGGGTGGGATGTCAATTGCCAACAGCCACTCTGGAGAAGTGTACGGTGTGTCCTGAAACATGTAATAAACACAGCTTACAGAGCATAGGGCACTTCCACTCATGGGCGTATAAATTGGGAAAACTAAAAATCAACAAGACACAGGCACCCCAAAGTTTCGGGCTGCTCTGTGTACAAGAACCTCCACTTAGGTACACCTTAAGCATGCCAGGAAAGAGAAAAATGGATAAAGAAGTTGTGGTACTTAGGCACAATGGAATATCACTCAGCCATGAAATCAATGTCATAAGGCTAGTAGCAGCATGATGAGTGGATTTAGGGACGAGGATTCTAAGTGAAATAAGTCACACAGAAAAAGACAGTTATCCTAAGATATCACTTATAGAGGGCATGTCAAAATCGCTACACTTGAACTGAATTACAAAACAGAACAGAGTCACACATTTAGAAGACACACTATGGCTGCTTAACGGGAAAGGTGAGGTGGGCTGATGCATAAAACAAGGGTTTGAAATTAGCTCACATACCATTCCATAAGCCAAATATGTAACAGACAAGACCTCCTCCCTGCTCAGTGAACTGGACTCAACACCCCCTATTCACCGCACAAGAATATATCTGACTAGCAAGAATCTTAAAACCTATGTATTGATATCTCTCTGGAGTTGAATCAAGAGGGTGTAAAGCGGCATAAACACAGCAGGGAAAAGCAGCTCAACCCCATTATCAAAATAAATTACTTAAAATGAACGCCATAAAACAAAGACAGTGAAAGAGAGAGAAATTCTTACAAAATCCGTTCGGAGGCTCTGATGCAACCTGGATTGACCATATCTAGACCCACAGCTGGATGAGACATAAGGCTGGACACTCTTGGGGCTGAGAGGTTTGGTGAGGTTGGGTGAGGAAACGCAGACCCTTTAAAGTAATACCGCGGGGTACCCACCCCATGGGTCCCAAATCTCCAGGTTCAAGGGCATCTTCCTACATTGAAAACGTGCCTGGGAAACCCAGAGGATGGTACAGCGTGTGATCGGGAAAGGTTTCTAAAACGCACCTCATTTCTCCTCTCCTTGTGCTCAGGTTCGCCATTCCAGCCGCTTTACTAACAATCTCCCTACTTGCAGAATCAGCACCTTGAAGCTCCTGTTTCTTTCGTACAGGTTGCAATTTGTCCTGAGGATGAACGGGAAGAGGGGGAACCAACGAGAGACTAGCTCTAGGTGTTGGGACAGGCACAGGTCACTCTATTTCCCCATCAGGAAGAAGAATGAAGCACAGGCTCAGCCTGCCCCCCGGAACCAGAATAGGGCCTGAAGCAATCCTGCGCTTTTGCGGCCAGCTCCCAAAAAAGCGAGTTGACAAATGGAGCTCAGGGCCACTGCAATTCACAAACCTGCAGAGTTATAAATGATAACTCTCGTCCACAAATATATTGAGGGAAGGCAACGAAGAGGATTTGAAAGCAAGGCAGAATTGCAGGAAACAGATTTCAGGAGGTAGATTCGACTCGCCTTTAAAGCACATGAAAAGCAGCAAAACGTTGACAATGATGCCCTTGGCCAAAAAGGGCGTATGCGTTTTTTCCTGAATATATTCAGGAAAAAACGCATACGCCCTTTTTGGCCAACCAAGCAAGCCGGAAGTGCAAATCAGCACTACAAAGAAGTCTCGCTTGCCATCGATCAAAAGGGCCATGCTGCCAAAAGTGTAAAAACCAGAAATTCAGGACAGGCCATGGAGACGTGGGAGCCTTGCTACGCTGATGGGCAGGATGCCAATTGCCAACAGCCACTCTGGAGAAGTGTACGGTGTGTCCTGAAACATGTAATAAACACAGCTTACAGAGCATAGGGCACTTCCACTCATGGGCGTATAAATTGGGAAAACTAAAAATCAACAAGACACAGGCACCCCAAAGTTTCGGGCTGCTCTGTGTACAAGAACCTCCACTTAGGTACACCTTAAACATGCCAGGAAAGAGAAAAATGGATAAAGAAGTTGTGGTACTTAGGCACAATGGAATATCACTCAGCCATGAAATCAATGTCATAAGGCTAGTAGCAGCATGATGAGTGGATTTAGGGACGAGGATTCTAAGTGAAATAAGTCACACAGAAAAAGACAGTTATCCTAAGATATCACTTATAGAGGGCATGTCAAAATCGCTACACTTGAAGTGAATTACAAAACAGAACAGAGTCACATATTTAGAAGACACACTATGGCTGCTTAACGGGAAAGGTGAGGTGGGGTGATGCATAAAACAAGGGTTTGAAATTAGCTCACATACCGTTCCATAAGCCAAATATGTAACAGACAAGACCTCCTCCCTGCTCAGTGAACTGGACTCAACACCCCCTATTCACCGCACAAGAATATATCTGACTAGCAAGAATCTTAAAACCTATGTATTGATATCTCTCTGGAGTTGAATCAAGAGGGTGTAAAGCGGCATAAACACAGCAGGGAAAAGCAGCTCAACCCCATTATCAAAATAAATTACTTAAAATGAACGCCATAAAACAAAGACAGTGAAAGAGAGAGAAATTCTTACAAAATCCGTTCGGAGGCTCTGATGCAACCTGGATTGACCATATCTAGACCCACAGCTGGATGAGACATAAGGCTGGACACTCTTGGGGCTGAGAGGTTTGGTGAGGTTGGGTGAGGAAACGCAGACCCTTTAAAGTAATACCGCGGGGTACCCACCCCATGGGTCCCAAATCTCCAGGTTCAAGGGCATCTTCCTACATTGAAAACGTGCATGGGAAACCCAGAAGATGGTACAGCGTGTGATCGGGAAAGGTTTCTAAAACGCACCTCATTTCTCCTCTCCTTGTGCTCGGGTTCGCCATTCCAGCCGCTTTACTAACAATCTCCCTACTTGGAGAATCAGCACCTTGAAGCTCCTGTTTCTTTCGTACAGGTTGCAATTTGTCCTGAGGATGAACGGGAAGAGGGGGAACCAACGAGAGACTAGCTCTAGGTGTTGGGACAGGCACAGGTCACTCTATTTCCCCATCAGGAAGAAGAATGAAGCACAGGCTCAGCCTGCCCCCCGGAACCAGAATAGGGCCTGAAGCAATCCTGCGCTTTTGCGGCCAGCTCCCAAAAAAGCGAGTTGACAAATGGAGCTCAGGGCCACTGCAATTCACAAACCTGCAGAGTTATAAATGATAACTCTCGTCCACAAATATATTGAGGGAAGGCAACGAAGAGGATTTGAAAGCAAGGCAGAATTGCAGGAAACAGATTTCAGGAGGTAGATTCGACTCGCCTTTAAAGCACATGAAAAGCAGCAAAACGTTGACAATGATGCCCTTGGCCAAAAAGGGCGTATGCGTTTTTTCCTGAATATTTCAGGAAAAAACGCATACGCCCTTTTAGGCCAACCAAGCAAGCCGGAAGTGCAAATCAGCACTACAAAGAAGTCTCGCTTGCCATCGGTCAAAAGGGCCATGCTGCCAAAAGTGTAAAAACCAGAAATTCAGGACAGGCCATGGGGACATGGGAGCCTTGCTACGCTGATGGGCGGGATGCCAATTGCCAACAGCCACTCTGGAGAAGTGTACGGTGTGTCCTGAAACATGTAATAAACACAGCTTACAGAGCATAGGGCACTTCCACTCATGGGCGTATAAATTGGGAAAACTAAAAATCAACAAGACACAGGCACCCCAAAGTTTCGGGCTGCTCTGTGTACAAGAATCTCCACTTAGCTACACCTTAAGTATCCCAGGAAAGAGAAAAATGGATAAAGAAGTTGTGGTACTTAGGCACAATGGAATATCACTCAGCCATGAAATCAATGTCATAAGGCTAGTAGCAGCATGATGAGTGGATTTAGAGACGAGGATTCTAAGTGAAATAAGTCACACAGAAAAAGACAGTTATCCTAAGATATCACTTATAGAGGGCATGTCAAAATCGCTACACTTGAACTGAATTACAAAACAGAACAGAGTCACACATTTAGAAGACACACTATGGCTGCTTAACGGGAAAGGTGAGGTGGGCTGATGCATAAAACAAGGGTTTGAAATTAGCTCATATACCATTCCATAAGCCAAATATGTAACAGACAAGACCTCCTCCCTGCTCAGTGAACTGGACTCAACACCCCCTATTCACCGCACAAGAATATATCTGACTAGCAAGAATCTTAAAACCTATGTATTGATATCTCTCTGGAGTTGAATCAAGAGGGTGTAAAGCGGCATAAACACAGCAGGGAAAAGCAGCTCAACCCCATTATCAAAATAAATTACTTAAAATGAACGCCATAAAACAAAGACAGTGAAAGAGAGAGAAATTCTTACAAAATCCGTTCGGGGGCTCTTATGCAACCTGGATTGACCATATCTAGACCCACAGCTGGATGAGACAAAAGGCTGGACAATCTTGGGGCTGAGAGGATTGGTGAGGTTGGGTGAGCAAACGCAGACCGCTTAAAGTAATACCGTGTGGTACCCACCCCATGGGTCCCAAATCTCCAGGTTCAAGGGCATCTTCCTACATCGAAAACATGCCTGGGAAACCCAGAAGATGGTACACCGTGTGATCGGGAAAGGTTTCTAAAACGCACCTCATTTCTCCTCTCCTTGTGCTCGGGTTCGCCATTCCAGCCGCTTTACTAACAATCTCCCTTCTTGGAGAATCAGCACCTGGAACCTCCTGTTTGTTTCGTACAGGTTGCAATTTGTCCTGAGGATGAACGGGAAGAGGGGGAACCAATGAGACACTAGCTCTAGGTGTTGGGACAGGCACAGGTCACTCTATTTCCCCATCAGGAAGAAGAATGAAGCACAGGCTCAGCCTGCCCCCCGGAACCAGAATAGGGCCTGAAGCAATCCTGCGCTTTTGCGGCCAGCTCCCAAAAAAGCGAGTTGACAAATGGAGCTCAGGGCCACTGCAATTCACAAACCTGCAGAGTTATAAATGATAACTCTCGTCCACAAATATATTGAGGGAAGGCAACGAAGAGGATTTGAAAGCAAGGCAGAATTGCAGGAAACAGATTTCAGGAGGTAGATTCGACTCGCCTTTAAAGCACATGAAAAGCGGCAAAACGTTGACAATGATGCCCTTGGCCAAAAAGGGCGTATGCGTTTTTTCCTGAATATATTCAGGAAAAAACGCATACGCCCTTTTTGGCCAACCAAGCAAGCCGGAAGTGCAAATCAGCACTACAAAGAAGTCTCGCTTGCCATCGGTCAAAAGGGCCATGCTGCCAAAAGTGTAAAAACCAGAAATTCAGGACAGGCCATGGAGACATGGGAGCCTTGCTACGCTGATGGGCAGGATGCCAATTGCCAACAGCCACTCTGGAGAAGTGTACGGTGTGTCCTGAAACATGTAATAAACACAGCTTACAGAGCATAGGGCACTTCCACTCATGGGCGTATAAATTGGGAAAACTAAAAATCAACAAGACACAGGCACCCCAAAGTTTCGGGCTGCTCTGTGTACAAGAATCTCCACTTAGCTACACCTTAAGTATCCCAGGAAAGAGAAAAATGGATAAAGAAGTTGTGGTACTTAGGCACAATGGAATATCACTCAGCCATGAAATCAATGTCATAAGGCTAGTAGCAGCATGATGAGTGGATTTAGGGACGAGGATTCTAAGTGAAATAAGTCACACAGAAAAAGACAGTTATCCTAAGATATCACTTATAGAGGGCATGTCAAAATCGCTACACTTGAACTGAATTACAAAACAGAACAGAGTCACACATTTAGAAGACACACTATGGCTGCTTAACGGGAAAGGTGAGGTGGGCTGATGCATAAAACAAGGGTTTGAAATTAGCTCACATACCATTCCATAAGGCAAATATGTAACAGACAAGACCTCCTCCCTGCTCAGTGAACTGGACTCAACACCCCCTATTCACCGCACAAGAATATATCTGACTAGCAAGAATCTTAAAACCTATGTATTGATATCTCTCTGGAGTTGAATCAAGAGGGTGTAAAGCGGCATAAACACAGCAGGGGAAAGCAGCTCAACCCCATTATCAAAATAAATTACTTAAAATGAACCCCATAAAACAAAGACAGTGAAAGAGAGAGAAATTCTTACAAAATCCGTTCGGGGGCTCTTATGCAACCTGGATTGACCATATCTAGACCCACAGCTGGATGAGACATAAGGCTGGACACTCTTGGGGCTGAGAGGTTTGGTGAGGTTGGGTGAGGAAACGCAGACCCTTTAAAATAATACCGCGGGGTACCCACCCCATGGGTCCCAAATCTCCAGGTTCAAGGGCATCTTCCTACATTGAAAACATGCATGGGAAACCCAGAAGATGGTACAGCGTGTGATCGGGAAAGGTTTCTAAAACGCACCTCATTTCTCCTCTCCTTGTGCTCGGGTTCGCCATTCCAGCTGCTTTACTAACAATCTCCCTACTTGGAGAATCAGCACCTTGAAGCTCCTGTTTCTTTCGTACAGGTTGCAATTTGTCCTGAGGATGAACGGGAAGAGGGGGAACCAACGAGAGACTAGCTCTAGGTGTTGGGACAGGCACAGGTCACTCTATTTCCCCATCAGGAAGAAGAATGAAGCACAGGCTCAGCCTGCCCCCCGGAACCAGAATAGGGCCTGAAGCAATCCTGCGCTTTTGCGGCCAGCTCCCAAAAAAGCGAGTTGACAAATGGAGCTCAGGGCCACTGCAATTCACAAACCTGCAGAGTTATAAATGATAACTCTCGTCCACAAATATATTGAGGGAAGGCAACGAAGAGGATTTGAAAGCAAGGCAGAATTGCAGGAAACAGATTTCAGGAGGTAGATTCGACTCGCCTTTAAAGCACATGAAAAGCAGCAAAACGTTGACAATGATGCCCTTGGCCAAAAAGGGCGTATGCGTTTTTTCCTGAATATTTCAGGAAAAAACGCATACGCCCTTTTTGGCCAACCAAGCAAGCCGGAAGTGCAAATCAGCACTACAAAGAAGTCTCGCTTGCCATCGGTCAAAAGGGCCATGCTGCCAAAAGTGTAAAAACCAGAAATTCAGGACAGGCCATGGAGACATGGGAGCCTTGCTACGCTGAAGGGCGGGATGCCAATTGCCAACAGCCACTCTGGAGAAGTGTACGGTGTGTCCTGAAACATGTAATAAACACAGCTTACAGAGCATAGGGCACTTCCACTCATGGGCGTATAAATTGGGAAAACTAAAAATCAACAAGACACAGGCACCCCAAAGTTTCGGGCTGCTCTGTGTACAAGAATCTCCACTTAGCTACACCTTAAGTATCCCAGGAAAGAGAAAAATGGATAAAGAAGTTGTGGTACTTAGGCACAATGGAATATCACTCAGCCATGAAATCAATGTCATAAGGCTAGTAGCAGCATGATGAGTGGATTTAGAGACGAGGATTCTAAGTGAAATAAGTCACACAGAAAAAGACAGTTATCCTAAGATATCACTTATAGAGGGCATGTCAAAATCGCTACACTTGAACTGAATTACAAAACAGAACAGAGTCACACATTTAGAAGACACACTATGGCTGCTTAACGGGAAAGGTGAGGTGGGCTGATGCATAAAACAAGGGTTTGAAATTAGCTCATATACCATTCCATAAGCCAAATATGTAACAGACAAGACCTCCTCCCTGCTCAGTGAACTGGACTCAACACCCCCTATTCACCGCACAAGAATATATCTGACTAGCAAGAATCTTAAAACCTATGTATTGATATCTCTCTGGAGTTGAATCAAGAGGGTGTAAAGCGGCATAAACACAGCAGGGAAAAGCAGCTCAACCCCATTATCAAAATAAATTACTTAAAATGAACGCCATAAAACAAAGACAGTGAAAGAGAGAGAAATTCTTACAAAATCCGTTCGGGGGCTCTTATGCAACCTGGATTGACCATATCTAGACCCACAGCTGGATGAGACAAAAGGCTGGACAATCTTGGGGCTGAGAGGATTGGTGAGGTTGGGTGAGCAAACGCAGACCGCTTAAAGTAATACCGTGTGGTACCCACCCCATGGGTCCCAAATCTCCAGGTTCAAGGGCATCTTCCTACATCGAAAACATGCCTGGGAAACCCAGAAGATGGTACACCGTGTGATCGGGAAAGGTTTCTAAAACGCACCTCATTTCTCCTCTCCTTGTGCTCGGGTTCGCCATTCCAGCCGCTTTACTAACAATCTCCCTTCTTGGAGAATCAGCACCTGGAACCTCCTGTTTGTTTCGTACAGGTTGCAATTTGTCCTGAGGATGAACGGAAGAGGGGGAACCAATGAGACACTAGCTCTAGGTGTTGGGACAGGCACAGGTCACTCTATTTCCCCATCAGGAAGAAGAATGAAGCACAGGCTCAGCCTGCCCCCCGGAACCAGAATAGGGCCTGAAGCAATCCTGCGCTTTTGCGGCCAGCTCCCAAAAAAGCGAGTTGACAAATGGAGCTCAGGGCCACTGCAATTCACAAACCTGCAGAGTTATAAATGATAACTCTCGTCCACAAATATATTGAGGGAAGGCAACGAAGAGGATTTGAAAGCAAGGCAGAATTGCAGGAAACAGATTTCAGGAGGTAGATTCGACTCGCCTTTAAAGCACATGAAAAGCGGCAAAACGTTGACAATGATGCCCTTGGCCAAAAAGGGCGTATGCGTTTTTTCCTGAATATATTCAGGAAAAAACGCATACGCCCTTTTTGGCCAACCAAGCAAGCCGGAAGTGCAAATCAGCACTACAAAGAAGTCTCGCTTGCCATCGGTCAAAAGGGCCACGCTGCAAAAAGAGTAAACACCAGAAATGCAGGACAGGCCATGGAGACATGGGAGCCTTGCTAGGCTGAGGGGTGGGATGTCAATTGCCAACAGCCACTCTGGAGAAGTGTACGGTGTGTCCTGAAACATGTAATAAACACAGCTTACAGAGCATAGGGCACTTCCACTCATGGGCGTATAAATTGGGAAAACTAAAAATCAACAAGACACAGGCACCCCAAAGTTTAGGGCTGCTCTGTGTACAAGATCCTCCACTTAGCTACACCTTAAGTATCCCAGGAAAGAGAAAAATGGATAAAGAAGTTGTGGTACTTAGGCACAATGGAATATCACTCAGCCATGAAATCAATGTCATAAGGCTAGTAGCAGCATGATGAGTGGATTTAGGGACGAGGATTCTAAGTGAAATAAGTCACACAGAAAAAGACAGTTATCCTAAGATATCACTTATAGAGGGCATGTCAAAATCGCTACACTTGAACTGAATTACAAAACAGAACAGAGTCACACATTTAGAAGACACACTATGGCTGCTTAACGGGAAAGGTGAGGTGGGCTGATGCATAAAACAAGGGTTTGAAATTAGCTCATATACCATTCCATAAGCCAAATATGTAACAGACAAGACCTCCTCCCTGCTCAGTGAACTGGACTCAACACCCCCTATTCACCGCACAAGAATATATCTGACTAGCAAGAATCTTAAAACCTATGTATTGATATCTCTCTGGAGTTGAATCAAGAGGGTGTAAAGCGGCATAAACACAGCAGGGAAAAGCAGCTCAACCCCATTATCAAAATAAATTACTTAAAATGAACGCCATAAAACAAAGACAGTGAAAGAGAGAGAAATTCTTACAAAATCCGTTCGGGGGCTCTTATGCAACCTGGATTGACCATATCTAGACCCACAGCTGGATGAGACATAAGGCTGGACACTCTTGGGGCTGAGAGGTTTGGTGAGGTTGGGTGAGCAAACGCAGACCGCTTAAAGTAATACCGCGGGGTACCCACCCCAAGGGTCCCAAATCTCCAGGTTCAAGGGCATCTTCCTACATCGAAAACATGCCTGGGAAACCCAGAAGATGGTACACCGTGTGATCGGGAAAGGTTTCTAAAACGCACCTCATTTCTCCTCTCCTTGTGCTCGGGTTCGCCATTCCAGCAGCTTTACTAACAATCTCCCTTCTTGGCGAATCAGCACCTGGAACCTCCTGTTTGTTTCGTACAGGTTGCAATTTGTCCTGAGGATGAACGGGAAGAGGGGGAACCAATGAGACACTAGCTCTAGGTGTTGGGACAGGCACAGGTCACTCTATTTCCCCATCAGGAAGAAGAATGAAGCACAGGCTCAGCCTGCCCCCCGGAACCAGAATAGGGCCTGAAGCAATCCTGCGCTTTTGCGGCCAGCTCCCAAAAAAGCGAGTTGACAAATGGAGCTCAGGGCCACTGCAATTCACAAACCTGCAGAGTTATAAATGATAACTCTCGTCCACAAATATATTGAGGGAAGGCAACGAAGAGGATTTGAAAGCAAGGCAGAATTGCAGGAAACAGATTTCAGGAGGTAGATTCGACTCGCCTTTAAAGCACATGAAAAGCAGCAAAACGTTGACAATGATGCCCTTGGCCAAAAAGGGCGTATGCGTTTGTTCCTGAATATTTCAGGAAAAAACGCATACGCCCTTTTTGGCCAACCAAGCAAGCCGGAAGTGCAAATCAGCACTACAAAGAAGTCTCGCTTGCCATCGGTCAAAAGGGCCATGCTGCAAAAAGTGTAAAAACCAGAAATGCAGGACAGGCCATGGAGACATGGGAGCCTTGCTACGCTGATGGGCAGGATGCCAATTGCCAACAGCCACTCTGGAGAAGTGTACGGTGTGTCCTGAAACATGTAATAAACACAGCTTACAGAGCATAGGGCACTTCCACTCATGGGCGTATAAATTGGGAAAACTAAAAATCAACAAGACACAGGCACCCAAAAGTTTCGGGCTGCTCTGTGTACAAGAACCTCCACTTAGGTACACCTTAAACATGCCAGGAAAGAGAAAAATGGATAAAGAAGTTGTGGTACTTAGGCACAATGGAATATCACTCAGCCATGAAATCAATGTCATAAGGCTAGTAGCAGCATGATGAGTGGATTTAGGGACGAGGATTCTAAGTGAAATAAGTCACACAGAAAAAGACACTTATCCTAAGATATCACTTATAGAGGGCATGTCGAAATCGCTACACTTGAAGTGAATTACAAAACAGAACAGAGTCACATATTTAGAAGACACACTATGGCTGCTTAACGGGAAAGGTGAGGTGGGGTGATGCATAAAACAAGGGTTTGAAATTAGCTCACATACCGTTCCATAAGCCAAATATGTAACAGACAAGACCTCCTCCCTGCTCAGTGAACTGGACTCAACACCCCTTATTCACCGCACAAGAATATATCTGACTAGCAAGAATCTTAAAACCTATGTATTGATATCTCTCTGGAGTTGAATCAAGAGGGTGTAAAGTGGCATAAACACAGCAGGGAAAAGCAGCTCAACCCCATTATCAAAATAAATTACTTAACATGAACGCCATAAAACAAAGACAGTGAAAGAGAGAGAAATTCTTACAAAATCCGTTCGGAGGCTCTGATGCAACCTGGATTGACCGTATCTAGACCCACAGCTGGATGAGACATAAGGCTGGACACTCTTGGGGCTGAGAGGTTTGGTGAGGTTGGGTGAGGAAACGCAGACCCTTTAAAGTAATACCGCGGGGTACCCACCCCATGGGTCCCAAATCTCCAGGTTCAAGGGCATCTTCCTACATTGAAAACGTGCATGGGAAACCCAGAAGATGGTACAGCGTGTGATTGGGAAAGGTTTCTAAAACGCACCTCATTTCTCCTCTCCTTGTGCTCGGGTTCGCCATTCCAGCCGCTTTACTAACAATCTCCCTACTTGGAGAATCAGCACCTTGAAGCTCCTGTTTCTTTCGTACAGGTTGCAATTTGTCCTGAGGATGAACGGGAAGAGGGGGAACCAACGAGAGACTAGCTCTAGGTGTTGGGACAGGCACAGGTCACTCTATTTCCCCATCAGGAAGAAGAATGAAGCACAGGCTCAGCCTGCCCCCCGGAACTAGAATAGGGCCTGAAGCAATCCTGCGCTTTTGCGGCCAGCTCCCAAAAAAGCGAGTTGACAAATGGAGCTCAGGGCCACTGCAATTCACAAACCTGCAGAGTTATAAATGATAACTCTCGTCCACAAATATATTGAGGGAAGGCAACGAAGAGGATTTGAAAGCAAGGCAGAATTGCAGGAAACAGATTTCAGGAGGTAGATTCGACTCGCCTTTAAAGCACATGAAAAGCGGCAAAACGTTGACAATGATGCCCTTGGCCAAAAAGGGCGTATGCGTTTTTTCCTGAATATATTTTCCTGAATATATTCAGGAAAAAACGCATACGCCCTTTTTGGCCAACCAAGCAAGCCGGAAGTGCAAATCAGCACTACAAAGAAGTCTCGCTTGCCATCGGTCAAAAGGGCCACGCTGCAAAAAGAGTAAACACCAGAAACGCAGGACAGGCCATGGAGACATGGGAGCCTTGCTAGGCTGAGGGGTGGGATGTCAATTGCCAACAGCCACTCTGGAGAAGTGTACGGTGTGTCCTGAAACATGTAATAAACACAGCTTACAGAGCATAGGGCACTTCCACTCATGGGCGTATAAATTGGGAAAACTAAAAATCAACAAGACACAGGCACCCCAAACTTTCGGGCTGCTCTGTGTACAAGAACCTCCACTTAGGTACACCTTAAGCATGCCAGGAAAGAGAAAAATGGATAAAGAAGTTGTGGTACTTAGGCACAATGGAATATCACTCAGCCATGAAATCAATGTCATAAGGCTAGTAGCAGCATGATGAGTGGATTTAGGGACGAGGATTCTAAGTGAAATAAGTCACACAGAAAAAGACACTTACCCTAAGATATCACTTATAGAGGGCATGTCAAAATCGCTACACTTGAAGTGAATTACAAAACAGAACAGAGTCACATATTTAGAAGACACACTATGGCTGCTTAACGGGAAAGGTGAGGTGGGGTGATGCATAAAACAAGGGTTTGAAATTAGCTCACATACCGTTCCATAAGCCAAATATGTAACAGACAAGACCTCCTCCCTGCTCAGTGAACTGGACTCAACACCTCCTATTCACCGCACAAGAATATATCTGACTAGCAAGAATCTTAAACCTATGTATTGATATCTCTCTGGAGTTGAATCAAGAGGGTGTAAAGCGGCATAAACACAGCAGGGAAAAGCAGCTCAACCCCATTATCAAAATAAATTACTTAAAATGAACGCCATAAAACAAAGACAGTGAAAGAGAGAGAAATTCTTCAAAATCCGTTCGGAGGCTCTGATGCAACCTGGATTGACCATATCTAGACCCACAGCTGGATGAGACATAAGGCTGGACACTCTTGCGGCTGAGAGGTTTGGTGAGGTTGGGTGAGGAAACGCAGACCCTTTAAAGTAATACCGCGGGGTACCCACCCCATGGGTCCCAAATCTCCAGGTTCAAGGGCATCTTCCTACATTGGAAACGTGCATGGGAAACCCAGAAGATGGTACAGCGTGTGATCGGGAAAGGTTTCTAAAACGCACCTCATTTCTCCTCTCCTTGTGCTCGGGTTCGCCATTCCAGCCGCTTTACTAACAATCTCCCTACTTGGAGAATCAGCACCTTGAAGCTCCTGTTTCTTTCGTACAGGTTGCAATTTGTCCTGAGGATGAACGGGAAGAGGGGGAACCAACGAGAGACTAGCTCTAGGTGTTGGGACAGGCACAGGTCACTCTATTTCCCCATCAGGAAGAAGAATGAAGCACAGGCTCAGCCTGCCCCCCGGAACCAGAATAGGGCCTGAAGCAATCCTGCGCTTTTGCGGCCAGCTCCCAAAAAAGCGAGTTGACAAATGGAGCTCAGGGCCACTGCAATTCACAAACCTGCAGAGTTATAAATGATAACTCTCGTCCACAAATATATTGAAGGAAGGAAACGAAGAGGATTTGAAAGCAAGGCAGAATTGCAGGAAACAGATTTCAGGAGGTAGATTCGACTCGCCTTTAAAGCACATGAAAAGCGGCAAAACGTTGACAATGATGCCCTTGGCCAAAAAGGGCGTATGCGTTTTTTCCTGAATATATTCAGGAAAAAACGCATACGCCCTTTTTGGCCAACCAAGCAAGCCGGAAGTGCAAATCAGCACTACAAAGAAGTCTCGCTTGCCATCGGTCAAAAGGGCCACGCTGCAAAAAGAGTAAACACCAGAAATGCAGGACAGGCCATGGAGACATGGGAGCCTTGCTAGGATGAGGGGTGGATGTCAATTGCCAACAGCCACTCTGGAGAAGTGTACGGTGTGTCCTGAAACATGTAATAAACACAGCTTACAGAGCATAGGGCACTTCCACTCATGGGCGTATAAATTGGGAAAACTAAAAATCAACAAGACACAGACACCCCAAAGTTTCGGGCTGCTCTGTGTACAAGAACCTCCACTTAGGTACACCTTAAGCATGCCAGGAAAGAGAAAAATGGATAAAGAAGTTGTGGTACTTAGGCACAATGGAATATCACTCAGCCATGAAATCAATGTCATAAGGCTAGTAGCAGCATGATGAGTGGATTTAGGGACGAGGATTCTAAGTGAAATAAGTCACACAGAAAAAGACAGTTATCCTAAGATATCACTTATAGAGGGCATGTCAAAATCGCTACACTTGAACTGAATTACAAAACAGAACAGAGTCACACATTTAGAAGACACACTATGGCTGCTTAACGGGAAAGGTGAGGTGGGGTGATGCATAAAACAAGGGTTTGAAATTAGCTCACATACCATTCCATAAGCCAAATATGTAACAGACAAGACCTCCTCCCTGCTCAGTGAACTGGACTCAACACCCCCTATTCACCGCACAAGAATATATCTGACTAGCAAGAATCTTAAAACCTATGTATTGATATCTCTCTGGAGTTGAATCAAGAGGGTGTAAAGCGGCATAAACACAGCAGGGAAAAGCAGCTCAACCCCATTATCAAAATAAATTACTTAAAATGAACGCCATAAAACAAAGACAGTGAAAGAGAGAGAAATTCTTACAAAATCCGTTCGGAGGCTCTGATGCAACCTGGATTGACCATATCTAGACCCACAGCTGGATGAGACATAAGGCTGGACACTCTTGGGGCTGAGAGGTTTGGTGAGGTTGGGTGAGGAAACGCAGACCCTTTAAAGTAATACCGCGGGGTACCCACCCCATGGGTCCCAAATCTCCAGGTTCAAGGGCATCTTCCTACATTGAAAACGTGCCTGGGAAACCCAGAGGATGGTACAGCGTGTGATCGGGAAAGGTTTCTAAAACGCACCTCATTTCTCCTCTCCTTGTGCTCAGGTTCGCCATTCCAGCCGCTTTACTAACAATCTCCCTACTTGCAGAATCAGCACCTTGAAGCTCCTGTTTCTTTCGTACAGGTTGCAATTTGTCCTGAGGATGAACGGGAAGAGGGGGAACCAACGAGAGACTAGCTCTAGGTGTTGGGACAGGCACAGGTCACTCTATTTCCCCATCAGGAAGAAGAATGAAGCACAGGCTCAGCCTGCCCCCCGGAACCAGAATAGGGCCTGAAGCAATCCTGCGCTTTTGCGGCCAGCTCCCAAAAAAGCGAGTTGACAAATGGAGCTCAGGGCCACTGCAATTCACAAACCTGCAGAGTTATAAATGATAACTCTCGTCCACAAATATATTGAGGGAAGGCAACGAAGAGGATTTGAAAGCAAGGCAGAATTGCAGGAAACAGATTTCAGGAGGTAGATTCGACTCGCCTTTAAAGCACATGAAAAGCAGCAAAACGTTGACAATGATGCCCTTGGCCAAAAAGGGCGTATGCGTTTTTTCCTGAATATATTCAGGAAAAAACGCATACGCCCTTTTTGGCCAACCAAGCAAGCCGGAAGTGCAAATCAGCACTACAAAGAAGTCTCGCTTGCCATCGATCAAAAGGGCCATGCTGCCAAAAGTGTAAAAACCAGAAATTCAGGACAGGCCATGGAGACGTGGGAGCCTTGCTACGCTGATGGGCAGGATGCCAATTGCCAACAGCCACTCTGGAGAAGTGTACGGTGTGTCCTGAAACATGTAATAAACACAGCTTACAGAGCATAGGGCACTTCCACTCATGGGCGTATAAATTGGGAAAACTAAAAATCAACAAGACACAGGCACCCCAAAGTTTCGGGCTGCTCTGTGTACAAGAACCTCCACTTAGCTACACCTTAAACATCCCAGGAAAGAGAAAAATGGATAAAGAAGTTGTGGTACTTAGGCACAATGCAATATCACTCAGCCATGAAATCAATGTCATAAGGCTAGTAGCAGCATGATGAGTGGATTTAGGGACGAGGATTCTAAGTGAAATAAGTCACACAGAAAAAGACTCTTATCCTAAGATATCACTTATAGAGGGCATGTCAAAATCGCTACACTTGAACTGAATTACAAAACAGAACAGAGTCACATATTTAGAAGACACACTATGGCTGCTTAACGGGAAAGGTGAGGTGGGGTGATGCATAAAACAAGGGTTTGAAATTAGCTCACATACCGTTCCATAAGCCAAATATGTAACACACAAGACCTCCTCCCTGCTCAGTGAACTGGACTCAACACCCCCTATTCACCGCACAAGAATATATCTGACTAGCAAGAATCTTAAAACCTATGTATTGATATCTCTCTGGAGTTGAATCAAGAGGGTGTAAAGCGGCATAAACACAGCAGGGAAAAGCAGCTCAACCCCATTATCAAAATAAATTACTTAAAATGAACGCCATAAAACAAAGACAGTGAAAGAGAGAGAAATTCTTACAAAATCCGTTCGGAGGCTCTGATGCAACCTGGATTGACCATATCTAGACCCACAGCTGGATGAGACATAAGGCTGGACACTCTTGGGGCTGAGAGGTTTGGTGAGGTTGGGTGAGGAAACGCAGACCCTTTAAAGTAATACCGCGGGGTACCCACCCCATGGGTCCCAAATCTCCAGGTTCAAGGGCATCTTCCTACATTGAAAACGTGCATGGGAAACCCAGAAGATGGTACAGCGTGTGATCGGGAAAGGTTTCTAAAACGCACCTCATTTCTCCTCTCCTTGTGCTCGGGTTCGCCATTCCAGCCGCTTTACTAACAATCTCCCTACTTGGAGAATCAGCACCTTGAAGCTCCTGTTTCTTTCGTACAGGTTGCAATTTGTCCTGAGGATGAACGGGAAGAGGGGGAACCAACGAGAGACTAGCTCTAGGTGTTGGGACAGGCACAGGTCACTCTATTTCCCCATCAGGAAGAAGAATGAAGCACAGGCTCAGCCTGCCCCCCGGAACCAGAATAGGGCCTGAAGCAATCCTGCGCTTTTGCGGCCAGCTCCCAAAAAAGCGAGTTGACAAATGGAGCTCAGGGCCACTGCAATTCACAAACCTGCAGAGTTATAAATGATAACTCTCGTCCACAAATATATTGAGGGAAGGCAACGAAGAGGATTTGAAAGCAAGGCAGAATTGCAGGAAACAGATTTCAGGAGGTAGATTCGACTCGCCTTTAAAGCACATGAAAAGCAGCAAAACGTTGACAATGATGCCCTTGGCCAAAAAGGGCGTATGCGTTTTTTCCTGAATATTTCAGGAAAAAACGCATACGCCCTTTTAGGCCAACCAAGCAAGCCGGAAGTGCAAATCAGCACTACAAAGAAGTCTCGCTTGCCATCGGTCAAAAGGGCCATGCTGCCAAAAGTGTAAAAACCAGAAATTCAGGACAGGCCATGGGGACATGGGAGCCTTGCTACGCTGATGGGCGGGATGCCAATTGCCAACAGCCACTCTGGAGAAGTGTACGGTGTGTCCTGAAACATGTAATAAACACAGCTTACAGAGCATAGGGCACTTCCACTCATGGGCGTATAAATTGGGAAAACTAAAAATCAACAAGACACAGGCACCCCAAAGTTTCGGGCTGCTCTGTGTACAAGAATCTCCACTTAGCTACACCTTAAGTATCCCAGGAAAGAGAAAAATGGATAAAGAAGTTGTGGTACTTAGGCACAATGGAATATCACTCAGCCATGAAATCAATGTCATAAGGCTAGTAGCAGCATGATGAGTGGATTTAGAGACGAGGATTCTAAGTGAAATAAGTCACACAGAAAAAGACAGTTATCCTAAGATATCACTTATAGAGGGCATGTCAAAATCGCTACACTTGAACTGAATTACAAAACAGAACAGAGTCACACATTTAGAAGACACACTATGGCTGCTTAACGGGAAAGGTGAGGTGGGCTGATGCATAAAACAAGGGTTTGAAATTAGCTCATATACCATTCCATAAGCCAAATATGTAACAGACAAGACCTCCTCCCTGCTCAGTGAACTGGACTCAACACCCCCTATTCACCGCACAAGAATATATCTGACTAGCAAGAATCTTAAAACCTATGTATTGATATCTCTCTGGAGTTGAATCAAGAGGGTGTAAAGCGGCATAAACACAGCAGGGAAAAGCAGCTCAACCCCATTATCAAAATAAATTACTTAAAATGAACGCCATAAAACAAAGACAGTGAAAGAGAGAGAAATTCTTACAAAATCCGTTCGGGGGCTCTTATGCAACCTGGATTGACCATATCTAGACCCACAGCTGGATGAGACAAAAGGCTGGACAATCTTGGGGCTGAGAGGATTGGTGAGGTTGGGTGAGCAAACGCAGACCGCTTAAAGTAATACCGTGTGGTACCCACCCCATGGGTCCCAAATCTCCAGGTTCAAGGGCATCTTCCTACATCGAAAACATGCCTGGGAAACCCAGAAGATGGTACACCGTGTGATCGGGAAAGGTTTCTAAAACGCACCTCATTTCTCCTCTCCTTGTGCTCGGGTTCGCCATTCCAGCCGCTTTACTAACAATCTCCCTTCTTGGAGAATCAGCACCTGGAACCTCCTGTTTGTTTCGTACAGGTTGCAATTTGTCCTGAGGATGAACGGGAAGAGGGGGAACCAATGAGACACTAGCTCTAGGTGTTGGGACAGGCACAGGTCACTCTATTTCCCCATCAGGAAGAAGAATGAAGCACAGGCTCAGCCTGCCCCCCGGAACCAGAATAGGGCCTGAAGCAATCCTGCGCTTTTGCGGCCAGCTCCCAAAAAAGCGAGTTGACAAATGGAGCTCAGGGCCACTGCAATTCACAAACCTGCAGAGTTATAAATGATAACTCTCGTCCACAAATATATTGAGGGAAGGCAACGAAGAGGATTTGAAAGCAAGGCAGAATTGCAGGAAACAGATTTCAGGAGGTAGATTCGACTCGCCTTTAAAGCACATGAAAAGCGGCAAAACGTTGACAATGATGCCCTTGGCCAAAAAGGGCGTATGCGTTTTTTCCTGAATATATTCAGGAAAAAACGCATACGCCCTTTTTGGCCAACCAAGCAAGCCGGAAGTGCAAATCAGCACTACAAAGAAGTCTCGCTTGCCATCGGTCAAAAGGGCCATGCTGCCAAAAGTGTAAAAACCAGAAATTCAGGACAGGCCATGGAGACATGGGAGCCTTGCTACGCTGATGGGCAGGATGCCAATTGCCAACAGCCACTCTGGAGAAGTGTACGGTGTGTCCTGAAACATGTAATAAACACAGCTTACAGAGCATAGGGCACTTCCACTCATGGGCGTATAAATTGGGAAAACTAAAAATCAACAAGACACAGGCACCCCAAAGTTTCGGGCTGCTCTGTGTACAAGAATCTCCACTTAGCTACACCTTAAGTATCCCAGGAAAGAGAAAAATGGATAAAGAAGTTGTGGTACTTAGGCACAATGGAATATCACTCAGCCATGAAATCAATGTCATAAGGCTAGTAGCAGCATGATGAGTGGATTTAGGGACGAGGATTCTAAGTGAAATAAGTCACACAGAAAAAGACAGTTATCCTAAGATATCACTTATAGAGGGCATGTCAAAATCGCTACACTTGAACTGAATTACAAAACAGAACAGAGTCACACATTTAGAAGACACACTATGGCTGCTTAACGGGAAAGGTGAGGTGGGCTGATGCATAAAACAAGGGTTTGAAATTAGCTCACATACCATTCCATAAGGCAAATATGTAACAGACAAGACCTCCTCCCTGCTCAGTGAACTGGACTCAACACCCCCTATTCACCGCACAAGAATATATCTGACTAGCAAGAATCTTAAAACCTATGTATTGATATCTCTCTGGAGTTGAATCAAGAGGGTGTAAAGCGGCATAAACACAGCAGGGGAAAGCAGCTCAACCCCATTATCAAAATAAATTACTTAAAATGAACCCCATAAAACAAAGACAGTGAAAGAGAGAGAAATTCTTACAAAATCCGTTCGGGGGCTCTTATGCAACCTGGATTGACCATATCTAGACCCACAGCTGGATGAGACATAAGGCTGGACACTCTTGGGGCTGAGAGGTTTGGTGAGGTTGGGTGAGGAAACGCAGACCCTTTAAAATAATACCGCGGGGTACCCACCCCATGGGTCCCAAATCTCCAGGTTCAAGGGCATCTTCCTACATTGAAAACATGCATGGGAAACCCAGAAGATGGTACAGCGTGTGATCGGGAAAGGTTTCTAAAACGCACCTCATTTCTCCTCTCCTTGTGCTCGGGTTCGCCATTCCAGCTGCTTTACTAACAATCTCCCTACTTGGAGAATCAGCACCTTGAAGCTCCTGTTTCTTTCGTACAGGTTGCAATTTGTCCTGAGGATGAACGGGAAGAGGGGGAACCAACGAGAGACTAGCTCTAGGTGTTGGGACAGGCACAGGTCACTCTATTTCCCCATCAGGAAGAAGAATGAAGCACAGGCTCAGCCTGCCCCCCGGAACCAGAATAGGGCCTGAAGCAATCCTGCGCTTTTGCGGCCAGCTCCCAAAAAAGCGAGTTGACAAATGGAGCTCAGGGCCACTGCAATTCACAAACCTGCAGAGTTATAAATGATAACTCTCGTCCACAAATATATTGAGGGAAGGCAACGAAGAGGATTTGAAAGCAAGGCAGAATTGCAGGAAACAGATTTCAGGAGGTAGATTCGACTCGCCTTTAAAGCACATGAAAAGCAGCAAAACGTTGACAATGATGCCCTTGGCCAAAAAGGGCGTATGCGTTTTTTCCTGAATATTTCAGGAAAAAACGCATACGCCCTTTTTGGCCAACCAAGCAAGCCGGAAGTGCAAATCAGCACTACAAAGAAGTCTCGCTTGCCATCGGTCAAAAGGGCCATGCTGCCAAAAGTGTAAAAACCAGAAATTCAGGACAGGCCATGGAGACATGAGAGCCTTGCTACGCTGAAGGGCGGGATGCCAATTGCCAACAGCCACTCTGGAGAAGTGTACGGTGTGTCCTGAAACATGTAATAAACACAGCTTACAGAGCATAGGGCACTTCCACTCATGGGCGTATAAATTGGGAAAACTAAAAATCAACAAGACACAGGCACCCCAAAGTTTCGGGCTGCTCTGTGTACAAGAATCTCCACTTAGCTACACCTTAAGTATCCCAGGAAAGAGAAAAATGGATAAAGAAGTTGTGGTACTTAGGCACAATGGAATATCACTCAGCCATGAAATCAATGTCATAAGGCTAGTAGCAGCATGATGAGTGGATTTAGAGACGAGGATTCTAAGTGAAATAAGTCACACAGAAAAAGACAGTTATCCTAAGATATCACTTATAGAGGGCATGTCAAAATCGCTACACTTGAACTGAATTACAAAACAGAACAGAGTCACACATTTAGAAGACACACTATGGCTGCTTAACGGGAAAGGTGAGGTGGGCTGATGCATAAAACAAGGGTTTGAAATTAGCTCATATACCATTCCATAAGCCAAATATGTAACAGACAAGACCTCCTCCCTGCTCAGTGAACTGGACTCAACACCCCCTATTCACCGCACAAGAATATATCTGACTAGCAAGAATCTTAAAACCTATGTATTGATATCTCTCTGGAGTTGAATCAAGAGGGTGTAAAGCGGCATAAACACAGCAGGGAAAAGCAGCTCAACCCCATTATCAAAATAAATTACTTAAAATGAACGCCATAAAACAAAGACAGTGAAAGAGAGAGAAATTCTTACAAAATCCGTTCGGGGGCTCTTATGCAACCTGGATTGACCATATCTAGACCCACAGCTGGATGAGACAAAAGGCTGGACAATCTTGGGGCTGAGAGGATTGGTGAGGTTGGGTGAGCAAACGCAGACCGCTTAAAGTAATACCGTGTGGTACCCACCCCATGGGTCCCAAATCTCCAGGTTCAAGGGCATCTTCCTACATCGAAAACATGCCTGGGAAACCCAGAAGATGGTACACCGTGTGATCGGGAAAGGTTTCTAAAACGCACCTCATTTCTCCTCTCCTTGTGCTCGGGTTCGCCATTCCAGCCGCTTTACTAACAATCTCCCTTCTTGGAGAATCAGCACCTGGAACCTCCTGTTTGTTTCGTACAGGTTGCAATTTGTCCTGAGGATGAACGGAAGAGGGGGAACCAATGAGACACTAGCTCTAGGTGTTGGGACAGGCACAGGTCACTCTATTTCCCCATCAGGAAGAAGAATGAAGCACAGGCTCAGCCTGCCCCCCGGAACCAGAATAGGGCCTGAAGCAATCCTGCGCTTTTGCGGCCAGCTCCCAAAAAAGCGAGTTGACAAATGGAGCTCAGGGCCACTGCAATTCACAAACCTGCAGAGTTATAAATGATAACTCTCGTCCACAAATATATTGAGGGAAGGCAACGAAGAGGATTTGAAAGCAAGGCAGAATTGCAGGAAACAGATTTCAGGAGGTAGATTCGACTCGCCTTTAAAGCACATGAAAAGCGGCAAAACGTTGACAATGATGCCCTTGGCCAAAAAGGGCGTATGCGTTTTTTCCTGAATATATTCAGGAAAAAACGCATACGCCCTTTTTGGCCAACCAAGCAAGCCGGAAGTGCAAATCAGCACTACAAAGAAGTCTCGCTTGCCATCGGTCAAAAGGGCCACGCTGCAAAAAGAGTAAACACCAGAAATGCAGGACAGGCCATGGAGACATGGGAGCCTTGCTAGGCTGAGGGGTGGGATGTCAATTGCCAACAGCCACTCTGGAGAAGTGTACGGTGTGTCCTGAAACATGTAATAAACACAGCTTACAGAGCATAGGGCACTTCCACTCATGGGCGTATAAATTGGGAAAACTAAAAATCAACAAGACACAGGCACCCCAAAGTTTAGGGCTGCTCTGTGTACAAGATCCTCCACTTAGCTACACCTTAAGTATCCCAGGAAAGAGAAAAATGGATAAAGAAGTTGTGGTACTTAGGCACAATGGAATATCACTCAGCCATGAAATCAATGTCATAAGGCTAGTAGCAGCATGATGAGTGGATTTAGGGACGAGGATTCTAAGTGAAATAAGTCACACAGAAAAAGACAGTTATCCTAAGATATCACTTATAGAGGGCATGTCAAAATCGCTACACTTGAACTGAATTACAAAACAGAACAGAGTCACACATTTAGAAGACACACTATGGCTGCTTAACGGGAAAGGTGAGGTGGGCTGATGCATAAAACAAGGGTTTGAAATTAGCTCATATACCATTCCATAAGCCAAATATGTAACAGACAAGACCTCCTCCCTGCTCAGTGAACTGGACTCAACACCCCCTATTCACCGCACAAGAATATATCTGACTAGCAAGAATCTTAAAACCTATGTATTGATATCTCTCTGGAGTTGAATCAAGAGGGTGTAAAGCGGCATAAACACAGCAGGGAAAAGCAGCTCAACCCCATTATCAAAATAAATTACTTAAAATGAACGCCATAAAACAAAGACAGTGAAAGAGAGAGAAATTCTTACAAAATCCGTTCGGGGGCTCTTATGCAACCTGGATTGACCATATCTAGACCCACAGCTGGATGAGACATAAGGCTGGACACTCTTGGGGCTGAGAGGTTTGGTGAGGTTGGGTGAGCAAACGCAGACCGCTTAAAGTAATACCGCGGGGTACCCACCCCAAGGGTCCCAAATCTCCAGGTTCAAGGGCATCTTCCTACATCGAAAACATGCCTGGGAAACCCAGAAGATGGTACACCGTGTGATCGGGAAAGGTTTCTAAAACGCACCTCATTTCTCCTCTCCTTGTGCTCGGGTTCGCCATTCCAGCAGCTTTACTAACAATCTCCCTTCTTGGCGAATCAGCACCTGGAACCTCCTGTTTGTTTCGTACAGGTTGCAATTTGTCCTGAGGATGAACGGGAAGAGGGGGAACCAATGAGACACTAGCTCTAGGTGTTGGGACAGGCACAGGTCACTCTATTTCCCCATCAGGAAGAAGAATGAAGCACAGGCTCAGCCTGCCCCCCGGAACCAGAATAGGGCCTGAAGCAATCCTGCGCTTTTGCGGCCAGCTCCCAAAAAAGCGAGTTGACAAATGGAGCTCAGGGCCACTGCAATTCACAAACCTGCAGAGTTATAAATGATAACTCTCGTCCACAAATATATTGAGGGAAGGCAACGAAGAGGATTTGAAAGCAAGGCAGAATTGCAGGAAACAGATTTCAGGAGGTAGATTCGACTCGCCTTTAAAGCACATGAAAAGCAGCAAAACGTTGACAATGATGCCCTTGGCCAAAAAGGGCGTATGCGTTTGTTCCTGAATATTTCAGGAAAAAACGCATACGCCCTTTTTGGCCAACCAAGCAAGCCGGAAGTGCAAATCAGCACTACAAAGAAGTCTCGCTTGCCATCGGTCAAAAGGGCCATGCTGCCAAAAGTGTAAAAACCAGAAATTCAGGACAGGCCATGGAGACATGGGACCCTTGCTACGCTGATGGGCAGGATGCCAATTGCCAACAGCCACTCTGGAGAAGTGTACGGTGTGTCCTGAAACATGTAATAAACACAGCTTACAGAGCATAGGGCACTTCCACTCATGGGCGTATAAATTGGGAAAACTAAAAATCAACAAGACACAGGCACCCCAAAGTTTCGGGCTGCTCTGTGTACAAGAATCTCCACTTAGCTACACCTTAAGTATCCCAGGAAAGAGAAAAATGGATAAAGAAGTTGTGGTACTTAGGCACAATGGAATATCACTCAGCCATGAAATCAATGTCATAAGGCTAGTAGCAGCATGATGAGTGGATTTAGGGACGAGGATTCTAAGTGAAATAAGTCACACAGAAAAAGACAGTTATCCTAAGATATCACTTATAGAGGGCATGTCAAAATCGCTACACTTGAACTGAATTACAAAACAGAACAGAGTCACACATTTAGAAGACACACTATGGCTGCTTAACGGGAAAGGTGAGGTGGGCTGATGCATAAAACAAGGGTTTGAAATTAGCTCATATACCATTCCATAAGCCAAATATGTAACAGACAAGACCTCCTCCCTGCTCAGTGAACTGGACTCAACACCCCCTATTCACCGCACAAGAATATATCTGACTAGCAAGAATCTTAAAACCTATGTATTGATATCTCTCTGGAGTTGAATCAAGAGGGTGTAAAGCGGCATAAACACAGCAGGGAAAAGCAGCTCAACGCCATTATCAAAATAAATTACTTAAAATGAACCCCATAAAACAAAGACAGTGAAAGAGAGAGAAATTCTTACAAAATCCGTTCGGGGGCTCTTATGCAACCTGGATTGACCATATCTAGACCCACAGCTGGATGAGACAAAAGGCTGGACAATCTTGGGGCTGAGAGGATTGGTGAGGTTGGGTGAGCAAACGCAGACCGCTTAAAGTAATACCGCGTGGTACCCACCCCAAGGGTCCCAAATCTCCAGGTTCAAGGGCATCTTCCTACATCGAAAACATGCCTGGGAAACCCAGAAGATGGTACACCGTGTGATCGGGAAAGGTTTCTAAAACGCACCTCATTTCTCCTCTCCTTGTGCTCGGGTTCGCCATTCCAGCCGCTTTACTAACAATCTCCCTTCTTGGCGAATCAGCACCTGGAACCTCCTGTTTGTTTCGTACAGGTTGCAATTTGTCCTGAGGATGAACGGGAAGAGGGGGAACCAATGAGACACTAGCTCTAGGTGTTGGGACAGGCACAGGTCACTCTATTTCCCCATCAGGAAGAAGAATGAAGCACAGGCTCAGCCTGCCCCCCGGAACCAGAATAGGGCCTGAAGCAATCCTGCGCTTTTGCGGCCAGCTCCCAAAAAAGCGAGTTGACAAATGGAGCTCAGGGCCACTGCAATTCACAAACCTGCAGAGTTATAAATGATAACTCTCGTCCACAAATATATTGAGGGAAGGCAACGAAGAGGATTTGAAAGCAAAGCAGAATTGCAGGAAACAGATTTCAGGAGGTAGATTCGACTCGCCTTTAAAGCACATGAAAAGCAGCAAAACGTTGACAATGATGCCCTTGGCCAAAAAGGGCGTATGCGTTTTTTCCTGAATATATTCGGGAAAAAACGCATACGCCCTTTTTGGCCAACCAAGCAAGCCGGAAGTGCAAATCAGCACTACAAAGAAGTCTCGCTTGCCATCGGTCAAAAGGGCCATGCTGCAAAAAGTGTAAAAACCAGAAATGCAGGACAGGCCATGGAGACATGGGAGCCTTGCTACGCTGATGGGCAGGATGCCAATTGCCAACAGCCACTCTGGAGAAGTGTACGGTGTGTCCTGAAACATGTAATAAACACAGCTTACAGAGCATAGGGCACTTCCACTCATGGGCGTATAAATTGGGAAAACTAAAAATCAACAAGACACAGGCACCCCAAAGTTTCGGGCTGCTCTGTGTACAAGAACCTCCACTTAGGTACACCTTAAACATGCCAGGAAAGAGAAAAATGGATAAAGAAGTTGTGGTACTTAGGCACAATGGAATATCACTCAGCCATGAAATCAATGTCATAAGGCTAGTAGCAGCATGATGAGTGGATTTAGGGACGAGGATTCTAAGTGAAATAAGTCACACAGAAAAAGACAGTTATCCTAAGATATCACTTATAGAGGGCATGTCAAAATCGCTACACTTGAACTGAATTACAAAACAGAACAGAGTCACACATTTAGAAGACACACTATGGCTGCTTAACGGGAAAGGTGAGGTGGGCTGATGCATAAAACAAGGGTTTGAAATTAGCTCACATACCATTCCATAAGCCAAATATGTAACAGACAAGACCTCCTCCCTGCTCAGTGAACTGGACTCAACACCCCCTATTCACCGCACAAGAATATATCTGACTAGCAAGAATTTTAAAACCTATGTATTGATATCTCTCTGGAGTTGAATCAAGAGGGTGTAAAGCGGCATAAACACAGCAGGGAAAAGCAGCTCAACCCCATTATCAAAATAAATTACTTAAAATGAACGCCATAAAACAAAGACAGTGAAAGAGAGAGAAATTCTTACAAAATCCATTCGGAGGCTCTGATGCAACCTGGATTGACCATATCTAGACCCACAGCTGGATGAGACATAAGGCTGGACACTCTTGGGGCTGAGAGGTTTGGTGAGGTTGGGTGAGGAAACGCAGACCCTTTAAAATAATACCGCGGGGTACCCACCCCATGGGTCCCAAATCTCCAGGTTCAAGGGCATCTTCCTACATTGAAAACATGCATGGGAAACCCAGAAGATGGTACAGCGTGTGATCGGGAAAGGTTTCTAAAACGCACCTCATTTCTCCTCTCCTTGTGCTCGGGTTCGCCATTCCAGCCGCTTTACTAACAATCTCCCTACTTGGAGAATCAGCACCTTGAAGCTCCTGTTTCTTTCGTACAGGTTGCAATTTGTCCTGAGGATGAACGGGAAGAGGGGGAACCAACGAGAGACTAGCTCTAGGTGTTGGGACAGGCACAGGTCACTCTATTTCCCCATCAGGAAGAAGAATGAAGCACAGGCTCAGCCTGCCCCCCGGAACCAGAATAGGGCCTGAAGCAATCCTGCGCTTTTGCGGCCAGCTCCCAAAAAAGCGAGTTGACAAATGGAGCTCAGGGCCACTGCAATTCACAAACCTGCAGAGTTATAAATGATAACTCTCGTCCACAAATATATTGAGGGAAGGCAACGAAGAGGATTTGAAAGCAAGGCAGAATTGCAGGAAACAGATTTCAGGAGGTAGATTCGACTCGCCTTTAAAGCACATGAAAAGCAGCAAAACGTTGACAATGATGCCCTTGGCCAAAAAGGGCTTATGCGTTTTTTCCTGAATATATTCAGGAAAAAACGCATACGCCCTTTTTGGCCAACCAAGCAAGCCGGAAGTGCAAATCAGCACTACAAAGAAGTCTCGCTTGCCATCGGTCAAAAGGGCCATGCTGCCAAAAGTGTAAAAACCAGAAATTCAGGACAGGCCATGGAGACATGGGACCCTTGCTACGCTGATGGGCAGGATGCCAATTGCCAACAGCCACTCTGGAGAAGTGTACGGTGTGTCCTGAAACATGTAATAAACACAGCTTACAGAGCATAGGGCACTTCCACTCATGGGCGTATAAATTGGGAAAACTAAAAATCAACAAGACACAGGCACCCCAAAGTTTCGGGCTGCTCTGTGTACAAGAATCTCCACTTAGCTACACCTTAAGTATCCCAGGAAAGAGAAAAATGGATAAAGAAGTTGTGGTACTTAGGCACAATGGAATATCACTCAGCCATGAAATCAATGTCATAAGGCTAGTAGCAGCATGATGAGTGGATTTAGGGACGAGGATTCTAAGTGAAATAAGTCACACAGAAAAAGACAGTTATCCTAAGATATCACTTATAGAGGGCATGTCAAAATCGCTACACTTGAACTGAATTACAAAACAGAACAGAGTCACACATTTAGAAGACACACTATGGCTGCTTAACGGGAAAGGTGAGGTGGGCTGATGCATAAAACAAGGGTTTGAAATTAGCTCATATACCATTCCATAAGCCAAATATGTAACAGACAAGACCTCCTCCCTGCTCAGTGAACTGGACTCAACACCCCCTATTCACCGCACAAGAATATATCTGACTAGCAAGAATCTTAAAACCTATGTATTGATATCTCTCTGGAGTTGAATCAAGAGGGTGTAAAGCGGCATAAACACAGCAGGGAAAAGCAGCTCAACCCCATTATCAAAATAAATTACTTAAAATGAACCCCATAAAACAAAGACAGTGAAAGAGAGAGAAATTCTTACAAAATCCGTTCGGGGGCTCTTATGCAACCTGGATTGACCATATCTAGACCCACAGCTGGATGAGACAAAAGGCTGGACAATCTTGGGGCTGAGAGGATTGGTGAGGTTGGGTGAGCAAACGCAGACCGCTTAAAGTAATACCGCGTGGTACCCACCCCAAGGGTCCCAAATCTCCAGGTTCAAGGGCATCTTCCTACATCGAAAACATGCCTGGGAAACCCAGAAGATGGTACACCGTGTGATCGGGAAAGGTTTCTAAAACGCACCTCATTTCTCCTCTCCTTGTGCTCGGGTTCGCCATTCCAGCCGCTTTACTAACAATCTCCCTTCTTGGCGAATCAGCACCTGGAACCTCCTGTTTGTTTCGTACAGGTTGCAATTTGTCCTGAGGATGAACGGGAAGAGGGGGAACCAATGAGACACTAGCTCTAGGTGTTGGGACAGGCACAGGTCACTCTATTTCCCCATCAGGAAGAAGAATGAAGCACAGGCTCAGCCTGCCCCCCGGAACCAGAATAGGGCCTGAAGCAATCCTGCGCTTTTGCGGCCAGCTCCCAAAAAAGCGAGTTGACAAATGGAGCTCAGGGCCACTGCAATTCACAAACCTGCAGAGTTATAAATGATAACTCTCGTCCACAAATATATTGAGGGAAGGCAACGAAGAGGATTTGAAAGCAAAGCAGAATTGCAGGAAACAGATTTCAGGAGGTAGATTCGACTCGCCTTTAAAGCACATGAAAAGCAGCAAAACGTTGACAATGATGCCCTTGGCCAAAAAGGGCGTATGCGTTTTTTCCTGAATATATTCGGGAAAAAACGCATACGCCCTTTTTGGCCAACCAAGCAAGCCGGAAGTGCAAATCAGCACTACAAAGAAGTCTCGCTTGCCATCGGTCAAAAGGGCCATGCTGCAAAAAGTGTAAAAACCAGAAATGCAGGACAGGCCATGGAGACATGGGAGCCTTGCTACGCTGATGGGCAGGATGCCAATTGCCAACAGCCACTCTGGAGAAGTGTACGGTGTGTCCTGAAACATGTAATAAACACAGCTTACAGAGCATAGGGCACTTCCACTCATGGGCGTATAAATTGGGAAAACTAAAAATCAACAAGACACAGGCACCCCAAAGTTTCGGGCTGCTCTGTGTACAAGAATCTCCACTTAGCTACACCTTAAGTATCCCAGGAAAGAGAAAAATGGATAAAGAAGTTGTGGTACTTAGGCACAATGGAATATCACTCAGCCATGAAATCAATGTCATAAGGCTAGTAGCAGCATGATGAGTGGATTTAGGGACGAGGATTCTAAGTGAAATAAGTCACACAGAAAAAGACAGTTATCCTAAGATATCACTTATAGAGGGCATGTCAAAATCGCTACACTTGAACTGAATTACAAAACAGAACAGAGTCACACATTTAGAAGACACACTATGGCTGCTTAACGGGAAAGGTGAGGTGGGCTGATGCATAAAACAAGGGTTTGAAATTAGCTCACATACCATTCCATAAGCCAAATATGTAACAGACAAGACCTCCTCCCTGCTCAGTGAACTGGACTCAACACCCCCTATTCACCGCACAAGAATATATCTGACTAGCAAGAATCTTAAAACCTATGTATTGATATCTCTCTGGAGTTGAATCAAGAGGGTGTAAAGCGGCATAAACACAGCAGGGAAAAGCAGCTCAACCCCATTATCAAAATAAATTACTTAAAATGAACCCCATAAAACAAAGACAGTGAAAGAGAGAGAAATTCTTACAAAATCCATTCGGAGGCTCTGATGCAACCTGGATTGACCATATCTAGACCCACAGCTGGATGAGACATAAGGCTGGACACTCTTGGGGCTGAGAGGTTTGGTGAGGTTGGGTGAGGAAACGCAGACCCTTTAAAATAATACCGCGGGGTACCCACCCCATGGGTCCCAAATCTCCAGGTTCAAGGGCATCTTCCTACATTAAAAACATGCATGGGAAACCCAGAAGATGGTACAGCGTGTGATCGGGAAAGGTTTCTAAAACGCACCTCATTTCTCCTCTCCTTGTGCTCGGGTTCGCCATTCCAGCCGCTTTACTAACAATCTCCCTACTTGGAGAATCAGCACCTTGAAGCTCCTGTTTCTTTCGTACAGGTTGCAATTTGTCCTGAGGATGAACGGGAAGAGGGGGAACCAACGAGAGACTAGCTCTAGGTGTTGGGACAGGCACAGGTCACTCTATTTCCCCATCAGGAAGAAGAATGAAGCACAGGCTCAGCCTGCCCCCCGGAACCAGAATAGGGCCTGAAGCAATCCTGCGCTTTTGCGGCCAGCTCCCAAAAAAGCGAGTTGACAAATGGAGCTCAGGGCCACTGCAATTCACAAACCTGCAGAGTTATAAATGATAACTCTCGTCCACAAATATATTGAGGGAAGGCAACGAAGAGGATTTGAAAGCAAGGCAGAATTGCAGGAAACAGATTTCAGGAGGTAGATTCGACTCGCCTTTAAAGCACATGAAAAGCAGCAAAACGTTGACAATGATGCCCTTGGCCAAAAAGGGCTTATGCGTTTTTTCCTGAATATATTCAGGAAAAAACGCATACGCCCTTTTTGGCCAACCAAGCAAGCCGGAAGTGCAAATCAGCACTACAAAGAAGTCTCGCTTGCCATCGGTCAAAAGGGCCATGCTGCCAAAAGTGTAAAAACCAGAAATTCAGGACAGGCCATGGAGACATGGGACCCTTGCTACGCTGATGGGCAGGATGCCAATTGCCAACAGCCACTCTGGAGAAGTGTACGGTGTGTCCTGAAACATGTAATAAACACAGCTTACAGAGCATAGGGCACTTCCACTCATGGGCGTATAAATTGGGAAAACTAAAAATCAACAAGACACAGGCACCCCAAAGTTTCGGGCTGCTCTGTGTACAAGAATCTCCACTTAGCTACACCTTAAGTATCCCAGGAAAGAGAAAAATGGATAAAGAAGTTGTGGTACTTAGGCACAATGGAATATCACTCAGCCATGAAATCAATGTCATAAGGCTAGTAGCAGCATGATGAGTGGATTTAGGGACGAGGATTCTAAGTGAAATAAGTCACACAGAAAAAGACAGTTATCCTAAGATATCACTTATAGAGGGCATGTCAAAATCGCTACACTTGAACTGAATTACAAAACAGAACAGAGTCACACATTTAGAAGACACACTATGGCTGCTTAACGGGAAAGGTGAGGTGGGCTGATGCATAAAACAAGGGTTTGAAATTAGCTCATATACCATTCCATAAGCCAAATATGTAACAGACAAGACCTCCTCCCTGCTCAGTGAACTGGACTCAACACCCCCTATTCACCGCACAAGAATATATCTGACTAGCAAGAATCTTAAAACCTATGTATTGATATCTCTCTGGAGTTGAATCAAGAGGGTGTAAAGCGGCATAAACACAGCAGGGAAAAGCAGCTCAACCCCATTATCAAAATAAATTACTTAAAATGAACCCCATAAAACAAAGACAGTGAAAGAGAGAGAAATTCTTACAAAATCCGTTCGGGGGCTCTTATGCAACCTGGATTGACCATATCTAGACCCACAGCTGGATGAGACAAAAGGCTGGACAATCTTGGGGCTGAGAGGATTGGTGAGGTTGGGTGAGCAAACGCAGACCGCTTAAAGTAATACCGCGTGGTACCCACCCCAAGGGTCCCAAATCTCCAGGTTCAAGGGCATCTTCCTACATCGAAAACATGCCTGGGAAACCCAGAAGATGGTACACCGTGTGATCGGGAAAGGTTTCTAAAACGCACCTCATTTCTCCTCTCCTTGTGCTCGGGTTCGCCATTCCAGCCGCTTTACTAACAATCTCCCTTCTTGGCGAATCAGCACCTGGAACCTCCTGTTTGTTTCGTACAGGTTGCAATTTGTCCTGAGGATGAACGGGAAGAGGGGGAACCAATGAGACACTAGCTCTAGGTGTTGGGACAGGCACAGGTCACTCTATTTCCCCATCAGGAAGAAGAATGAAGCACAGGCTCAGCCTGCCCCCCGGAACCAGAATAGGGCCTGAAGCAATCCTGCGCTTTTGCGGCCAGCTCCCAAAAAAGCGAGTTGACAAATGGAGCTCAGGGCCACTGCAATTCACAAACCTGCAGAGTTATAAATGATAACTCTCGTCCACAAATATATTGAGGGAAGGCAACGAAGAGGATTTGAAAGCAAAGCAGAATTGCAGGAAACAGATTTCAGGAGGTAGATTCGACTCGCCTTTAAAGCACATGAAAAGCAGCAAAACGTTGACAATGATGCCCTTGGCCAAAAAGGGCGTATGCGTTTTTTCCTGAATATATTCGGGAAAAAACGCATACGCCCTTTTTGGCCAACCAAGCAAGCCGGAAGTGCAAATCAGCACTACAAAGAAGTCTCGCTTGCCATCGGTCAAAAGGGCCATGCTGCAAAAAGTGTAAAAACCAGAAATGCAGGACAGGCCATGGAGACATGGGAGCCTTGCTACGCTGATGGGCAGGATGCCAATTGCCAACAGCCACTCTGGAGAAGTGTACGGTGTGTCCTGAAACATGTAATAAACACAGCTTACAGAGCATAGGGCACTTCCACTCATGGGCGTATAAATTGGGAAAACTAAAAATCAACAAGACACAGGCACCCCAAAGTTTCGGGCTGCTCTGTGTACAAGAATCTCCACTTAGCTACACCTTAAGTATCCCAGGAAAGAGAAAAATGGATAAAGAAGTTGTGGTACTTAGGCACAATGGAATATCACTCAGCCATGAAATCAATGTCATAAGGCTAGTAGCAGCATGATGAGTGGATTTAGGGACGAGGATTCTAAGTGAAATAAGTCACACAGAAAAAGACAGTTATCCTAAGATATCACTTATAGAGGGCATGTCAAAATCGCTACACTTGAACTGAATTACAAAACAGAACAGAGTCACACATTTAGAAGACACACTATGGCTGCTTAACGGGAAAGGTGAGGTGGGCTGATGCATAAAACAAGGGTTTGAAATTAGCTCACATACCATTCCATAAGCCAAATATGTAACAGACAAGACCTCCTCCCTGCTCAGTGAACTGGACTCAACACCCCCTATTCACCGCACAAGAATATATCTGACTAGCAAGAATCTTAAAACCTATGTATTGATATCTCTCTGGAGTTGAATCAAGAGGGTGTAAAGCGGCATAAACACAGCAGGGAAAAGCAGCTCAACCCCATTATCAAAATAAATTACTTAAAATGAACGCCATAAAACAAAGACAGTGAAAGAGAGAGAAATTCTTACAAAATCCATTCGGAGGCTCTGATGCAACCTGGATTGACCATATCTAGACCCACAGCTGGATGAGACATAAGGCTGGACACTCTTGGGGCTGAGAGGTTTGGTGAGGTTGGGTGAGGAAACGCAGACCCTTTAAAATAATACCGCGGGGTACCCACCCCATGGGTCCCAAATCTCCAGGTTCAACGGCATCTTCCTACATTGAAAACATGCATGGGAAACCCAGAAGATGGTACAGCGTGTGATCGGGAAAGGTTTCTAAAACGCACCTCATTTCTCCTCTCCTTGTGCTCGGGTTCGCTATTCCAGCCGCTTTACTAACAATCTCCCTACTTGGAGAATCAGCACCTTGAAGCTCCTGTTTCTTTCGTACAGGTTGCAATTTGTCCTGAGGATGAACGGGAAGAGGGGGAACCAACGAGAGACTAGCTCTAGGTGTTGGGACAGGCACAGGTCACTCTATTTCCCCATCAGGAAGAAGAATGAAGCACAGGCTCAGCCTGCCCCCCGGAACCAGAATAGGGCCTGAAGCAATCCTGCGCTTTTGCGGCCAGCTCCCAAAAAAGCGAGTTGACAAATGGAGCTCAGGGCCACTGCAATTCACAAACCTGCAGAGTTATAAATGATAACTCTCGTCCACAAATATATTGAGGGAAGGCAACGAAGAGGATTTGAAAGCAAGGCAGAATTGCAGGAAACAGATTTCAGGAGGTAGATTCGACTCGCCTTTAAAGCACATGAAAAGCAGCAAAACGTTGACAATGATGCCCTTGGCCAAAAAGGGCGTATGCGTTTTTTCCTGAATATTTCAGGAAAAAACGCATACGCCCTTTTTGGCCAACCAAGCAAGCCGGAAGTGCAAATCAGCACTACAAAGAAGTCTCGCTTGCCATCGGTCAAAAGGGCCATGCTGCCAAAAGTGTAAAAACCAGAAATTCAGGACAGGCCATGGAGACATGGGACCCTTGCTACGCTGATGGGCAGGATGCCAATTTCCAACAGCCACTCTGGAGAAGTGTACGGTGTGTCCTGAAACATGTAATAAACACAGCTTACAGAGCATAGGGCACTTCCACTCATGGGCGTATAAATTGGGAAAACTAAAAATCAACAAGACACAGGCACCCCAAAGTTTCGGGCTGCTCTGTGTACAAGAATCTCCACTTAGCTACACCTTAAGTATCCCAGGAAAGAGAAAAATGGATAAAGAAGTTGTGGTACTTAGGCACAATGGAATATCACTCAGCCATGAAATCAATGTCATAAGGCTAGTAGCAGCATGATGAGTGGATTTAGGGACGAGGATTCTAAGTGAAATAAGTCACACAGAAAAAGACAGTTATCCTAAGATATCACTTATAGAGGGCATGTCAAAATCGCTACACTTGAACTGAATTACAAAACAGAACAGAGTCACACATTTAGAAGACACACTATGGCTGCTTAACGGGAAAGGTGAGGTGGGCTGATGCATAAAACAAGGGTTTGAAATTAGCTCATATACCATTCCATAAGCCAAATATGTAACAGACAAGACCTCCTCCCTGCTCAGTGAACTGGACTCAACACCCCCTATTCACCGCACAAGAATATATCTGACTAGCAAGAATCTTAAAACCTATGTATTGATATCTCTCTGGAGTTGAATCAAGAGGGTGTAAAGCGGCATAAACACAGCAGGGAAAAGCAGCTCAACCCCATTATCAAAATAAATTACTTAAAATGAACCCCATAAAACAAAGACAGTGAAAGAGAGAGAAATTCTTACAAAATCCATTCGGGGGCTCTTATGCAACCTGGATTGACCATATCTAGACCCACAGCTGGATGAGACAAAAGGCTGGACAATCTTGGGGCTGAGAGGATTGGTGAGGTTGGGTGAGCAAACGCAGACCGCTTAAAGTAATACCGCGTGGTACCCACCCCAAGGGTCCCAAATCTCCAGGTTCAAGGGCATCTTCCTACATCGAAAACATGCCTGGGAAACCCAGAAGATGGTACACCGTGTGATCGGGAAAGGTTTCTAAAACGCACCTCATTTCTCCTCTCCTTGTGCTCGGGTTCGCCATTCCAGCCGCTTTACTAACAATCTCCCTTCTTGGAGAATCAGCACCTGGAACCTCCTGTTTGTTTCGTACAGGTTGCAATTTGTCCTGAGGATGAACGGGAAGAGGGGGAACCAATGAGACACTAGCTCTAGGTGTTGGGACAGGCACAGGTCACTCTATTTCCCCATCAGGAAGAAGAATGAAGCACAGGCTCAGCCTGCCCCCCGGAACCAGAATAGGGCCTGAAGCAATCCTGCGCTTTTGCGGCCAGCTCCCAAAAAAGCGAGTTGACAAATGGAGCTCAGGGCCACTGCAATTCACAAACCTGCAGAGTTATAAATGATAACTCTCGTCCACAAATATATTGAGGGAAGGCAACGAAGAGGATTTGAAAGCAAGGCAGAATTGCAGGAAACAGATTTCAGGAGGTAGATTCGACTCGCCTTTAAAGCACATGAAAAGCAGCAAAACGTTGACAATGATGCCCTTGGCCAAAAAGGGCGTATGCGTTTTTTCCTGAATATTTCAGGAAAAAACGCATACGCCCTTTTTGGCCAACCAAGCAAGCCGGAAGTGCAAATCAGCACTACAAAGAAGTCTCGCTTGCCATCGGTCAAAAGGGCCATGCTGCCAAAAGTGTAAAAACCAGAAATTCAGGACAGGCCATGGAGACATGGGAGCCTTGCTACGCTGATGGGCAGGATGCCAATTGCCAACAGCCACTCTGGAGAAGTGTACGGTGTGTCCTGAAACATGTAATAAACACAGCTTACAGAGCATAGGGCACTTCCACTCATGGGCGTATAAATTGGGAAAACTAAAAATCAACAAGACACAGGCACCCCAAAGTTTCGGGCTGCTCTGTGTACAAGAATCTCCACTTAGCTACACCTTAAGTATCCCAGGAAAGAGAAAAATGGATAAAGAAGTTGTGGTACTTAGGCACAATGGAATATCACTCAGCCATGAAATCAATGTCATAAGGCTAGTAGCAGCATGATGAGTGGATTTAGGGACGAGGATTCTAAGTGAAATAAGTCACACAGAAAAAGACAGTTATCCTAAGATATCACTTATAGAGGGCATGTCAAAATCGCTACACTTGAACTGAATTACAAAACAGAACAGAGTCACACATTTAGAAGACACACTATGGCTGCTTAACGGGAAAGGTGAGGTGGGCTGATGCATAAAACAAGGGTTTGAAATTAACTCATATACCATTCCATAAGCCAAATATGTAACAGACAAGACCTCCTCCCTGCTCAGTGAACTGGACTCAACACCCCCTATTCACCGCACAAGAATATATCTGACTAGCAAGAATCTTAAAACCTATGTATTGATATCTCTCTGGAGTTGAATCAAGAGGGTGTAAAGCGGCATAAACACAGCAGGGAAAAGCAGCTCAACCCCATTATCAAAATAAATTACTTAAAATGAACCCCATAAAACAAAGACAGTGAAAGAGAGAGAAATTCTTACAAAATCCATTCGGGGGCTCTTATGCAACCTGGATTGACCATATCTAGACCCACAGCTGGATGAGACAAAAGGCTGGACAATCTTGGGGCTGAGAGGATTGGTGAGGTTGGGTGAGCAAACGCAGACCGCTTAAAGTAATACCGCGTGGTACCCACCCCAAGGGTCCCAAATCTCCAGGTTCAAGGGCATCTTCCTACATCGAAAACATGCCTGGGAAACCCAGAAGATGGTACACCGTGTGATCGGGAAAGGTTTCTAAAACGCACCTCATTTCTCCTCTCCTTGTGCTCGGGTTCGCCATTCCAGCCGCTTTACTAACAATCTCCCTTCTTGGAGAATCAGCACCTGGAACCTCCTGTTTGTTTCGTACAGGTTGCAATTTGTCCTGAGGATGAACGGGAAGAGGGGGAACCAATGAGACACTAGCTCTAGGTGTTGGGACAGGCACAGGTCACTCTATTTCCCCATCAGGAAGAAGAATGAAGCACAGGCTCAGCCTGCCCCCCGGAACCAGAATAGGGCCTGAAGCAATCCTGCGCTTTTGCGGCCAGCTCCCAAAAAAGCGAGTTGACAAATGGAGCTCAGGGCCACTGCAATTCACAAACCTGCAGAGTTATAAATGATAACTCTCGTCCACAAATATATTGAGGGAAGGCAACGAAGAGGATTTGAAAGCAAGGCAGAATTGCAGGAAACAGATTTCAGGAGGTAGATTCGACTCGCCTTTAAAGCACATGAAAAGCAGCAAAACGTTGACAATGATGCCCTTGGCCAAAAAGGGCGTATGCGTTTTTTCCTGAATATTTCAGGAAAAAACGCATACGCCCTTTTTGGCCAACCAAGCAAGCCGGAAGTGCAAATCAGCACTACAAAGAAGTCTCGCTTGCCATCGGTCAAAAGGGCCATGCTGCCAAAAGTGTAAAAACCAGAAATTCAGGACAGGCCATGGAGACATGGGAGCCTTGCTACGCTGATGGGCAGGATGCCAATTGCCAACAGCCACTCTGGAGAAGTGTACGGTGTGTCCTGAAACATGTAATAAACACAGCTTACAGAGCATAGGGCACTTCCACTCATGGGCGTATAAATTGGGAAAACTAAAAATCAACAAGACACAGGCACCCCAAAGTTTCGGGCTGCTCTGTGTACAAGAATCTCCACTTAGCTACACCTTAAGTATCCCAGGAAAGAGAAAAATGGATAAAGAAGTTGTGGTACTTAGGCACAATGGAATATCACTCAGCCATGAAATCAATGTCATAAGGCTAGTAGCAGCATGATGAGTGGATTTAGGGACGAGGATTCTAAGTGAAATAAGTCACACAGAAAAAGACAGTTATCCTAAGATATCACTTATAGAGGGCATGTCAAAATCGCTACACTTGAACTGAATTACAAAACAGAACAGAGTCACACATTTAGAAGACACACTATGGCTGCTTAACGGGAAAGGTGAGGTGGGCTGATGCATAAAACAAGGGTTTGAAATTAACTCATATACCATTCCATAAGCCAAATATGTAACAGACAAGACCTCCTCCCTGCTCAGTGAACTGGACTCAACACCCCCTATTCACCGCACAAGAATATATCTGACTAGCAAGAATCTTAAAACCTATGTATTGATATCTCTCTGGAGTTGAATCAAGAGGGTGTAAAGCGGCATAAACACAGCAGGGAAAAGCAGCTCAACCCCATTATCAAAATAAATTACTTAAAATGAACCCCATAAAACAAAGACAGTGAAAGAGAGAGAAATTCTTACAAAATCCGTTCGGGGGCTCTTATGCAACCTGGATTGACCATATCTAGACCCACAGCTGGATGAGACAAAAGGCTGGACAATCTTGGGGCTGAGAGGATTGGTGAGGTTGGGTGAGCAAACGCAGACCGCTTAAAGTAATACCGCGTGGTACCCACCCCAAGGGTCCCAAATCTCCAGGTTCAAGGGCATCTTCCTACATCGAAAACATGCCTGGGAAACCCAGAAGATGGTACACCGTGTGATCGGGAAAGGTTTCTAAAACGCACCTCATTTCTCCTCTCCTTGTGCTCGGGTTCGCCATTCCAGCCGCTTTACTAACAATCTCCCTTCTTGGAGAATCAGCACCTGGAACCTCCTGTTTGTTTCGTACAGGTTGCAATTTGTCCTGAGGATGAACGGGAAGAGGGGGAACCAATGAGACACTAGCTCTAGGTGTTGGGACAGGCACAGGTCACTCTATTTCCCCATCAGGAAGAAGAATGAAGCACAGGCTCAGCCTGCCCCCCGGAACCAGAATAGGGCCTGAAGCAATCCTGCGCTTTTGCGGCCAGCTCCCAAAAAAGCGAGTTGACAAATGGAGCTCAGGGCCACTGCAATTCACAAACCTGCAGAGTTATAAATGATAACTCTCGTCCACAAATATATTGAGGGAAGGCAACGAAGAGGATTTGAAAGCAAGGCAGAATTGCAGGAAACAGATTTCAGGAGGTAGATTCGACTCGCCTTTAAAGCACATGAAAAGCGGCAAAACGTTGACAATGATGCCCTTGGCCAAAAAGGGCGTATGCGTTTTTTCCTGAATATATTCAGGAAAAAACGCATACGCCCTTTTTGGCCAACCAAGCAAGCCGGAAGTGCAAATCAGCACTACAAAGAAGTCTCGCTTGCCATCGGTCAAAAGGGCCACGCTGCAAAAAGAGTAAACACCAGAAATGCAGGACAGGCCATGGAGACATGGGAGCCTTGCTAGGCTGAGGGGTGGGATGTCAATTGCCAGCACCCACTCTGGAGAAGTGTACGGTGTGTCCTGAAACATGTAATAAACACAGCTTACAGAGCATAGGGCACTTCCACTCATGGGCGTATAAATTGGGAAAAATAAAAATCAACAAGACACAGGCACCCCAAAGTTTCGGGCTGCTCTGTGTACAAGAACCTCCACTTAGGTACACCTTAAACATGCCAGGAAAGAGAAAAATGGATAAAGAAGTTGTGGTACTTAGGCACAATGGAATATCACTCAGCCATGAAATCAATGTCATAAGGCTAGTAGCAGCATGATGAGTGGATTTAGGGACGAGGATTCTAAGTGAAATAAGTCACACAGAGAAAGACACTTATCCTAAGATATCACTTATAGAGGGCATGTCAAAATCGCTACACTTGAAGTGAATTACAAAACAGAACAGAGTCACATATTTAGAAGACACACTATGGCTGCTTAACGGGAAAGGTGAGGTGGGGTGATGCATAAAACAAGGGTTTGAAATTAGCTCACATACCATTCCATAAGCCAAATATGTAACAGACAAGACCTCCTCCCTGCTCAGTGAACTGGACTCAACACCCCCTATTCACCGCACAAGAATATATCTGACTAGCAAGAATCTTAAAACCTATGTATTGATATCTCTCTGGAGTTGAATCAAGAGGGTGTAAAGCGGCATAAACACAGCAGGGAAAAGCAGCTCAACCCCATTATCAAAATAAATTACTTAAAATGAACGCCATAAAACAAAGACAGTGAAAGAGAGAGAAATTCTTACAAAATCCGTTCGGAGGCTCTGATGCAACCTGGATTGACCGTATCTAGACCCACAGCTGGATGAGACATAAGGCTGGACACTCTTGGGGCTGAGAGGTTTGGTGAGGTTGGGTGAGGAATCGCAGACGCTTTAAAGTAATACCGCGGGGTACCCACCCCATGGGTCCCAAATCTCCAGGTTCAAGGGCATCTTCCTACATTGAAAACGTGCATGGGAAACCCAGAAGATGGTACAGCGTGTGATCGGGAAAGGTTTCTAAAACGCACCTCATTTCTCCTCTCCTTGTGCTCGGGTTCGCCATTCCAGCCGCTTTACTAACAATCTCCCTACTTGGAGAATCAGCACCTTGAAGCTCCTGTTTCTTTCGTACAGGTTGCAATTTGTCCTGAGGATGAACGGGAAGAGGGGGAACCAACGAGAGACTAGCTCTAGGTGTTGGGACAGGCACAGGTCACTCTATTTCCCCATCAGGAAGAAGAATGAAGCACAGGCTCAGCCTGCCCCCCGGAACCAGAATAGGGCCTGAAGCAATCCTGCGCTTTTGCGGCCAGCTCCCAAAAAAGCGAGTTGACAAATGGAGCTCAGGGCCACTGCAATTCACAAACCTGCAGAGTTATAAATGATAACTCTCGTCCACAAATATATTGAGGGAAGGCAACGAAGAGGATTTGAAAGCAAGGCAGAATTGCAGGAAACAGATTTCAGGAGGTAGATTCGACTCGCCTTTAAAGCACATGAAAAGCGGCAAAACGTTGACAATGATGCCCTTGGCCAAAAAGGGCGTATGCGTTTTTTCCTGAATATATTTTCCTGAATATATTCAGGAAAAAACGCATACGCCCTTTTTGGCCAACCAAGCAAGCCGGAAGTGCAAATCAGCACTACAAAGAAGTCTCGCTTGCCATCGGTCAAAAGGGTCACGCTGCAAAAAGAGTAAACACCAGAAATGCAGGACAGGCCATGGAGACATGGGAGCCTTGCTAGGCTGAGGGGTGGGATGTCAATTGCCAACAGCCACTCTGGAGAAGTGTACGGTGTGTCCTGAAACATGTAATAAACACAGCTTACAGAGCATAGGGCACTTCCACTCATGGGCGTATAAATTGGGAAAACTAAAAATCAACAAGACACAGGCACCCCAAAGTTTCGGGCTGCTCTGTGTACAAGAATCTCCACTTAGCTACACCTTAAGTATCCCAGGAAAGAGAAAAATGGATAAAGAAGTTGTGGTACTTAGGCACAATGGAATATCACTCAGCCATGAAATCAATGTCATAAGGCTAGTAGCAGCATGATGAGTGGATTTAGGGACGAGGATTCTAAGTGAAATAAGTCACACAGAAAAAGACACTTATCCTAAGATATCACTTATAGAGGGCATGTCAAAATCGCTACACTTGAACTGAATTACAAAACAGAACAGAGTCACACATTTAGAAGACACACTATGGCTGCTTAACGGGAAAGGTGAGGTGGGCTGATGCATAAAACAAGGGTTTGAAATTAGCTCACATACCGTTCCATAAGCCAAATATGTAACAGACAAGACCTCCTCCCTGCTCAGTGAACTGGACTCAACACCCCCTATTCACCGCACAAGAATATATCTGACTAGCAAGAATCTTAAAACCTATGTATTGATATCTCTCTGGAGTTGAATCAAGAGGGTGTAAAGCGGCATAAACACAGCAGGGAAAAGCAGCTCAACCCCATTATCAAAATAAATTACTTAAAATGAACCCCATAAAACAAAGACAGTGAAAGAGAGAGAAATTCTTACAAAATCCGTTCGGGGGCTCTTATGCAACCTGGATTGACCATATCTAGACCCACAGCTGGATGAGACAAAAGGCTGGACAATCTTGGGGCTGAGAGGATTGGTGAGGTTGGGTGAGCAAACGCAGACCGCTTAAAGTAATACCGCGTGGTACCCACCCCAAGGGTCCCAAATCTCCAGGTTCAAGGGCATCTTCCTACATCGAAAACATGCCTGGGAAACCCAGAAGATGGTACACCGTGTGATCGGGAAAGGTTTCTAAAACGCACCTCATTTCTCCTCTCCTTGTGCTCGGGTTCGCCATTCCAGCCGCTTTACTAACAATCTCCCTACTTGGAGAATCAGCACCTGGAACCTCCTGTTTGTTTCGTACAGGTTGCAATTTGTCCTGAGGATGAACGGGAAGACGGGGAACCAATGAGAGACTAGCTCTAGGTGTTGGGACAGGCACAGGTCACTCTATTTCCCCATCAGGAAGAAGAATGAAGCACAGGCTCAGCCTGCCCCCCGGAACCAGAATAGGGCCTGAAGCAATCCTGCGCTTTTGCGGCCAGCTCCCAAAAAAGCGAGTTGACAAATGGAGCTCAGGGCCACTGCAATTCACAAACCTGCAGAGTTATAAATGATAACTCTCGTCCACAAATATATTGAGGGAAGGCAACGAAGAGGATTTGAAAGCAAGGCAGAATTGCAGGAAACAGATTTCAGGAGGTAGATTCGACTCGCCTTTAAAGCACATGAAAAGCAGCAAAACGTTGACAATGATGCCCTTGGCCAAAAAGGGCGTATGCGTTTTTTCCTGAATATATTCAGGAAAAAACGCATACGCCCTTTTTGGCCAACCAAGCAAGCCGGAAGTGCAAATCAGCACTACAAAGAAGTCTCGCTTGCCATCGGTCAAAAGGGCCATGCTGCCAAAAGTGTAAAAACCAGAAATTCAGGACAGGCCATGGAGACATGGGACCCTTGCTACGCTGATGGGCAGGATGCCAATTGCCAACAGCCACTCTGGAGAAGTGTACGGTGTGTCCTGAAACATGTAATAAACACAGCTTACAGAGCATAGGGCACTTCCACTCATGGGCGTATAAATTGGGAAAACTAAAAATCAACAAGACACAGGCACCCCAAAGTTTCGGGCTGCTCTGTGTACAAGAATCTCCACTTAGCTACACCTTAAGTATCCCAGGAAAGAGAAAAATGGATAAAGAAGTTGTGGTACTTAGGCACAATGGAATATCACTCAGCCATGAAATCAATGTCATAAGGCTAGTAGCAGCATGATGAGTGGATTTAGGGACGAGGATTCTAAGTGAAATAAGTCACACAGAAAAAGACAGTTATCCTAAGATATCACTTATAGAGGGCATGTCAAAATCGCTACACTTGAACTGAATTACAAAACAGAACAGAGTCACACATTTAGAAGACACACTATGGCTGCTTAACGGGAAAGGTGAGGTGGGCTGATGCATAAAACAAGGGTTTGAAATTAGCTCACATACCATTCCATAAGGCAAATATGTAACAGACAAGACCTCCTCCCTGCTCAGTGAACTGGACTCAACACCCCCTATTCACCGCACAAGAATATATCTGACTAGCAAGAATCTTAAAACCTATGTATTGATATCTCTCTGGAGTTGAATCAAGAGGGTGTAAAGCGGCATAAACACAGCAGGGAAAAGCAGCTCAACCCCATTATCAAAATAAATTACTTAAAATGAACCCCATAAAACAAAGACAGTGAAAGAGAGAGAAATTCTTACAAAATCCGTTCGGGGGCTCTTATGCAACCTGGATTGACCATATCTAGACCCACAGCTGGATGAGACAAAAGGCTGGACAATCTTGGGGCTGAGAGGATTGGTGAGGTTGGGTGAGCAAACGCAGACCGCTTAAAGTAATACCGCGTGGTACCCACCCCAAGGGACCCAAATCTCCAGGTTCAAGGGCATCTTCCTACATCGAAAACATGCCTGGGAAACCCAGAAGATGGTACACCGTGTGATCGGGAAAGGTTTCTAAAACGCACCTCATTTCTCCTCTCCTTGTGCTCGGGTTCGCCATTCCAGCCGCTTTACTAACAATCTCTCTTCTTGGAGAATCAGCACCTGGAACCTCCAGTTTGTTTCGTACAGGTTGCAATTTGTCCTGAGGATGAACGGGAAGAGGGGGAACCAATGAGACACTAGCTCTAGGTGTTGGGACAGGCACAGGTCACTCTATTTCCCCATCAGGAAGAAGAATGAAGCACAGGCTCAGCCTGCCCCCCAGAACCAGAATAGGGCCTGAAGCAATCCTGCGCTTTTGCGGCCAGCTCCCAAAAAAGCGAGTTGACAAATGGAGCTCAGGGCCACTGCAATTCACAAACCTGCAGAGTTATAAATGATAACTCTCGTCCACAAATATATTGAGGGAAGGCAACGAAGAGGATTTGAAAGCAAGGCAGAATTGCAGGAAACAGATTTCAGGAGGTAGATTCGACTCGCCTTTAAAGCACATGAAAAGCGGCAAAACGTTGACAATGATGCCCTTGGCCAAAAAGGGCGTATGCGTTTTTTCCTGAATATATTCAGGAAAAAACGCATACGCCCTTTTTGGCCAACCAAGCAAGCCGGAAGTGCAAATCAGCACTACAAAGAAGTCTCGCTTGCCATCGGTCAAAAGGGCCACGCTGCAAAAAGAGTAAACACCAGAAATGCAGGACAGGCCATGGAGACATGGGGGCCTTGCTAGGCTGAGGGGTGGGATGTCAATTGCCAACAGCCACTCTGGAGAAGTGTACGGTGTGTCCTGAAACATGTAATAAACACAGCTTACAGAGCATAGGGCACTTCCACTCATGGGCGTATAAATTGGGAAAACTAAAAATCAACAAGACACAGGCACCCCAAAGTTTAGGGCTGCTCTGTGTACAAGAACCTCCACTTACTTACACCTTAAACATCCCAGGAAAGAGAAAAATGGATAAAGAAGTTGTGGTATTTAGGCACAATGGAATATCACTCAGCCATGAAATCAATGTCATAAGGCTAGTAGCAGCATGATGAGTGGATTTAGGGACGAGGATTCTAAGTGAAATAAGTCACACAGAGAAAGACACTTATCCTAAGATATCACTTATAGAGGGCATGTCAAAATCGCTACACTTGAACTGAATTACAAAACAGAACAGAGTCACATATTTAGAAGACACACTATGGCTGCTTAACGGGAAAGGTGAGGTGGGGTGATGCATAAAACAAGGGTTTGAAATTAGCTCACATACCATTCCATAAGCCAAATATGTAACAGACAAGACCTCCTCCCTGCTCAGTGAACTGGACTCAACACCCCCTATTCACCGCACAAGAATATATCTGACTAGCAAGAATCTTAAAACCTATGTATTGATATCTCTCTGGAGTTGAATCAAGAGGGTGTAAAGCGGCATAAACACAGCAGGGAAAAGCAGCTCAACCCCATTATCAAAATAAATTACTTAAAATGAACGCCATAAAACAAAGACAGTGAAAGAGAGAGAAATTCTTACAAAATCCGTTTGGAGGCTCTGATGCAACCTGGATTGACCGTATCTAGACCCACAGCTGGATGAGACATAAGGCTGGACACTCTTGGGGCTGAGAGGTTTGGTGAGGTTGGGTGAGGAAACGCAGACGCTTTAAAGTAATACCGCGGGGTACCCACCCCATGGGTCCCAAATCTCCAGGTTCAAGGGCATCTTCCTACATTGAAAACGTGCATGGGAAACCCAGAAGATGGTACAGCGTGTGATCGGGAAAGGTTTCTAAAACGCACCTCATTTCTCCTCTCCTTGTGCTCGGGTTCGCCATTCCAGCCGCTTTACTAACAATCTCCCTACTTGGAGAATCAGCACCTTGAAGCTCCTGTTTCTTTCGTACAGGTTGCAATTTGTCCTGAGGATGAACGGGAAGAGGGGGAACCAACGAGAGACTAGCTCTAGGTGTTGGGACAGGCACAGGTCACTCTATTTCCCCATCAGGAAGAAGAATGAAGCACAGGCTCAGCCTGCCCCCCGGAACCAGAATAGGGCCTGAAGCAATCCTGCGCTTTTGCGGCCAGCTCCCAAAAAAGCGAGTTGACAAATGGAGCTCAGGGCCACTGCAATTCACAAACCTGCAGAGTTATAAATGATAACTCTCGTCCACAAATATATTGAGGGAAGGCAACGAAGAGGATTTGAAAGCAAGGCAGAATTGCAGGAAACAGATTTCAGGAGGTAGATTCGACTCGCCTTTAAAGCACATGAAAAGCAGCAAAACGTTGACAATGATGCCCTTGGCCAAAAAGGGCGTATGCGTTTTTTCCTGAATATTTCAGGAAAAAACGCATACGCCCTTTTTGGCCAACCAAGCAAGCCGGAAGTGCAAATCAGCACTACAAAGAAGTCTCGCTTGCCATCGGTCAAAAGGGCCATGCTGCCAAAAGTGTAAAAACCAGAAATTCAGGACAGGCCATGGAGACATGGGAGCCTTGCTACGCTGATGGGCAGGATGCCAATTGCCAACAGCCACTCTGGAGAAGTGTACGGTGTGTCCTGAAACATGTAATAAACACAGCTTACAGAGCATAGGGCACTTCCACTCATGGGCGTATAAATTGGGAAAACTAAAAATCAACAAGACACAGGCACCCCAAAGTTTCGGGCTGCTCTGTGTACAAGAATCTCCACTTAGCTACACCTTAAGTATCCCAGGAAAGAGAAAAATGGATAAAGAAGTTGTGGTACTTAGGCACAATGGAATATCACTCAGCCATGAAATCAATGTCATAAGGCTAGTAGCAGCATGATGAGTGGATTTAGGGACGAGGATTCTAAGTGAAATAAGTCACACAGAAAAAGACAGTTATCCTAAGATATCACTTATAGAGGGCATGTCAAAATCGCTACACTTGAACTGAATTACAAAACAGAACAGAGTCACACATTTAGAAGACACACTATGGCTGCTTAACGGGAAAGGTGAGGTGGGCTGATGCATAAAACAAGGGTTTGAAATTAGCTCACATACTGTTCCATAAGCCAAATATGTAACAGACAAGACCTCCTCCCTGCTCAGTGAACTGGACTCAACACCCCCTATTCACCGCACAAGAATATATCTGACTAGCAAGAATCTTAAAACCTATGTATTGATATCTCTCTGGAGTTGAATCAAGAGGGTGTAAAGCGGCATAAACACAGCAGGGAAAAGCAGCTCAACCCCATTATCAAAATAAATTACTTAAAATGAACCCCATAAAACAAAGACAGTGAAAGAGAGAGAAATTCTTACAAAATCCGTTCGGGGGCTCTTATGCAACCTGGATTGACCATATCTAGACCCACAGCTGGATGAGACAAAAGGCTGGACAATCTTGGGGCTGAGAGGATTGGTGAGGTTGGGTGAGCAAACGCAGACCGCTTAAAGTAATACCGCGTGGTACCCACCCCAAGGGTCCCAAATCTCCAGGTTCAAGGGCATCTTCCTACATTGAAAACATGCCTGGGAAACCCAGAAGATGGTACACCGTGTGATCGGGAAAGGTTTCTAAAACGCACCTCATTTCTCCTCTCCTTGTGCTCGGGTTCGCCATTCCAGCCGCTTTACTAACAATCTCCCTTCTTGGAGAATCAGCACCTGGAACCTCCTGTTTGTTTCGTACAGGTTGCAATTTGTCCTGAGGATGAACGGGAAGAGGGGGAACCAATGAGACACTAGCTCTAGGTGTTGGGACAGGCACAGGTCACTCTATTTCCCCATCAGGAAGAAGAATGAAGCACAGGCTCAGCCTGCCCCCCGGAACCAGAATAGGGCCTGAAGCAATCCTGCGCTTTTGCGGCCAGCTCCCAAAAAAGCGAGTTGACAAATGGAGCTCAGGGCCACTGCAATTCACAAACCTGCAGAGTTATAAATGATAACTCTCGTCCACAAATATATTGAGGGAAGGCAACGAAGAGGATTTGAAAGCAAGGCAGAATTGCAGGAAACAGATTTCAGGAGGTAGATTCGACTCGCCTTTAAAGCACATGAAAAGCAGCAAAACGTTGACAATGATGCCCTTGGCCAAAAAGGGCGTATGCGTTTTTTCCTGAATATTTCAGGAAAAAACGCATACGCCCTTTTTGGCCAACCAAGCAAGCCGGAAGTGCAAATCAGCACTACAAAGAAGTCTCGCTTGCCATCGGTCAAAAGGGCCATGCTGCCAAAAGTGTAAAAACCAGAAATTCAGGACAGGCCATGGAGACATGGGAGCCTTGCTACGCTGAGGGGCGGGATGCCAATTGCCAACAGCCACTCTGGAGAAGTGTACGGTGTGTCCTGAAACATGTAATAAACACAGCTTACAGAGCATAGGGCACTTCCACTCATGGGCGTATAAATTGGGAAAACTAAAAATCAACAAGACACAGGCACCCCAAAGTTTCGGGCTGCTCTGTGTACAAGAACCTCCACTTAGGTACACCTTAAACATGCCAGGAAAGAGAAAAATGGATAAAGAAGTTGTGGTACTTAGGCACAATGGAATATCACTCAGCCATGAAATCAATGTCATAAGGCTAGTAGCAGCATGATGAGTGGATTTAGGGACGAGGATTCTAAGTGAAATAAGTCACACAGAAAAAGACACTTATCCTAAGATATCACTTATAGAGGGCATGTCAAAATCGCTACACTTGAACTGAATTACAAAACAGAACAGAGTCACATATTTAGAAGACACACTATGGCTGCTTAACGGGAAAGGTGAGGTGGGGTGATGCATAAAACAAGGGTTTGAAATTAGCTCACATACCATTCCATAAGCCAAATATGTAACAGACAAGACCTCCTCCCTGCTCAGTGAACTGGACTCAACACCCCCTATTCACCGCACAAGAATATATCTGACTAGCAAGAATCTTAAAACCTATGTATTGATATCTCTCTGGAGTTGAATCAAAAGGGTGTAAAGCGGCATAAACACAGCAGGGAAAAGCAGCTCAACCCCATTATCAAAATAAATTACTTAAAATGAACGCCATAAAACAAAGACAGTGAAAGAGAGAGAAATTCTTACAAAATCCGTTTGGAGGCTCTGATGCAACCTGGATTGACCGTATCTAGACCCACAGCTGGATGAGACATAAGGCTGGACACTCTTGGGGCTGAGAGGTTTGGTGAGGTTGGGTGAGGAAACGCAGACGCTTTAAAGTAATACCGCGGGGTACCCACCCCATGGGTCCCAAATCTCCAGGTTCAAGGGCATCTTCCTACATTGAAAACGTGCATGGGAAACCCAGAAGATGGTACAGCGTGTGATCGGGAAAGGTTTCTAAAACGCACCTCATTTCTCCTCTCCTTGTGCTCGGGTTCGCCATTCCAGCCGCTTTACTAACAATCTCCCTACTTGGAGAATCAGCACCTTGAAGCTCCTGTTTCTTTCGTACAGGTTGCAATTTGTCCTGAGGATGAACGGGAAGAGGGGGAACCAACGAGAGACTAGCTCTAGGTGTTGGGACAGGCACAGGTCACTCTATTTCCCCATCAGGAAGAAGAATGAAGCACAGGCTCAGCCTGCCCCCCGGAACCAGAATAGGGCCTGAAGCAATCCTGCGCTTTTGCGGCCAGCTCCCAAAAAAGCGAGTTGACAAATGGAGCTCAGGGCCACTGCAATTCACAAACCTGCAGAGTTATAAATGATAACTCTCGTCCACAAATATATTGAGGGAAGGCAACGAAGAGGATTTGAAAGCAAGGCAGAATTGCAGGAAACAGATTTCAGGAGGTAGATTCGACTCGCCTTTAAAGCACATGAAAAGCAGCAAAACGTTGACAATGATGCCCTTGGCCAAAAAGGGCGTATGCGTTTTTTCCTGAATATATTCAGGAAAAAACGCATACGCCCTTTTTGGCCAACCAAGCAAGCCGGAAGTGCAAATCAGCACTACAAAGAAGTCTCGCTTGCCATCGGTCAAAAGGGCCATGCTGCCAAAAGTGTAAAAACCAGAAATTCAGGACAGGCCATGGAGACATGGGAGCCTTGCTACGCTGATGGGCAGGATGCCAATTGCCAACAGCCACTCTGGAGAAGTGTACGGTGTGTCCTGAAACATGTAATAAACACAGCTTACAGAGCATAGGGCACTTCCACTCATGGGCGTATAAATTGGGAAAACTAAAAATCAACAAGACACAGGCACCCCAAAGTTTCGGGCTGCTCTGTGTACAAGAATCTCCACTTAGCTACACCTTAAGTATCCCAGGAAAGAGAAAAATGGATAAAGAAGTTGTGGTACTTAGGCACAATGGAATATCACTCAGCCATGAAATCAATGTCATAAGGCTAGTAGCAGCATGATGAGTGGATTTAGGGACGAGGATTCTAAGTGAAATAAGTCACACAGAAAAAGACACTTATCCTAAGATATCACTTATAGAGGGCATGTCAAAATCGCTACACTTGAACTGAATTACAAAACAGAACAGAGTCACACATTTAGAAGACACACTATGGCTGCTTAACGGGAAAGGTGAGGTGGGCTGATGCATAAAACAAGGGTTTGAAATTAGCTCATATACCGTTCCATAAGCCAAATATGTAACAGACAAGACCTCCTCCCTGCTCAGTGAACTGGACTCAACACCCCCTATTCACCGCACAAGAATATATCTGACTAGCAAGAATCTTAAAACCTATGTATTGATATCTCTCTGGAGTTGAATCAAGAGGGTGTAAAGCGGCATAAACACAGCAGGGAAAAGCAGCTCAACCCCATTATCAAAATAAATTACTTAAAATGAACCCCATAAAACAAAGACAGTGAAAGAGAGAGAAATTCTTACAAAATCCGTTCGGGGGCTCTTATGCAACCTGGATTGACCATATCTAGACCCACAGCTGGATGAGACAAAAGGCTGGACAATCTTGGGGCTGAGAGGATTGGTGAGGTTGGGTGAGCAAACGCAGACCGCTTAAAGTAATACCGCGTGGTCCCCACCCCAAGGGTCCCAAATCTCCAGGTTCAAGGGCATCTTCCTACATCGAAAACATGCCTGGGAAACCCAGAAGATGGTACAGCGTGTGATCGGGAAAGGTTTCTAAAACGCACCTCATTTCTCCTCTCCTTGTGCTCGGGTTCGCCATTCCAGCCGCTTTACTAAAAATCTCCCTACTTGGAGAATCAGCACCTTGAAGCTCCTGTTTCTTTCGTACAGGTTGCAATTTGTCCTGAGGATGAACGGGAAGAGGGGGAACCAACGAGAGACTAGCTCTAGGTGTTGGGACAGGCACAGGTCACTCTATTTCCCCATCAGGAAGAAGAATGAAGCACAGGCTCAGCCTGCCCCCCGGAACCAGAATAGGGCCTGAAGCAATCCTGCGCTTTTGCGGCCAGCTCCCAAAAAAGCGAGTTGACAAATGGAGCTCAGGGCCACTGCAATTCACAAACCTGCAGAGTTATAAATGATAACTCTCGTCCACAAATATATTGAGGGAAGGCAACGAAGAGGATTTGAAAGCAAGGCAGAATTGCAGGAAACAGATTTCAGGAGGTAGATTCGACTCGCCTTTAAAGCACATGAAAAGCAGCAAAACGTTGACAATGATGCCCTTGGCCAAAAAGGGCGTATGCGTTTTTTCCTGAATATATTCAGGAAAAAACGCATACGCCCTTTTTGGCCAACCAAGCAAGCCGGAAGTGCAAATCAGCACTACAAAGAAGTCTCGCTTGCCATCGGTCAAAAGGGCCATGCTGCCAAAAGTGTAAAAACCAGAAATTCAGGACAGGCCATGGAGACATGGGAGCCTTGCTACGCTGATGGGCAGGATGCCAATTGCCAACAGCCACTCTGGAGAAGTGTACGGTGTGTCCTGAAACATGTAATAAACACAGCTTACAGAGCATAGGGCACTTCCACTCATGGGCGTATAAATTGGGAAAACTAAAAATCAACAAGACACAGGCACCCCAAAGTTTCGGGCTGCTCTGTGTACAAGAATCTCCACTTAGCTACACCTTAAGTATCCCAGGAAAGAGAAAAATGGATAAAGAAGTTGTGGTACTTAGGCACAATGGAATATCACTCAGCCATGAAATCAATGTCATAAGGCTAGTAGCAGCATGATGAGTGGATTTAGGGACGAGGATTCTAAGTGAAATAAGTCACACAGAGAAAGACACTTATCCTAAGATATCACTTATAGAGGGCATGTCAAAATCGCTACACTTGAACTGAATTACAAAACAGAACAGAGTCACATATTTAGAAGACACACTATGGCTGCTTAACGGGAAAGGTGAGGTGGGGTGATGCATAAAACAAGGGTTTGAAATTAGCTCACATACCATTCCATAAGCCAAATATGTAACAGACAAGACCTCCTCCCTGCTCAGTGAACTGGACTCAACACCCCCTATTCACCGCACAAGAATATATCTGACTAGCAAGAATCTTAAAACCTATGTATTGATATCTCTCTGGAGTTGAATCAAGAGGGTGTAAAGCGGCATAAACACAGCAGGGAAAAGCAGCTCAACCCCATTATCAAAATAAATTACTTAAAATGAACGCCATAAAACAAAGACAGTGAAAGAGAGAGAAATTCTTACAAAATCCGTTTGGAGGCTCTGATGCAACCTGGATTGACCGTATCTAGACCCACAGCTGGATGAGACATAAGGCTGGACACTCTTGGGGCTGAGAGGTTTGGTGAGGTTGGGTGAGGAAACGCAGACGCTTTAAAGTAATACCGCGGGGTACCCACCCCATGGGTCCCAAATCTCCAGGTTCAAGGGCATCTTCCTACATTGAAAACGTGCATGGGAAACCCAGAAGATGGTACAGCGTGTGATCGGGAAAGGTTTCTAAAACGCACCTCATTTCTCCTCTCCTTGTGCTCGGGTTCGCCATTCCAGCCGCTTTACTAACAATCTCCCTACTTGGAGAATCAGCACCTTGAAGCTCCTGTTTCTTTCGTACAGGTTGCAATTTGTCCTGAGGATGAACGGGAAGAGGGGGAACCAACGAGAGACTAGCTCTAGGTGTTGGGACAGGCACAGGTCACTCTATTTCCCCATCAGGAAGAAGAATGAAGCACAGGCTCAGCCTGCCCCCCGGAACCAGAATAGGGCCTGAAGCAATCCTGCGCTTTTGCGGCCAGCTCCCAAAAAAGCGAGTTGACAAATGGAGCTCAGGGCCACTGCAATTCACAAACCTGCAGAGTTATAAATGATAACTCTCGTCCACAAATATATTGAGGGAAGGCAACGAAGAGGATTTGAAAGCAAGGCAGAATTGCAGGAAACAGATTTCAGGAGGTAGATTCGACTCGCCTTTAAAGCACATGAAAAGCAGCAAAACGTTGACAATGATGCCCTTGGCCAAAAAGGGCGTATGCGTTTTTTCCTGAATATTTCAGGAAAAAACGCATACGCCCTTTTTGGCCAACCAAGCAAGCCGGAAGTGCAAATCAGCACTACAAAGAAGTCTCGCTTGCCATCGGTCAAAAGGGCCATGCTGCCAAAAGTGTAAAAACCAGAAATTCAGGACAGGCCATGGAGACATGGGAGCCTTGCTACGCTGATGGGCAGGATGCCAATTGCCAACAGCCACTCTGGAGAAGTGTACGGTGTGTCCTGAAACATGTAATAAACACAGCTTACAGAGCATAGGGCACTTCCACTCATGGGCGTATAAATTGGGAAAACTAAAAATCAACAAGACACAGGCACCCCAAAGTTTCGGGCTGCTCTGTGTACAAGAATCTCCACTTAGCTACACCTTAAGTATCCCAGGAAAGAGAAAAATGGATAAAGAAGTTGTGGTACTTAGGCACAATGGAATATCACTCAGCCATGAAATCAATGTCATAAGGCTAGTAGCAGCATGATGAGTGGATTTAGGGACGAGGATTCTAAGTGAAATAAGTCACACAGAAAAAGACAGTTATCCTAAGATATCACTTATAGAGGGCATGTCAAAATCGCTACACTTGAACTGAATTACAAAACAGAACAGAGTCACACATTTAGAAGACACACTATGGCTGCTTAACGGGAAAGGTGAGGTGGGCTGATGCATAAAACAAGGGTTTGAAATTAACTCATATACCATTCCATAAGCCAAATATGTAACAGACAAGACCTCCTCCCTGCTCAGTGAACTGGACTCAACACCCCCTATTCACCGCACAAGAATATATCTGACTAGCAAGAATCTTAAAACCTATGTATTGATATCTCTCTGGAGTTGAATCAAGAGGGTGTAAAGCGGCATAAACACAGCAGGGAAAAGCAGCTCAACCCCATTATCAAAATAAATTACTTAAAATGAACCCCATAAAACAAAGACAGTGAAAGAGAGAGAAATTCTTACAAAATCCGTTCGGGGGCTCTTATGCAACCTGGATTGACCATATCTAGACCCACAGCTGGATGAGACAAAAGGCTGGACAATCTTGGGGCTGAGAGGATTGGTGAGATTGGGTGAGCAAACGCAGACCGCTTAAAGTAATACCGCGTGGTACCCACCCCAAGGGTCCCAAATCTCCAGGTTCAAGGGCATCTTCCTACATCGAAAACATGCCTGGGAAACCCAGAAGATGGTACACCGTGTGATCGGGAAAGGTTTCTAAAACGCACCTCATTTCTCCTCTCCTTGTGCTCGGGTTCGCCATTCCAGCCGCTTTACTAACAATCTCCCTTCTTGGAGAATCAGCACCTGGAACCTCCTGTTTGTTTCGTACAGGTTGCAATTTGTCCTGAGGATGAACGGGAAGAGGGGGAACCAATGAGACACTAGCTCTAGGTGTTGGGACAGGCACAGGTCACTCTATTTCCCCATCAGGAAGAAGAATGAAGCACAGGCTCAGCCTGCCCCCCGGAACCAGAATAGGGCCTGAAGCAATCCTGCGCTTTTGCGGCCAGCTCCCAAAAAAGCGAGTTGACAAATGGAGCTCAGGGCCACTGCAATTGACAAACCTGCAGAGTTATAAATGATAACTCTCGTCCACAAATATATTGAGGGAAGGCAACGAAGAGGATTTGAAAGCAAGGCAGAATTGCAGGAAACAGATTTCAGGAGGTAGATTCGACTCGCCTTTAAAGCACATGAAAAGCGGCAAAACGTTGACAATGATGCCCTTGGCCAAAAAGGGCGTATGCGTTTTTTCCTGAATATATTCAGGAAAAAACGCATACGCCCTTTTTGGCCAACCAAGCAAGCCGGAAGTGCAAATCAGCACTACAAAGAAGTCTCGCTTGCCATCGGTCAAAAGGGCCACGCTGCAAAAAGAGTAAACACCAGAAATGCAGGACAGGCCATGGAGACATGGGAGCCTTGCTAGGCTGAGGGGTGGGATGTCAATTGCCAACAGCCACTCTGGAGAAGTGTACGGTGTGTCCTGAAACATGTAATAAACACAGCTTACAGAGCATAGGGCACTTCCACTCATGGGCGTATAAATTGGGAAAACTAAAAATCAACAAGACACAGGCACCCCAAAGTTTCGTGCTGCTCTGTGTACAAGAACCTCCACTTAGGTACACCTTAAACATGCCAGGAAAGAGAAAAATGGATAAAGAAGTTGTGGTACATAGGCACAATGGAATATCACTCAGCCATGAAATCAATGTCATAAGGCTAGTAGCAGCATGATGAGTGGATTTAGGGACGAGGATTCTAAGTGAAATAAGTCACACAGAGAAAGACACTTATCCTAAGATATCACTTATAGAGGGCATGTCAAAATCGCTACACTTGAAGTGAATTACAAAACAGAACAGAGTCACATATTTAGAAGACACACTATGGCTGCTTAACGGGAAAGGTGAGGTGGGGTGATGCATAAAACAAGGGTTTGAAATTAGCTCACATACCATTCCATAAGCCAAATATGTAACAGACAAGACCTCCTCCCTGCTCAGTGAACTGGACTCAACACCCCCTATTCACCGCACAAGAATATATCTGACTAGCAAGAATCTTAAAACCTATGTATTGATATCTCTCTGGAGTTGAATCAAGAGGGTGTAAAGCGGCATAAACACAGCAGGGAAAAGCAGCTCAACCCCATTATCAAAATAAATTACTTAAAATGAACGCCATAAAACAAAGACAGTGAAAGAGAGAGAAATTCTTACAAAATCCGTTCGGAGGCTCTGATGCAACCTGGATTGACCGTATCTAGACCCACAGCTGGATGAGACATAAGGCTGGACACTCTTGGGGCTGAGAGGTTTGGTGAGGTTGGGTGAGGAAACGCAGACGCTTTAAAGTAATACCGCGGGGTACCCACCCCATGGGTCCCAAATCTCCAGGTTCAAGGGCATCTTCCTACATTGAAAACGTGCATGGGAAACCCAGAAGATGGTACAGCGTGTGATCGGGAAAGGTTTCTAAAACGCACCTCATTTCTCCTCTCCTTGTGCTCGGGTTCGCCATTCCAGCCGCTTTACTAACAATCTCCCTACTTGGAGAATCAGCACCTTGAAGCTCCTGTTTCTTTCGTACAGGTTGCAATTTGTCCTGAGGATGAACGGGAAGAGGGGGAACCAACGAGAGACTAGCTCTAGGTGTTGGGACAGGCACAGGTCACTCTATTTCCCCATCAGGAAGAAGAATGAAGCACAGGCTCAGCCTGCCCCCCGGAACCAGAATAGGGCCTGAAGCAATCCTGCGCTTTTGCGGCCAGCTCCCAAAAAAGCGAGTTGACAAATGGAGCTCAGGGCCACTGCAATTCACAAACCTGCAGAGTTATAAATGATAACTCTCGTCCACAAATATATTGAGGGAAGGCAACGAAGAGGATTTGAAAGCAAGGCAGAATTGCAGGAAACAGATTTCAGGAGGTAGATTCGACTCGCCTTTAAAGCACATGAAAAGCGGCAAAACGTTGACAATGATGCCCTTGGCCAAAAAGGGCGTATGCGTTTTTTCCTGAATATATTCAGGAAAAAACGCATACGCCCTTTTTGGCCAACCAAGCAAGCCGGAAGTGCAAATCAGCACTACAAAGAAGTCTCGCTTGCCATCGGTCAAAAGGGCCATGCTGCCAAAAGTGTAAAAACCAGAAATTCAGGACAGGCCATGGAGACATGGGAGCCTTGCTATGCTGATGGGCAGGATGCCAATTGCCAACAGCCACTCTGGAGAAGTGTACGGTGTGTCCTGAAACATGTAATAAACACAGCTTACAGAGCATAGGGCACTTCCACTCATGGGCGTATAAATTGGGAAAACTAAAAATCAACAAGACACAGGCACCCCAAAGTTTCGGGCTGCTCTGTGTACAAGAATCTCCACTTAGCTACACCTTAAGTATCCCAGGAAAGAGAAAAATGGATAAAGAAGTTGTGGTACTTAGGCACAATGGAATATCACTCAGCCATGAAATCAATGTCATAAGGCTAGTAGCAGCATGATGAGTGGATTTAGGGACGAGGATTCTAAGTGAAATAAGTCACACAGAAAAAGACACTTATCCTAAGATATCACTTATAGAGGGCATGTCAAAATCGCTACACTTGAACTGAATTACAAAACAGAACAGAGTCACACATTTAGAAGACACACTATGGCTGCTTAACGGGAAAGGTGAGGTGGGCTGATGCATAAAACAAGGGTTTGAAATTAGCTCATATACCGTTCCATAAGCCAAATATGTAACAGACAAGACCTCCTCCCTGCTCAGTGAACTGGACTCAACACCCCCTATTCACCGCACAAGAATATATCTGACTAGCAAGAATCTTAAAACCTATGTATTGATATCTCTCTGGAGTTGAATCAAGAGGGTGTAAAGCGGCATAAACACAGCAGGGAAAAGCAGCTCAACCCCATTATCAAAATAAATTACTTAAAATGAACCCCATAAAACAAAGACAGTGAAAGAGAGAGAAATTCTTACAAAATCCGTTCGGGGGCTCTTATGCAACCTGGATTGACCATATCTAGACCCACAGCTGGATGAGACAAAAGGCTGGACAATCTTGGGGCTGAGAGGATTGGTGAGGTTGGGTGAGCAAACGCAGACCGCTTAAAGTAATACCGCGTGGTACCCACCCCAAGGGTCCCAAATCTCCAGGTTCAAGGGCATCTTCCTACATCGAAAACATGCCTGGGAAACCCAGAAGATGGTACAGCGTGTGATCGGGAAAGGTTTCTAAAACGCACCTCATTTCTCCTCTCCTTGTGCTCGGGTTCGCCATTCCAGCCGCTTTACTAACAATCTCCCTACTTGGAGAATCAGCACCTTGAAGCTCCTGTTTCTTTCGTACAGGTTGCAATTTGTCCTGAGGATGAACGGGAAGAGGGGGAACCAACGAGAGACTAGCTCTAGGTGTTGGGACAGGCACAGGTCACTCTATTTCCCCATCAGGAAGAAGAATGAAGCACAGGCTCAGCCTGCCCCCCGGAACCAGAATAGGGCCTGAAGCAATCCTGCGCTTTTGCGGCCAGCTCCCAAAAAAGCGAGTTGACAAATGGAGCTCAGGGCCACTGCAATTCACAAACCTGCAGAGTTATAAATGATAACTCTCGTCCACAAATATATTGAGGGAAGGCAACGAAGAGGATTTGAAAGCAAGGCAGAATTGCAGGAAACAGATTTCAGGAGGTAGATTCGACTCGCCTTTAAAGCACATGAAAAGCAGCAAAACGTTGACAATGATGCCCTTGGCCAAAAAGGGCGTATGCGTTTTTTCCTGAATATATTCAGGAAAAAACGCATACGCCCTTTTTGGCCAACCAAGCAAGCCGGAAGTGCAAATCAGCACTACAAAGAAGTCTCGCTTGCCATCGGTCAAAAGGGCCATGCTGCCAAAAGTGTAAAAACCAGAAATTCAGGACAGGCCATGGAGACATGGGACCCTTGCTACGCTGATGGGCAGGATGCCAATTGCCAACAGCCACTCTGGAGAAGTGTACGGTGTGTCCTGAAACATGTAATAAACACAGCTTACAGAGCATAGGGCACTTCCACTCATGGGCGTATAAATTGGGAAAACTAAAAATCAACAAGACACAGGCACCCCAAAGTTTCGGGCTGCTCTGTGTACAAGAATCTCCACTTAGCTACACCTTAAGTATCCCAGGAAAGAGAAAAATGGATAAAGAAGTTGTGGTACTTAGGCACAATGGAATATCACTCAGCCATGAAATCAATGTCATAAGGCTAGTAGCAGCATGATGAGTGGATTTAGGGACGAGGATTCTAAGTGAAATAAGTCACACAGAAAAAGACAGTTATCCTAAGATATCACTTATAGAGGGCATGTCAAAATCGCTACACTTGAACTGAATTACAAAACAGAACAGAGTCACACATTTAGAAGACACACTATGGCTGCTTAACGGGAAAGGTGAGGTGGGCTGATGCATAAAACAAGGGTTTGAAATTAGCTCACATACCATTCCATAAGCCAAATATGTAACAGACAAGACCTCCTCCCTGCTCAGTGAACTGGACTCAACACCCCCTATTCACCGCACAAGAATATATCTGACTAGCAAGAATCTTAAAACCTATGTATTGATATCTCTCTGGAGTTGAATCAAGAGGGTGTAAAGCGGCATAAACACAGCAGGGAAAAGCAGCTCAACCCCATTATCAAAATAAATTACTTAAAATGAACCCCATAAAACAAAGACAGTGAAAGAGAGAGAAATTCTTACAAAATCCGTTCGGGGGCTCTTATGCAACCTGGATTGACCATATCTAGACCCACAGCTGGATGAGACAAAAGGCTGGACAATCTTGGGGCTGAGAGGATTGGTGAGGTTGGGTGAGCAAACGCAGACCGCTTAAAGTAATACCGCGTGGTACCCACCCCAAGGGACCCAAATCTCCAGGTTCAAGGGCATCTTCCTACATCGAAAACATGCCTGGGAAACCCAGAAGATGGTACACCGTGTGATCGGGAAAGGTTTCTAAAACGCACCTCATTTCTCCTCTCCTTGTGCTCGGGTTCGCCATTCCAGCCGCTTTACTAACAATCTCCCTTCTTGGAGAATCAGCACCTGGAACCTCCTGTTTGTTTCGTACAGGTTGCAATTTGTCCTGAGGATGAACGGGAAGAGGGGGAACCAATGAGACACTAGCTCTAGGTGTTGGGACAGGCACAGGTCACTCTATTTCCCCATCAGGAAGAAGAATGAAGCACAGGCTCAGCCTGCCCCCCGGAACCAGAATAGGGCCTGAAGCAATCCTGCGCTTTTGCGGCCAGCTCCCAAAAAAGCGAGTTGACAAATGGAGCTCAGGGCCACTGCAATTCACAAACCTGCAGAGTTATAAATGATAACTCTCGTCCACAAATATATTGAGGGAAGGCAACGAAGAGGATTTGAAAGCAAGGCAGAATTGCAGGAAACAGATTTCAGGAGGTAGATTCGACTCGCCTTTAAAGCACATGAAAAGCGGCAAAACGTTGACAATGATGCCCTTGGCCAAAAAGGGCGTATGCGTTTTTTCCTGAATATATTCAGGAAAAAACGCATACGCCCTTTTTGGCCAACCAAGCAAGCCGGAAGTGCAAATCAGCACTACAAAGAAGTCTCGCTTGCCATCGGTCAAAAGGGCCACGCTGCAAAAAGAGTAAACACCAGAAATGCAGGACAGGCCATGGAGACATGGGAGCCTTGCTAGGCTGAGGGGTGGGATGTCAATTGCCAACAGCCACTCTGGAGAAGTGTACGGTGTGTCCTGAAACATGTAATAAACACAGCTTACAGAGCATAGGGCACTTCCACTCATGGGCGTATAAATTGGGAAAACTAAAAATCAACAAGACACAGGCACCCCAAAGTTTCGGGCTGCTCTGTGTACAAGAACCTCCACTTAGGTACACCTTAAACATGCCAGGAAAGAGAAAAATGGATAAAGAAGTTGTGGTACTTAGGCACAATGGAATATCACTCAGCCATGAAATCAATGTCATAAGGCTAGTAGCAGCATGATGAGTGGATTTAGGGACGAGGATTCTAAGTGAAATAAGTCACACAGAGAAAGACACTTATCCTAAGATATCACTTATAGAGGGCATGTCAAAATCGCTACACTTGAAGTGAATTACAAAACAGAACAGAGTCACATATTTAGAAGACACACTATGGCTGCTTAACGGGAAAGGTGAGGTGGGGTGATGCATAAAACAAGGGTTTGAAATTAGCTCACATACCATTCCATAAGCCAAATATGTAACAGACAAGACCTCCTCCCTGCTCAGTGAACTGGACTCAACACCCCCTATTCACCGCACAAGAATATATCTGACTAGCAAGAATCTTAAAACCTATGTATTGATATCTCTCTGGAGTTGAATCAAGAGGGTGTAAAGCGGCATAAACACAGCAGGGAAAAGCAGCTCAACCCCATTATCAAAATAAATTACTTAAAATGAACGCCATAAAACAAAGACAGTGAAAGAGAGAGAAATTCTTACAAAATCCGTTTGGAGGCTCTGATGCAACCTGGATTGACCGTATCTAGACCCACAGCTGGATGAGACATAAGGCTGGACACTCTTGGGGCTGAGAGGTTTGGTGAGGTTGGGTGAGGAAACGCAGACGCTTTAAAGTAATACCGCGGGGTACCCACCCCATGGGTCCCAAATCTCCAGGTTCAAGGGCATCTTCCTACATTGAAAACGTGCATGGGAAACCCAGAAGATGGTACAGCGTGTGATCGGGAAAGGTTTCTAAAACGCACCTCATTTCTCCTCTCCTTGTGCTCGGGTTCGCCATTCCAGCCGCTTTACTAACAATCTCCCTACTTGGAGAATCAGCACCTTGAAGCTCCTGTTTCTTTCGTACAGGTTGCAATTTGTCCTGAGGATGAACGGGAAGAGGGGGAACCAACGAGAGACTAGCTCTAGGTGTTGGGACAGGCACAGGTCACTCTATTTCCCCATCAGGAAGAAGAATGAAGCACAGGCTCAGCCTGCCCCCCGGAACCAGAATAGGGCCTGAAGCAATCCTGCGCTTTTGCGGCCAGCTCCCAAAAAAGCGAGTTGACAAATGGAGCTCAGGGCCACTGCAATTCACAAACCTGCAGAGTTATAAATGATAACTCTCGTCCACAAATATATTGAGGGAAGGCAACGAAGAGGATTTGAAAGCAAGGCAGAATTGCAGGAAACAGATTTCAGGAGGTAGATTCGACTCGCCTTTAAAGCACATGAAAAGCAGCAAAACGTTGACAATGATGCCCTTGGCCAAAAAGGGCGTATGCGTTTTTTCCTGAATATTTCAGGAAAAAACGCATACGCCCTTTTTGGCCAACCAAGCAAGCCGGAAGTGCAAATCAGCACTACAAAGAAGTCTCGCTTGCCATCGGTCAAAAGGGCCATGCTGCCAAAAGTGTAAAAACCAGAAATTCAGGACAGGCCATGGAGACATGGGAGCCTTGCTACGCTGATGGGCAGGATGCCAATTGCCAACAGCCACTCTGGAGAAGTGTACGGTGTGTCCTGAAACATGTAATAAACACAGCTTACAGAGCATAGGGCACTTCCACTCATGGGCGTATAAATTGGGAAAACTAAAAATCAACAAGACACAGGCACCCCAAAGTTTCGGGCTGCTCTGTGTACAAGAATCTCCACTTAGCTACACCTTAAGTATCCCAGGAAAGAGAAAAATGGATAAAGAAGTTGTGGTACTTAGGCACAATGGAATATCACTCAGCCATGAAATCAATGTCATAAGGCTAGTAGCAGCATGATGAGTGGATTTAGGGACGAGGATTCTAAGTGAAATAAGTCACACAGAAAAAGACAGTTATCCTAAGATATCACTTATAGAGGGCATGTCAAAATCGCTACACTTGAAGTGAATTACAAAACAGAACAGAGTCACATATTTAGAAGACACACTATGGCTGCTTAACGGGAAAGGTGAGGTGGGGTGATGCATAAAACAAGGGTTTGAAATTAGCTCACATACCATTCCATAAGCCAAATATGTAACAGACAAGACCTCCTCCCTGCTCAGTGAACTGGACTCAACACCCCCTATTCACCGCACAAGAATATATCTGACTAGCAAGAATCTTAAAACCTATGTATTGATATCTCTCTGGAGTTGAATCAAGAGGGTGTAAAGCGGCATAAACACAGCAGGGAAAAGCAGCTCAACCCCATTATCAAAATAAATTACTTAAAATGAACGCCATAAAACAAAGAGAGTGAAAGAGAGAGAAATTCTTACAAAATCCGTTCGGAGGCTCTGATGCAACCTGGATTGACCATATCTAGACCCACAGCTGGATGAGACATGAGGCTGGACACTCTTGGGGCTGAGAGGTTTGGTGAGGTTGGGTGAGGAAACGCAGACCCTTTAAAGTAATACCGCGGGGTACCCACACCATGGGTCCCAAATCTCCAGGTTCAAGGGCATCTTCCTACATTGAAAACGAGCATGGGAAACCCAGAAGATGGTACACCGTGTGATCGGGAACGGTTTCTAAAACGCACCTCATTTCTCCTCTCCTTGTGCTCGGGTTCGCCATTCCAGCCGCTTTACTAACAATCTCCCTACTTGGAGAATCAGCACCTTGAAGCTCCTGTTTCTTTCGTACAGGTTGCAATTTGTCCTGAGGATGAACGGGAAGAGGGGGAACCAACGAGAGACGAGCTCTAGGTGTTGGGACAGGCACAGGTCACTCTATTTCCCCATCAGGAAGAAGAATGAAGCACAGGCTCAGCCTGCCCCCCGGAACCAGAATAGGGCCTGAAGCAATCCTGCGCGTTTGCGGCCAGCTCCCAAAAAAGCGAGTTGACAAATGGAGCTCAGGGCCACTGCAATTCACAAACCTGCAGAGTTATAAATGATAACTCTCGTCCACAAATATATTGAGGGAAGGCAACGAAGAGGATTTGAAAGCAAGGCAGAATTGCAGGAAACAGATTTCAGGAGGTAGATTCGACTCGCCTTTAAAGCACATGAAAAGCGGCAAAACGTTGACAATGATGCCCTTGGCCAATAAGGGCGTATGCGTTTTTTCCTGAATATATTCAGGAAAAAACGCATACGCCCTTTTTGGCCAACCAAGCAAGCCGGAAGTGCAAATCAGCACTACAAAGAAGTCTCGCTTGCCATCGGTCAAAAGGGCCATGCTGCCAAAAGTGTAAAAACCAGAAATTCAGGACAGGCCATGGAGACATGGGACCCTTGCTACGCTGATGGGCAGGATGCCAATTGCCAACAGCCACTCTGGAGAAGTGTACGGTGTGTCCTGAAACATGTAATAAACACAGCTTACAGAGCATAGGGCACTTCCACTCATGGGCGTATAAATTGGGAAAACTAAAAATCAACAAGACACAGGCACCCCAAAGTTTCGGGCTGCTCTGTGTACAAGAATCTCCACTTAGCTACACCTTAAGTATCCCAGGAAAGAGAAAAATGGATAAAGAAGTTGTGGTACTTAGGCATAATGGAATATCACTCAGCCATGAAATCAATGTCATAAGGCTAGTAGCAGCATGATGAGTGGATTTAGGGACGAGGATTCTAAGTGAAATAAGTCACACAGAAAAAGACAGTTATCCTAAGATATCACTTATAGAGGGCATGTCAAAATCGCTACACTTGAACTGAATTACAAAACAGAACAGAGTCACACATTTAGAAGACACACTATGGCTGCTTAACGGGAAAGGTGAGGTGGGCTGATGCATAAAACAAGGGTTTGAAATTAGCTCATATACCATTCCATAAGCCAAATATGTAACAGACAAGACCTCCTCCCTGCTCAGTGAACTGGACTCAACACCCCCTATTCACCGCACAAGAATATATCTGACTAGCAAGAATCTTAAAACCTATGTATTGATATCTCTCTGGAGTTGAATCAAGAGGGTGTAAAGCGGCATAAACACAGCAGGGAAAAGCAGCTCAACCCCATTATCAAAATAAATTACTTAAAATGAACCCCATAAAACAAAGACAGTGAAAGAGAGAGAAATTCTTACAAAATCCGTTCGGGGGCTCTTATGCAACCTGGATTGACCATATCTAGACCCACAGCTGGATGAGACAAAAGGCTGGACAATCTTGGGGCTGAGAGGATTGGTGAGGTTGGGTGAGCAAACGCAGACCGCTTAAAGTAATACCGCGTGGTACCACCCCAAGGGTCCCAAATCTCCAGGTTCAAGGGCATCTTCCTACATCGAAAACATGCCTGGGAAACCCAGAAGATGGTACACCGTGTGATCGGGAAAGGTTTCTAAAACGCACCTCATTTCTCCTCTCCTTGTGCTCGGGTTCGCCATTCCAGCCGCTTTACTAACAATCTCCCTACTTGGAGAATTAGCACCTGGAACCTCCTGTTTGTTTCGTACAGGTTGCAATTTGTCCTGAGGATGAACGGGAAGACGGGGAACCAATGAGAGACTAGCTCTAGGTGTTGGGACAGGCACAGGTCACTCTATTTCCCCATCAGGAAGAAGAATGAAGCACAGGCTCAGCCTGCCCCCCGGAACCAGAATAGGGCCTGAAGCAATCCTGCGCTTTTGCGGCCAGCTCCCAAAAAAGCGAGTTGACAAATGGAGCTCAGGGCCACTGCAATTCACAAACCTGCAGAGTTATAAATGATAACTCTCGTCCACAAATATATTGAGGGAAGGCAACGAAGAGGATTTGAAAGCAAGGCAGAATTGCAGGAAACAGATTTCAGGAGGTAGATTCGACTCGCCTTTAAAGCACATGAAAAGCGGCAAAACGTTGACAATGATGCCCTTGGCCAAAAAGGGCGTATGCGTTTTTTCCTGAATATATTCAGGAAAAAACGCATACGCCCTTTTTGGCCAACCAAGCAAGCCGGAAGTGCAAATCAGCACTACAAAGAAGTCTCGCTTGCCATCGGTCAAAAGGGCCACGCTGCAAAAAGAGTAAACACCAGAAATGCAGGACAGGCCATGGAGACATGGGAGCCTTGCTAGGCTGAGGGGTGGGATGTCAATTGCCAACAGCCACTCTGGAGAAGTGTACGGTGTGTCCTGAAACATGTAATAAACACAGCTTACAGAGCATAGGGCACTTCCACTCATGGGCGTATAAATTGGGAAAACTAAAAATCAACAAGACACAGGCACCCCAAAGTTTAGGGCTGCTCTGTGTACAAGAACCTCCACTTACTTACACCTTAAACATCCCAGGAAAGAGAAAAATGGATAAAGAAGTTGTGGTACTTAGGCACAATGGAATATCACTCAGCCATGAAATCAATGTCATAAGGCTAGTAGCAGCATGATGAGTGGATTTAGGGACGAGGATTCTAAGTGAAATAAGTCACACAGAAAAAGACTCTTATCCTAAGATATCACTTATAGAGGGCATGTCAAAATCGCTACACTTGAACTGAATTACAATAACAGAACAGAGTCACACATTTAGAAGACACACTATGGCTGCTTAACGGGAAAGGTGAGGTGGGCTGATGCATAAAACAAGGGTTTGAAATTAGCTCACATACTGTTCCATAAGCCAAATATGTAACAGACAAGACCTCCTCCCTGCTCAGTGAACTGGACTCAACACCCCCTATTCACCGCACAAGAATATATCTGACTAGCAAGAATCTTAAAACCTATGTATTGATATCTCTCTGGAGTTGAATCAAGAGGGTGTAAAGCGGCATAAGCACAGCAGGGAAAAGCAGCTCAACCCCATTATCAAAATAAATTACTTAAAAAAAACCTCATAAAACAAAGACAGTGAAAGAGAGAGAAATTCTTACAAAATCTGTTTGGGGGCTCTGATGCAACCTGCATTGACCATATCTAGACCCACAGCTGGATGAGACAAAAGGCTGGACAATCTTGGGGCTGAGAGGATTGGTGAGGTTGGGTGAGCAAACGCAGACCGTTTAAAGTAATACCGCGTGGAACCCACCCCATGGGTCCCAAATCTCCACGTTCAAGGGCATCTTCCTACATCGAAAACATTCCTGGGAAACCCAGAAGATGGTACAGCGTGTGATCGGGAAAGGTTTCTAAAACGCACCTCATTTCTCGTCTCCTTGTGCTCGGGTTCGCCATTCCAGCCGCTTTACTAACAATCTCCCTACTTGGAGAATCAGCACCTTGAAGCTCCTGTTTCTTTTGTACAGGTTGCAACTTGTTCTGAGGATGAACGGGAAGAGGGGGAACCAACGAGGGACTAGCTCTAGGTGTTGGGACATGCACAGGTCACTCTATTTCCCCATCAGGAAGAAGAATGAAGCACAGGCTCAGCCTGCCCCCTGGAACCAGAATAGGGCCTGAAGCAATCCTGCGCTTTTGCGGCCAGCTCCCAAAAAAGCGAGTTGACAAATGGAGCTCAGGGCCACTGCAATTCACAAACCTGCAGAGTTATAAATGATAACTCTCGTCCACAAATATATTGAGGGAAGGCAACGAAGAGGATTTGAAAGCAAGGCAGAATTGCAGGAAACAGATTTCAGGAGGTAGATTCGACTCGCCTTTAAAGCACATGAAAAGCGGCAAAACGTTGACAATGATGCCCTTGGCCAATAAGGGCGTATGCGTTTTTTCCTGAATATATTCAGGAAAAAACGCATACGCCCTTTTTGGCCAACCAAGCAAACCAGAAGTGCAAATCAGCACTACAAAGAAGTCTCGCTTGCCATCGGTCAAAAGGGCCACGCTGCAAAAAGAGTAAACACCAGAAATGCAGGACAGGCCATGGAGACATGGGAGCCTTGCTAGGCTGAGGGGTGGGATGTCAATTGCCTACAGCCACTCTGGAGAAGTGTACGGTGTGTCCTGAAACATGTAATAAACACAGCTTACAGAGCATAGGGCACTTCCACTCATGGGCGTATAAATTGGGAAAACTAAAAATCAACAAGACACAGGCACCCCAAAGTTTCGGGCTGCTCTGTGTACAAGATCCTCCACTTAGCTACACCTTAAGTATCCCAGGAAAGAGAAAAATGGATAAAGAAGTTGTGGTACTTAGGCACAATGGAATATCACTCAGCCATGAAATCAATGTCATAAGGCTAGTAGCAGCATGATGAGTGGATTTAGGGACGAGGATTCTAAGTGAAATAAGTCACACAGAAAAAGACTCTTATCCTAAGATATCACTTATAGAGGGCATGTCAAAATCGCTACACTTGAACTGAATTACAAAACAGAACAGAGTCACACATTTAGAAGACACACTATGGCTGCTTAACGGGAAAGGTGAGGTGGGCTGATGCATAAAACAAGGGTTTGAAATTAGCTCACATACCGTTCCATAAGCCAAATATGTAACAGACAAGACCTCCTCCCTGCTCAGTGAACTGGACTCAACACCCCCTATTCACCGCACAAGAATATATCTGACTAGCAAGAATTTTAAAACCTATGTATTGATATCTCTCTGGAGTTGAATCAAGAGGGTGTAAAGCGGCATAAACACAGCAGGGAAAAGCAGCTCAACCCCATTATCAAAATAAATTACTTAAAAAAAACCTCATAAAACAAAGACAGTGAAAGAGAGAGAAATTCTTACAAAATCTGTTTGGGGGCTCTGATGCAACCTGCATTGACCATATCTAGACCCACAGCTGGATGAGACATAAGGCTGGACACTCTTGGGGCTGAGAGGATTGGTGAGGTTGGGTGAGCAATCGCAGACGGTTTAAAGTAATACCGCGGGGTACCCACCCCATGGGACCCAAATCTCCAGGTTCAAGGGCATCTTCCTACATTGAAAACGTGCATGGGAAACCCAGAAGATGGTACAGCGTGTGATCGGGAAAGGTTTCTAAAACGCACCTCATTTCTCCTCTCCTTGTGCTCGGGTTCGCCATTCCAGCCGCTTTACTAACAATCTCCCTACTTGGAGAATCAGCACCAGGAACCTCCTGTTTCTTTTGTACAGGTTGCAATTTGTCCTGAGGATGAACGGGAAGAGGGGGAACGAACGAGAGACTAGCTCTAGGTGTTGGGACATGCACAGGTCACTCTATTTCCCCATCAGGAAGAAGAATGAAGCACAGGCTCAGCCTGCCCCCGGGAACAAGAATAGGGCCTGAAGCAAACCTGCGCTTTTGCGGCCAGCTCCCAAAAAAGCGAGTTGACAAATGGAGCTCAGGGCCACTGCAATTCACAAACCTGCAGAGTTATAAATGATAACTCTCGTCCACAAATATATTGAGGGAAGGCAACGAAGAGGATTTGAAAGCAAGGCAGAATTGCAGGAAACAGATTTCAGGAGGTAGATTCGACTCGCCTTTAAAGCACATGAAAAGCGGCAAAACGTTGACAATGATGCCCTTGGCCAATAAGGGCGTATGCGTTTTTTCCTGAATATATTCAGGAAAAAACGCATACGCCCTTTTTGGCCAACCAAGCAAGCCGGAAGTGCAAATCAGCACTACAAAGAAGTCTCGCTTGCCATCGGTCAAAAGGGCCACGCTGCAAAAAGAGTAAACACCAGAAATGCAGGACAGGCCATGGAGACATGGGGGCCTTGCTAGGCTGAGGGGTGGGATGTCAATTGCCAACAGCCACTCTGGAGAAGTGTACGGTGTGTCCTGAAACATGTAATAAACACAGCTTACAGAGCATAGGGCACTTCCACTCATGGGCGTATAAATTGGGAAAACTAAAAATCAACAAGACACAGGCACCCCAAAGTTTAGGGCTGCTCTGTGTACAAGAACCTCCACTTAGCTACACCTTAAGTATCCCAGGAAAGAGAAAAATGGATAAAGAAGTTGTGGTACTTAGGCACAATGGAATATCACTCAGCCATGAAATCAATGTCATAAGGCTAGTAGCAGCATGATGAGTGGATTTAGGGAAGAGGATTCTAAGTGAAATAAGTCACACAGAAAAAGACTCTTATCCTAAGATATCACTTATAGAGGGCATGTCAAAATCGCTACACTTGAACTGAATTACAAAACAGAACAGAGTCACACATTTAGAAGACACACTATGGCTGCTTAACGGAAAAGGTGAGGTGGGCTGATGCATAAAACAAGGGTTTGAAATTAGCTCACATACCGTTCCATAAGCCAAATATGTAACAGACAAGACCTCCTCCCTGCTCAGTGAACTGGACTCAACACCCCCTATTCACCGCACAAGAATATATCTGACTAGCAAGAATCTTAAAACCTATGTATTGATATCTCTCTGGAGTTGAATCAAGAGGGTGTAAAGCGGCATAAACACAGCAGGGAAAAGCAGCTCAACCCCATTATCAAAATAAATTACTTAAAAAAATCCTCATAAAACAAAGACAGTGAAAGAGAGAGAAATTCTTACAAAATCCGTTCGGAGGCTCTGATGCAACCTGGATTAACCATATCTAGACCCACAGCTGGATGAGACATAAGGCTGGACACTCTTGGGGCTGAGAGGTTTGGTGAGGTTGGGTGAGCAAACGCAGACCGTTTAAAGTAGTACCGCGTGCTACCCACCCCATGGGTCCCAAATCTCCAGGTTCAAGGGCATCTTCCTACATCGAAAACGTGCATGGGAAACGCAGAAAATGGTACACCATGTGATCGGGAAAGGTTTCTAAAACGCACCTCATTTCTCCTCTCCTTGTGCTCGGGTTCGCCATTCCAGCCGCTTTACTAAAAATCTCCCTACTTGGAGAATCAGCAACTTGAAGTTCCTGTTTGTTTTGTACAGGTTGCAATTTGTCCTAAGGATGAACGGGAAGAGGGGGAACCAATGAGAGACTAGCTCTAGGTGTTGGGACAGGCACAAGTCAAGCTATTTCCCCATCAGGAAGAAGAATGAAGCACAGGCTCAGCCTGCCCCCCGGAACCAGAATAGGGTCTGAAGCAATCCTGCGCTTTTGCGGGCAGCTCCCAAAAGAGCGAGTTGACAAATGGAGCTCAGGGCCACTGCAATTCACAAACCTGCAGAGTTATCAATGATAACTCTCGTCCACAAATATATTGAGGGAAGGCAACGAAGAGGATTTGAAAGCAAGGCAGAATTGCAGGAAACAGATTTCAGGAGGTAGATTCGACTCGCCTTTAAAGCACATGAAAAGCGGCAAAACGTTGACAATGATGCCCTTGGCCAAAAAGGGCGTATGCGTTTTTTCCTGAATATATTCAGGAAAAAACGCATACGCCCTTTTTGGCCAACCAAGCAAGCTGAAAGTGCAAATCAGCACTACAAAGAAGTCTCGCTTGCCATCGGTCAAAAGGGCCAAGCTGCAAAAAGAGTAAACACCAGAAATGCAGGACAGGCCATGGAGACATGGGAGCCTTGCTAGGCTGAGGGGTGGGATGTCAATTGCCAACAGCCACTCTGGAGAAGTGTACGGTGTGTCCTGAAACATGTAATAAACACAGCTTACAGAGCATAGGGCACTTCCACTCATGGGCGTATAAATTGGGAAAACTAAAAATCAACAAGACACAGGCACCCTAAAGTTTAGGGCTGCTCTGTGTACAAGAACCTCCACTTAGCTACACCTTAAGTATCCCAGGGAAGAGAAAAATGGATAAAGAAGTTGTGGTACTTAGGCACAATGGAATATCACTCAGCCATGAAATCAATGTCATAAGGCTAGTAGCAGCATGATGAGTGGATTTAGGGACGAGGATTCTAAGTGAAATAAGTCACACAGAAAAAGACTCTTATCCTAAGATATCACTTATAGAGGGCATGTCAAAATCGCTACACTTGAACTGAATTACAAAACAGAACAGAGTCACACATTTAGAAGACACACTATGGCTGCTTAACGGGAAAGGTGAGGTGGGCTGATGCATAAAACAGGGGTTTGAAATTAGTTCACATACCGGTCCATAAGCCAAATATGTAACAGACAAGACCTCCTCCCTGCTCAGTGAACTGGACTCAACACCCCCTATTCACCGCACAAGAATATATCTGACTAGCAAGAATCTTAAAACCTATGTATTGATATCTCTCTGGAGTTGAATCAAGAGGGTGTAAAGCGGCATAAACACAGCAGGGAAAAGCAGCTCAACCCCATTATCAAAATAAATTACTTAAAATGAACGACATAAAACACAGACAGTGAAAGAGAGAGAAATTCTTACAAAATCCGTTTGGAGGCTCGGATGCAACCTGGATTGACCATATCTAGACCCACAGCTGGATGAGACATAAGGCTGGACACTCTTGGGGCTGAGAGGTTTGGTGAGGTTGGGAGAGCAAACGCAGACCCTTTAAAGTAATACCGCGGGGTACCCACCCCATGGGTCCCAAATCTCCAGGTTCAAGGGCATCTTCCTACATTGAAAACGTGCATGGGAAACCCAGAAGATGGTACAGCGTGTGATTGGGAAAGGTTTCTAAAACGCACCTCATTTCTCCTCTCCTTGTGCTCGGGTTCGCCATTCCAGCCGCTTTACTAACAATCTCCCTACTTGGAGAATCAGAACCTTGAAGCTCCTGTTTGTTTCGTACAGGTTGCAATTTGTCCTGAGGATGAACGGGAAGAGGGGGAACCAACGAGAGACTAGCTCTAGGTGTTGGGACAGGCACAGGTCACTCTATTTCCCCATCAGGAAGAAGAATGAAGCACAGGCTCAGCCTGCCCCCCGGAACCAGAATAGGGCCTGAAGCAATCCTGCGCTTTTGCGGCCAGCTCCCAAAAAAGCGAGTTGACAAATGGAGCTCAGGGCCACTGCAATTCACAAACCTGCGGAGTTATCAATGATAACTCTCGTCCACAAATATATTGAGGGAAGGCAACGAACAGGATTTGAAAGCAAGGCAGAATTGCAGGAAACAGATTTCAGGAGGTAGATTCGACTCGCTTTTAAAGCACATGAAAAGCGGCAAAACGTTGACAATGATGCCCTTGGCCAAAAAGGGCGTATGCGTTTTTTCCTGAATATATTCAGGAAAAAACGCAAACGCCCTTTTTGGCCAACCAAGCAAGCCGGAAGTACAAATCAGCACTACAAAGAAGTCTCGCTTACCATCGGTCAAAAGGGCCACGCTGCAAAAAGAGTAAACACCAGAAATGCAGGACAGGCCTTGGAGACATGGGAGCCTTGCTAGGCTGTGGGGTGGGATGTCAATTGCCAACAGCCACTCTGGAGAAGTGTACGGTGTGTCCTGAAACATGTAATAAACACAGCTTACAGAGCATAGGGCACTTCCACTCATGGGCGTATAAATTGGGAAAACTAAAAATCAACAAGACACAGGCACCCCAAAGTTTAGGGCTGCTCTGTGTACAAGAACCTCCACTTAGCTACACCTTAAGTACCCCAGGAAAGAGAATAATGGATAAAGAAGTTGTGGTACTTAGGCACAATGGAATATCACTCAGCCATGAAATCAATGTCATAAGGCTAGTAGCAGCATGATGAGTGGATTTAGGGACGAGGATTCTAAGTGAAATAAGTCACACAGAAAAAGACTCTTATCCTAAGATATCACTTATAGAGGGCATGTCAAAATCGCTACACTTGAAGTGAATTACAAAACAGAACAGAGTCACATATTTAGAAGACACACTATGGCTGCTTAACGGGAAAGGTGAGATGGGCTGATGCATAAAACAAGGGTTTGAAATTAGCTCACATACCGTTCCGTAAGCCAAATATGTAACAGACAAGACCTCCTCCCTGCTCAGTGAACTGGACTCAACACCCCCTATTCACCGCACAAGAATATATCTGACTAGCAAGAATCTTAAAACCTATGTATTGATATCTCTCTGGAGTTGAATCAAGAGGGTGTAAAGCGGCATAAACACAGCAGGGAAAAGCAGCTCAACCCCATTATCAAAATAAATTACTTAAAATGAACGCCATAAAACAAAGACAGTGAAAGAGAGAGAAATTCTTACAAAATCCGTTTGGAGGCTCGGATGCAACCTGGATTGACCATATCTAGACCCACAGCTGGATGAGACATAAGGCTGGACACTCTTGGGGCTGAGAGTTTTGGTGAGGTTGGGTGAGCAAACGCAGACCCTTTAAAGTAATACCGCGGGGTACCCACCCCATGGGTCCCAAATCTCCAGGTTCAAGGGCATCTTCCTACATTGAAAACGTGCATGGGAAACCCAGAAGATGGTACAGCGTGTGATTGGGAAAGGTTTCTAAAACGCACCTCATTTCTCCTCTCCTTGTGCTCGGGTTCGCCATTCCAGCCGCTTTACTAACAATCTCCCTACTTGGAGAATCAGCACCTTGAAGTTCCTGTTTGTTTCGTACAGGTTGCAATTTGTCCTGAGGATGAACGGGAAGAGGGGGAACCAACGAGAGACTAGCTCTAGGTGTTGGGACAGTCACAGGTCACTCTATTGCCCCAACAGGAAGAAGAATGAAGCACAGGCTCAGCCTGCCCCCCGGAACCAAAATAGGGCCTGAAGCAATCCTGCGCTTTTGCGGCCAGCTCCCAAAAAAGCGAGTTGACAAATGGAGCTCAGGGCCACTGCAATTAACAAACCTGCAGAGTTATCAATGATAACTCTCGTCCACAAATATATTGAGGGAAGGCAACGAAGAGGATTTGAAAGCAAGGCAGAATTGCAGGAAACAGATTTCAGGAGGTAGATTCGACTCGCTTTTAAAGCACATGAAAAGCGGCAAAACGTTGACAATGATGCCCTTGGCCAAAAAGGGCGTATGCGTTTTTTCCTGAATATATTCAGGAAAAAACGCAAACGCCCTTTTTGGCCAACCAAGCAAGCCGGAAGTGCAAATCAGCACTACAAAGAAGTCTCGCTTGCCATCGGTCAAAAGGGCCACGCTGCAAAAAGAGTAAACACCAGAAATGCAGGACAGGCCATGGAGACATGGGAGCCTTGCTAGGCTGAGGGGTGGGATGTCAATTGCCAACAGCCACTCTGGAGAAGTGTACGGTGTGTCCTGAAACATGTAATAAACACAGCTTACAGAGCATAGGGCACTTCCACTCATGGGCGTATAAATTGGGAAAACTAAAAATCAACAAGACAGTGGCACCCCAAAGTTTAGGGCTGCTCTGTGTACAAGAACCTCCACTTAGCTACACCTTAAGTGTCCCAGGAAAGAGAAAAATGGATAAAGAAGTTGTGGTACTTAGGCACAATGGAATATCACTCAGCCATGAAATCAATGTCATAAGGCTAGTAGCAGCATGATGAGTGGATTTAGGGACGAGGATTCTAAGTGAAATAAGTCACACAAAAAAGACTCTTATCCTAAGATATCACTTATAGAGGGCATGTCGAAATCGCTACACTTGAACTGAATTACAAAACAGAACAGAGTCACACATTTAGAAGACACACTAAGGCTGCTTAACGGGAAACGTGAGGTGGGCTGATGCATAAAACAAGGGTTTGAAATTAGCTCACATACCGTTCCATAAGCCAAATATGTAACAGACAAGACCTCCTCCCTGCTCAGTGAACTGGACTCAACACCCCCTATTCACCGCACAAGAATATATCTGACTAGCAAGAATCTTAAAACCTATGTATTGATATCTCTCTGGAGTTGAATCAAGAGGGTGTAAAGCGGCATAAGCACAGCAGGGAAAAGCAGCTCAACCCCATTATCAAAATAAATTACTTAAAATGAACGCCATAAAACAAAGACAGTGAAAGAGAGAGAAATTCTTACAAAATCCGTTTGGAGGCTCGGATGCAACCTGGATTGACCATATCTAGACCCACAGCTGAATGAGACATAAGGCTGGACAATCTTGGGGCTGAGAGGATTGGTGAGGTTGGGTGAGCAAACGCAGACCGTTTAAAGTAGTACCGCGTGCTACCCACCCCATGGGTCCCAAATCTCCAGGTTCAAGGGCATCTTCCTACATCGAGAACGTGCATGGGAAACGCAGAAAATGGTACACCATGTGATCGGGAAAGGTTTCTAAAACGCACCTCATTTCTCCTCTCTTGTTCTCGGGTTCGCCATTCCAGCCGCTTTACTAACAATCTCCCTACTTGGAGAATCAGCACCTGGAACCTCCTGTTTGTTTCGTACAGGTTGCAATTTGTCCTGAGGATGAACGGGAAGAGGGGGAACCAACGAGAGACTAGCTCTAGGTGTTGGGACATGCACAGATCACTCTATTTCCCCATCAGGAAGAAGAATGAAGCACAGGCTCAGCCTGCCCCCGGGAACCAGAATAGGGCCTGAAGCAATCCTGCGCTTTTGCGGCCAGCTCCCAAAAAAGCGAGTTGACAAATGGAGCTCAGGGCCACTGCAATTCACAAACCTGCAGAGTTATAAATGATAACTCTCGTCCACAAATATATTGAGGGAAGGCAACGAAGAGGATTTGAAAGCAAGGCAGAATTGCAGGAAACAGATTTCAGGAGGTAGATTCGACTCGCCTTTAAAGCACATGAAAGGCGGCAAAACGTTGACAATGATGCCCTTGGCCAATAAGGGCGTATGCGTTTTTTCCTGAATATATTCAGGAAAAAACGCATACGCCCTTTTTGGCCAACCAAGCAAGCCAGAAGTGCAAATCAGCACTACAAAGAAGTCTCGCTTGCCATCGGTCAAAAGGGCCACGCTGCAAAAAGAGTAAACACCAGAAATGCAGGACAGGCCATGGAGACATGGGAGCCTTGCTAGGCTGAGGGGTGGGATGTCAATTGCCAACAGCCACTCTGGAGAAGTGTACGGTGTGTCCTGAAACATGTAATAAACACAGCTTACAGAGCATAGGGCACTTCCACTCATGGGCGTATAAATTGGGAAAACTAAAAATCAACAAGACACAGGCACCCCAAAGTTTAGGGCTGCTCTGTGTACAAGATCCTCCACTTAGCTACACCTTAAGTATCCCAGGAAAGAGAAAAATGGATAAAGAAGTTGTGGTACTTAGGCACAATGGAATATCACTCAGCCATGAAATCAATGTCATAAGGCTAGTAGCAGCATGATGAGTGGATTTAGGGACGAGGATTCTAAGTGAAATAAGTCACACAGAAAAAGACAGTTATCCTAAGATATCACTTATAGAGGGCATGTCAAAATCGCTACACTTGAACTGAATTACAAAACAGAACAGAGTCACACATTTAGAAGACACACTATGGCTGCTTAACGGGAAAGGTGAGGTGGGCTGATGCATAAAACAAGGGTTTGAAATTAGCTCACATACCGTTCCATAAGCCAAATATGTAACAGACAAGACCTCCTCCCTGCTCAGTGAACTGGACTCAACACCCCCTATTCACCGCACAAGAATATATCTGACTAGCAAGAATCTTAAAACCTATGTATTGATATCTCTCTGGAGTTGAATCAAGAGGGTGTAAAGCGGCATAAACACAGCAGGGAAAAGCAGCTCAACCCCATTATCAAAATAAATTACTTAAAATGAACGACATAAAACACAGACAGTGAAAGAGAGAGAAATTCTTACAAAATCCGTTTGGAGGCTCGGATGCAACCTGGATTGACCATATCTAGACCCACAGCTGGATGAGACATAAGGCTGGACACTCTTGGGGCTGAGAGGTTTGGTGAGGTTGGGAGAGCAAACGCAGACCCTTTAAAGTAATACCGCGGGGTACCCACCCCATGGGTCCCAAATCTCCAGGTTCAAGGGCATCTTCCTACATTGAAAACGTGCATGGGAAACCCAGAAGATGGTACAGCGTGTGATTGGGAAAGGTTTCTAAAACGCACCTCATTTCTCCTCTCCTTGTGCTCGGGTTCGCCATTCCAGCCGCTTTACTAACAATCTCCCTACTTGGAGAATCAGAACCTTGAAGCTCCTGTTTGTTTCGTACAGGTTGCAATTTGTCCTGAGGATGAACGGGAAGAGGGGGAACCAACGAGAGACTAGCTCTAGGTGTTGGGACAGGCACAGGTCACTCTATTTCCCCATCAGGAAGAAGAATGAAGCACAGGCTCAGCCTGCCCCCCGGAACCAGAATAGGGCCTGAAGCAATCCTGCGCTTTTGCGGCCAGCTCCCAAAAAAGCGAGTTGACAAATGGAGCTCAGGGCCACTGCAATTCACAAACCTGCGGAGTTATCAATGATAACTCTCGTCCACAAATATATTGAGGGAAGGCAACGAACAGGATTTGAAAGCAAGGCAGAATTGCAGGAAACAGATTTCAGGAGGTAGATTCGACTCGCTTTTAAAGCACATGAAAAGCGGCAAAACGTTGACAATGATGCCCTTGGCCAAAAAGGGCGTATGCGTTTTTTCCTGAATATATTCAGGAAAAAACGCAAACGCCCTTTTTGGCCAACCAAGCAAGCCGGAAGTACAAATCAGCACTACAAAGAAGTCTCGCTTACCATCGGTCAAAAGGGCCACGCTGCAAAAAGAGTAAACACCAGAAATGCAGGACAGGCCTTGGAGACATGGGAGCCTTGCTAGGCTGTGGGGTGGGATGTCAATTGCCAACAGCCACTCTGGAGAAGTGTACGGTGTGTCCTGAAACATGTAATAAACACAGCTTACAGAGCATAGGGCACTTCCACTCATGGGCGTATAAATTGGGAAAACTAAAAATCAACAAGACACAGGCACCCCAAAGTTTAGGGCTGCTCTGTGTACAAGAACCTCCACTTAGCTACACCTTAAGTACCCCAGGAAAGAGAATAATGGATAAAGAAGTTGTGGTACTTAGGCACAATGGAATATCACTCAGCCATGAAATCAATGTCATAAGGCTAGTAGCAGCATGATGAGTGGATTTAGGGACGAGGATTCTAAGTGAAATAAGTCACACAGAAAAAGACTCTTATCCTAAGATATCACTTATAGAGGGCATGTCAAAATCGCTACACTTGAAGTGAATTACAAAACAGAACAGAGTCACATATTTAGAAGACACACTATGGCTGCTTAACGGGAAAGGTGAGATGGGCTGATGCATAAAACAAGGGTTTGAAATTAGCTCACATACCGTTCCGTAAGCCAAATATGTAACAGACAAGACCTCCTCCCTGCTCAGTGAACTGGACTCAACACCCCCTATTCACCGCACAAGAATATATCTGACTAGCAAGAATCTTAAAACCTATGTATTGATATCTCTCTGGAGTTGAATCAAGAGGGTGTAAAGCGGCATAAACACAGCAGGGAAAAGCAGCTCAACCCCATTATCAAAATAAATTACTTAAAATGAACGCCATAAAACAAAGACAGTGAAAGAGAGAGAAATTCTTACAAAATCCGTTTGGAGGCTCGGATGCAACCTGGATTGACCATATCTAGACCCACAGCTGGATGAGACATAAGGCTGGACACTCTTGGGGCTGAGAGTTTTGGTGAGGTTGGGTGAGCAAACGCAGACCCTTTAAAGTAATACCGCGGGGTACCCACCCCATGGGTCCCAAATCTCCAGGTTCAAGGGCATCTTCCTACATTGAAAACGTGCATGGGAAACCCAGAAGATGGTACAGCGTGTGATTGGGAAAGGTTTCTAAAACGCACCTCATTTCTCCTCTCCTTGTGCTCGGGTTCGCCATTCCAGCCGCTTTACTAACAATCTCCCTACTTGGAGAATCAGCACCTTGAAGTTCCTGTTTGTTTCGTACAGGTTGCAATTTGTCCTGAGGATGAACGGGAAGAGGGGGAACCAACGAGAGACTAGCTCTAGGTGTTGGGACAGTCACAGGTCACTCTATTGCCCCAACAGGAAGAAGAATGAAGCACAGGCTCAGCCTGCCCCCCGGAACCAAAATAGGGCCTGAAGCAATCCTGCGCTTTTGCGGCCAGCTCCCAAAAAAGCGAGTTGACAAATGGAGCTCAGGGCCACTGCAATTAACAAACCTGCAGAGTTATCAATGATAACTCTCGTCCACAAATATATTGAGGGAAGGCAACGAAGAGGATTTGAAAGCAAGGCAGAATTGCAGGAAACAGATTTCAGGAGGTAGATTCGACTCGCTTTTAAAGCACATGAAAAGCGGCAAAACGTTGACAATGATGCCCTTGGCCAAAAAGGGCGTATGCGTTTTTTCCTGAATATATTCAGGAAAAAACGCAAACGCCCTTTTTGGCCAACCAAGCAAGCCGGAAGTGCAAATCAGCACTACAAAGAAGTCTCGCTTGCCATCGGTCAAAAGGGCCACGCTGCAAAAAGAGTAAACACCAGAAATGCAGGACAGGCCATGGAGACATGGGAGCCTTGCTAGGCTGAGGGGTGGGATGTCAATTGCCAACAGCCACTCTGGAGAAGTGTACGGTGTGTCCTGAAACATGTAATAAACACAGCTTACAGAGCATAGGGCACTTCCACTCATGGGCGTATAAATTGGGAAAACTAAAAATCAACAAGACAGTGGCACCCCAAAGTTTAGGGCTGCTCTGTGTACAAGAACCTCCACTTAGCTACACCTTAAGTGTCCCAGGAAAGAGAAAAATGGATAAAGAAGTTGTGGTACTTAGGCACAATGGAATATCACTCAGCCATGAAATCAATGTCATAAGGCTAGTAGCAGCATGATGAGTGGATTTAGGGACGAGGATTCTAAGTGAAATAAGTCACACAAAAAAGACTCTTATCCTAAGATATCACTTATAGAGGGCATGTCGAAATCGCTACACTTGAACTGAATTACAAAACAGAACAGAGTCACACATTTAGAAGACACACTAAGGCTGCTTAACGGGAAACGTGAGGTGGGCTGATGCATAAAACAAGGGTTTGAAATTAGCTCACATACCGTTCCATAAGCCAAATATGTAACAGACAAGACCTCCTCCCTGCTCAGTGAACTGGACTCAACACCCCCTATTCACCGCACAAGAATATATCTGACTAGCAAGAATCTTAAAACCTATGTATTGATATCTCTCTGGAGTTGAATCAAGAGGGTGTAAAGCGGCATAAGCACAGCAGGGAAAAGCAGCTCAACCCCATTATCAAAATAAATTACTTAAAATGAACGCCATAAAACAAAGACAGTGAAAGAGAGAGAAATTCTTACAAAATCCGTTTGGAGGCTCGGATGCAACCTGGATTGACCATATCTAGACCCACAGCTGAATGAGACATAAGGCTGGACAATCTTGGGGCTGAGAGGATTGGTGAGGTTGGGTGAGCAAACGCAGACCGTTTAAAGTAGTACCGCGTGCTACCCACCCCATGGGTCCCAAATCTCCAGGTTCAAGGGCATCTTCCTACATCGAGAACGTGCATGGGAAACGCAGAAAATGGTACACCATGTGATCGGGAAAGGTTTCTAAAACGCACCTCATTTCTCCTCTCTTGTTCTCGGGTTCGCCATTCCAGCCGCTTTACTAACAATCTCCCTACTTGGAGAATCAGCACCTGGAACCTCCTGTTTGTTTCGTACAGGTTGCAATTTGTCCTGAGGATGAACGGGAAGAGGGGGAACCAACGAGAGACTAGCTCTAGGTGTTGGGACATGCACAGATCACTCTATTTCCCCATCAGGAAGAAGAATGAAGCACAGGCTCAGCCTGCCCCCGGGAACCAGAATAGGGCCTGAAGCAATCCTGCGCTTTTGCGGCCAGCTCCCAAAAAAGCGAGTTGACAAATGGAGCTCAGGGCCACTGCAATTCACAAACCTGCAGAGTTATAAATGATAACTCTCGTCCACAAATATATTGAGGGAAGGCAACGAAGAGGATTTGAAAGCAAGGCAGAATTGCAGGAAACAGATTTCAGGAGGTAGATTCGACTCGCCTTTAAAGCACATGAAAGGCGGCAAAACGTTGACAATGATGCCCTTGGCCAATAAGGGCGTATGCGTTTTTTCCTGAATATATTCAGGAAAAAACGCATACGCCCTTTTTGGCCAACCAAGCAAGCCAGAAGTGCAAATCAGCACTACAAAGAAGTCTCGCTTGCCATCGGTCAAAAGGGCCACGCTGCAAAAAGAGTAAACACCAGAAATGCAGGACAGGCCATGGAGACATGGGAGCCTTGCTAGGCTGAGGGGTGGGATGTCAATTGCCAACAGCCACTCTGGAGAAGTGTACGGTGTGTCCTGAAACATGTAATAAACACAGCTTACAGAGCATAGGGCACTTCCACTCATGGGCGTATAAATTGGGAAAACTAAAAATCAACAAGACACAGGCACCCCAAAGTTTAGGGCTGCTCTGTGTACAAGATCCTCCACTTAGCTACACCTTAAGTATCCCAGGAAAGAGAAAAATGGATAAAGAAGTTGTGGTACTTAGGCACAATGGAATATCACTCAGCCATGAAATCAATGTCATAAGGCTAGTAGCAGCATGATGAGTGGATTTAGGGACGAGGATTCTAAGTGAAATAAGTCACACAGAAAAAGACAGTTATCCTAAGATATCACTTATAGAGGGCATGTCAAAATCGCTACACTTGAACTGAATTACAAAACAGAACAGAGTCACACATTTAGAAGACACACTATGGCTGCTTAACGGGAAAGGTGAGGTGGGCTGATGCATAAAACAAGGGTTTGAAATTAGCTCACATACCGTTCCATAAGCCAAATATGTAACAGACAAGACCTCCTCCCTGCTCAGTGAACTGGACTCAACACCCCCTATTCACCGCACAAGAATATATCTGACTAGCAAGAATCTTAAAACCTATGTATTGATATCTCTCTGGAGTTGAATCAAGAGGGTGTAAAGCGGCATAAACACAGCAGGGAAAAGCAGCTCAACCCCATTATCAAAATAAATTACTTAAAATGAACGCCATAAAACAAAGACAGTGAAAGAGAGAGAAATTCTTACAAAATCTGTTTGGGGGCTCTGATGCAACCTGCATTGACCATATCTAGACCCACAGATGGATGAGACAAAAGGCTGGACAATCTTGGGGCTGAGAGGATTGGTGAGGTTGGGTGAGCAAACGCAGACCGTTTAAAGTAATACCGCGTGGTACCCACCCCATGGGTCCCAAATCTCCAGGTTCAAGGGCATCTTCCTACATCGAAAACATGCCTTGGAAACCCAGAAGATGGTACAGCGTGTGATCGGGAAAGGTTTCTAAAACGCACCTCATTTCTCCTCTCCTTGTGCTCGGGTTCGCCATTCCAGCCGCTTTACTAACAATCTCCCTACTTGGAGAATCAGCACCTGGAACCTCCTGTTTGTTTCGTACAGGTTGCAATTTGTCCTGAGGATGAACGGGAAGACGGGGAACCAATGAGAGACTAGCTCTAGGTGTTGGGACAGGCACAGGTCACTCTATTTCCCCATCAGGAAGAAGAATGAAGCACAGGCTCAGCCTGCCCCCCGGAACCAGAATAGGGCCTGAAGCAATCCTGCGCTTTTGCGGCCAGCTCCCAAAAAAGCGAGTTGACAAATGGAGCTCAGGGCCACTGCAATTCACAAACCTGCAGAGTTATAAATGATAACTCTCGTCCACAAATATATTGAGGGAAGGCAACGAAGAGGATTTGAAAGCAAGGCAGAATTGCAGGAAACAGATTTCAGGAGGTAGATTCGACTCGCCTTTAAAGCACATGAAAAGCGGCAAAACGTTGACAATGATGCCCTTGGCCAAAAAGGGCGTATGCGTTTTTTCCTGAATATATTCAGGAAAAAACGCATACGCCCTTTTTGGCCAACCAAGCAAGCCGGAAGTGCAAATCAGCACTACAAAGAAGTCTCGCTTGCCATCGGTCAAAAGGGCCACGCTGCAAAAAGAGTAAACACCAGAAATGCAGGACAGGCCATGGAGACATGGGAGCCTTGCTAGGCTGAGGGGTGGGATGTCAATTGCCAACAGCCACTCTGGAGAAGTGTACGGTGTGTCCTGAAACATGTAATAAACACAGCTTACAGAGCATAGGGCACTTCCACTCATGGGCGTATAAATTGGGAAAACTAAAAATCAACAAGACACAGGCACCCCAAAGTTTCGGGCTGCTCTGTGTACAAGATCCTCCACTTAGCTACACCTTAAGTATCACAGGAAAGAGAAAAATGGATAAAGAAGTTGTGGTACTTAGGCACAATGGAATATCACTCAGCCATGAAATCAATGTCATAAGGCTAGTAGCAGCATGATGAGTGGATTTAGGGACGAGGATTCTAAGTGAAATAAGTCACACAGAAAAAGACAGTTATCCTAAGATATCACTTATAGAGGGCATGTCAAAATCGCTACACTTGAACTGAATTACAAAACAGAACAGAGTCACACATTTAGAAGACACACTATGGCTGCTTAACGGGAAAGGTGAGGTGGGCTGATGCATAAAACAAGGGTTTGAAATTAGCTCACATACCGTTCCATAAGCCAAATATGTAACAGACAAGACCTCCTCCCTGCTCAGTGAACTGGACTCAACACCCCCTATTCACCGCACAAGAATATATCTGACTAGCAAGAATCTTAAAACCTATGTATTGATATCTCTCTGGAGTTGAATCAAGAGGGTGTAAAGGGGCATAAACACAGCAGGGAAAAGCAGCTCAACCCCATTATCAAAATAAATTACTTAAAATGAACGCCATAAAACAAAGACAGTGAAAGAGAGAGAAATTCTTACAAAATCTGTTTGAGGGCTCTGATGCAACCTGCATTGACCATATCTAGACCCACAGCTGGATGAGACAAAAGGCTGGACAATCTTGGGGCTGAGAGGATTGGTGAGGTTGGGTGAGCAAACGCACACCGTTTAAAGTAATACCGCGTGGTACCCACCCCATGGGTCCCAAATCTCCAGGTTCAAGGGCATCTTCCTACATCGAAAACATGCCTGGGAAACCCAGAAGATGGTACAGCGTGTGATCGGGAAAGGTTTCTAAAACGCACCTCATTTCTCCTCTCCTTGTGCTCGGGTTCGCCATTCCAGCCGCTTTACTAACAATCTCCCTACTTGGAGAATCAGCACCTTGAACCTCCTGTTTGTTTCGTACACGTTGCAATTTGTCCTGAGGATGAATGGGAAGACGGAGAACCAATGAGAGACTAGCTCTAGGTGTTGGGACAGGCACAGGTCACTCTATTTCCCCATCAGGAAGAAGAATGAAGCACAGGCTCAGCCTGCCCCCCGGAACCAGAATAGGGCCTGAAGCAATCCTGCGCTTTTGCGGCCAGCTCCCAAAAAAGCAAATTGACAAATGGAGCTCAGGGCCACTGCAATTCACAAAGCTGCAGAATTATAAATGATAACTCTCGTCCACAAATATATTGAGGGAAGGCAACGAACAGGATTTGAAAGCAAGGCAGAATTGCAGGAAACGGATTTCAGGAGGTAGATTCGACTCGCCTTTAAAGCACATGAAAAGCGGCAAAACGTTGACAATGATGCCCTTGGCCAAAAAGGGCGTATGCGTTTTTTCCTGAATATATTCAGGAAAAAACGCATACGCCCTTTTTGGCCAACCAAGCAAGCCGGAAGTGCAAATCAGCACTACAAAGAAGTCTCGCTTGCCATCGGTCAAAAGGGCCATGCTGCCAAAAGTGTAAAAACCAGAAAATCAGGACAGGCCATGGAGACATGGGAGCCTTGCTACGCTGATGGGCAGGATGCCAATTGCCAACAGCCACTCTGGAGAAGTGTACGGTGTGTCCTGAAACATGTAATAAACACAGCTTACAGAGCATAGGGCACTTCCACTCATGGGCGTATAAATTGGGAAAACTAAAAATCAACAAGACACAGGCACCCCAAAGTTTAGGGCTGCTCTGTGTAGAAGAACCTCCACTTAGCTACACCTTAAACATCCCAGGAAAGAGAAAAATGGATAAAGAAGTTGTGGTACTTAGGCACAATGGAATATCACTCAGCCATGAAATCAATGTCATAAGGCTAGTAGCAGCATGATGAGTGGATTTAGGGACGAGGATTCTAAGTGAAATAAGTCACACAGAAAAAGACTCTTATCCTAAGATATCACTTATAGAGGGCATGTCAAAATCGCTACACTTGAACTGAATTACAAAACAGAACAGAGTCACACATTTAGAAGACACACTATGGCTGCTTAACGGGAAAGGTGAGGTGGGCTGATGCATAAAACAAGGGTTTGAAATTAGCTCACATACCGTTCCATAAGCCAAATATGTAACAGACAAGACCTCCTCCCTGCTCAGTGAACTGGACTCAACACCCCCTATTCACCGCACAAGAATATATCTGACTAGCAAGAATCTTAAAACCTATGTATTGATATCTCTCTGGAGTTGAATCAAGAGGGTGTAAAGGGGCATAAACACAGCAGGGAAAAGCAGCTCAACCCCATTATCAAAATAAATTACTTAAAATGAACGCCATAAAACAAAGACAGTGAAAGAGAGAGAAATTCTTACAAAATCTGTTTGAGGGCTCTGATGCAACCTGCATTGACCATATCTAGACCCACAGCTGGATGAGACAAAAGGCTGGACAATCTTGGGGCTGAGAGGATTGGTGAGGTTGGGTGAGCAAACGCACACCGTTTAAAGTAATACCGCGTGGTACCCACCCCATGGGTCCCAAATCTCCAGGTTCAAGGGCATCTTCCTACATCGAAAACATGCCTGGGAAACCCAGAAGATGGTACAGCGTGTGATCGGGAAAGGTTTCTAAAACGCACCTCATTTCTCCTCTCCTTGTGCTCGGGTTCGCCATTCCAGCCGCTTTACTAACAATCTCCCTACTTGGAGAATCAGCACCTTGAACCTCCTGTTTGTTTCGTACACGTTGCAATTTGTCCTGAGGATGAATGGGAAGACGGAGAACCAATGAGAGACTAGCTCTAGGTGTTGGGACAGGCACAGGTCACTCTATTTCCCCATCAGGAAGAAGAATGAAGCACAGGCTCAGCCTGCCCCCCTGAACCAGAATAGGGCCTGAAGCAATCCTGCGCTTTTGCGGCCAGCTCCCAAAAAAGCAAATTGACAAATGGAGCTCAGGGCCACTGCAATTCACAAAGCTGCAGAATTATAAATGATAACTCTCGTCCACAAATATATTGAGGGAAGGCAACGAACAGGATTTGAAAGCAAGGCAGAATTGCAGGAAACGGATTTCAGGAGGTAGATTCGACTCGCCTTTAAAGCACATGAAAAGCGGCAAAACGTTGACAATGATGCCCTTGGCCAAAAAGGGCGTATGCGTTTTTTCCTGAATATATTCAGGAAAAAACGCATACGCCCTTTTTGGCCAACCAAGCAAGCCGGAAGTGCAAATCAGCACTACAAAGAAGTCTCGCTTGCCATCGGTCAAAAGGGCCATGCTGCCAAAAGTGTAAAAACCAGAAAATCAGGACAGGCCATGGAGACATGGGAGCCTTGCTACGCTGATGGGCAGGATGCCAATTGCCAACAGCCACTCTGGAGAAGTGTACGGTGTGTCCTGAAACATGTAATAAACACAGCTTACAGAGCATAGGGCACTTCCACTCATGGGCGTATAAATTGGGAAAACTAAAAATCAACAAGACACAGGCACCCCAAAGTTTAGGGCTGCTCTGTGTAGAAGAACCTCCACTTAGCTACACCTTAAACATCCCAGGAAAGAGAAAAATGGATAAAGAAGTTGTGGTACTTAGGCACAATGGAATATCACTCAGCCATGAAATCAATGTCATAAGGCTAGTAGCAGCATGATGAGTGGATTTAGGGACGAGGATTCTAAGTGAAATAAGTCACACAGAAAAAGACTCTTATCCTAAGATATCACTTATAGAGGGCATGTCAAAATCGCTACACTTGAACTGAATTACAAAACAGAACAGAGTCACACATTTAGAAGACACACTATGGCTGCTTAACGGGAAAGGTGAGGTGGGCTGATGCATAAAACAAGGGTTTGAAATTAGCTCACATACCGTTCCATAAGCCAAATATGTAACAGACAAGACCTCCTCCCTGCTCAGTGAACTGGACTCAACACCCCCTATTCACCGCACAAGAATATATCTGACTAGCAAGAATCTTAAAACCTATGTATTGATATCTCTCTGGAGTTGAATCAAGAGGGTGTAAAGGGGCATAAACACAGCAGGGAAAAGCAGCTCAACCCCATTATCAAAATAAATTACTTAAAATGAACGCCATAAAACAAAGACAGTGAAAGAGAGAGAAATTCTTACAAAATCTGTTTGAGGGCTCTGATGCAACCTGCATTGACCATATCTAGACCCACAGCTGGATGAGACAAAAGGCTGGACAATCTTGGGGCTGAGAGGATTGGTGAGGTTGGGTGAGCAAACGCACACCGTTTAAAGTAATACCGCGTGGTACCCACCCCATGGGTCCCAAATCTCCAGGTTCAAGGGCATCTTCCTACATCGAAAACATGCCTGGGAAACCCAGAAGATGGTACAGCGTGTGATCGGGAAAGGTTTCTAAAACGCACCTCATTTCTCCTCTCCTTGTGCTCGGGTTCGCCATTCCAGCCGCTTTACTAACAATCTCCCTACTTGGAGAATCAGCACCTTGAACCTCCTGTTTGTTTCGTACACGTTGCAATTTGTCCTGAGGATGAATGGGAAGACGGAGAACCAATGAGAGACTAGCTCTAGGTGTTGGGACAGGCACAGGTCACTATATTTCCCCATCAGGAAGAAGAATGAAGCACAGGCTCAGCCTGCCCCCCTGAACCAGAATAGGGCCTGAAGCAATCCTGCGCTTTTGCGGCCAGCTCCCAAAAAAGCAAATTGACAAATGGAGCTCAGGGCCACTGCAATTCACAAAGCTGCAGAATTATAAATGATAACTCTCGTCCACAAATATATTGAGGGAAGGCAACGAACAGGATTTGAAAGCAAGGCAGAATTGCAGGAAACGGATTTCAGGAGGTAGATTCGACTCGCCTTTAAAGCACATGAAAAGCGGCAAAACGTTGACAATGATGCCCTTGGCCAAAAAGGGCGTATGCGTTTTTTCCTGAATATATTCAGGAAAAAACGCATACGCCCTTTTTGGCCAACCAAGCAAGCCGGAAGTGCAAATCAGCACTACAAAGAAGTCTCGCTTGCCATCGGTCAAAAGGGCCATGCTGCCAAAAGTGTAAAAACCAGAAAATCAGGACAGGCCATGGAGACATGGGAGCCTTGCTACGCTGATGGGCAGGATGCCAATTGCCAACAGCCACTCTGGAGAAGTGTACGGTGTGTCCTGAAACATGTAATAAACACAGCTTACAGAGCATAGGGCACTTCCACTCATGGGCGTATAAATTGGGAAAACTAAAAATCAACAAGACACAGGCACCCCAAAGTTTAGGGCTGCTCTGTGTAGAAGAACCTCCACTTAGCTACACCTTAAACATCCCAGGAAAGAGAAAAATGGATAAAGAAGTTGTGGTACTTAGGCACAATGGAATATCACTCAGCCATGAAATCAATGTCATAAGGTTAGTAGCAGCATGATGAGTGGATTTAGGGACGAGGATTCTAAGTGAAATAAGTCACACAGAAAAAGACTCTTATCCTAAGATATCACTTATAGAGGGCATGTCAAAATCGCTACACTTGAACTGAATTACAAAACAGAACAGAGTCACACATTTAGAAGACACACTATGGCTGCTTAACGGGAAAGGTGAGGTGGGCTGATGCATAAAACAAGGGTTTGAAATTAGCTCACATACCGTTCCATAAGCCAAATATGTAACAGACAAGACCTCCTCCCTGCTCAGTGAACTGGACTCAACACCCCCTATTCACCGCACAAGAATATATCTGACTAGCAAGAATCTTAAAACCTATGTATTGATATCTCTCTGGAGTTGAATCAAGAGGGTGTAAAGCGGCATAAGCACAGCAGGGAAAAGCAGCTAAACCCCATTATCAAAATAAATTACTTAAGAAAAACCTCATAAAACAAAGACAGTGAAAGAGAGAGAAATTCTTACAAAATCTGTTTGGGGGCTCTGATGCAACCTGCATTGACCATATCTAGACCCACAGCTGGATGAGACAAAAGGCTGGACAATCTTGGGGCTGAGAGGATTGGTGAGGTTGGGTGAGCAAACGCAGACCGTTTAAAGTAATACCGCGTGGAACCCACCCCATGGGTCCCAAATCTCCACGTTCAAGGGCATCTTCCTACATCGAAAACATGGCTGGGAAACCCAGAAGATGGTACAGCGTGTGATCGGGAAAGGTTTCTAAAACGCACCTCATTTCTCCTCTCCTTGTGCTCGGGTTCGCCATTCCAGCCGCTTTACTAACAATCTCCCTACTTGGAGAATCAGCACCTTGAAGCTCCTGTTTCTTTTGTACAGGTTGCAATTTGTCCTGAGGATGAACGGGAAGAGGGGGAACCAACGAGAGACTAGCTCTAGGTGTTGGGACATGCACAGGTCACTCTATTTCCCCATCAGGAAGAAGAATGAAGCACAGGCTCAGCCTGCCCCCGGGAACCAGAATAAGGCCTGAAGCAATCCTGCGCTTTTGCGGCCAGCTCCCAAAAAAGCGAGTTGACAAATGGAGCTCAGGGCCACTGCAATTCACAAACCTGCAGAGTTATAAATGATAACTCTCGTCCACAAATATATTGAGGGAAGGCAACGAAGAGGATTTGAAAGCAAGGCAGAATTGCAGGAAACAGATTTCAGGAGGTAGATTCGACTCGCCTTTAAAGCACATGAAAAGCGGCAAAACGTTGACAATGATGCCCTTGGCCAATAAGGGCGTATGCGTTTTTTCCTGAATATATTCAGGAAAAAACTCATACGCCCTTTTTGGCCAACCAAGTAAACCAGAAGTGCAAATCAGCACTACAAAGAAGTCTCGCTTGCCATCGGTCAAAAGGGCCACGCTGCAAAAAGAGTAAACACCAGAAATGCAGGACAGGCCATGGAGACATGGGAGCCTTGCTAGGCTGAGGGGTGGGATGTCAATTGCCTACAGCCACTCTGGAGCAGTGTACGGTGTGTCCTGAAACATGTAATAAACACAGCTTACAGAGCATAGGGCACTTCCACTCATGGGCGTATAAATTGGGAAAACTAAAAATCAACAAGACACAGGCACCCCAAAGTTTCGGGCTGCTCTGTGTACAAGATCCTCCACTTAGCTACACCTTAAGTATCCCAGGAAAGAGAAAAATGGATAAAGAAGTTGTGGTACTTAGGCACAATGGAATATCACTCAGCCATGAAATCAATGTCATAAGGCTAGTAGCAGCATGATGAGTGGATTTAGGGACGAGGATTCTAAGTGAAATAAGTCACACAGAAAAAGACTCTTATCCTAAGATATCACTTATAGAGGGCATGTCAAAATCGCTACACTTGAACTGAATTACAAAACAGAACAGAGTCACACATTTAGAAGACACACTATGGCTGCTTAACGGGAAAGGTGAGGTGGGCTGATGCATAAAACAAGGGTTTGAAATTAGCTCACATACCGTTCCATAAGCCAAATATGTAACAGACAAGACCTCCTCCCTGCTCAGTGAACTGGACTCAACACCCCCTATTCACCGCACAAGAATATATCTGACTAGCAAGAATCTTAAAACCTATGTATTGATATCTCTCTGGAGTTGAATCAAGAGGGTGTAAAGGGGCATAAACACAGCAGGGAAAATCAGCTCAACCCCATTATCAAAATAAATTACTTAAAATGAACGCCATAAAACAAAGACAGTGAAAGAGAGAGAAATTCTTACAAAATCTGTTTGAGGGCTCTGATGCAACCTGCATTGACCATATCTAGACCCACAGCTGGATGAGACAAAAGGCTGGACAATCTTGGGGCTGAGAGGATTGGTGAGGTTGGGTGAGCAAACGCACACCGTTTAAAGTAATACCGCGTGGTACCCACCCCATGGGTCCCAAATCTCCAGGTTCAAGGGCATCTTCCTACATCGAAAACATGCCTGGGAAACCCAGAAGATGGTACAGCGTGTGATCGGGAAAGGTTTCTAAAACGCACCTCATTTCTCCTCTCCTTGTGCTCGGGTTCGCCATTCCAGCCGCTTTACTAACAATCTCCCTACTTGGAGAATCAGCACCTTGAACCTCCTGTTTGTTTCGTACACGTTGCAATTTGTCCTGAGGATGAATGGGAAGACGGAGAACCAATGAGAGACTAGCTCTAGGTGTTGGGACAGGCACAGGTCACTCTATTTCCCCATCAGGAAGAAGAATGAAGCACAGGCTCAGCCTGCCCCCCGGAACCAGAATAGGGCCTGAAGCAATCCTGCGCTTTTGCGGCCAGCTCCCAAAAAAGCAAATTGACAAATGGAGCTCAGGGCCACTGCAATTCACAAAGCTGCAGAATTATAAATGATAACTCTCGTCCACAAATATATTGAGGGAAGGCAACGAACAGGATTTGAAAGCAAGGCAGAATTGCAGGAAACGGATTTCAGGAGGTAGATTCGACTCGCCTTTAAAGCACATGAAAAGCGGCAAAACGTTGACAATGATGCCCTTGGCCAAAAAGGGCGTATGCGTTTTTTCCTGAATATATTCAGGAAAAAACGCATACGCCCTTTTTGGCCAACCAAGCAAGCCGGAAGTGCAAATCAGCACTACAAAGAAGTCTCGCTTGCCATCGGTCAAAAGGGCCATGCTGCCAAAAGTGTAAAAACCAGAAAATCAGGACAGGCCATGGAGACATGGGAGCCTTGCTACGCTGATGGGCAGGATGCCAATTGCCAACAGCCACTCTGGAGAAGTGTACGGTGTGTCCTGAAACATGTAATAAACACAGCTTACAGAGCATAGGGCACTTCCACTCATGGGCGTATAAATTGGGAAAACTAAAAATCAACAAGACACAGGCACCCCAAAGTTTAGGGCTGCTCTGTGTAGAAGAACCTCCACTTAGCTACACCTTAAACATCCCAGGAAAGAGAAAAATGGATAAAGAAGTTGTGGTACTTAGGCACAATGGAATATCACTCAGCCATGAAATCAATGTCATAAGGCTAGTAGCAGCATGATGAGTGGATTTAGGGACGAGGATTCTAAGTGAAATAAGTCACACAGAAAAAGACTCTTATCCTAAGATATCACTTATAGAGGGCATGTCAAAATCGCTACACTTGAACTGAATTACAAAACAGAACAGAGTCACACATTTAGAAGACACACTATGGCTGCTTAACGGGAAAGGTGAGGTGGGCTGATGCATAAAACAAGGGTTTGAAATTAGCTCACATACCGTTCCATAAGCCAAATATGTAACAGACAAGACCTCCTCCCTGCTCAGTGAACTGGACTCAACACCCCCTATTCACCGCACAAGAATATATCTGACTAGCAAGAATCTTAAAACCTATGTATTGATATCTCTCTGGAGTTGAATCAAGAGGGTGTAAAGGGGCATAAACACAGCAGGGAAAAGCAGCTCAACCCCATTATCAAAATAAATTACTTAAAATGAACGCCATAAAACAAAGACAGTGAAAGAGAGAGAAATTCTTACAAAATCTGTTTGAGGGCTCTGATGCAACCTGCATTGACCATATCTAGACCCACAGCTGGATGAGACAAAAGGCTGGACAATCTTGGGGCTGAGAGGATTGGTGAGGTTGGGTGAGCAAACGCAGACCGTTTAAAGTAATACCGCGTGGAACCCACCCCATGGGTCCCAAATCTCCACGTTCAAGGGCATCTTCCTACATCGAAAACATGGCTGGGAAACCCAGAAGATGGTACAGCGTGTGATCGGGAAAGGTTTCTAAAACGCACCTCATTTCTCCTCTCCTTGTGCTCGGGTTCGCCATTCCAGCCGCTTTACTAACAATCTCCCTACTTGGAGAATCAGCACCTTGAAGCTCCTGTTTCTTTTGTACAGGTTGCAATTTGTCCTGAGGATGAACGGGAAGAGGGGGAACCAACGAGAGACTAGCTCTAGGTGTTGGGACATGCACAGGTCACTCTATTTCCCCATCAGGAAGAAGAATGAAGCACAGGCTCAGCCTGCCCCCGGGAACCAGAATAAGGCCTGAAGCAATCCTGCGCTTTTGCGGCCAGCTCCCAAAAAAGCGAGTTGACAAATGGAGCTCAGGGCCACTGCAATTCACAAACCTGCAGAGTTATAAATGATAACTCTCGTCCACAAATATATTGAGGGAAGGCAACGAAGAGGATTTGAAAGCAAGGCAGAATTGCAGGAAACAGATTTCAGGAGGTAGATTCGACTCGCCTTTAAAGCACATGAAAAGCGGCAAAACGTTGACAATGATGCCCTTGGCCAATAAGGGCGTATGCGTTTTTTCCTGAATATATTCAGGAAAAAACTCATACGCCCTTTTTGGCCAACCAAGTAAACCAGAAGTGCAAATCAGCACTACAAAGAAGTCTCGCTTGCCATCGGTCAAAAGGGCCACGCTGCAAAAAGAGTAAACACCAGAAATGCAGGACAGGCCATGGAGACATGGGAGCCTTGCTAGGCTGAGGGGTGGGATGTCAATTGCCTACAGCCACTCTGGAGCAGTGTACGGTGTGTACTGAAACATGTAATAAACACAGCTTACAGAGCATAGGGCACTTCCACTCATGGGCGTATAAATTGGGAAAACTAAAAATCAACAAGACACAGGCACCCCAAAGTTTCGGGCTGCTCTGTGTACAAGATCCTCCACTTAGCTACACCTTAAGTATCCCAGGAAAGAGAAAAATGGATAAAGAAGTTGTGGTACTTAGGCACAATGGAATATCACTCAGCCATGAAATCAATGTCATAAGGCTAGTAGCAGCATGATGAGTGGATTTAGGGACGAGGATTCTAAGTGAAATAAGTCACACAGAAAAAGACTCTTATCCTAAGATATCACTTATAGAGGGCATGTCAAAATCGCTACACTTGAACTGAATTACAAAACAGAACAGAGTCACACATTTAGAAGACACACTATGGCTGCTTAACGGGAAAGGTGAGGTGGGCTGATGCATAAAACAAGGGTTTGAAATTAGCTCACATACCGTTCCATAAGCCAAATATGTAACAGACAAGACCTCCTCCCTGCTCAGTGAACTGGACTCAACACCCCCTATTCACCGCACAAGAATATATCTGACTAGCAAGAATCTTAAAACCTATGTATTGATATCTCTCTGGAGTTGAATCAAGAGGGTGTAAAGCGGCATAAACACAGCAGGGAAAAGCAGCTCAACCCCATTATCAAAATAAATTACTTAAAAAAAACCTCATAAAACAAAGACAGTGAAAGAGAGAGAAATTCTTACAAAATCTGTTTGGGGGCTCTGATGCAACCTGCATTGACCATATCTAGACCCACAGCTGGATGAGACATAAGGCTGGACACTCTTGGGGCTGAGAGGATTGGTGAGGTTGGGTGAGCAATCGCAGACCGTTTAAAGTAAAACCGCGGGGTACCCACCCCATGGGACCCAAATCTCCAGGTTCAAGGGCATCTTCCTACATTGAAAACGTGCATGGGAAACCCAGAAGATGGTACAGCGTGTGATCGGGAAAGGTTTCTAAAACGCACCTCATTTCTCCTCTCCTTGTGCTCGGGTTCGCCATTCCAGCCGCTTTACTAACAATCTCCCTACTTGGAGAATCAGCACCTTGAAGCTCCTGTTTCTTTTGTACAGGTTGCAATTTGTCCTGAGGATGAACGGGAAGAGGGGGAACGAACGAGAGACTAGCTCTAGGTGTTGGGACATGCACAGGTCACTCTATTTCCCCATCAGGAAGAAGAATGAAGCACAGGCTCAGCCTGCCCCCGGGAACCAGAATAGGGCCTGAAGCAATCCTGCGCTTTTGCGGCCAGCTCCCAAAAAAGCGAGCTGACAAATGGAGCTCAGGGCCACTGCAATTCACAAACCTGCAGAGTTATAAATGATAACTCTCGTCCACAAATATATTGAGGGAAGGCAACGAAGAGGATTTGAAAGCAAGGCAGAATTGCAGGAAACAGATTTCAGGAGGTAGATTCGACTCGCCTTTAAAGCACATGAAAAGCGGCAAAACGTTCACAATGATGCCCTTGGCCAAAAAGGGCGTATGCGTTTTTTCCTGAATATATTCAGGAAAAAACGCATACGCCCTTTTTGGCCAACCAAGCAAGCCGGAAGTGCAAATCAGCACTACAAAGAAGTCTCGCTTGCCATCGGTCAAAAGGGCCACGCTGCAAAAAGAGTAAACACCAGAAATGCAGGACAGGCCATGGAGACATGGGGGCCTTGCTAGGCTGAGGGGTGGGATGTCAATTGCCAACAGCCACTCTGGAGAAGTGTACGGTGTGTCCTGAAACATGTAATAAACACAGCTTACAGAGCATAGGGCACTTCCACTCATGGGCGTATAAATTGGGAAAACTAAAAATCAACAAGACACAGGCACCCCAAAGTTTAGGGCTGCTCTGTGTACAAGAACCTCCACTTAGGTACACCTTAAACATGCCAGGAAAGAGAAAAATGGATAAAGAAGTTGTGGTACTTAGGCACAATGGAATATCACTCAGCCATGAAATCAATGTCATAAGGCTAGTAGCAGCATGATGAGTGGATTTAGGGACGAGGATTCTAAGTGAAATAAGTCACACAGAAAAAGACTCTTATCCTAAGATATCACTTATAGAGGGCATGTCGAAATCGCTACACTTGAACTGAATTACAAAACAGAACAGAGTCACACATTTAGAAGACACACTATGGCTGCTTAACGGGAAAGGTGAGGTGGGCTGATGCATAAAACAAGGGTTTGAAATTAGCTCACATACCGTTCCATAAGCCAAATATGTAACAGACAAGACCTCCTCCCTGCTCAGTGAACTGGACTCAACACCCCCTATTCACCGCACAAGAATATATCTGACTAGCAAGAATCTTAAAACCTATGTATTGATATCTCTCTGGAGTTGAATCAAGAGGGTGTAAAGCGGCATAAACACAGCAGGGAAAAGCAGCTCAACCCCATTATCAAAATAAATTACTTAAAAAAAACCTCATAAAACAAAGACAGTGAAAGAGAGAGAAATTCTTACAAAATCTGTTTGGGGGCTCTGATGCAACCTGCATTGACCATATCTAGACCCACAGCTGGATGAGACATAAGGCTGGACACTCTTGGGGCTGAGAGGATTGGTGAGGTTGGGTGAGCAAACGCAGACCGTTTAAAGTAATACCGCGTGGTACCCACCCCATGGGTCCCAAATCTCCAGGTTCAAGGGCATCTTCCTACATCGAAAACATGCCTGGGAAACCCAGAAGATGGTACAGCGTGTGATTGGGAAAGGTTTCTAAAACGCACCTCATTTCTCCTCTCCTTGTGCTCGGGTTCGCCATTCCAGCCGCTTTACTAACAATCTCCCTACTTGGAGAATCAGCACCTTGAAGCTCCTGTTTCTTTTGTACAGGTTGCAATTTGTCCTGAGGATGAACGGGAAGAGGGGGAACCAACGAGAGACTAGCTCTAGGTGTTGGGACATGCACAGGTCACTCTATTTCCCCATCAGGAAGAAGAATGAAGCACAGGCTCAGCCTGCCCCCGGGAACCAGAATAAGGCCTGAAGCAATCCTGCGCTTTTGCGGCCAGCTCCCAAAAAAGCGAGTTGACAAATGGAGCTCAGGGCCACTGCAATTCACAAACCTGCAGAGTTATAAATGATAACTCTCGTCCACAAATATATTGAGGGAAGGCAACGAAGAGGATTTGAAAGCAAGGCAGAATTGCAGGAAACAGATTTCAGGAGGTAGATTCGACTCGCCTTTAAAGCACATGAAAAGCGGCAAAACGTTGACAATGATGCCCTTGGCCAATAAGGGCGTATGCGTTTTTTCCTGAATATATTCAGGAAAAAACTCATACGCCCTTTTTGGCCAACCAAGTAAACCAGAAGTGCAAATCAGCACTACAAAGAAGTCTCGCTTGCCATCGGTCAAAAGGGCCACGCTGCAAAAAGAGTAAACACCAGAAATGCAGGACAGGCCATGGAGACATGGGAGCCTTGCTAGGCTGAGGGGTGGGATGTCAATTGCCTACAGCCACTCTGGAGCAGTGTACGGTGTGTACTGAAACATGTAATAAACACAGCTTACAGAGCATAGGGCACTTCCACTCATGGGCGTATAAATTGGGAAAACTAAAAATCAACAAGACACAGGCACCCCAAAGTTTCGGGCTGCTCTGTGTACAAGATCCTCCACTTAGCTACACCTTAAGTATCCCAGGAAAGAGAAAAATGGATAAAGAAGTTGTGGTACTTAGGCACAATGGAATATCACTCAGCCATGAAATCAATGTCATAAGGCTAGTAGCAGCATGATGAGTGGATTTAGGGACGAGGATTCTAAGTGAAATAAGTCACACAGAAAAAGACTCTTATCCTAAGATATCACTTATAGAGGGCATGTCAAAATCGCTACACTTGAACTGAATTACAAAACAGAACAGAGTCACACATTTAGAAGACACACTATGGCTGCTTAACGGGAAAGGTGAGGTGGGCTGATGCATAAAACAAGGGTTTGAAATTAGCTCACATACCGTTCCATAAGCCAAATATGTAACAGACAAGACCTCCTCCCTGCTCAGTGAACTGGACTCAACACCCCCTATTCACCGCACAAGAATATATCTGACTAGCAAGAATCTTAAAACCTATGTATTGATATCTCTCTGGAGTTGAATCAAGAGGGTGTAAAGCGGCATAAACACAGCAGGGAAAAGCAGCTCAACCCCATTATCAAAATAAATTACTTAAAAAAAACCTCATAAAACAAAGACAGTGAAAGAGAGAGAAATTCTTACAAAATCTGTTTGGGGGCTCTGATGCAACCTGCATTGACCATATCTAGACCCACAGCTGGATGAGACATAAGGCTGGACACTCTTGGGGCTGAGAGGATTGGTGAGGTTGGGTGAGCAATCGCAGACCGTTTAAAGTAATACCGCGGGGTACCCACCCCATGGGACCCAAATCTCCAGGTTCAAGGGCATCTTCCTACATTGAAAACGTGCATGGGAAACCCAGAAGATGGTACAGCGTGTGATCGGGAAAGGTTTCTAAAACGCACCTCATTTCTCCTCTCCTTGTGCTCGGGTTCGCCATTCCAGCCGCTTTACTAACAATCTCCCTACTTGGAGAATCAGCACCTTGAAGCTCCTGTTTCTTTTGTACAGGTTGCAATTTGTCCTGAGGATGAACGGGAAGAGGGGGAACGAACGAGAGACTAGCTCTAGGTGTTGGGACATGCACAGGTCACTCTATTTCCCCATCAGGAAGAAGAATGAAGCACAGGCTCAGCCTGCCCCCGGGAACCAGAATAGGGCCTGAAGCAATCCTGCGCTTTTGCGGCCAGCTCCCAAAAAAGCGAGCTGACAAATGGAGCTCAGGGCCACTGCAATTCACAAACCTGCAGAGTTATAAATGATAACTCTCGTCCACAAATATATTGAGGGAAGGCAACGAAGAGGATTTGAAAGCAAGGCAGAATTGCAGGAAACAGATTTCAGGAGGTAGATTCGACTCGCCTTTAAAGCACATAAAAAGCGGCAAAACGTTGACAATGATGCCCTTGGCCAAAAAGGGCGTATGCGTTTTTTCCTGAATATATTCAGGAAAAAACGCATACGCCCTTTTTGGCCAACCAAGCAAGCCGGAAGTGCAAATCAGCACTACAAAGAAGTCTCGCTTGCCATCGGTCAAAAGGGCCACGCTGCAAAAAGAGTAAACACCAGAAATGCAGGACAGGCCATGGAGACATGGGGGCCTTGCTAGGCTGAGGGGTGGGATGTCAATTGCCAACAGCCACTCTGGAGAAGTGTACGGTGTGTCCTGAAACATGTAATAAACACAGCTTACAGAGCATAGGGCACTTCCACTCATGGGCGTATAAATTGGGAAAACTAAAAATCAACAAGACACAGGCACCCCAAAGTTTAGGGCTGCTCTGTGTACAAGAACCTCCACTTAGCTACACCTTAAGTATCCCAGGAAAGAGAAAAATGGATAAAGAAGTTGTGGTACTTAGGCACAATGGAATATCACTCAGCCATGAAATCAATGTCATAAGGCTAGTAGCAGCATGATGAGTGGATTTAGGGACGAGGATTCTAAGTGAAATAAGTCACACAGAAAAAGACTCTTATCCTAAGATATCACTTATAGAGGGCATGTCGAAATCGCTACACTTGAACTGAATTACAAAACAGAACAGAGTCACACATTTAGAAGACACACTATGGCTGCTTAACGGGAAAGGTGAGGTGGGCTGATGCATAAAACAAGGGTTTGAAATTAGCTCACATACCGTTCCATAAGCCAAATATGTAACAGACAAGACCTCCTCCCTGCTCAGTGAACTGGACTCAACACCCCCTATTCACCGCACAAGAATATATCTGACTAGCAAGAATCTTAAAACCTATGTATTGATATCTCTCTGGAGTTGAATCAAGAGGGTGTAAAGCGGCATAAACACAGCACGGAAAAGCAGCTCAACCCCATTATCAAAATAAATTACTTAAAAAAAACCTCATAAAACAAAGACAGTGAAAGAGAGAGAAATTCTTACAAAATCTGTTTGGGGGCTCTGATGCAACCTGCATTGACCATATCTAGACCCACAGCTGGATGAGACATAAGGCTGGACACTCTTGGGGCTGAGAGGATTGGTGAGGTTGGGTGAGCAATCGCAGACCGTTTAAAGTAATACCGCGGGGTACCCACCCCATGGGACCCAAATCTCCAGGTTCAAGGGCATCTTCCTACATTGAAAACGTGCATGGGAAACCCAGAAGATGGTACAGCGTGTGATCGGGAAAGGTTTCTAAAACGCACCTCATTTCTCCTCTCCTTGTGCTCGGGTTCGCCATTCCAGCCGCTTTACTAACAATCTCCCTACTTGGAGAATCAGCACCTTGAAGCTCCTGTTTCTTTTGTACAGGTTGCAATTTGTCCTGAGGATGAACGGGAAGAGGGGGAACGAAGGAGAGACTAGCTCTAGGTGTTGGGACATGCACAGGTCACTCTATTTCCCCATCAGGAAGAAGAATGAAGCACAGGCTCAGCCTGCCCCCGGGAACCAGAATAGGGCCTGAAGCAAACTTGCGCTTTTGCGGCCAACTCCCAAAAAAGCGAGTTGACAAATGGAGCTCAGGGCCACTGCAATTCACAAACCTGAAGAGTTATAAATGATAACTCTCGTCCACAAATATATTGAGGGAAGGCAACGAAGAGGATTTGAAAGCAAGGCAGAATTGCAGGAAACAGATTTCAGGAGGTAGATTCGACTCGCCTTTAAAGCACATGAAAAGCGGCAAAACGTTGACAATGATGCCCTTGGCCAAAAAGGGCGTATGCGTTTTTTCCTGAATATATTCAGGAAAAAACGCATACGCCCTTTTTGGCCAACCAAGCAAGCAGGAAGTGCAAATCAGCACTACAAAGAAGTCTCGCTTGCCATCAGTCAAAAGGGCCACGCTGCAAAAAGAGTAAACACCAGAAATGCAGGACAGGCCATGGAGACATGGGGGCCTTGCTAGGCTGAGGGGTGGGATGTCAATTGCCAACAGCCACTCTGGAGAAGTGTACGGTGTGTCCTGAAACATGTAATAAACACAGCTTACAGAGCATAGGGCACTTCCACTCATGGGCGTATAAATTGGGAAAACTAAAAATCAACAAGACACAGGCACCCCAAAGTTTCGGGCTGCTCTGTGTACAAGAACCTCCACTTAGCTACACCTTAAGTATCCCAGGAAAGAGAAAAATGGATAAAGAAGTTGTGGTACTTAGGCACAATGGAATATCACTCAGCCATGAAATCAATGTCATAAGGCTAGTAGCAGCATGATGAGTGGATTTAGGGACGAGGATTCTAAGTGAAATAAGTCACACAGAAAAAGACTCTTATCCTAAGATATCACTTATAGAGGGCATGTCAAAATCGCTACACTTGAACTGAATTACAAAACAGAACAGAGTCACACATTTAGAAGACACACTATGGCTGCTTAACGGAAAAGGTGAGGTGGGCTGATGCATAAAACAAGGGTTTGAAATTAGCTCACATACCGTTCCATAAGCCAAATATGTAACAGACAAGACCTCCTCCCTGCTCAGTGAACTGGACTCAACACCCCCTATTCACCGCACAAGAATATATCTGACTAGCAAGAATCTTAAAACCTATGTATTGATATCTCTCTGGAGTTGAATCAAGAGGGTGTAAAGCGGCATAAACACAGCAGGGAAAAGCAGCTCAACCCCATTATCAAAATAAATTACTTAAAAAAATCCTCATAAAACAAAGACAGTGAAAGAGAGAGAAATTCTTACAAAATCCGTTCGGAGGCTCTGATGCAACCTGGATTAACCATATCTAGACCCACAGCTGGATGAGACATAAGGCTGGACACTCTTGGGGCTGAGAGGTTTGGTGAGGTTGGGTGAGCAAACGCAGACCGTTTAAAGTAGTACCGCGTGCTACCCACCCCATGGGTCCCAAATCTCCAGGTTCAAGGGCATCTTCCTACATCGAAAACGTGCATGGGAAACGCAGAAAATGGTACACCATGTGATCGGGAAAGGTTTCTAAAACGCACCTCATTTCTCCTCTCCTTGTGCTCGGGTTCGCCATTCCAGCCGCTTTACTAACAATCTCCCTACTTGGAGAATCAGCACCTTGAAGCTCCTGTTTCTATTGTACAGGTTGCAACTTGTCCTGAGGATGAACGGGAAGAGGGGGAACCAACGAGAGACTAGCTCTAGGTGTTGGGACCTGCACAGGTCACTCTATTTCCCCATCAGGAAGAAGAATGAAACACAGGCTCAGCCTGCCCCCGGGAACCAGAATAGGGCCTGAAGCAATCCTGCGCTTTTGCGGCCAGCTCCCAAAAAAGCGAGTTGACAAATGGAGCTCAGGGCCACTGCAATTCACAAAACTGCAGAGTTATAAATGATAACTCTCGTCCACAAATATATTGAGGGAAGGCAACGAAGAGGATTTGAAAGCAAGGCAGAATGGCAGGAAACAGATTTCAGGAGGTAGATTCGACTCGCCTTTAAAGCACATGAAAAGCGGCAAAACGTTGACAATGATGCCCTTGGCCAATAAGGGCGTATGCGTTTTTTCCTGAATATATTCAGGAAAAAACGCATACGCCCTTTTTGGCCAACCAAGCAAGCCGGAAGTGCAAATCAGCACTACAAAGAAGTCTCGCTTGCCATCGGTCAAAAGGGCCACGCTGCAAAAAGAGTAAACACCAGAAATGCAGGACAGGCCATGGAGACATGGGGGCCTTGCTAGGCTGAGGGGTGGGATGTCAATTGCCAACAGCCACTCTGGAGAAGTGTACGGTGTGTCCTGAAACATGTAATAAACACAGCTTACAGAGCATAGGGCACTTCCACTCATGGGCGTATAAATTGGGAAAACTAAAAATCAACAAGACACAGGCACCCCAAAGTTTCGGGCTGCTCTGTGTACAAGATCCTCCACTTAGCTACACCTTAAGTATCGCAGGAAAGAGAAAAATGGATAAAGAAGTTGTGGTACTTAGGCACAATGGAATATCACTCAGCCATGAAATCAATGTCATAAGGCTAGTAGCAGCATGATGAGTGGATTTAGGGACGAGGATTCTAAGTGAAATAAGTCACACAGAAAAAGACTCTTATCCTAAGATATCACTTATAGAGGGCATGTCAAAATCGCTACACTTGAACTGAATTACAAAACAGAACAGAGTCACACATTTAGAAGACACACTATGGCTGCTTAACGGGAAAGGTGAGGTGGGCTGATGCATAAAACAAGGGTTTGAAATTAGCTCACATACCGTTCCATAAGCCAAATATGTAACAGACAAGACCTCCTCCCTGCTCAGTGAACTGGACTCAACACCCCCTATTCACCGCACAAGAATATATCTGACTAGCAAGAATCTTAAAACCTATGTATTGATATCTCTCTGGAGTTGAATCAAGAGGGTGTAAAGCGGCATAAACACAGCAGGGAAAAGCAGCTCAACCCCATTATCAAAATAAATTACTTAAAATGAACGCCATAAAACAAAGACAGTGAAAGAGAGAGAAATTCTTACAAAATCTGTTTGGGGGCTCTGATGCAACCTGCATTGACCATATCTAGACCCACAGCTGGATGAGACAAAAGGCTGGACAATCTTGGGGCTGAGAGGATTGGTGAGGTTGGGTGAGCAAACGCAGACCGTTTAAAGTAATACCGCGTGGTACCCACCCCATGGGTCCCAAATCTCCAGGTTCAAGGGCATCTTCCTACATCGAAAACATGCCTGGGAAACCCAGAAGATGGTACAGCGTGTGATCGGGAAAGGTTTCTAAAACGCACCTCATTTCTCCTCTCCTTGTGCTCAGGTTCGCCATTCCAGCCGCTTTACTAACAATCTCCCTACTTGGAGAATCAGCACCTTGAAGCTCCTGTTTCTTTTGTACAGGTTGCAATTTGTCCTGAGCATGAACGGGAAGAGGGGGAACCAACGAGAGACTAGCTCTAGGTGTTGGGACATGCACAGGTCACTCTATTTCCCCATCAGGAAGAAGAATGAAGCACAGGCTCAGCCTGCCCCCCGGAACCAGAATAGGGCCTGAAGCAATCCTGCGCTTTTGCGGCCAGCTCCCAAAAAAGCGAGTTGACAAATGGAGCTCAGGGCCACTGCAATTCACAAACCTGCAGAGTTATAAATGATAACTCTCGTCCACAAATATATTGACGGAAGGCAAGGAAGAGGATTTGAAAGCAAGGCAGAATTGCAGGAAACAGATTTCAGGAGGTAGATTCGACTCGCCTTTAAAGCACATGAAAAGCGGCAAAACGTTGACAATGATGCCCTTGGCCAAAAAGGGCGTATGCGTTTTTTCCTGAATATATTCAGGAAAAAACGCATACGCCCTTTTTGGCCAACCAAGCAAGCCGGAAGTGCAAATCAGCACTACAAAGAAGTCTCGCTTGCCATCGGTCAAAAGGGCCACGCTGGAAAAAGAGTAAACACCAGAAATGCAGGACAGGCCATGGAGACATGGGAGCCTTGCTAGGCTGAGGGGTGGGATGTCAATTGCCAACAGCCACTCTGGAGAAGTGTACGGTGTGTCCTGAAACATGTAATAAACACAGCTTACAGAGCATAGGGCACTTCCACTCATGGGCGTATAAATTGGGAAAACTAAAAATCAACAAGACACAGGCACCCCAAAGTTTAGGGCTGCTCTGTGTACAAGAACCTCCACTTAGCTACACCTTAAGTATCCCAGGAAAGAGAAAAATGGATAAAGAAGTTGTGGTACTTAGGCACAATGGAATATCACTCAGCCATGAAATCAATGTCATAAGGCTAGTAGCAGCATGATGAGTGGATTTAGGGACGAGGATTCTAAGTGAAATAAGTCACACAGAAAAAGACTCTTATCCTAAGATATCACTTATAGAGGGCATGTCAAAATCGCTACACTTGAACTGAATTACAAAACAGAACAGAGTCACACATTTAGAAGACACACTATGGCTGCTTAACGGGAAAGGTGAGGTGGGCTGATGCATAAAACAAGGGTTTGAAATTAGCTCACATACCGTTCCATAAGCCAAATATGTAACAGACAAGACCTCCTCCCTGCTCAGTGAACTGGACTCAACACCCCCTATTCACCGCACAAGAATATATCTGACTAGCAAGAATCTTAAATCCTATGTATTGATATCTCTCTGGAGTTGAATCAAGAGGGTGTAAAGCGGCATAAACACAGCAGGGAAAAGCAGCTCAACCCCATTATCAAAATAAATTACTTAAAATGAACGCCATAAAACAAAGACAGTGAAAGAGAGAGAAATTCTTACAAAATCCGTTCGGAGGTTCTGATGTAACCTGGATTGACCGTATCTAGACCCACAGCTGGATGAGACATAAGGCTGGACACTCTTGGGGATGAGAGGTTTGGTGAGGTTGGGTGAGGAAACGCAGACCCTTTAAAGTAATACCGCGGGGTACCCACCCCATGGGTCCCAAATCTCCAGGTTCAAGAGCATCTTCCTACATTGAAAACGTGCATGGGAAACCCAGAAGATGGTACAGCGTGTGATCCGGAAAGGTTTCTAAAACGCACCTCATTTCTCCTCTCCTTGTGCTCGGGTTCGCCATTCCAGCCGCTTTACTAACAATCTCCCTACTTGGAGAATCAGCACCTTGAAGCTCCTGTTTCTTTTGTACAGGTTGCAATTTGTCCTGAGGATGAACGGGAAGAGGGGGAACCAACAAGAGACTAGCTCTAGGTGTTGGGACAGGCACAGGTCACTCTATTTCCCCATCAGGAAGAAGAATGAAGCACAGGCTCAGCCTGCCCCCCGGAACCAGAATAGGGCCTGAAGCAATCTTGCGCTTTTGCGGCCAGCTCCCAAAAAAGTGAGTTGACAAATGGAGCTCAGGGCCACTGCAATTCACAAACCTGCAGAATTATAAATGATAACTCTCGTCCACAAATATATTGAGGGCAGGCAACGAAGAGGATTTGAAAGCAAGGCAGAATTGCCGGAAACAGATTTCAGGAGGTAGATTCGACTCGCCTTTAAAGCACATGAAAAGCGGCAAAACGTTGACAATGATGCCCTTGGCCAAAAAGGGCGTATGCGTTTTTTCCTGAATATATTCAGGAAAAAACGCATACGCCCTTTTTGGCCAACCAAGCAAGCCGGAAGTGCAAATCAGCACTACAAAGAAGTCTCGCTTGCCATCAGTCAAAAGGGCCACGCTTCAAAAAGAGTAAACACCAGAAATGCAGGACAGGCCATGGAGACATGGGAGCCTTGCTACGCTGAGGGGCGGGATGCCAATTGCCAACAGCCACTCTGGAGAAGTGTACGGTGTGTCCTGAAACATGTAATAAACACAGCTTACAGAGCATAGGGCACTTCCACTCATGGGCGTATAAATTGGGAAAACTAAAAATCAACAAGACACAGGCACCCCAAAGTTTCGGGCTGCTCTGTGTACAAGAACCTCCACTTAGCTACACCTTTAATATCCCAGGAATGAGAAAAATGGATCAAGAAGGTGTGGTACTTAGGCACAATGGAATATCACTCAGCCATGAAATCAATGTCATAAGGCTAGTAGCAGCATGATGAGTGGATTTAGGGACGAGGATTCTAAGTGAAATAAGTCACACAGAAAAAGACAGTTATCCTAAGATATCACTTATAGAGGGCATGTCAAAATCGCTACACTTGAACTGAATTACAAAACAGAACAGAGTCACACATTTAGAAGACACACTATGGCTGCTTAACGGGAAAGGTGAGGTGGGCTGATGCATAAAACAAGGGTTTGAAATTAGCTCACATACCGTTCCATAAGCCAAATATGTAACAGACAAGACCTCCTCCCTGCTCAGTGAACTGGACTCAACACCCCGTATTCACCGCACAAGAATATATCTGACTAGCAAGAATCTTAAAACCTATGTATTGATATCTCTCTGGAGTTGAATCAAGAGGGTGTAAAGCGGCATAAGCACAGCAGGGAAAAGCAGCTCAACCCCATTATCAAAATAAATTACTTAAAAAAAACCTCATAAAACAAAGACAGTGAAAGAGAGAGAAATTCTTACAAAATCTGTTTGGGGGCTCTGATGCAACCTGCAATGACCATATCTAGACCCACAGCTGGATGAGACAAAAGGCTGGACAATCTTGGGGCTGAGAGGATTGGTGAGGTTGGGTGACCAAACGCAGACCGTTTAAAGTAATACCGCGTGGTACCCACCCCATGGGTCCCAAATCTCCAGGTTCAAGGGCATCTTCCTACATCGAAAACATGCCTGGGAAACCCAGAAGATGGTACAGCGTGTGATCGGGAAAGGTTTCTAAAACGCACCTCATTTCTCCTCTCCTTGTGCTCGGGTTCGCCATTCCAGCCGCTTTACTAACAATCTCCCTACTTGGAGAATCAGCACCTTGAAGCTCCTGTTTCTTTTGTACAGGTTGCAACTTGTCCTGAGGATGAACGGGAAGAGGGGGAACCAACGAGAGACTAGCTCTAGGTGTTGGGACATGCACAGGTCACTCTATTTCCCCATCAGGAAGAAGAATGAAACACAGGCTCAGCCTGCCCCCGGGAACCAGAATAGGGCCTGAAGCAATCCTGCGCTTTTGCGGCCAGCTCCCAAAAAAGCGAGTTGACAAATGGAGCTCAGGGCCACTGCAATTCACAAACCTGCAGAGTTATAAATGATAACTCTCGTCCACAAATATATTGAGGGAAGGCAACGAAGAGGATTTGAAAGCAAGGCAGAATTGCAGGAAACAGATTTCAGGAGGTAGATTCGACTCGCCTTTAAAGCACATGAAAAGCGGCAAAACGTTGACAATGATGCCCTTGGCCAATAAGGGCGTATGCGTTTTTTCCTGAATATATTCAGGAAAAAACGCATACGCCCTTTTTGGCCAACCAAGCAAGCCAGAAGTGCAAATCAGCACTACAAAGAAGTCTCGCTTGCCATCGGTCAAAAGGGCCACGCTGCAAAAAGAGTAAACACCAGAAATGCAGGACAGGCCATGGAGACATGGGAGCCTTGCTAGGCTGAGGGGTGGGATGTCAATTGCCTACAGCCACTCTGGAGAAGTGTACGGTGTGTCCTGAAACATGTAATAAACACAGCTTACAGAGCATAGGGCACTTCCATTCATGGGCGTATAAATTGGGAAAACTAAAAATCAACAAGACACAGGCACCCCAAAGTTTCGGGCTGCTCTGTGTACAAGATCCTCCACTTAGCTACACCTTAAGTATCCCAGGAAAGAGAAAAATGGATAAAGAAGTTGTGGTACTTAGGCACAATGGAATATCACTCAGCCATGAAATCAATGTCATAAGGCTAGTAGCAGCATGATGAGTGGATTTAGGGACGAGGATTCTAAGTGAAATAAGTCACACAGAAAAAGACTCTTATCCTAAGATATCACTTATAGAGGGCATGTCAAAATCGCTACACTTGAACTGAATTACAAAACAGAACAGAGTCACACATTTAGAAGACACACTATGGCTGCTTAACGGAAAAGGTGAGGTGGGCTGATGCATAAAACAAGGGTTTGAAATTAGCTCACATACCGTTCCATAAGCCAAATATGTAACAGACAAGACCTCCTCCCTGCTCAGTGAACTGGACTCAACACCCCCTATTCACCGCACAAGAATATATCTGACTAGCAAGAATCTTAAAACCTATGTATTGATATCTCTCTGGAGTTGAATCAAGAGGGTGTAAAGCGGCATAAACACAGCAGGGAAAAGCAGCTCAACCCCATTATCAAAATAAATTACTTAAAAAAAACCTCATAAAACAAAGACACTGAAAGAGAGAGAAATTCTTACAAAATCTGTTTGGGGGCTCTGATGCAACCTGCATTGACCATATCTAGACCCACAGCTGGATGAGACATAAGGCTGGACACTCTTGGGGCTGAGAGGATTGGTGAGGTCGGGTGAGCAAACGCAGACCGTTTAAAGTAATACCGCGTGGTACCCACCCCATGGGTCCCAAATCTCCAGGTTCAAGGGCATCTTCCTACATCGAAAACATGCCTGGGAAACCCAGAAGATGGTACACCGTGTGATCGGGAAAGGTTTCTAAAACGCACCTCATTTCTCCTCTCCTTGTGCTCGGGTTCGCCATTCCAGCCGCTTTACTAACAATCTCCCTACTTGGAGAATCAGCAACTTGAAGTTCCTGTTTGTTTCGTACAGGTTGCAATTTGTCCTAAGGATGAACGGGAAGAGGGGGAACCAATGAGAGACTAGCTCTAGGTGTTGGGACAGGCACAGGTCAAGCTATTTCCCCATCAGGAAGAAGAATGAAGCACAGGCTCAGCCTGCCCCCCGGAACCAGAATAGGGCGTGAAGCAATCCTGCGCTTTTGCGGGCAGCTCCCAAAAGAGCGAGTTGACAAATGGAGCTCAGGGCCACTGCAATTCACAAACCTGCAGAGTTATCAATGATAACTCTCGTCCACAAATATACTGAGGGAAGGCAACGAAGAGGATTTGAAAGCAAGGCAGAATTGCAGGAAACAGATTTCAGGAGGTAGATTCGACACGCTTTTAAAGCACATGAAAAGCGGCAAAACGTTGACAATGATGCCCTTGGCCAAAAAGGGCGTATGCGTTTTTTCCTGAATATATTCAGGAAAAAACGCAAACGCCCTTTTTGGCCAACCAAGCAAGCCGGAAGTGCAAATCAGCACTACAAAGAAGTCTCGCTTGCCATCGGTCAAAAGGGCCACGCTGCAAAAAGAGTAAACACCAGAAATGCAGGACAGGCCATGGAGACATGGGAGCCTTGCTAGGCTGAGGGGTGGGATGTCAATTGCCAACAGCCACTCTGGAGAAGTGTACGGTGTGTCCTGAAACATGTAATAAACACAGCTTACAGAGCATAGGGCACTTCCACTCATGGGCGTATAAATTGGGAAAACTAAAAATCAACAAGACACAGGCACCCCAAAGTTTAGGGCTGCTCTGTGTACAAGAACCTCCACTTAGCTACACCTTAAGTGTCCCAGGAAAGAGAAAAATGGATAAAGAAGTTGTGGTACTTAGGCACAATGGAATATCACTCAGCCATGAAATCAATGTCATAAGGCTAGTAGCAGCATGATGAGTGGATTTAGGGACGAGGATTCTAAGTGAAATAAGTCACACAGAAAAAGACTCTTATCCTAAGATATCACTTATAGAGGGCATGTCAAAATCGCTACACTTGAACTGAATTACAAAACAGAACAGAGTCACACATTTAGAAGACACACTATGGCTGCTTAACGGGAAAGGTGAGGTGGGCTGATGCATAAAACAAGGGTTTGAAATTAGCTCACATACCGTTCCATAAGCCAAATATGTAACAGACAAGACCTCCTCCCTGCTCAGTGAACTGGACTCAACACCCCCTATTCACCGCACAAGAATATATCTGACTAGCAAGAATCTTAAAACCTATGTATTGATATCTCTCTGGAGTTGAATCAAGAGGGTGTAAAGCGGCATAAACACAGCAGGGAAAAGCAGCTCAACCCCATTATCAAAATAAATTAGTTAAAAAAATCCTCATAAAACAAAGACAGTGAAAGAGAGAGAAATTCTTACAAAATCCGTTTGGAGGCTCGGATGCAACCTGGATTGACCATATCTAGACCCACAGCTGGATGAGACATAAGGCTGGACAATCTTGGGGCTGAGAGGATTGGTGAGGTTGGGTGAGCAAACGCAGACCGTTTAAAGTAGTACCGCGTGCTACCCACCCCATGGGTCCCAAATCTCCAGGTTCAAGGGCATCTTCCTACATCGAGAACGTGCATGGGAAACGCAGAAAATGGTACACCATGTGATCGGGAAAGGTTTCTAAAACGCACCTCATTTCTCCTCTCCTTGTGCTCGGGTTCGCCATTCCAGCCGCTTTACTAACAATCTCCCTACTTGGAGAATCAGCACCTTGAAGCTCCTGTTTGTTTCGTACAGGTTGCAATTTGTCCTGAGGATGAACGGGAAGAGGGGGAACCAACGAGAGACTAGCTCTAGGTGTTGGGACATGCACAGGTCACTCTATTTCCCCATCAGGAAGAAGAATGAAGCACAGGCTCAGCCTGCCCCCGGGAACCAGAATAGGGCCTGAAGCAATCCTGCGCTTTTGCGGCCAGCTACCAAAAAAGCGAGTTGACAAATGGAGCTCAGGGCCACTGCAATTCACAAACCTGCAGAGTTATAAATGATAACTCTCGTCCACAAATATATTGAGGGAAGGCAACGAAGAGGATTTGAAAGCAAGGCAGAATTGCAGGAAACAGATTTCAGGAGGTAGATTCGACTCGCCTTTAAAGCACATGAAAGGCGGCAAAACGTTGACAATGATGCCCTTGGCCAATAAGGGCGTATGCGTTTTTTCCTGAATATATTCAGGAAAAAACGCATACGCCCTTTTTGGCCAACCAAGCAAGCCAGAAGTGCAAATCAGCACTACAAAGAAGTCTCGCTTGCCATCGGTCAAAAGGGCCACGCTGCAAAAAGAGTAAACACCAGAAATGCAGGACAGGCCATGGAGACATGGGAGCCTTGCTAGGCTGAGGGGTGGGATGTCAATTGCCTACAGCCACTCTGGAGAAGTGTACGGTGTGTCCTGAAACATGTAATAAACACAGCTTACAGAGCATAGGGCACTTCCACTCATGGGCGTATAAATTGGGAAAACTAAAAATCAACAAGACACAGGCACCCCAAAGTTTAGGGCTGCTCTGTGTACAAGATCCTCCACTTAGCTACACCTTAAGTATCCCAGGAAAGAGAAAAATGGATAAAGAAGTTGTGGTACTTAGGCACAATGGAATATCACTCAGCCATGAAATCAATGTCATAAGGCTAGTAGCAGCATGATGAGTGGATTTAGGGACGAGGATTCTAAGTGAAATAAGTCACACAGAAAAAGACAGTTATCCTAAGATATCACTTATAGAGGGCATGTCAAAATCGCTACACTTGAACTGAATTACAAAACAGAACAGAGTCACACATTTAGAAGACACACTATGGCTGCTTAACGGGAAAGGTGAGGTGGGCTGATGCATAAAACAAGGGTTTGAAATTAGCTCACATACCGTTCCATAAGCCAAATATGTAACAGACAAGACCTCCTCCCTGCTCAGTGAACTGGACTCAACACCCCCTATTCACCGCACAAGAATATATCTGACTAGCAAGAATCTTAAAACCTATGTATTGATATCTCTCTGGAGTTGAATCAAGAGGGTGTAAAGCGGCATAAACACAGCAGGGAAAAGCAGCTCAACCCCATTATCAAAATAAATTACTTAAAATGAACGCCATAAAACAAAGACAGTGAAAGAGAGAGAAATTCTTACAAAATCTGTTTGGGGGCTCTGATGCAACCTGCATTGACCATATCTAGACCCACAGCTGGATGAGACAAAAGGCTGGACAATCTTGGGGCTGAGAGGATTGGTGAGGTTGGGTGAGCAAACGCAGACCGTTTAAAGTAATACCGCGTGGTACCCACCCCATGGGTCCCAAATCTCCAGGTTCAAGGGCATCTTCCTACATCGAAAACATGCCTTGGAAACCCAGAAGATGGTACAGCGTGTGATCGGGAAAGGTTTCTAAAACGCACCTCATTTCTCCTCTCCTTGTGCTCGGGTTCGCCATTCCAGCCGCTTTACTAACAATCTCCCTACTTGGAGAATCAGCACCTGGAACCTCCTGTTTGTTTCGTACAGGTTGCAATTTGTCCTGAGGATGAACGGGAAGACGGGGAACCAATGAGAGACTAGCTCTAGGTGTTGGGACAGGCACAGGTCACTCTATTTCCCCATCAGGAAGAAGAATGAAGCACAGGCTCAGCCTGCCCCCCGGAACCAGAATAGGGCCTGAAGCAATCCTGCGCTTTTGCGGCCAGCTCCCAAAAAAGCGAGTTGACAAATGGAGCTCAGGGCCACTGCAATTCACAAACCTGCAGAGTTATAAATGATAACTCTCGTCCACAAATATATTGAGGGAAGGCAACGAAGAGGATTTGAAAGCAAGGCAGAATTGCAGGAAACAGATTTCAGGAGGTAGATTCGACTCGCTTTAAAGCACATGAAAAGCGGCAAAACGTTGACAATGATGCCCTTGGCCAAAAAGGGCGTATGCGTTTTTTCCTGAATATATTCAGGAAAAAACGCATACGCCCTTTTTGGCCAACCAAGCAAGCCGGAAGTGCAAATCAGCACTACAAAGAAGTCTCGCTTGCCATCGGTCAAAAGGGCCACGCTGCAAAAAGAGTAAACACCAGAAATGCAGGACAGGCCATGGAGACATGGGAGCCTTGCTAGGCTGAGGGGTGGGATGTCAATTGCCAACAGCCACTCTGGAGAAGTGTACGGTGTGTCCTGAAACATGTAATAAACACAGCTTACAGAGCATAGGGCACTTCCACTCATGGGCGTATAAATTGGGAAAACTAAAAATCAACAAGACACAGGCACCCCAAAGTTTCGGGCTGCTCTGTGTACAAGATCCTCCACTTAGCTACACCTTAAGTATCCCAGGAAAGAGAAAAATGGATAAAGAAGTTGTGGTACTTAGGCACAATGGAATATCACTCAGCCATGAAATCAATGTCATAAGGCTAGTAGCAGCATGATGAGTGGATTTAGGGACGAGGATTCTAAGTGAAATAAGTCACGCAGAAAAAGACAGTTATCCTAAGATATCACTTATAGAGGGCATGTCAAAATCGCTACACTTGAACTGAATTACAAAACAGAACAGTCACACATTTAGAAGACACACTATGGCTGCTTAACGGGAAAGGTGAGGTGGGCTGATGCATAAAACAAGGGTTTGAAATTAGCTCACATACCGTTCCATAAGCCAAATATGTAACAGAAAAGACCTCCTCCCTGCTCAGTGAACTGGACTCAACACCCCCTATTCACCGCACAAGAATATATCTGACTAGCAAGAATCTTAAAACCTATGTATTGATATCTCTCTGGAGTTGAATCAAGAGGGTGTAAAGGGGCATAAACACAGCAGGGAAAAGCAGCTCAACCCCATTATCAAAATAAATTACTTAAAAAAATCCTCATAAAACAAAGACAGTGAAAGAGAGAGAAATTCTTACAAAATCCGTTCGGAGGCTCTGATGCAACCTGGATTAACCATATCTAGACCCACAGCTGGATGAGACATAAGGCTGGACACTCTTGGGGCTGAGAGGATTGGTGAGGTTGGGTGAGCAATCGCAGACCCTTTAAAGTAGTACCGCGTGCTACCCACCCCATGGGTCCCAAATCTCCAGGTTCAAGGGCATCTTCCTACATCGAAAACGTGCACGGGAAATGCAGAAAATGGTACAGCGTGTGATCGGGAAAGGTTTCTAAAACGCACCTCATTTCTCCTCTCCTTGTGCTCGGGTTCGCCATTCCAGCCGCTTTACTAACAATCTCCCTACTTGGAGAATTAGCACCTGGAACCTCCTGTTTGTTTCGTACAGGTTGCAATTTGTCCTGAGGATGAACGGGAAGACGGGGAACCAATGAGAGACTAGCTCTAGGTGTTGGGACAGGCACAGGACACTCTATTTCCCCATCAGGAAGAAGAATGAAGCACAGGCTCAGCCTGCCCCCCGAAACCAGAATAGGGCCTGAAGCAATCCTGCGCTTTTGCGGCCAGCTCCCAAAAAAGCGAGTTGACAAATGGAGCTCAGGGCCACTGCAATTCACAAAGCTGCAGAATTATAAATGATAACTCTCGTCCACAAATATATTGAGGGAAGGCAACGAACAGGATTTGAAAGCAAGGCAGAATTGCAGGAAACGGATTTCAGGAGGTAGATTCGACTCGCCTTTAAAGCACATGAAAAGCGGCAAAACGTTGACAATGATGCCCTTGGCCAAAAAGGGCGTATGCGTTTTTTCCTGAATATATTCAGGAAAAAACGCATACGCCCTTTTTGGCCAACCAAGCAAGCCGGAAGTGCAAATCAGCACTACAAAGAAGTCTCGCTTGCCATCGGTCAAAAGGGCCATGCTGCCAAAAGTGTAAAAACCAGAAAATCAGGACAGGCCATGGAGACATGGGAGCCTTGCTACGCTGATGGGCAGGATGCCAATTGCCAACAGCCACTCTGGAGAAGTGTACGGTGTGTCCTGAAACATGTAATAAACACAGCTTACAGAGCATAGGGCACTTCCACTCATGGGCGTATAAATTGGGAAAACTAAAAATCAACAAGACACAGGCACCCCAAAGTTTCGGGCTGCTCTGTGTACAAGAACCTGCACTTAGGTACACCTTAAACATGCCAGGAAAGAGAAAAATGGATAAAGAAGTTGTGGTACTTAGGCACAATGGAATATCACTCAGCCATGAAATCAATGTCATAAGGCTAGTAGCAGCATGATGAGTGGATTTAGGGACGAGGATTTTAAGTGAAATAAGTCACACAGAAAAAGACTCTTATCCTAAGATATCACTTATAGAGGGCATGTCAAAATCGCTACACTTGAACTGAATTACAAAACAGAACAGAGTCACACATTTAGAAGACACACTATGGCTGCTTAACGGAAAAGGTGAGATGGGCTGATGCATAAAACAAGGGTTTGAAATTAGCTCACATACCGTTCCATAAGCCAAATATGTAACAGACAAGACCTCCTCCCTGCTCAGTGAACTGGACTCAACACCCCCTATTCACCGCACAAGAATATATCTGACTAGCAAGAATCTTAAAACCTATGTATTGATATCTCTCTGGAGTTGAATCAAGAGGGTGTAAAGCGGCATAAACACAGCAGGGAAAAGCAGCTCAACCCCATTATCAAAATAAATTACTTAAAAAAATCCTCATAAAACAAAGACAGTGAAAGAGAGAGAAATTCTTACAAAATCCGTTCGGAGGCTCTGATGCAACCTGGATTAACCATATCTAGACCCACAGCTGGATGAGACATAAGGCTGGACACTCTTGGGGCTGAGAGGATTGGTGAGGTTGGGTGAGCAATCGCAGACCCTTTAAAGTAGTACCGCGTGCTACCCACCCCATGGGTTCCAAATCTCCAGGTTCAAGGGCATCTTCCTACATCGAAAACGTGCATGGGAAACGCAGAAAATGGTACAGCGTGTGATCGGGAAAGGTTTCTAAAACGCACCTCATTTCTCCTCTCCTTGTGCTCGGGTTCGCCATTCCAGCCGCTTTACTAACAATTTCCCTACTTGGAGAATCAGCACCTGGAACCTCCTGTTTGTTTCGTACAGGTTGCAATTTGTCCTGAGGATGAACGGGAAGACGGGGAACCAATGAGAGACTAGCTCTAGGTGTTGGGACAGGCACAGGTCACTCTATTTCCCCATCAGGAAGAAGAATGAAGCACAGGCTCAGCCTGCCCCCCGGAACCAGAATAGGGCCTGAAGCAATCCTGCGCTTTTGCGGCCAGCTCCCAAAAAAGCGAGTTGACAAATGGAGCTCAGGGCCACTGCAATTCACAAACCTGCAGAGTTATAAATGATAACTCTCGTCCACAAATATATTGAGGGAAGGCAACGAAGAGGATTTGAAAGCAAGGCAGAATTGCAGGAAACAGATTTCAGGAGGTAGATTCGACTCGCCTTTAAAGCACATGAAAAGCGGCAAAACGTTGACAATGATGCCCTTGGCCAAAAAGGGCGTATGCGTTTTTTCCTGAATATATTCAGGAAAAAACGCATACGCCCTTTTTGGCCAACCAAGCAAGCCGGAAGTGCAAATCAGCACTACAAAGAAGTCTCGCTTGCCATCGGTCAAAAGGGCCACGCTGCAAAAAGAGTAAACACCAGAAATGCAGGACAGGCCATGGAGACATGGGAGCCTTGCTAGGCTGAGGGGTGGGATGTCAATTGCCAACAGCCACTCTGGAGAAGTGTACGGTGTGTCCTGAAACATGTAATAAACACAGCTTACAGAGCATAGGGCACTTCCACTCATGGGCGTATAAATTGGGAAAACTAAAAATCAACAAGACACAGGCACCCCAAAGTTTCGGGCTGCTCTGTGTACAAGAACCTGCACTTAGGTACACCTTAAACATGCCAGGAAAGAGAAAAATGGATAAAGAAGTTGTGGTACTTAGGCACAATGGAATATCACTCAGCCATGAAATCAATGTCATAAGGCTAGTAGCAGCATGATGAGTGGATTTAGGGACGAGGATTTTAAGTGAAATAAGTCACACAGAAAAAGACTCTTATCCTAAGATATCACTTATAGAGGGCATGTCAAAATCGCTACACTTGAACTGAATTACAAAACAGAACAGAGTCACACATTTAGAAGACACACTATGGCTGCTTAACGGAAAAGGTGAGATGGGCTGATGCATAAAACAAGGGTTTGAAATTAGCTCACATACCGTTCCATAAGCCAAATATGTAACAGACAAGACCTCCTCCCTGCTCAGTGAACTGGACTCAACACCCCCTATTCACCGCACAAGAATATATCTGACTAGCAAGAATCTTAAAACCTATGTATTGATATCTCTCTGGAGTTGAATCAAGAGGGTGTAAAGGGGCATAAACACAGCAGGGAAAAGCAGCTCAACCCCATTATCAAAATAAATTACTTAAAAAAATCCTCATAAAACAAAGACAGTGAAAGAGAGAGAAATTCTTACAAAATCCGTTCGGAGGCTCTGATGCAACCTGGATTAACCATATCTAGACCCACAGCTGGATGAGACATAAGGCTGGACACTCTTGGGGCTGAGAGGATTGGTGAGGTTGGGTGAGCAATCGCAGACCCTTTAAAGTAGTACCGCGTGCTACCCACCCCATGGGTTCCAAATCTCCAGGTTCAAGGGCATCTTCCTACATCGAAAACGTGCATGGGAAACGCAGAAAATGGTACAGCGTGTGATCGGGAAAGGTTTCTAAAACGCACCTCATTTCTCCTCTCCTTGTGCTCGGGTTCGCCATTCCAGCCGCTTTACTAACAATTTCCCTACTTGGAGAATCAGCACCTGGAACCTCCTGTTTGTTTCGTACAGGTTGCAATTTGTCCTGAGGATGAACGGGAAGACGGGGAACCAATGAGAGACTAGCTCTAGGTGTTGGGACAGGCACAGGTCACTCTATTTCCCCATCAGGAAGAAGAATGAAGCACAGGCTCAGCCTGCCCCCCGGAACCAGAATAGGGCCTGAAGCAATCCTGCGCTTTTGCGGCCAGCTCCCAAAAAAGCGAGTTGACAAATGGAGCTCAGGGCCACTGCAATTCACAAACCTGCAGAGTTATAAATGATAACTCTCGTCCACAAATATATTGAGGGAAGGCAACGAACAGGATTTGAAAGCAAGGCAGAATTGCAGGAAACAGATTTCAGGAGGTAGATTCGACTCGCCTTTAAAGCACATGAAAAGCGGCAAAACGTTGACAATGATGCCCTTGGCCAAAAAGGGCGTATGCGTTTTTTCCTGAATATATTCAGGAAAAAACGCATACGCCCTTTTTGGCCAACCAAGCAAGCCGGAAGTGCAAATCAGCACTACAAAGAAGTCTCGCTTGCCATCGGTCAAAAGGGCCACGCTGCAAAAAGAGTAAACACCAGAAATGCAGGACAGGCCATGGAGACATGGGAGCCTTGCTAGGCTGAGGGGTGGGATGTCAATTGCCAACAGCCACTCTGGAGAAGTGTACGGTGTGTCCTGAAACATGTAATAAACACAGCTTACAGAGCATAGGGCACTTCCACTCATGGGCGTATAAATTGGGAAAACTAAAAATCAACAAGACACAGGCACCCCAAAGTTTAGGGCTGCTCTGTGTACAAGAACCTCCACTTAGCTACACCTTAAACATCCCAGGAAAGAGAAAAATGGATAAAGAAGTTGTGGTACTTAGGCACAATGGAATATCACTCAGCCATGAAATCAATGTCATAAGGCTAGTAGCAGCATGATGAGTGGATTTAGGGAAGAGGATTCTAAGTGAAATAAGTCACACAGAAAAAGACTCTTATCCTAAGATATCACTTATAGAGGGCATGTCAAAATCGCTACACTTGAACTGAATTACAAAACAGAACAGAGTCACACATTTAGAAGACACACTATGGCTGCTTAACGGGAAAGGTGAGGTGGGCTGATGCATAAAACAAGGGTTTGAAATTAGCTCACATACCGTTCCATAAGCCAAATATGTAACAGACAAGACCTCCTCCCTGCTCAGTGAACTGGACTCAACACCCCCTATTCACCGCACAAGAATATATCTGACTAGCAAGAATCTTAAAACCTATGTATTGATATCTCTCTGGAGTTGAATCAAGAGGGTGTAAAGCGGCATAAGCACAGCAGGGAAAAGCAGCTAAACCCCATTATCAAAATAAATTACTTAAGAAAAACCTCATAAAACAAAGACAGTGAAAGAGAGAGAAATTCTTACAAAATCTGTTTGGGGGCTCTGATGCAACCTGCATTGACCATATCTAGACCCACAGCTGGATGAGACAAAAGGCTGGACAATCTTGGGGCTGAGAGGATTGGTGAGGTTGGGTGAGCAAACGCAGACCGTTTAAAGTAATACCGCGTGGAACCCACCCCATGGGTCCCAAATCTCCACGTTCAAGGGCATCTTCCTACATCGAAAACATGCCTGGGAAACCCAGAAGATGGTACAGCGTGTGATCGGGAAAGGTTTGTAAAACGCACCTCATTTCTCCTCTCCTTGTGCTCGGGTTCGCCATTCCAGCCGCTTTACTAACAATCTCCCTACTTGGAGAATCAGCACCTTGAAGCTCCTGTTTCTTTTGTACAGGTTGCAATTTGTCCTGAGGATGAACGGGAAGAGGGGGAACCAACGAGAGACTAGCTCTAGGTGTTGGGACATGCACAGGTCACTCTATTTCCCCATCAGGAAGAAGAATGAAGCACAGGCTCAGCCTGCCCCCGGGAACCAGAATAGGGCCTGAAGCAATCCTGCGCTTTTGCGGCCAGCTCCCAAAAAAGCGAGTTGACAAATGGAGCTCAGGGCCACTGCAATTCACAAACCTGCAGAGTTATAAATGATAACTCTCGTCCACAAATATATTGAGGGAAGGCAACGAAGAGGATTTGAAAGCAAGGCAGAATTGCAGGAAACAGATTTCAGGAGGTAGATTCGACTCGCCTTTAAAGCACATGAAAAGCGGCAAAACGTTGACAATGATGCCCTTGGCCAAAAAGGGCGTATGCGTTTTTTCCTGAATATATTCAGGAAAAAACGCATACGCCCTTTTTGGCCAACCAAGTAAACCAGAAGTGCAAATCAGCACTACAAAGGAGTCTCGCTTGCCATCGGTCAAAAGGGCCACGCTGCAAAAAGAGTAAACACCAGAAATGCAGGACAGGCCATGGAGACATGGGAGCCTTGCTAGGCTGAGGGGTGGGATGTCAATTGCCTACAGCCACTCTGGAGAAGTGTACGGTGTGTACTGAAACATGTAATAAACACAGCTTACAGAGCATAGGGCACTTCCACTCATGGGCGTATAAATTGGGAAAACTAAAAATCAACAAGACACAGGCACCCCAAAGTTTCGGGCTGCTCTGTGTACAAGAACCTCCACTTAGCTACACCTTAAGTATCCCAGGAATGAGAAAAATGGATAAAGAAGTTGTGGTACTTAGGCACAATGGAATATCACTCAGCCATGAAATCAATGTCATAAGGCTAGTAGCAGCATGATGAGTGGATTTAGGGAAGAGGATTCTAAGTGAAATAAGTCACACAGAAAAAGACTCTTATCCTAAGATATCACTTATAGAGGGCATGTCAAAATCGCTACACTTGAACTGAATTACAAAACAGAACAGAGTCACACATTTAGAAGACACACTATGGCTGTTTAATAGAAAAGGTGAGGTGGGCTGATGCATAAAACAAGGGTTTGAAATTAGCTCACATACCGTTCCATAAGCCAAATATGTAACAGACAAGACCTCCTCCCTGCTCAGTGAACTGGACTCAACACCCCCTATTCACCGCACAAGAATATATCTGACTAGCAAGAATCTTAAAACCTATGTATTGATATCTCTCTGGAGTTGAATCAAGAGGGTGTAAAGCGGCATAAACACAGCAGGGAAAAGCAGCTCAACCCCATTATCAAAATAAATTACTTAAAAAAATCCTCATAAAACAAAGACAGTGAAAGAGAGAGAAATTCTTACAAAATCCGTTCGGAGGCTCTGATGCAACCTGGATTAACCATATCTAGACCCACAGCTGGATGAGACATAAGGCTGGACACTCTTGGGGCTGAGAGGATTGGTGAGGTTGGGTGAGCAAACGCAGACCGTTTAAAGTAATACCGCGTGGAACCCACCCCAAGGGTCCCAAATCTCCACGTTCAAGGGCATCTTCCTACATCGAAAACATTCCTGGGAAACCCAGAAGATGGTACAGCGTGTGATCGGGAAAGGTTTCTAAAACGCAACTCATTTCTCCTCTCCTTGTGCTCGGGTTCGCCATTCCAGCCGCTTTACTAACAATCTCCCTACTTGGAGAATCAGCACCTTGAAGCTTCTGTTTCTTTTGTACAGGTTGCAACTTGTTCTGAGGATGAACGGGAAGAGGGGGAACCAACGAGAAACTAGCTCTAGGTGTTGGGACATGCACAGGTCACTCTATTTCCCCATCAGGAAGAAGAATGAAGCACAGGCTCAGCCTGCCCCCGGGAACCAGAATAGGGCCTGAAGCAATCCTGCGCTTTTGCGGCCAGCTCCCAAAAAAGCGAGTTGACAAATGGAGCTCAGGGCCACTGCAATTCACAAACCTGCAGAGTTATAAATGATAACTCTCGTCCACAAATATATTGAGGGAAGGCAACGAAGAGGATTTGAAAGCAAGGCAGAATTGCAGGAAACAGATTTCAGGAGGTAGATTCGACTCGCCTTTAAAGCACATGAAAAGCGGCAAAACGTTGACAATGATGCCCTTGGCCAATAAGGGCGTATGCGTTTTTTCCTGAATATATTCAGGAAAAAACGCATACGCCCTTTTTGGCCAACCAAGCAAACCAGAAGTGCAAATCAGCACTACAAAGAAGTCTCGCTTGTCATCGGTCAAAAGGGCCACGCTGCAAAAAGAGTAAACACCAGAAATGCAGGACAGGCCATGGAGACATGGGAGCCTTGCTAGGCTGAGGGGTGGGATGTCAATTGCCTACAGCCACTCTGGAGAAGTGTACGGTGTGTCCTGAAACATGTAATAAACACAGCTTACAGAGCATAGGGCACTTCCACTCATGGGCGTATAAATTGGGAAAACTAAAAATCAACAAGACACAGGCACCCCAAGTTTCGGGCTGCTCTGTGTACAAGATCCTCCACTTAGCTACACCTTAAGTATCCCAGGAAAGAGAAAAATGGATAAAGAAGTTGTGGTACTTAGGCACAATGGAATATCACTCAGCCATGAAATCAATGTCATAAGGCTAGTAGCAGCATGATGAGTGGATTTAGGGACGAGGATTCTAAGTGAAATAAGTCACACAGAAAAAGACAGTTATCCTAAGATATCACTTATAGAGGGCATGTCAAAATCGCTACACTTGAACTGAATTACAAAACAGAACAGAGTCACACATTTAGAAGACACACTATGGCTGCTTAACGGGAAAGGTGAGGTGGGCTGATGCATAAAACAAGGGTTTGAAATTAGCTCACATACCGTTCCATAAGCCAAATATGTAACAGACAAGACCTCCTCCCTGCTCAGTGAACTGGACTCAACACCCCCTATTCACCGCACAAGAATATATCTGACTAGCAAGAATCTTAAAACCTATGTATTGATATCTCTCTGGAGTTGAATCAAGAGGGTGTAAAGCAGCATAAACACAGCAGGGAAAAGCAGCTCAACCCCATTATCAAAATAAATTACTTAAAAAAAACCTCATAAAACAAAGACAGTGAAAGAGAGAGAAATTCTTACAAAATCTGTTTGGGGGCTCTGATGCAACCTGCATTGACCATATCTAGACCCACAGCTGGATGAGACATAAGGCTGGACACTCTTGGGGCTGAGAGGATTGGTGAGGTTGGGTGAGCAATCGCAGACCGTTTAAAGTAATACCGCGGGGTACCCACCCCATGGGACCCAAATCTCCAGGTTCAAGGGCATCTTCCTACATTGAAAACGTGCATGGGAAACCCAGAAGATGGTACAGCGTGTGATCGGGAAAGGTTTCTAAAACGCACCTCATTTCTCCTCTCCTTGTGCTCGGGTTCGCCATTCCAGCCGCTTTACTAACAATCTCCCTACTTGGAGAATCAGCACCTTGAAGCTCCTGTTTCTATTGTACAGGTTGCAACTTGTCCTGAGGATGAACGGGAAGAGGGGGAACCAACGAGAGACTAGCTCTAGGTGTTGGGACATGCACAGGTCACTCTATTTCCCCATCAGGAAGAAGAATGAAACACAGGCTCAGCCTGCCCCCGGGAACCAGAATAGGGCCTGAAGCAATCCTGCGCTTTTGCGGCCAGCTCCCAAAAAAGCGAGTTGACAAATGGAGCTCAGGGCCACTGCAATTCACAAACCTGCAGAGTTATAAATGATAACTCTCGTCCACAAATATATTGAGGGAAGGCAACGAAGAGGATTTGAAAGCAAGGCAGAATGGCAGGAAACAGATTTCAGGAGGTAGATTCGACTCGCCTTTAAAGCACATGAAAAGCGGCAAAACGTTGACAATGATGCCCTTGGCCAATAAGGGCGTATGCGTTTTTTCCTGAATATATTCAGGAAAAAACGCATACGCCCTTTTTGGCCAACCAAGCAAGCCGGAAGTGCAAATCAGCACTACAAAGAAGTCTCGCTTGCCATCGGTCAAAAGGGCCACGCTGCAAAAAGAGTAAACACCAGAAATGCAGGACAGGCCATGGAGACATGGGGGCCTTGCTAGGCTGAGGGGTGGGATGTCAATTGCCAACAGCCACTCTGGAGAAGTGTACGGTGTGTCCTGAAACATGTAATAAACACAGCTTACAGAGCATAGGGCACTTCCACTCATGGGCGTATAAATTGGGAAAACTAAAAATCAACAAGACACAGGCACCCCAAAGTTTAGGGCTGCTGTGTGTACAAGAACCTCCACTTAGCTACACCTTAAGTATCCCAGAAAAGAGAAAAATGGATAAAGAAGTTGTGGTACTTAGGCACAATGGAATATCACTCAGCCATGAAATCAATGTCATAAGGCTAGTAGCAGCATGATGAGTGGATTTAGGGACGAGGATTCTAAGTGAAATAAGTCACACAGAAAAAGACTCTTATCCTAAGATATCACTTATAGAGGGCATGTCAAAATCGCTACACTTGAACTGAATTACAAAACAGAACAGAGTCACACATTTAGAAGACACACTATGGCTGCTTAACGGGAAAGGTGAGGTGGGCTGATGCATAAAACAAGGGTTTGAAATTAGCTCACATACCGTTCCATAAGCCAAATATGTAACAGACAAGACCTCCTCCCTGCTCAGTGAACTGGACTCAACACCCCCTATTCACCGCACAAGAATATATCTGACTAGCAAGAATCTTAAATCCTATGTATTGATATCTCTCTGGAGTTGAATCAAGAGGGTGTAAAGCGGCATAAACACAGCAGGGAAAAGCAGCTCAACCCCATTATCAAAATAAATTACTTAAAATGAACGCCATAAAACAAAGACAGTGAAAGAGAGAGAAATTCTTACAAAATCCGTTCGGAGGTTCTGATGTAACCTGGATTGACCGTATCTAGACCCACAGCTGGATGAGACATAAGGCTGGACACTCTTGGGGATGAGAGGTTTGGTGAGGTTGCGTGAGGAAACGCAGACCCTTTAAAGTAATACCGCGGGGTACCCACCCCATGGGTCCCAAATCTCCAGGTTCAAGGGCATCTTCCTACATTGAAAACGTGCATGGGAAACCCAGAAGATGGTACAGCGTGTGATCCGGAAAGGTTTCTAAAACGCACCTCATTTCTCCTCTCCTTGTGCTCGGGTTCGCCATTCCAGCCGCTTTACTAACAATCTCCCTACTTGGAGAATCAGCACCTTGAAGCTCCTGTTTCTTTTGTACAGGTTGCAATTTGTCCTGAGGATGAACGGGAAGAGGGGGAACCAACAAGAGACTAGCTCTAGGTGTTGGGACAGGCACAGGTCACTCTATTTCCCCATCAGGAAGAAGAATGAAGCACAGGCTCAGCCTGCCCCCCGGAACCAGAATAGGGCCTGAAGCAATCTTGCGCTTTTGCGGCCAGCTCCCAAAAAAGTGAGTTGACAAATGGAGCTCAGGGCCACTGCAATTCACAAACCTGCAGAGTTATAAATGATAACTCTCGTCCACAAATATATTGAGGGCAGGCAACGAAGAGGATTTGAAAGCAAGGCAGAATTGCCGGAAACAGATTTCAGGAGGTAGATTCGACTCGCCTTTAAAGCACATGAAAAGCGGCAAAACGTTGACAATGATGCCCTTGGCCAAAAAGGGCGTATGCGTTTTTTCCTGAATATATTCAGGAAAAAACGCATACGCCCTTTTTGGCCAACCAAGCAAGCCGGAAGTGCAAATCAGCACTACAAAGAAGTCTCGCTTGCCATCGGTCAAAAGGGCCACGCTGCAAAAAGAGTAAACACCAGAAATGCAGGACAGGCCATGGAGACATGGGAGCCTTGCTACGCTGAGGGGCGGGATGCCAATTGCCAACAGCCACTCTGGAGAAGTGTACGGTGTGTCCTGAAACATGTAATAAACACAGCTTACAGAGTATAGGGCACTTCCACTCATGGGCGTATAAATTGGGAAAACTAAAAATCAACAAGACACAGGCACCCCAAAGTTTCGGGCTGCTCTGTGTACAAGAACCTCCACTTAGGTACACCTTAAACATGCCAGGAAAGAGAAAAATGGATCAAGAAGGTGTGGTACTTAGGCACAATGGAATATCACTCAGCCATGAAATCAATGTCATAAGGCTAGTAGCAGCATGATGAGTGGATTTAGGGACGAGGATTCTAAGTGAAATAAGTCACACAGAAAAAGACAGTTATCCTAAGATATCACTTATAGAGGGCATGTCAAAATCGCTACACTTGAACTGAATTACAAAACAGAACAGAGTCACACATTTAGAAGACACACTATGGCTGCTTAACGGGAAAGGTGAGGTGGGCTGATGCATAAAACAAGGGTTTGAAATTAGCTCACATACCGTTCCATAAGCCAAATATGTAACAGACAAGACCTCCTCCCTGCTCAGTGAACTGGACTCAACACCCCGTATTCACCGCACAAGAATATATCTGACTAGCAAGAATCTTAAAACCTATGTATTGATATCTCTCTGGAGTTGAATCAAGAGGGTGTAAAGCGGCATAAGCACAGCAGGGAAAAGCAGCTCAACCCCATTATCAAAATAAATTACTTAAAAAAAACCTCATAAAACAAAGACAGTGAAAGAGAGAGAAATTCTTACAAAATCTGTTTGGGGGCTCTGATGCAACCTGCAATGACCATATCTAGACCCACAGCTGGATGAGACAAAAGGCTGGACAATCTTGGGGCTGAGAGGATTGGTGAGGTTGGGTGACCAAACGCAGACCGTTTAAAGTAATACCGCGTGGTACCCACCCCATGGGTCCCAAATCTCCAGGTTCAAGGGCATCTTCCTACATCGAAAACATGCCTGGGAAACCCAGAAGATGGTACAGCGTGTGATCGGGAAAGGTTTCTAAAACGCACCTCATTTCTCCTCTCCTTGTGCTCGGGTTCGCCATTCCAGCCGCTTTACTAACAATCTCCCTACTTGGAGAATCAGCACCTTGAAGCTCCTGTTTCTTTTGTACAGGTTGCAACTTGTCCTGAGGATGAACGGGAAGAGGGGGAACCAACGAGAGAGTAGCTCTAGGTGTTGGGACATGCACAGGTCACTCTATTTCCCCATCAGGAAGAAGAATGAAACACAGGCTCAGCCTGCCCCCGGGAACCAGAATAGGGCCTGAAGCAATCCTGCGCTTTTGCGGCCAGCTCCCAAAAAAGCGAGTTGACAAATGGAGCTCAGGGCCACTGCAATTCACAAACCTGCAGAGTTATAAATGATAACTCTCGTCCACAAATATATTGAGGGAAGGCAACGAAGAGGATTTGAAAGCAAGGCAGAATTGCAGGAAACAGATTTCAGGAGGTAGATTCGACTCGCCTTTAAAGCACATGAAAAGCGGCAAAACGTTGACAATGATGCCCTTGGCCAATAAGGGCGTATGCGTTTTTTCCTGAATATATTCAGGAAAAAACGCATACGCCCTTTTTGGCCAACCAAGCAAGCCAGAAGTGCAAATCAGCACTACAAAGAAGTCTCGCTTGCCATCGGTCAAAAGGGCCAAGCTGCAAAAAGAGTAAACACCAGAAATGCAGGACAGGCCATGGAGACATGGGAGCCTTGCTAGGCTGAGGGGTGGGATGTCAATTGCCTACAGCCACTCTGGAGAAGTGTACGGTGTGTCCTGAAACATGTAATAAACACAGCTTACAGAGCATAGGGCACTTCCATTCATGGGCGTATAAATTGGGAAAACTAAAAATCAACAAGACACAGGCACCCCAAAGTTTCGGGCTGCTCTGTGTACAAGATCCTCCACTTAGCTACACCTTAAGTATCCCAGGAAAGAGAAAAATGGATAAAGAAGTTGTGGTACTTAGGCACAATGGAATATCACTCAGCCATGAAATCAATGTCATAAGGCTAGTAGCAGCATGATGAGTGGATTTAGGGACGAGGATTCTAAGTGAAATAAGTCACACAGAAAAAGACTCTTATCCTAAGATATCACTTATAGAGGGCATGTCAAAATCGCTACACTTGAACTGAATTACAAAACAGAACAGAGTCACACATTTAGAAGACACACTATGGCTGCTTAACGGAAAAGGTGAGGTGGGCTGATGCATAAAACAAGGGTTTGAAATTAGCTCACATACCGTTCCATAAGCCAAATATGTAACAGACAAGACCTCCTCCCTGCTCAGTGAACTGGACTCAACACCCCCTATTCACCGCACAAGAATATATCTGACTAGCAAGAATCTTAAAACCTATGTATTGATATCTCTCTGGAGTTGAATCAAGAGGGTGTAAAGCGGCATAAACACAGCAGGGAAAAGCAGCTCAACCCCGTTATCAAAATAAATTACTTAAAAAAAACCTCATAAAACAAAGACACTGAAAGAGAGAGAAATTCTTACAAAATCTGTTTCGGGGCTCTGATGCAACCTGCATTGACCATATCTAGACCCACAGCTGGATGAGACATAAGGCTGGACACTCTTGGGGCTGAGAGGATTGGTGAGGTCGGGTGAGCAAACGCAGACCGTTTAAAGTAATACCGCGTGGTACCCACCCCATGGGTCCCAAATCTCCAGGTTCAAGGGCATCTTCCTACATCGAAAACATGCCTGGGAAACCGAGAAGATGGTACACCGTGTGATCGGGAAAGGTTTCTAAAACGCACCTCATTTCTCCTCTCCTTGTGCTCGGGTTCGCCATTCCAGCCGCTTTACTAACAATCTCCCTACTTGGAGAATCAGCAACTTGAAGTTCCTGTTTGTTTCGTACAGGTTGCAATTTGTCCTAAGGATGAACGGGAAGAGGGGGAACCAATGAGAGACTAGCTCTAGGTGTTGGGACAGGCACAGGTCAAGCTATTTCCCCATCAGGAAGAAGAATGAAGCACAGGCTCAGCCTGCCCCCCGGAACCAGAATAGGGCCTGAAGCAATCCTGCGCTTTTGCGGCCAGCTCCCAAAAGAGCGAGTTGACAAATGGAGCTCAGGGCCACTGCAATTCACAAACCTGCAGAGTTATCAATGATAACTCTTGTCCACAAATATACTGAGGGAAGGCAACGAAGAGGATTTGAAAGCAAGGCAGAATTGCAGGAAACAGATTTCAGGAGGTAGATTCGACTCGCCTTTAAAGCACATGAAAAGCGGCAAAACGTTGACAATGATGCCCTTGGCCAAAAAGGGCGTATGCGTTTTTTCCTGAATATATTCAGGAAAAAACGCATACGCCCTTTTTGGCCAACCAAGCAAGCTGAAAGTGCAAATCAGCACTACAAAGAAGTCTCGCTTGCCATCGGTCAAAAGGGCCAAGCTGCAAAAAGAGTAAACACCAGAAATGCAGGACAGGCCATGGAGACATGGGAGCCTTGCTAGGCTGAGGGGTGGGATGTCAATTGCCAACAGCCACTCTGGAGAAGTGTACGGTGTGTCCTGAAACATGTAATAAACACAGCTTACAGAGCATAGGGCACTTCCACTCATGGGCGTATAAATTGGGAAAACTAAAAATCAACAAGACACAGGCACCCTAAAGTTTAGGGCTGCTCTGTGTACAAGAACCTCCACTTAGCTACACCTTAAGTATCCCAGGAAAGAGAAAAATGGATAAAGAAGTTGTGGTACTTAGGCACAATGGAATATCACTCAGCCATGAAATCAATGTCATAAGGCTAGTAGCAGCATGATGAGTGGATTTAGGGACGAGGATTCTAAGTGAAATAAGTCACACAGAAAAAGACTCTTATCCTAAGATATCACTTATAGAGGGCATGTCAAAATCGCTACACTTGAACTGAATTACAAAACAGAACAGAGTCACACATTTAGAAGACACACTATGGCTGCTTAACGGGAAAGGTGAGGTGGGCTGATGCATAAAACAAGGGTTTGAAATTAGCTCATATACCATTCCATAAGCCAAATATGTAACAGACAAGACCTCCTCCCTGCTCAGTGAACTGGACTCAACACCCCCTATTCACCGCACAAGAATATATCTGACTAGCAAGAATCTTAAAACCTATGTATTGATATCTCTCTGGAGTTGAATCAAGAGGGTGTAAAGCGGCATAAACACAGCAGGGAAAAGCAGCTCAACCCCATTATCAAAATAAATTACTTAAAATGAACGCCATAAAACAAAGACAGTGAAAGAGAGAGAAATTCTTACAAAATCCCTTTGGAGGCTCGGATGCAACCTGGATTGACCATATCTAGACCCACAGCTGGATGACACATAAGGCTGGACACTCTTGGGGCTGAGAGGTTTGGTGAGGTTGGGAGAGCAAACGCAGACCCTTTAAAGTAATACCGCGGGGTACCCACCCCATGGGTCCCAAATCTCCAGGTTCAAGGGCATCTTCCTACATTGAAAACGTGCATGGGAAACCCAGAAGATGGTACAGCGTGTGATTGGGAAAGGTTTCTAAAACGCACCTCATTTCTCCTCTCCTTGTGCTCGGGTTCGCCATTCCAGCCGCTTTACTAACAATCTCCCTACTTGGAGAATCAGCACCTTGAAGCTCCTGTTTCTTTCGTACAGGTTGCAATTTGTCCTGAGGATGAACGGGAAGAGGGGGAACCAACGAGAGACTAGCTCTATGTGTTGGGACAGTCACAGGTCACTCTATTTCCCCATCAGGAAGAAGAATGAAGCACAGGCTCAGCCTGCCCCCCGGAACCAGAATAGGGCCTGAAGCAATCCTGCGCTTTTGCGGCCAGCTCCCAAAAAAGCGAGTTGACAAATGGAGCTCAGGGCCACTGCAATTCACAAACCTGCGGAGTTATCAATGATAACTCTCGTCCACAAATATATTGAGGGAAGGCAACGAACAGGATTTGAAAGCAAGGCAGAATTGCAGGAAACAGATTTCAGGAGGTAGATTCGACTCGCTTTTAAAGCACATGAAAAGCGGCAAAACGTTGACAATGATGCCCTTGGCCAAAAAGGGCGTATGCGTTTTTTCCTGAATATATTCAGGAAAAAACGCAAACGCCCTTTTTGGCCAACCAAGCAAGCCGGAAGTGCAAATCAGCACTACAAACAAGTCTCGCTTGCCATCGGTCAAAAGGGCCACGCTGCAAAAAGAGTAAACACCAGAAATGCAGGACAGGCCATGGAGACATGGGAGCCTTGCTAGGCTGAGGGGTGGGATGTCAATTGCCAACAGCCACTCTGGAGAAGTGTACGGTGTGTCCTGAAACATGTAATAAACACAGCTTACAGAGCATAGGGCACTTCCACTCATGGGCGTATAAATTGGGAAAACTAAAAATCAACAAGACACAGGCACCCCAAAGTTTAGGGCTGCTCTGTGTACAAGAACCTCCACTTAGCTACACCTTAAGTGTCCCAGGAAAGAGAAAAATGGATAAAGAAGTTGTGGTACTTAGGCACAATGGAATATCACTCAGCCATGAAATCAATGTCATAAGGCTAGTAGCAGCATGATGAGTGGATTTAGGGACGAGGATTCTAAGTGAAATAAGTCACACAGAAAAAGACTCTTATCCTAAGATATCACTTATAGAGGGCATGTCGAAATCGCTACACTTGAACTGAATTACAAAACAGAACAGAGTCACACATTTAGAAGACACACTATGGCTGCTTAACGGGAAACGTGAGGTGGGCTGATGCATAAAACAAGGGTTTGAAATTAGCTCACATACCGTTCCATAAGCCAAATATGTAACAGACAAGACCTCCTCCCTGCTCAGTGAACTGGACTCAACACCCCCTATTCACCGCACAAGAATATATCTGACTAGCAAGAATCTTAAAACCTATGTATTGATATCTCTCTGGAGTTGAATCAAGAGGGTGTAAAGCGGCATAAGCACAGCAGGGAAAAGCAGCTCAACCCCATTATCAAAATAAATTACTTAAAATGAACGCCATAAAACAAAGACAGTGAAAGAGAGAGAAATTCTTACAAAATCCGTTTGCAGGCTCGGATGCAACCTGGATTGACCATATCTAGACCCACAGCTGGATGAGACATAAGGCTGGACAATCTTGGGGCTGAGAGGATTGGTGAGGTTGGGTGAGCAAACGCAGACCGTTTAAAGTAGTACCGCGTGCTACCCACCCCATGGGTCCCAAATCTCCAGGTTCAAGGGCATCTTCCTACATCGAGAACGTGCATGGGAAACGCAGAAAATGGTACACCATGTGATCGGGAAAGGTTTCTAAAACGCACCTCATTTCTCCTCTCCTTGTGCTCGGGTTCGCCATTCCAGCCGCTTTACTAACAATCTCCCTACTTGGAGAATCAGCACCTGGAACCTCCTGTTTGTTTCGTACAGGTTGCAATTTGTCCTGAGGATGAACGGGAAGAGGGGGAACCAACGAGAGACTAGCTCTAGGTGTTGGGACATGCACAGGTCACTCTATTTCCCCATCAGGAAGAAGAATGAAGCACAGGCTCAGCCTGCCCCCGGGAACCAGAATAGGGCCTGAAGCAATCCTGCGCTTTTGCGGCCAGCTCCCAAAAAAGCGAGTTGACAAATGGAGCTCAGGGCCACTGCAATTCACAAACCTGCAGAGTTATAAATGATAACTCTCGTCCACAAATATATTGAGGGAAGGCAACGAAGAGGATTTGAAAGCAAGGCAGAATTGCAGGAAACAGATTTCAGGAGGTAGATTCGACTCGCCTTTAAAGCACATGAAAAGCGGCAAAACGTTGACAATGATGCCCTTGGCCAAAAAGGGCGTATGCGTTTTTTCCTGAATATATTCAGGAAAAAACGCATACGCCCTTTTTGGCCAACCAAGCAAGCCGGAAGTGCAAATCAGCACTACAAAGAAGTCTCGCTTGCCATCGGTCAAAAGGGCCACGCTGCAAAAAGAGTAAACACCAGAAATGCAGGACAGGCCATGGAGACATGGGAGCCTTGCTAGGCTGAGGGGTGGGATGTCAATTGCCAACAGCCACTCTGGAGAAGTGTACGGTGTGTCCTGAAACATGTAATAAACACAGCTTACAGAGCATAGGGCACTTCCACTCATGGGCGTATAAATTGGGAAAACTAAAAATCAACAAGACACAGGCACCCCAAAGTTTCGGGCTGCTCTGTGTACAAGATCCTCCACTTAGCTACACCTTAAGTATCCCAGGAAAGAGAAAAATGGATAAAGAAGTTGTGGTACTTAGGCACAATGGAATATCACTCAGCCATGAAATCAATGTCATAAGGCTAGTAGCAGCATGATGAGTGGATTTAGGGACGAGGATTCTAAGTGAAATAAGTCACACAGAAAAAGACAGTTATCCTAAGATATCACTTATAGAGGGCATGTCAAAATCGCTACACTTGAACTGAATTACAAAACAGAACAGAGTCACACATTTAGAAGACACACTATGGCTGCTTAACGGGAAAGGTGAGGTGGGCTGATGCATAAAACAAGGGTTTGAAATTAGCTCACATACCGTTCCATAAGCCAAATATGTAACAGACAAGACCTCCTCCCTGCTCAGTGAACTGGACTCAACACCCCCTATTCACCGCACAAGAATATATCTGACTAGCAAGAATCTTAAAACCTATGTATTGATATCTCTCTGGAGTTGAATCAAGAGGGTGTAAAGGGGCATAAACACAGCAGGGAAAAGCAGCTCAACCCCATTATCAAAATAAATTACTTAAAATGAACGCCATAAAACAAAGACACTGAAAGAGAGAGAAATTCTTACAAAATCTGTTTGGGGGCTCTGATGCAACCTGCATTGACCATATCTAGACCCACAGCTGGATGAGACAAAAGGCTGGACAATCTTGGGGCTGAGAGGATTGGTGAGGTTGGGTGAGCAAACGCACACCGTTTAAAGTAATACCGCGTGGTACCCACCCCATGGGTCCCAAATCTCCAGGTTCAAGGGCATCTTCCTACATCGAAAACATGCCTGGGAAACCCAGAAGATGGTACAGCGTGTGATCGGGAAAGGTTTCTAAAACGCACCTCATTTCTCCTCTCCTTGTGCTCGGGTTCGCCATTCCAGCCGCTTTACTAACAATCTCCCTACTTGGAGAATCAGCACCTTGAAGCTCCTGTTTCTTTTGTACAGGTTGCAATTTGTCCTGAGGATGAACGGGAAGAGGGGGAACCAACGAGAGACTAGCTCTAGGTGTTGGGACATGCACAGGTCACTCTATTTCCCCATCAGGAAGAAGAATGAAGCACAGGCTCAGCCTGCCCCCGGGAACCAGAATAGGGCCTGAAGCAATCCTGCGCTTTTGCGGCCAGCTCCCAAAAAAGCGAGTTGACAAATGGAGCTCAGGGCCACTGCAATTCACAAACCTGCAGAGTTATAAATGATAACTCTCGTCCACAAATATATTGAGGGAAGGCAACGAAGAGGATTTGAAAGCAAGGCAGAATTGCAGGAAACAGATTTCAGGAGGTAGATTCGACTCGCCTTTAAAGCACATGAAAAGCGGCAAAACGTTGACAATGATGCCCTTGGCCAAAAAGGGCGTATGCGTTTTTTCCTGAATATATTCAGGAAAAAACGCATACGCCCTTTTTGGCCAACCAAGTAAACCAGAAGTGCAAATCAGCACTACAAAGAAGTCTCGCTTGCCATCGGTCAAAAGGGCCACGCTGCAAAAAGAGTAAACACCAGAAATGCAGGACAGGCCATGGAGACATGGGAGCCTTGCTAGGCTGAGGGGTGGGATGTCAATTGCCTACAGCCACTCTGGAGAAGTGTACGGTGTGTACTGAAACATGTAATAAACACAGCTTACAGAGCATAGGGCACTTCCACTCATGGGCGTATAAATTGGGAAAACTAAAAATCAACAAGACACAGGCACCCCAAAGTTTAGGGCTGCTCTGTGTACAAGAACCTCCACTTAGCTACACCTTAAACATGCCAGGAAAGAGAAAAATGTATAAAGAAGTTGTGGTACTTAGGCACAATGGAATATCACTCAGCCATGAAATCAATGTCATAAGGCTAGTAGCAGCATGATGAGTGGATTTAGGGACGAGGATTCTAAGTGAAATAAGTCACACAGAAAAAGACAGTTATCCTAAGATATAACTTATAGAGGGCATGTCAAAATCGCTACACTTGAACTGAATTACAAAACAGAACAGAGTCACACATTTAGAAGACACACTATGGCTGCTTAACGGGAAACGTGAGGTGGGCTGATGCATAAAACAAGGGTTTGAAATTAGCTCACATACCGTTCCATAAGCCAAATATGTAACAGACAAGACCTCCTCCCTGCTCAGTGAACTGGACTCAACACCCCCTATTCACCGCACAAGAATATATCTGACTAGCAAGAATCTTAAAACCTATGTATTGATATCTCTCTGGAGTTGAATCAAGAGGGTGTAAAGCGGCATAAGCACAGCAGGGAAAAGCAGCTCAACCCCATTATCAAAATAAATTACTTAAAATGAACGCCATAAAACAAAGACAGTGAAAGAGAGAGAAATTCTTACAAAATCCGTTTGCAGGCTCGGATGCAACCTGGATTGACCATATCTAGACCCACAGCTGGATGAGACATAAGGCTGGACAATCTTGGGGCTGAGAGGATTGGTGAGGTTGGGTGAGCAAACGCAGACCGTTTAAAGTAGTACCGCGTGCTACCCACCCCATGGGTCCCAAATCTCCAGGTTCAAGGGCATCTTCCTACATCGAGAACGTGCATGGGAAACGCAGAAAATGGTACACCATGTGATCGGGAAAGGTTTCTAAAACGCACCTCATTTCTCCTCTCCTTGTGCTCGGGTTCGCCATTCCAGCCGCTTTACTAACAATCTCCCTACTTGGAGAATCAGCACCTGGAACCTCCTGTTTGTTTCGTACAGGTTGCAATTTGTCCTGAGGATGAACGGGAAGAGGGGGAACCAACGAGAGACTAGCTCTAGGTGTTGGGACATGCACAGGTCACTCTATTTCCCCATCAGGAAGAAGAATGAAGCACAGGCTCAGCCTGCCCCCGGGAACCAGAATAGGGCCTGAAGCAATCCTGCGCTTTTGCGGCCAGCTCCCAAAAAAGCGAGTTGACAAATGGAGCTCAGGGCCACTGCAATTCACAAACCTGCAGAGTTATAAATGATAACTCTCGTCCACAAATATATTGAGGGAAGGCAACGAAGAGGATTTGAAAGCAAGGCAGAATTGCAGGAAACAGATTTCAGGAGGTAGATTCGACTCGCCTTTAAAGCACATGAAAAGCGGCAAAACGTTGACAATGATGCCCTTGGCCAAAAAGGGCGTATGCGTTTTTTCCTGAATATATTCAGGAAAAAACGCATACGCCCTTTTTGGCCAACCAAGCAAGCCGGAAGTGCAAATCAGCACTACAAAGAAGTCTCGCTTGCCATCGGTCAAAAGGGCCACGCTGCAAAAAGAGTAAACACCAGAAATGCAGGACAGGCCATGGAGACATGGGAGCCTTGCTAGGCTGAGGGGTGGGATGTCAATTGCCAACAGCCACTCTGGAGAAGTGTACGGTGTGTCCTGAAACATGTAATAAACACAGCTTACAGAGCATAGGGCACTTCCACTCATGGGCGTATAAATTGGGAAAACTAAAAATCAACAAGACACAGGCACCCCAAAGTTTCGGGCTGCTCTGTGTACAAGATCCTCCACTTAGCTACACCTTAAGTATCCCAGGAAAGAGAAAAATGGATAAAGAAGTTGTGGTACTTAGGCACAATGGAATATCACTCAGCCATGAAATCAATGTCATAAGGCTAGTAGCAGCATGATGAGTGGATTTAGGGACGAGGATTCTAAGTGAAATAAGTCACACAGAAAAAGACAGTTATCCTAAGATATCACTTATAGAGGGCATGTCAAAATCGCTACACTTGAACTGAATTACAAAACAGAACAGAGTCACACATTTAGAAGACACACTATGGCTGCTTAACGGGAAAGGTGAGGTGGGCTGATGCATAAAACAAGGGTTTGAAATTAGCTCACATACCGTTCCATAAGCCAAATATGTAACAGACAAGACCTCCTCCCTGCTCAGTGAACTGGACTCAACACCCCCTATTCACCGCACAAGAATATATCTGACTAGCAAGAATCTTAAAACCTATGTATTGATATCTCTCTGGAGTTGAATCAAGAGGGTGTAAAGGGGCATAAACACAGCAGGGAAAAGCAGCTCAACCCCATTATCAAAATAAATTACTTAAAATGAACGCCATAAAACAAAGACACTGAAAGAGAGAGAAATTCTTACAAAATCTGTTTGGGGGCTCTGATGCAACCTGCATTGACCATATCTAGACCCACAGCTGGATGAGACAAAAGGCTGGACAATCTTGGGGCTGAGAGGATTGGTGAGGTTGGGTGAGCAAACGCACACCGTTTAAAGTAATACCGCGTGGTACCCACCCCATGGGTCCCAAATCTCCAGGTTCAAGGGCATCTTCCTACATCGAAAACATGCCTGGGAAACCCAGAAGATGGTACAGCGTGTGATCGGGAAAGGTTTCTAAAACGCACCTCATTTCTCCTCTCCTTGTGCTCGGGTTCGCCATTCCAGCCGCTTTACTAACAATCTCCCTACTTGGAGAATCAGCACCTTGAAGCTCCTGTTTCTTTTGTACAGGTTGCAATTTGTCCTGAGGATGAACGGGAAGAGGGGGAACCAACGAGAGACTAGCTCTAGGTGTTGGGACATGCACAGGTCACTCTATTTCCCCATCAGGAAGAAGAATGAAGCACAGGCTCAGCCTGCCCCCGGGAACCAGAATAGGGCCTGAAGCAATCCTGCGCTTTTGCGGCCAGCTCCCAAAAAAGCGAGTTGACAAATGGAGCTCAGGGCCACTGCAATTCACAAACCTGCAGAGTTATAAATGATAACTCTCGTCCACAAATATATTGAGGGAAGGCAACGAAGAGGATTTGAAAGCAAGGCAGAATTGCAGGAAACAGATTTCAGGAGGTAGATTCGACTCGCCTTTAAAGCACATGAAAAGCGGCAAAACGTTGACAATGATGCCCTTGGCCAAAAAGGGCGTATGCGTTTTTTCCTGAATATATTCAGGAAAAAACGCATACGCCCTTTTTGGCCAACCAAGTAAACCAGAAGTGCAAATCAGCACTACAAAGAAGTCTCGCTTGCCATCGGTCAAAAGGGCCACGCTGCAAAAAGAGTAAACACCAGAAATGCAGGACAGGCCATGGAGACATGGGAGCCTTGCTAGGCTGAGGGGTGGGATGTCAATTGCCTACAGCCACTCTGGAGAAGTGTACGGTGTGTACTGAAACATGTAATAAACACAGCTTACAGAGCATAGGGCACTTCCACTCATGGGCGTATAAATTGGGAAAACTAAAAATCAACAAGACACAGGCACCCCAAAGTTTAGGGCTGCTCTGTGTACAAGAACCTCCACTTAGCTACACCTTAAACATGCCAGGAAAGAGAAAAATGTATAAAGAAGTTGTGGTACTTAGGCACAATGGAATATCACTCAGCCATGAAATCAATGTCATAAGGCTAGTAGCAGCATGATGAGTGGATTTAGGGACGAGGATTCTAAGTGAAATAAGTCACACAGAAAAAGACAGTTATCCTAAGATATAACTTATAGAGGGCATGTCAAAATCGCTACACTTGAAGTGAATTACAAAACAGAACAGAGTCACATATTTAGAAGACACACTATGGCTGCTTAACGGGAAAGGTGAGGTGGGCTGATGCATAAAACAAGGGTTTGAAGTTAGCTCACATACCGTTCCATAAGCCAAATATGTAACAGACAAGACCTCCTCCCTGCTCAGTGAACTGGACTCAACACACCCTATTCACCGCACAAGAATATATCTGACTAGCAAGAATCTTAAAACCTATGTATTGATATCTCTCTGGAGTTGAATCAAGAGGGTGTAAAGCGGCATAAACACAGCAGGGAAAAGCAGCTCAACCCCATTATCAAAATAAATTACTTAAAATGAACGCCATGAAACAAAGACAGTGAAAGAGAGAGAAATTCTTACAAAATCCGTTCGGAGGCTCTGATGCAACCTGGATTGACCATATCTAGACCCACAGCTGGATGAGACATAAGGCTGGACACTCTTGGGGCTGAGAGGTTTGGTGAGGTTGGGTGAGGAAACGCAGACCCTTTAAAGTAATACCGCGGGGTACCCACCCCATGGGTCCCAAATCTCCAGGTTCAAGGGCATCTTCCTACATTGAAAACGTGCATGGGAAACCCAGAAGATGGTACAGCGTGTGATCGGGAAAGGTTTCTAAAACGCACCTCATTTCTCCTCTCCTTGTGCTCGGGTTCGCCATTCCAGCCGCTTTACTAACAATCTCCCTACTTGGAGAATCAGCACCAGGAACCTCCTGTTTCTTTCGTACAGGTTGCAATTTGTCCCGAGGATGAACGGGAAGAGGGGGAACCAACGAGAGACTAGCTCTAGGTGTTGGGACAGTCACAGGTCACTCTATGTCCCCATCAGGAAGAAGAATGAAGCACAGGCTCAGCCTGCCCCCCGGAACCAGAATAGGGCCTGAAGCAATCCTGCGCTTTTGCGGCCAGCTCCCAAAAAAGCGAGTTGACAAATGGAGCTCAGGGCCACTGCAATTCACAAACCTGCAGAGTTATCAATGATAACTCTCGTCCACAAATATATTGAGGGAAGGCAACGAAGAGGATTTGAAAGCAAGGCAGAATTGCAGGAAACAGATTTCAGGAGGTAGATTCGACTCGCCTTTAAAGCACATGAAAAGCAGCAAAACGTTGACAATGATGCCCTTGGCCAAAAAGGGCGTATGCGTTTTTTCCTGAATATATTCAGGAAAAAACGCATACGCCCTTTTTGGCCAACCAAGCAAGCCGGAAGTGCAAATCAGCACTACAAAGAAGTCTCGCTTGCCATCGGTCAAAAGGGCCATGCTGCCAAAAGTGTAAAAACCAGAAATTCAGGACAGGCCATGGAGACATGGGAGCCTTGCTACGCTGATGGGCAGGATGCCAATTGCCAACAGCCACTCTGGAGAAGTGTACGGTGTGTCCTGAAACATGTAATAAACACAGCTTACAGAGCATAGGGCACTTCCACTCATGGGCGTATAAATTGGGAAAACTAAAAATCAACAAGACACAGGCACCCCAAAGTTTCGGGCTGCTCTGTGTACAAGAACCTCCACTTAGCTACACCTTAAACATGCCAGGAAAGAGAAAAATGGATAAAGAAGTTGTGGTACTTAGGCACAATGGAATATCACTCAGCCATGAAATCAATGTCATAAGGCTAGTAGCAGCATGATGAGTGGATTTAGGGACGAGGATTCTAAGTGAAATAAGTCACACAGAAAAAGACAGTTATCCTAAGATATAACTTATAGAGGGCATGTCAAAATCGCTACACTTGAAGTGAATTACAAAACAGAACAGAGTCACATATTTAGAAGACACATTATGGCTGCTTAACGGGAAAGGTGAGGTGGGCTGATGCATAAAACAAGGGTTTGAAGTTAGCTCACATACCGTTCCATAAGCCAAATATGTAACAGACAAGACCTCCTCCCTGCTCAGTGAACTGGACTCAACACCCCCTATTAACCGCACAAGAATATATCTGACTAGCAAGAATCTTAAAACCTATGTATTGATATCTCTCTGGAGTTGAATCAAGAGGGTGTAAAGCGGCATAAACACAGCAGGGAAAAGCAGCTCAACCCCATTATCAAAATAAATTACTTAAAATGAACGCCATAAAACAAAGACAGTGAAAGAGAAATTCTTACAAAATCCATTCGGAGGCTCTGATGCAACCTGGATTGACCATATCTAGATCCACAGCTGGATGAGACATAAGGCTGGACACTCTTGGGGCTGAGAGGTTTGGTGAGGTTGGGTGAGGAAACGCAGACCCTTTAAAGTAATACCGCGGGGTACCCACCCCATGGGTCCCAAATCTCCAGGTTCAAGGGCATCTTCCTACATTGAAAACGTGCATGGGAAACCCAGAAGATGGTACAGCGTGTGATCGGGAAAGGTTTCTAAAACGCACCTCATTTCTCCTCTCCTTGTGCTCGGGTTCGCCATTCCAGCCGCTTTACTAACAATCTCCCTACGTGGAGAATCAGCACCAGGAACCTCCTGTTTCTTTCGTACAGGTTGCAATTTGTCCTGAGGATGAACGGGAAGAGGGGGAACCAACGAGAGACTAGCTCTAGGTGTTGGGACAGGCACAGGTCACTCTATTTCCCCATCAGGAAGAAGAATGAAGCACAGGCTCAGCCTGCCCCCCGGAACCAGAATAGGGCCTGAAGCAATCCTGCGCTTTTGCGGCCAGCTCCCAAAAAAGCGAGTTGACAAATGGAGCTCAGGGCCACTGCAATTCACAAACCTGCAGAGTTATCAATGATAACTCTCGTCCACAAATATATTGAGGGAAGGCAACGAAGAGGATTTGAAAGCAAGGCAGAATTGCAGAAAACAGATTTCAGGAGGTAGATTCGACTCGCCTTTAAAGCACATGAAAAGCAGCAAAACGTTGACAATGATGCCCTTGGCCAAAAAGGGCGTATGCGTTTTTTCCTGAATATATTCAGGAAAAAACGCATACGCCCTTTTTGGCCAACCAAGCAAGCCGGAAGTGCAAATCAGCACTACAAAGAAGTCTCGCTTGCCATCGGTCAAAAGGGCCATGCTGCCAAAAGTGTAAAAACCAGAAATTCAGGACAGGCCATGGAGACATGGGAGCCTTGCTACGCTGATGGGCAGGATGCCAATTGCCAACAGCCACTCTGGAGAAGTGTACGGTGTGTCCTGAAACATGTAATAAACACAGCTTACAGAGCATAGGGCACTTCCACTCATGGGCGTATAAATTGGGAAAACTAAAAATCAACAAGACACAGGCACCCCAAAGTTTAGGGCTGCTCTGTGTACAAGAACCTCCACTTAGGTACACCTTAAACATGCCAGGAAAGAGAAAAATGGATAAAGAAGTTGTGGTACTTAGGCACAATGGAATATCACTCAGCCATGAAATCAATGTCATAAGGCTAGTAGCAGCATGATGAGTGGATTTAGGGACGAGGATTCTAAGTGAAATAAGTCACACAGAAAAAGACAGTTATCCTAAGATATCACTTATAGAGGGCATGTCAAAATCGCTACACTTGAACTGAATTACAAAACAGAACAGAGTCACATATTTAGAAGACACACTATGGCTGCTTAACGGGAAAGGTGAGGTGGGCTGATGCATAAAACAAGGGTTTGAAATTAGCTCACATACCGTTCCATAAGCCAAATATGTAACAGACAAGACCTCCTCCCTGCTCAGTGAACTGGACTCAACACCCCCTATTCACCGCACAAGAATATATCTGACTAGCAAGAATCTTAAAACCTATGTATTGATATCTCTCTGGAGTTGAATCAAGAGGGTGTAAAGCGGCATAAACACAGCAGGGAAAAGCAGCTCAACCCCATTATCAAAATAAATTACTTAAAATGAACGCCATAAAACAAAGACAGTGAAAGAGAGAGAAATTCTTACAAAATCCGTTCGGAGGCTCTGATGCAACCTGGATTGACCATATCTAGATCCACAGCTGGATGAGACAAAAGGCTGGACAATCTTGGGCCTGAGAGGATTGGTGAGGTTGGGTGAGCAAACGCAGACCGTTTAAAGTAATACCGCGGGGTACCCACCCCATGGGTCCCAAATCTCCAGGTTCAAGGGCATCTTCCTACATTGAAAACGTGCATGGGAAACCCAGAAGATGGTACAGCGTGTGATCGGGAAAGGTTTCTAAAACGCACCTCATTTCTCCTCTCCTTGTGCTCGGGTTCGCCATTCCAGCCGCTTTACTAACAATCTCCCTACTTGGAGAATCAGCACCTTGAAGCTCCTGTTTCTTTCGTACAGGTTGCAATTTGTCCTGAGGATGAACGGGAAGAGGGGGAACCAACGAGAGACTAGCTCTAGGTGTTGGGACAGGCACAGGTCACTCTATTTCCCCATCAGGAAGAAGAATGAAGCACAGGCTCAGCCTGCCCCCCGGAACCAGAATAGGGCCTGAAGCAATCCTGCGCTTTTGCGGCCAGCTCCCAAAAAAGCGAGTTGACAAATGGAGCTCAGGGCCACTGCAATTCACAAACCTGCAGAGTTATAAATGATAACTCTCGTCCACAAATATATTGAGGGAAGGCAACGAAGAGGATTTGAAAGCAAGGCAGAATTGCAGGAAACAGATTTCAGGAGGTAGATTCGACTCGCCTTTAAAGCACATGAAAAGCGGCAAAACGTTGACAATGATGCCCTTGGCCAAAAAGGGCGTATGCGTTTTTTCCTGAATATATTCAGGAAAAAACGCATACGCCCTTTTTGGCCAACCAAGCAAGCCGGAAGTGCAAATCAGCACCACAAAGAAGTCTCGCTTGCCATCGGTCAAAAGGGCCAGGCTGCCAAAAGTGTAAAAACCAGAAATTCAGGACAGGCCATGGAGACATGGGAGCCTTGCTACGCTGATGGGCAGGATGCCAATTGCCAACAGCCACTCTGGAGAAGTGTACGGTGTGTCCTGACACATGTAATAAACACAGCTTACAGAGCATAGGGCACTTCCACTCATGGGCATATAAATTGGGAAAACTAAAAATCAACAAGACACAGGCACCCCAAAGCTTAGGGCTGCTCTGTGTACAAGAACCTCCACTTAGGTACACCTTAAACATGCCAGGAAAGAGAAAAATGGATAAAGAAGTTGTGGTACTTAGGCACAATGGAATATCACTCAGCCATGAAATCAATGTCATAAGGCTAGTAGCAGCATGATGAGTGGATTTAGGGACGAGGATTCTAAGTGAAATAAGTCACACAGAAAAAGACTCTTATCCTAAGATATCACCTATAGAGGGCATGTCGAAATCGCTACACTTGAACTGAATTACAAAACAGAACAGAGTCACACATTTAGAAGACACACTATGGCTGCTTAACGGGAAAGGTGAGGTGGGCTGATGCATAAAACAAGGGTTTGAAATTAGCTCACATACCGTTCCATAAGCCAAATATGTAACAGACAAGACCTCCTCCCTGCTCAGTGAACTGGACTCAACACCCCCTATTCACCGCACAAGAATATATCTGACTAGCAAGAATCTTAAAACCTATGTATTGATATCTCTCTGGAGTTGAATCAAGAGGGTGTAAAGCGGCATAAACACAGCAGGGAAAAGCAGCTCAACCCCATTATCAAAATAAATTACTTAAAATGAACGCCATAAAACAAAGACAGTGAAAGAGAGAGAAATTCTTACAAAATCCGTTCGGAGGCTCTGATGCAACCTGGATTGACCATATCTAGACCCACAGCTGGATGAGACAAAAGGCTGGACAATCTTGGGGCTGAGAGGATTGGTGAGGTTGGGTGAGCAAACGCAGACCGTTTAAAGTAATACCGCGTGGTACCCACCCCATGGGTCCCAAATCTCCACGTTCAAGGGCATCTTCCTACATCGAAAACATGCCTGGGAAACCCAGAAGATGGTACAGCGTGTGATCGGGAAAGGTTTCTAAAACGCACCTTATTTCTCCTCTCCTTGTGCTCGGGTTCGCCATTCCAGCCGCTTTACTAACAATCTCCCTACTTGGAGAATCAGCACCAGGAACCTCCTGTTTGTTTCGTACAGGTTGCAATTTGTCCTGAGGATGAACGGGAAGACGGGGAACCAATGAGAGACTAGCTCTAGGTGTTGGGACAGGCACAGGTCACTCTATTTCCCCATCAGGAAGAAGAATGAAGCACAGGCTCAGCCTGCCCCCCGGAACCAGAATAGGGCCTGAAGCAATCCTGCGCTTTTGCGGCCAGCTACCAAAAAAGCGAGTTGACAAATGGAGCTCAGGGCCACTGCAATTCACAAACTTGCAGAGTTATCAATGACAACTCTCGTCCACAAATATATTGAGGGAAGGCAACGAAGAGGATTTGAAAGCAAGGCAGAATTGCAGGAAACAGATTTCAGGAGGTAGATTCGAATCGCCTTTAAAGCACATGAAAAGCAGCAAAACGTTGACAATGATGCCCTTGGCCAAAAAGGGCGTATGCGTTTTTTCCTGAATATATTCAGGAAAAAACGCATACGCCCTTTTTGGCCAACCAAGCAAGCCGGAAGTGCAAATCAGCACTACAAAGAAGTCTCGCTTGCCATCGGTCAAAAGGGCCATGCTGCCAAAAGTGTAAAAACCAGAAATTCAGGACAGGCCATGGAGACATGGGAGCCTTGCTACGCTGATGGGCAGGATGCCAATTGCCAACAGCCACTCTGGAGAAGTGTACGGTGTGTCCTGAAACATGTAATAAACACAGCTTACAGAGCATAGGGCACTTCCACTCATGGGCGTATAAATTGGGAAAAGTAAAAATCAACAAGACACAGGCACCCCAAAGTTTAGGGCTGCTCTGTGCACAAGAACCTCCACTTAGCTACACCTTAAGTATCCCAGGAAAGAGAAAAATGGATAAAGAAGTTGTGGTACTTAGGCACAATGGAATATCACTCAGCCATGAAATCAATGTCATAAGGCTAGTAGCAGCATGATGAGTGGATTTAGGGACGAGGATTCTAAGTGAAATAAGTCACACAGAAAAAGACTCTTATCCTAAGATATCACTTATAGAGGGCATGTCGAAATCGCTACACTTGAACTGAATTACAAAACAGAACAGAGTCACACATTTAGAAGACACACTATGGCTGCTTAACGGGAAAGGTGAGGTGGGGTGATGCATAAAACAAGGGTTTGAAATTAGCTCACATACCGTTCCATAAGCCAAATATGTAACAGACAAGACCTCCTCCCTGCTCAGTGAACTGGACTCAACACCCCCTATTCACCGCACAAGAATATATCTGACTAGCAAGAATCTTAAAACCTATGTATTGATATCTCTCTGGAGTTGAATCAAGAGGGTGTAAAGCGGCATAAGCACAGCAGGGAAAAGCAGCTCAACCCCATTATCAAAACAAATTACTTTAAAAAAACCTCATAAAACAAAGACAGTGAAAGAGAGAGAAATTCTTACAAAATCTGTTTTGGGGCTCTGATGCAACCTGCATTGACCATATCTAGACCCACAGCTGGATGAGACATAAGGCTGGACACTCTTGGGGCTGAGAGGATTGGTGAGGTTGGGTGAGCAAACGCAGACCGTTTAAAGTAATACCACGTGGTACCCACCCCCATGGGTCCCAAATCTCCAGGTTCAAGGGCATCTTCCTACATCGAAAACATGCCTGGGCAACCCAGAAGATGGTACACCGTGTGATCGGGAAAGGTTTCTAAAACGCACCTCATTTCTCCTCTCCTTGTGCTCGGGTTCGCCATTCCAGCTGCTTTACTAACAATCTCCCTACTTGGAGAATCAGCACCTTGAAGCTCCTATTTCTTTCGTACAGGTTGCAATTTGTCCTGAGGATGAACGGGAAGAGGGGAAACCAATGAGAGACTAGCTCTAGGTGTTGGGACAGGCACAGGTCACTCTATTTCCCCATCAGGAAGAAGAATGAAGCACAGGCTCAGCCTGGCCCCCGGAACCAGAATAGGGCCTGAAGCAATCCTGCGCTTTTGCGGCCAGCTACCAAAAAAGCGAGTTGACAAATGGAGCTCAGGGCCACTGCAATTCACAAACCTGCTGAGTTATAAATGATAACTCTCGTCCACAAATATATTGAGGGAAGGCAACGAAGAGGATTTGAAAGCAAGGCAGAATTGCAGGAAACAGATTTCAGGAGGTAGATTCGACTCGCCTTTAAAGCACATGAAAAGCAGCAAAACGTTGACAATGATGCCCTTGGCCAAAAAGGGCGTATGCGTTTTTTCCTGAATATATTCAGGAAAAAACGCATACGCCCTTTTTGGCCAACCAAGCAAGCCGGAAGTGCAAATCAGCACTACAAACAAGTCTCGCCTGCCATCGGTCAAAAGGGCCATGCTGCCAAAAGTGTAAAAACCAGAAATTCAGGACAGGCCATGGAGACATGGGAGCCTTGCTACGCTGATGGGCAGGATGCCAATTGCCAACAGCCACTCTGGAGAAGTGTACGGTGTGTCCTGAAACATGTAATAAACACAGCTTACAGAGCATAGGGCACTTCCACTCATGGGCGTATAAATTGGGAAAACTAAAAATCAACAAGACACAGGCACCCCAAAGTTTCGGGCTGCTCTGTGTACAAGAACCTCCACTTAGGTACACCTTAAACATGCCAGGAAAGAGAAAAATGGATAAAGAAGTTGTGGTACTTAGGCACAATGGAATATCACTCAGCCATGAAATCAATGTCATAAGGCTAGTAGCAGCATGATGAGTGGATTTAGGGACGAGGATTCTAAGTGAAATAAGTCACACAGAAAAAGACTCTTATCCTAAGATATCACTTATAGAGGGCATGTCAAAATCGCTACACTTGAAGTGAATTACAAAACAGAACAGAGTCACATATTTAGAAGACACACTATGGCTGCTTAACGGGAAAGGTGAGGTGGGGTGATGCATAAAACAAGGGTTTGAAATTAGCTCACATACCGTTCCATAAGCCAAATATGTAACAGACAAGACCTCCTCCCTGCTCAGTGAACTGGACTCAACACCCCCTATTCACCGCACAAGAATATATCTGACTAGCAAGAATCTTAAAACCTATGTATTGATATCTCTCTGGAGTTGAATCAAGAGGGTGTAAAGCGGCATAAACACAGCAGGGAAAAGCAGCTCAACCCCATTATCAAAATAAATTATTTAAAATGAACGCCATAAAACAAAGACAGTGAAAGAGAGAGAAATTCTTACAAAATCCGTTCGGAGGCTCTGATGCAACCTGGATTGACCATATCTAGACCCACAGCTGGATGAGACATAAGGCTGGACACTCTTGGGGCTGAGAGGTTTGGTGAGGTTGGGTGAGGAAACGCAGACCCTTTAAAGTAATACCGCGGGGTACCCACCCCATGGGTCCCAAATCTCCAGGTTCAAGGGCATCTTCCTACATTGAAAACGTGCATGGGAAACCCAGAAGATGGTACAGCGTGTGATCCGGAAAGGTTTCTAAAACGCACCTCATTTCTCCTCTCCTTGTGCTCGGGTTCGCCATTCCAGCCACTTTACTAACAATCTCCCTACTTGGAGAATCAGCACCTTGAAGCTCCTGTTTGTTTCGTACAGGTTGCAATTTGTCCTGAGGATGAACGGGAAGAGGGGGAACCAACGAGAGACTAGCTCTAGGTGTTGGGACAGGCACAGGTCACTCTATTTCCCCATCAGGAAGAAGAATGAAGCACAGGCTCAGCCTGCCCCCCGGAACCAGAATAGGGCCTGAAGCAATCCTGCGCTTTTGCGGCCAGCTCCCAAAAAAGCGAGTTGACAAATGGAGCTCAGGGCCACTGCAATTCACAAACCTGCAGAGTTATAAATGATAACTCTCGTCCACAAATATATTGAGGGAAGGCAACGAAGAGGATTTGAAAGCAAGGCAGAATTGCAGGAAACAGATTTCAGGAGGTAGATTCGACTCGCCTTTAAAGCACATGAAAAGCGGCAAAACGTTGACAATGATGCCCTTGGCCAAAAAGGGCGTATGCGTTTTTTCCTGAATATATTCAGGAAAAAACGCATACGCCCTTTTTGGCCAACCAAGCAAGCCGGAAATGCAAATCAGCACTACAAAGAAGTCTCGCTTGCCATCTGTCAAAAGGGCCAAGCTGCAAAAAGAGTAAACACCAGAAATGCAGGACAGGCCATGGAGACATGGGAGCCTTGCTAGGCTGAGGGGTGGGATGTCAATTGCCAACAGCCACTCTGGAGAAGTGTACGGTGTGTCCTGAAACATGTAATAAACACAGCTTACAGAGCATAGGGAACTTCCACTCATGGGCGTATAAATTGGGAAAACTAAAAATCAACAAGACACAGGCACCCCAAAGTTTCGGGCTGCTCTGTGTACAAGAACCTCCACTTAGCTACACCTTAAGTATCCCAGGAAAGAGAAAAATGGATAAAGAAGTTGTGGTACTTAGGCACAATGGAATATCACTCAGCCATGAAATCAATGTCATAAGGCTAGTAGCAGCATGATGAGTGGAGTTAGGGACGAGGATTCTAAGTGAAATAAGTCAAACAGAAAAAGACTCTTATCCTAAGATATCACTTATAGAGGGCATGTCAAAATCGCTACACTTGAACTGAATTACAAAACAGAACAGAGTCACACATTTAGAAGACACACTATGGCTGCTTAACGGGAAAGGTGAGGTGGGCTGATGCATAAAACAAGGGTTTGAAATTAGCTCACATACCGTTCAATAAGCCAAATATGTAACAGACAAGACCTCCTCCCTGCTCAGTGAACTGGACTCAACACCCCCTATTCACCGCACAAGAATATATCTGACTAGCAAGAATCTTAAAACCTATGTATTGATATCTCTCTGGAGTTGAATCAAGAGGGTGTAAAGCGGCATAAGCACAGCAGGGAAAAGCAGCTCAACCCCATTATCAAAATAAATTACTTTAAAAAATCCTCATAAAAAAAGACAGTGAAAGAGAGAGAAATTCTTACAAAATCTATTTGGGGGCTCTAATGCAACCTGCATTGACCATATCTAGACCCACAGCTGGATGAGACATAAGGCTGGACACTCTTGGGGCTGAGAGGATTGGTGAGGTCGGGTGAGCAAACGCAGACCTTTTAAAGTAATACCGCGTGGTACCCACCCCATGGGTCCCAAATCTCCAGGTTCAAGGGCATCTTCCTACATCGAAAACATGCCTGGGAAACCCAGAAGATGGTACACCGTGTGATCGGGAAAGGTTTCTAAAACGCACCTCATTTCTCCTCTCCTTGTGCTCGGGTTCGCCATTCCAGCTGCTTTACTAACAATCTCCCTACTTGGAGAATCAGCACCTTGAAGCTCCTATTTCTTTCGTACAGGTTGCAATTTGTCCTGAGGATGAACGGGAAGAGGGGAAACCAATGAGAGACTAGCTCTAGGTGTTGGGACAGGCACAGGTCACTCTATTTCCCCATCAGGAAGAAGAATGAAGCACAGGCTCAGCCTGGCCCCCGGAACCAGAATAGGGCCTGAAGCAATCCTGCGCTTTTGCGGCCAGCTACCAAAAAAGCGAGTTGACAAATGGAGCTCAGGGCCACTGCAATTCACAAACCTACAGAGTTATCAATGATAACTCTCGTCCACAAATATATTGAGGGAAGGCAACGAAGAGGATTTGAAAGCAAGGCAGAATTGCAGGAAACAGATTTCAGGAGGTAGATTCGACTCGCCTTTAAAGCACATGAAAAGCAGCAAAACGTTGACAATGATGCCCTTGGCCAAAAAGGGCGTATGCGTTTTTTCCTGAATATATTCAGGAAAAAACGCATACGCCCTTTTTGGCCAACCAAGCAAGCCGGAAGTGCAAATCAGCACTACAAACAAGTCTCGCCTGCCATCGGTCAAAAGGGCCATGCTGCCAAAAGTGTAAAAACCAGAAATTCAGGACAGGCCATGGAGACATGGGAGCCTTGCTACGCTGATGGGCAGGATGCCAATTGCCAACAGCCACTCTGGAGAAGTGTACGGTGTGTCCTGAAACATGTAATAAACACAGCTTACAGAGCATAGGGCACTTCCACTCATGGGCGTATAAATTGGGAAAACTAAAAATCAACAAGACACAGGCACCCCAAAGTTTCGGGCTGCTCTGTGTACAAGAACCTCCACTTAGGTACACCTTAAACATGCCAGGAAAGAGAAAAATGGATAAAGAAGTTGTGGTACTTAGGCACAATGGAATATCACTCAGCCATGAAATCAATGTCATAAGGCTAGTAGCAGCATGATGAGTGGATTTAGGGACGAGGATTCTAAGTGAAATAAGTCACACAGAAAAAGACTCTTATCCTAAGATATCACTTATAGAGGGCATGTCAAAATCGCTACACTTGAAGTGAATTACAAAACAGAACAGAGTCACATATTTAGAAGACACACTATGGCTGCTTAACGGGAAAGGTGAGGTGGGGTGATGCATAAAACAAGGGTTTGAAATTAGCTCACATACCGTTCCATAAGCCAAATATGTAACAGACAAGACCTCCTCCCTGCTCAGTGAACTGGACTCAACACCCCCTATTCACCGCACAAGAATATATCTGACTAGCAAGAATCTTAAAACCTATGTATTGATATCTCTCTGGAGTTGAATCAAGAGGGTGTAAAGCGGCATAAACACAGCAGGGAAAAGCAGCTCAACCCCATTATCAAAATAAATTATTTAAAATGAACGCCATAAAACAAAGACAGTGAAAGAGAGAGAAATTCTTACAAAATCCGTTCGGAGGCTCTGATGCAACCTGGATTGACCATATCTAGACCCACAGCTGGATGAGACATAAGGCTGGACACTCTTGGGGCTGAGAGGTTTGGTGAGGTTGGGTGAGGAAACGCAGACCCTTTAAAGTAATACCGCGGGGTACCCACCCCATGGGTCCCAAATCTCCAGGTTCAAGGGCATCTTCCTACATTGAAAACGTGCATGGGAAACCCAGAAGATGGTACAGCGTGTGATCCGGAAAGGTTTCTAAAACGCACCTCATTTCTCCTCTCCTTGTGCTCGGGTTCGCCATTCCAGCCACTTTACTAACAATCTCCCTACTTGGAGAATCAGCACCTTGAAGCTCCTGTTTGTTTCGTACAGGTTGCAATTTGTCCTGAGGATGAACGGGAAGGGGGGAACCAACGAGAGACTAGCTCTAGGTGTTGGGACAGGCACAGGTCACTCTATTTCCCCATCAGGAAGAAGAATGAAGCACAGGCTCAGCCTGCCCCCCGGAACCAGAATAGGGCCTGAAGCAATCCTGCGCTTTTGCGGCCAGCTCCCAAAAAAGCGAGTTGACAAATGGAGCTCAGGGCCACTGCAATTCACAAACCTGCAGAGTTATAAATGATAACTCTCGTCCACAAATATATTGAGGGAAGGCAACGAAGAGGATTTGAAAGCAAGGCAGAATTGCAGGAAACAGATTTCAGGAGGTAGATTCGACTCGCCTTTAAAGCACATGAAAAGCGGCAAAACGTTGACAATGATGCCCTTGGCCAAAAAGGGCGTATGCGTTTTTTCCTGAATATATTCAGGAAAAAACGCATACGCCCTTTTTGGCCAACCAAGCAAGCCGGAAGTGCAAATCAGCACTACAAAGAAGTCTCGCTTGCCATCTGTCAAAAGGGCCAAGCTGCAAAAAGAGTAAACACCAGAAATGCAGGACAGGCCATGGAGACATGGGAGCCTTGCTAGGCTGAGGGGTGGGATGTCAATTGCCAACAGCCACTCTGGAGAAGTGTACGGTGTGTCCTGAAACATGTAATAAACACAGCTTACAGAGCATAGGGCACTTCCACTCATGGGCGTATAAATTGGGAAAACTAAAAATCAACAAGACACAGGCACCCCAAAGTTTCGGGCTGCTCTGTGTACAAGAACCTCCACTTAGCTACACCTTAAGTATCCCAGGAAAGAGAAAAATGGATAAAGAAGTTGTGGTACTTAGGCACAATGGAATATCACTCAGCCATGAAATCAATGTCATAAGGCTAGTAGCAGCATGATGAGTGGAGTTAGGGACGAGGATTCTAAGTGAAATAAGTCAAACAGAAAAAGACTCTTATCCTAAGATATCACTTATAGAGGGCATGTCAAAATCGCTACACTTGAACTGAATTACAAAACAGAACAGAGTCACACATTTAGAAGACACACTATGGCTGCTTAACGGGAAAGGTGAGGTGGGCTGATGCATAAAACAAGGGTTTGAAATTAGCTCACATACCGTTCCATAAGCCAAATATGTAACAGACAAGACCTCCTCCCTGCTCAGTGAACTGGACTCAACACCCCCTATTCACCGCACAAGAATATATCTGACTAGCAAGAATCTTAAAACCTATGTATTGATATCTCTCTGGAGTTGAATCAAGAGGGTGTAAAGCGGCATAAGCACAGCAGGGAAAAGCAGCTCAACCCCATTATCAAAATAAATTACTTTAAAAAATCCTCATAAAAAAAGACAGTGAAAGAGAGAGAAATTCTTACAAAATCTGTTTGGGGGCTCTGATGCAACCTGCATTGACCATATCTAGACCCACAGCTGGATGAGACATAAGGCTGGACACTCTTGGGGCTGAGAGGATTGGTGAGGTCGGGTGAGCAAACGCAGACCTTTTAAAGTAATACCGCGTGGTACCCACCCCATGGGTCCCAAATCTCCAGGTTCAAGGGCATCTTCCTACATCGAAAACATGCCTGGGAAACCCAGAAGATGGTACACCGTGTGATCGGGAAAGGTTTCTAAAACGCACCTCATTTCTCCTCTCCTTGTGCTCGGGTTCGCCATTCCAGCCGCTTTACAAACAATCTCCCTACTTGGAGAATCAGCACCTTGAAGTTCCTGTTTGTTTCGTACAGGTTGCAATTTGTCCTAAGGATGAACGGGAAGAGGGGGAACCAATGAGAGACTAGCTCTAGGTGTTGGGACAGGCACAGGTCTCTCTATTTCCCCATCAGGAAGAAGAATGAAGCACAGGCTCAGCCTGCCCCCCGGAACCAGAATAGGGCCTGAAGCAATCCTGCGCTTTTGCGGCCAGCTCCCAAAAGAGCGAGTTGACAAATGGAGCTCAGGGCCACTGCAATTCACAAACCTGCAGAGTTATCAATGATAACTCTTGTCCACAAATATATTGAGGGAAGGCAACGAAGAGGATTTGAAAGCAAGGCAGAATTGCAGGAAACAGATTTCAGGAGGTAGATTCGACTCGCCTTTAAAGCACATGAAAAGCGGCAAAACGTTGACAATGATGCCCTTGGCCAAAAAGGGCGTATGCGTTTTTTCCTGAATATATTCAGGAAAAAACGCATACGCCCTTTTTGGCCAACCAAGCAAGCAGGAAGTGCAAATCAGCACTACAAAGAAGTCTCGCTTCCCATCGGTCAAAAGGGCCAAGCTGCAAAAAGAGTAAACACCAGAAATGCAGGACAGGCCATGGAGACATGGGAGCCTTGCTAGGCTGAGGGGTGGGATGTCAATTGCCAACAGCCACTCTGGAGAAGTGTACGGTGTGTCCTGACACATGTAATAAACACAGCTTACAGAGCATAGGGCACTTCCACTCATGGGCGTATAAATTGGGAAAACTAAAAATCAACAAGACACAGGCACCCAAAAGTTTAGGGCTGCTCTGTGTACAAGAACCTCCACTTAGCTACACCTTAAGTATCCCAGGAAAGAGAAAAATGGATAAAGAAGTTGTGGTACTTAGGCACAATGGAATATCACTCAGCCATGAAATCAATGTCATAAGGCTAGTAGCAGCATGATGAGTGGATTTAGGGACGAGGATTCTAAGTGAAATAAGTCACACAGAAAAAGACTCTTATCCTAAGATATCACTTATAGAGGGCATGTCAAAATCGCTACACTTGAACTGAATTACAAAACAGAACAGAGTCACACATTGAGAAGACACACTATGGCTGCTTAACGGGAAAGGTGAGGTGGGCTGATGCATAAAAC